>NW_027211604.1:16097500-17297500 GCF_022749685.1 Semicossyphus pulcher | reverse complement strand
AGATGGCATATCAGGACAACAGGTATAATGACACAGTCAGACAACACAACAGGATGACAGATATAATGACACAGTCAGACAACACAACGTGACGACAGGTATAATGACGCAGTCAGACAACATATCAGGACGACATGTATAATGACGCAGTCAGACAACACAACAGGATGACAGGTATAAGGACACAGTCAGAAGACACAACGGGACGACACGTATAATGACACAGTCAGACAACACAACGGTACGACACGTATAATGACGCAGTAAGACAACACAACAGGACAACAGGTGTAATGACACAGTCAGACAACACAACAGGATGACGGATATAATGACACAGTCAGACAACACAACGGAACAACAAGTATAATGACGCAGTCAGACAACATATCAGGACGACGGGTATGAGGACACAGTCAGACAACACAACGGGACGACAGGTATAATGACACAGTAAGACAACACAACAGGACAACAAGTATAATGACACAGTCAGACAACACAATGGGACGACACCTATATTGACACAGTCAGAAGACACAACGGGATGACACGAATAATGACGCAGTAAGACAACACAACAGGACAACAGGTATAATGACACAGTCAGACGACACAATGGGATGACACCTATAATGATGCAGTCAGACAACTTATCAGGTCGACAGGTAAAATGACGCAGTAAGACAACACAACAGGACAACAGGCAAAATGACGCAGTCAGACAACACAACAGGACAACAGGTATACTGATAAAGTCAGACAACACAATGGGACAACACCTATATTGACACAGTCAGAAGACACAACAGGACAACAGGTATAATGACACAGTCAGACGACACAATGGGACGACATGTATAATGATGCAGTAGGACAACACAACGGGATGACACGTTTTGTGACACAGTCAGACAACATATCAGGAGGACAGGTATAATGACACAGTCAGACAACACAACGGGATGACACCTGTGATGACGCAGTCAGACAACATATCGGGACGACAGGTATAATGAAGCAGTAAGACAACACAACAGGACAACAGGTATAATGACACAGTCAGACAACACAACGGGACGACACCTATGATGACGCAGTCAGACAACATATCAGGACGACGTTTATAATGACGCAGTCAGACGACACAACAGGACGACACGTATAATGACGTAGTAAGACAACACAACGGGATGACACCTGTGATGACGCAGTCAGACAACATATCAGGACGACAGGTATAATGAAGCAGTAAGACGACACTACGGGACGACACGTATAATAAAGCAGTAAGACAACACAACAGGACAACAGGTATAATGACACAGTCAGACAACACAACGGGACGACACCTATATTGACACAGTCAGAAGACACAACGGGATGACACGCATAATGACGCAGTAAGACAACACAACAGGACAACAGGTATAATGACGCAGTAAGACAACACAACAGGACGACAGGTATAATGACACAGTCAGACAACACAACGGGACGACACCTATGATGACGCAGTTAGACATCATATCAGGACGACAGGTATAATGACGCAGTCAGGCGACACAACAGGACGACACGTATATTGACGCAGTAAGACAACACAACGGGATGACAGGTATAATGACACAGTCAGACAACACAACGGGGCGACAGGTATAATGACGCAGTCGGACAACATATCAGGAAGACAGGTATAATGACACAGTCAGACAACACAACAGGACAACATATAATGACACAGTCAGACAAGACAACGGGACGACATCTATGATGACGCAGTCAGACCACATATCAAGACGACAGGTATAATGACGCAGTCAGACGACACAACAGGACGACAGGTATAATGACACAGTCAGACAACACAACGGGACAACACGTATAATGACGCAGTCACACAACACAACAGGAAGACATGTATAATGATGCAGTAGGACAACACAACGGGATGACACATATAATGACACAGTCAGACGACACAACAGGACGACACGTATAATGACGCAGTAAGACAACACAACGGGAGGACAGGTATAATGACACAGTCAGACAACAGAACAGTACGTCAGGTATAATGACGCAGTCAGACAACACAACGGGACGACATCTATGATGACGCAGTCAGACCACATATCAGGAGGACAGGTAAAATGACGCAGTAAAACAACACAACAGGACAACAGGTATAATGACGCAGTCAGACAACACAACGGGACGACACGTATAATGATGCAGTAAGACAACACAATGGGACGACACCTATATTGACACAGTCAGAAGACACAACGGGATGACACGTATAATGACGCAGTCAGACAACACAACAGGACAACAGGTATAATGACACAGTCAAACAACACAACGGGACGACACCTATGATGACGCAGTCAGACAACGTATCAGGAAGACAGGTATAATGACGCAGTCAGACGACACAACAGGGCAACATGGATAATGACGCAGTGAGACAACACAATGGGACGACACCTATATTGACACAGTCAGAAGACACAACGGGATGACAGGCATAATGACGCAGTCAGACAACATATCAGGACGACACGCATAATGACGCAGTCAGACAACACAACAGGACAACAGGTATAATGACACAGTCAGACAACATATCAGGACGACACGTATGATGACACAGTCAGACAACACAACAGGACAACAGGTATAATGACACAGTCAATCGACACAATGGGACGATACCTATATTGACACAGTCAGACAACATATCAGGGCGACACGTATAATGACGCAGTAAGACAACACAGCGGGACGACATGTTTAATGACGCAGTAAGACAACACAACAGGACGAAAGGTATAATGACAAAGTCAGACAACACAACAGGACGACAGGTATAATGACACAGTCAGACAACACAACGGGACAACACGTATAATGACGCAGTCACACAACATATCAGGAAGACATGTATAATGATGCAGTAGGACAACACAACGGGATGACACATATAATGACACAGTCAGACGACACAATAGGACAACACGTATAATGACGCAGTAAGACAACACAACGGGAGGACAGGTATAATGACACAGTCAGACAACACAACAGTACGTCAGGTATAATGACGCAGTCAGACAACACAACGGGACAACATATAATGACACAGTCAGACAAGACAACGGGACGACATCTATGATGACGCAGTCAGACCACATATCAAGACGACAGGTATAATGACGCAGTCAGACGACACAACAGGACGACAGGTATAATGACGCAGTCAGACAACACGATGGGAAGACACCTATATTGACACAGTCAGAAGACACGACGGGACGACACGTTTAATGACGCAGTAAGACAACATAACAGGACAACAGGTATAAGTACACAGTCAGACAACACAATGGGACAACACCTATAATGACGCAGTCAGACAACTTATCAGGTCGACAGGTAAAATGACGCAGTAAAACAACACAACAGGACAACAGGTATAATGACGCAGTCAGACAACACAACGGGACGACACGTATAATGACGCAGTAAGACAACACAATGGGACGACACCTATATTGACACAGTCAGAAGACACAACGGGATGACATGTATAATGACACAGTGAAACAACACAACGGGACGACACCTATGATGACGCAGTCAGACAACATATCAGGAAGACACCTATAATGACGCAGTCAGACAACATATCAGGACGACACGTATAATGACGCAGTCAGACAACACAGCAGGACGACACGTATAATGACGCAGTCAGACAACATATCAGGACGAAACGCATAATGACGCAGTCAGACAACACAACAGGACAACAGGTATGATGACACAGTCAGACAACATATCAGGACGACACGTATGATGACATAGTCAGACAACACAACAGGACAACAGGTATAATGACACAGTCAGACAACACAATGGGACGACACCTATATTGACACAGTCAGACAACATATCGGGACGACACGTATAATGACGCAGTAAGACAACACAACGGGACGACATGTTTAATGACGCAGTAAGACAACACAACAGGACGAAAGGAATAATGACAAAGTCAGACAACACAATAGGACGACAGGTATAATGACACAGTCAGACAACACAACGGGACAACACGTATAATGACGCAGTCACACAACATATCAGGAAGATATGTATAATGATGCAGTAGGACAACACAACGGGATGACACATATAATGACACAGTCAGACGACACAACAGAACGACACGTATAATGACGCAGTAAGACAACACAACGGGAGGACAGGTATAATGACACAGTCAGACAAAACAACAGTACGTCAGGTATAATGACGCAGTCAGACAACACAACGGGACAACATATAATGACGCAGTCAGACAACATATCAGGAGGACAGGTATAATGATACAGTCAGACAACACAACGGGACGACATCTATGATGACGCAGTCAGACCACATATCAGGACGACAGGTATTATGACGCAGTCAGACAACACAACAGGACGACAGGTATAATGACACAGTCAGACAACATATCAGGAGGACAGGTATAATGACACATTCAGACAACACAACGGGATGACACCTGTGATGACGCAGTCAGGCAACATATCAGGACGACAGGTATAATGACACAGTCAGACAACACAACAGGACAACAGGTATAATGACACAGTCAGACAACACAACGGGACGACACCTATATTGACACAGTCAGAAGACACAACGGGATGACACGCATAATGACGCAGTAAGACAACACAACAGGACAACAGGTATAATGACGCAGTAAGACAACATATCAGGACGACAGGTATAATGAAGCAGTAAGACGACACTACGGGACGACACGTATAATAAAGCAGTAAGACAACACAACAGGACAACAGGTATAATGACACAGTCAGTAGACACAACGGGATGACACGTATAATGACGCAGTAAGACAACAGGTATAAGGACACAGTCAGACGACATATCAGGACAACAGGTATAATGATACAGTCAGACAACACAATGGGATGACACCTATAATGACACAGTCAGACAACACAATGGTACGACACGTATAATGACGCAGTAAGACAACACAACAGGACAACAGGTATAATGACACAGTCAGACAACATATCGGGACGACACGTATAATGACACAGTAAGACAACACAACAGGACACCAGGTATAATGACACAGTCAGACAACATATGAGGACGACAGGTATGATGACACAGTAAGACAACACAACAGGACAACACGTATAATGACACAGTCAGAAGACACAACGGGACGACAAATATAATGAGACAGTCGGATAGCACAATGGGACGATAGGTAAAAGGACACAGTTAGACGACACAACGGGACGACAGGTATAAGGACACAGTCAGACGACACAACAGGACGAGAGGTATAATGACACAGTCAGACAGCACAACGGGACGACACGTATAATGACGCAGTCAGACAAGATATCAGGATGACAGGTATAATGACAAAGTTAGACAACACAACGGGAGGACAGGTATAATGACGCAGTAAGACAACCAGTATAATGACCCAGTCAGACAACATATCAGGACGACATGTATAATGACGCAGTCAGACAAAATATCAGGACGACACGTAGAATGACGCAGAAAGACAATACAACAGGATGACATGTATAATGACGCAGTCAGACAACACAATGGGACAACACCTATAGTGACACAGTCAGTAGACACAACGGGATGACACGTATAATGACGCAGTAAGACAACAGGTATAAGGACACAGTCAGATGGCATATCAGGACAACAGGTATAATGACACAGTCAGACAACACAACAGGATGACAGATATAATGACACAGTCAGACAACACAACGTGACGACAGGCATAATGACGCAGTCAGACAACATATCAGGACGACATGTATAATGACGCAGTCAGACAACACAACAGGATGACAGGTATAAGGACACAGTCAGAAGACACAACGGGACGACACGTATAATGACACAGTCAGACAACACAACGGTACGACACGTATAATGACGCAGTAAGACAACACAACAGGACAACAGGTGTAATGACACAGTCAGACAACACAACAGGATGACGGATATAATGACACAGTCAGACAACACAACGGAACAACAAGTATAATGACGCAGTCAGACAACATATCAGGACGACGGGTATGAGGACACAGTCAGACAACACAACGGGACGACAGGTATAATGACACAGTAAGACAACACAACAGGACAACAAGTATAATGACACAGTCAGACAACACAATGGGACGACACCTATATTGACACAGTCAGAAGACACAACGGGATGACACGAATAATGACGCAGTAAGACAACACAACAGGACAACAGGTATAATGACACAGTCAGACGACACAATGGGATGACACCTATAATGATGCAGTCAGACAACTTATCAGGTCGACAGGTAAAATGACGCAGTAAGACAACACAACAGGACAACAGGCAAAATGACGCAGTCAGACAACACAACAGGACAACAGGTATACTGATAAAGTCAGACAACACAATGGGACAACACCTATATTGACACAGTCAGAAGACACAACAGGACAACAGGTATAATGACACAGTCAGACGACACAATGGGACGACATGTATAATGATGCAGTAGGACAACACAACGGGATGACACGTTTTGTGACACAGTCAGACAACATATCAGGAGGACAGGTATAATGACACAGTCAGACAACACAACGGGATGACACCTGTGATGACGCAGTCAGACAACATATCGGGACGACAGGTATAATGAAGCAGTAAGACAACACAACAGGACAACAGGTATAATGACACAGTCAGACAACACAACGGGACGACACCTATGATGACGCAGTCAGACAACATATCAGGACGACGTTTATAATGACGCAGTCAGACGACACAACAGGACGACACGTATAATGACGTAGTAAGACAACTCAACGGGATGACACCTGTGATGACGCAGTCAGACAACATATCAGGACGACAGGTATAATGACGCAGTAAGACGACACTACGGGACGACACGTATAATAAAGCAGTAAAACAACACAACAGGACAACAGGTATAATGACACAGTCAGACAACACAACGGGACGACACCTATATTGACACAGTCAGAAGACACAACGGGATGACACGCATAATGACGCAGTAAGACAACACAACAGGACAACAGGTATAATGACGCAGAAAGACAACACAACAGGACGACAGGTATAATGACACAGTCAGACAACACAACGGGACGACACCTATGATGACGCAGTTAGACATCATATCAGGACGACAGGTATAATGACGCAGTCAGGCGACACAACAGGACGACACGTATATTGACGCAGTAAGACAACACAACGGGATGACAGGTATAATGACACAGTCAGACAACACAACGGGGCGACAGGTATAATGACGCAGTCGGACAACATATCAGGAAGACAGGTATAATGACACAGTCAGACAACACAACAGGACAACATATAATGACACAGTCAGACAAGACAACGGGACGACATCTATGATGACGCAGTCAGACCACATATCAAGACGACAGGTATAATGACGTAGTCAGACGACACAACAGGACGACAGGTATAATGACACAGTCAGACAACACAACGGGACAACACGTATAATGACGCAGTCACACAACACAACAGGAAGACATGTATAATGATGCAGTAGGACAACACAACGGGATGACACATATAATGACACAGTCAGACGACACAATAGGACGACACGTATAATGACGCAGTAAGACAACACAACGGGAGGACAGGTATAATGACACAGTCAGACAACACAACAGTACGTCAGGTATAATGACGCAGTCAGACAACACAACGGGACAACATATAATGACACAGTCAGACAAGACAACGGGACGACATCTATGATGACGCAGTCAGACCACATATCAAGACGACAGGTATAATGACGCAGTCAGACGACACAACAGGACGACAGGTATAATGACGCAGTCAGACAACACGATGGGAAGACACCTATATTGACACAGTCAGAAGACACGACGGGACGACACGTTTAATGACGCAGTAAGACAACATAACAGGACAACAGGTATAAGTACACAGTCAGACAACACAATGGGACAACACCTATAATGACGCAGTCAGACAACTTATCAGGTCGACAGGTAAAATGACGCAGTAAAACAACACAACAGGACAACAGGTATAATGACGCAGTCAGACAACACAACGGGACGACACGTATAATGACGCAGTAAGACAACACAATGGGACGACACCTATATTGACACAGTCAGAAGACACAACGGGATGACATGTATAATGACACAGTGAAACAACACAACGGGACGACACCTATGATGACGCAGTCAGACAACATATCAGGAAGACACCTATAATGACGCAGTCAGACAACATATCAGGACGACACGTATAATGACGCAGTCAGACAACACAGCAGGACGACACGTATAATGACGCAGTCAGACAACATATCAGGACGAAACGCATAATGACGCAGTCAGACAACACAACAGGACAACAGGTATGATGACACAGTCAGACAACATATCAGGACGACACGTATGATGACATAGTCAGACAACACAACAGGACAACAGGTATAATGACACAGTCAGACAACACAATGGGACGACACCTATATTGACACAGTCAGACAACATATCAGGACGACACGTATAATGACGCAGTAAGACAACACAACGGGACGACATGTTTAATGACGCAGTAAGACAACACAACAGGACGAAAGGAATAATGACAAAGTCAGACAACACAATAGGACGACAGGTATAATGACACAGTCAGACAACACAACGGGACAACACGTATAATGACGCAGTCACACAACATATCAGGAAGACATGTATAATGATGCAGTAGGACAACACAACGGGATGACACATATAATGACACAGTCAGACGACACAACAGAACGACACGTATAATGACGCAGTAAGACAACACAACGGGAGGACAGGTATAATGACACAGTCAGACAAAACAACAGTACGTCAGGTATAATGACGCAGTCAGACAACACAACGGGACAACATGTAATGACGCAGTCAGACAACATATCAGGAGGACAGGTATAATGATACAGTCAGACAACACAACGGGACGACATCTATGATGACGCAGTCAGACCACATATCAGGATGACAGGTATTATGACGCAGTCAGACAACACAACAGGACGACACGTATAATGACGCAGTCAGACAACATATCAGGAGGACAGGTATAATGACACATTCAGACAACACAACGGGATGACACCTGTGATGACGCAGTCAGGCAACATATCAGGACGACAGGTATAATGACACAGTCAGACAACACAACGGGACGACACCTATGATGACGCAGTCAGACAACATATCAGGAAGACAGGTATAATGACGCAGTCAGACAACACAACAGGACAACAGGTATAATGACACAGTCAGACAACACAACAGGACGACGGGTATGAGGACACAGTCAGACAACACAACGGGACGACATGTATAATGACGCAGTCAGACGACACAACGGAACGACACGTATAATGACGCAGTAGGACAACACAACGGGACGACACGTATAATGACGTAGTTAGACAACACAATAGGACAACAGGTATAATGACGCAGTCAGACAGCACAACGGGACCACACCTATATTGACACAGTCAGAAGACACGACAGGACAACAGGTATAATGACACAGTCAGACAACATATCAGGACGACATGTATAATGACGCAGGAAGACAACATAACAGGATGACAGCTATAATGACACAGTCAGACAACACAATGGGACGACACCTATATTGACACAGTCAGAAGCAACAAATGGATGACTAGTATAATGACGCAGTAAGACAACACAACAGGACAACAGGTATAATGACACAGTCAGACAACACAACAGGACAACACATATAATGACGCAGTCAGACAACATATCAGGACGACATGTATAATGATGCAATAGGACAACACTACGGGATGACACGTTTTGTGACACAGTCAGACAACATATCAGGAGGACAGGTATAATGACACAGTCAGACAACAAAACAGGATGACACCTGTGATGATGCAGTCAGACAACATATCAGGACGACGGGTATAATGAAGCCGCAAGACGACACAACGGGACGACACGTATAATAAAGCAGTAAGACAACACAACAGGACAACAGGTATAATGACACAGTCAGACAACACAACGGGACGACACCTATGATGACGCAGTCAGACAAAATATCAGGAAGACAGGTATAATGACGCAGTCAGACAACACAACGGGACGACACGTATAATGATGCAGTTAGACAACACAATGGGACGACACCTATATTGACACAGTCAGAAGACACAACGGGATGACACGTATAATGACGCAGTCAGACAACACAACAGGACAACAGGTATAATGACACAGTCAAACAACACAACGGGACGACACCTATGATGACGCAGTCAGACGACACAACAGGGCAACATGGATAATGACGCAGTGAGACAACACAATGGGACGACACCTATATTGACACAGTCAGAAGACACAACGGGATGACAGGCATAATGACGCAGTCAGACAACATATCAGGACGACACGCATAATGACGCAGTCAGACAACACAACAGGACAACAGGTATAATGACACAGTCAGACAACATATCAGGACGACACGTATGATGACACAGTCAGACAACACAACAGGACAACAGGTATAATGACACAGTCAATCGACACAATGGGACGATACCTATATTGACACAGTCAGACAACATATCAGGGCGACACGTATAATGACGCAGTCACACAACATATCAGGAAGACATGTATAATGATGCAGTAGGACAACACAACGGGATGACACATATAATGACACAGTCAGACGACACAACAGAACGACACGTATAATGACGCAGTAAGACAACACAACGGGAGGACAGGTATAATGACACAGTCAGACAAAACAACAGTATGTCAGGTATAATGACGCAGTCAGAAGCAACAAATGGATGACTAGTATAATGACGCAGTAAGACAACACAACAGGACAACAGGTATAATGACACAGTCAGACAACACAACAGGACAACACATATAATGACGCAGTCAGACAACATATCAGGACGACATGTATAATGATGCAATAGGACAACACAACGGGATGACACGTTTTGTGACACAGTCAGACAACATATCAGGAGGACAGGTATAATGACACAGTCAGAAAACAAAACAGGATGACACCTGTGATGATGCAGTCAGACAACATATCAGGACGACGGGTATAATGAAGCCGCAAGACGACACAACGGGACGACACGTAT
This sequence comes from Semicossyphus pulcher, assembly GCF_022749685.1. Classification (NCBI taxonomy): domain Eukaryota; kingdom Metazoa; phylum Chordata; class Actinopteri; order Labriformes; family Labridae; genus Semicossyphus; species Semicossyphus pulcher. Next base: position 17,286,125 of record NW_027211604.1, on the reverse strand, counting down.
AATAAAGCAGTAAGACAACACAACAGGACAACAGGTATAATGACACAGTCAGACAACACAACGGGACGACACCTATGATGACGCAGTCAGACAAAATATCAGGAAGACAGGTATAATGACGCAGTCAGACAACACAACAGGACAACAGGTATAATAACATAGTCAGACAACACAACAGGACGACGGGTATGAGGACACAGTCAGACAACACAACGGGACGACAGGTATAATGACGCAGTCAGACGACACAACGGAACGACACGTTTGATGACGCAGTAGGACAACACAACGGGACGACACGTATAATGACGTAGTTAGACAATACAATAGGACAACAGGTATAATGACGCAGTCAGACGACACAACGGAACGAAACGTTTAATGACGCAGTAGGACAACACAACGGGACGACACGTATAATGACACAGTCAGACAACACAACGGGATGACACGTATAATGACACAGTAAGACAACACAACGGGACGACATGTTTAATGACGCAGTAAGACAACACAACAGGACGACAGGTATAATGACACAGTCAGACAACACAACGGGACGACAGGTATAATGAAGCAGTAAGACGACACAACGGGACGACGCGTATAATAAAGCAGAAAGACAACAGAACAGGACAACAGGTATAATGACACAGTCAGACAACACAACGGGACGACAACTATGATGACGCAGTCAGACAACATATCAGGAAGACAGGTAAAATGACGCAGTCAGACAACACAACAGGACAACAGGTATAATGACAAAGTCGGACAACACAACAGGACGACATGTATAATGACATAATCAGACAACACAATAGCACAACAGGTATAATGACGCAGTCAGACAGCACAACAGGACCACACCTATATTGACACAGTCAGAAGACAAAACGGGACGACACGTATAATGACACAGTCAGAAGACACGACAGGACAACAGGTATAATGACACAGTCAGACAACATATCAGGACGACATGTATAATGACGCAGGAAGACAACATAACAGGATGACAGCTATAATGACACAGTCAGACAACACAATGGGACGACACCTATATTGACACAGTCAGAAGCAACAAATGGATGACTAGTATAATGACGCAGTAAGACAACACAACAGGACAACAGGTATAATGACACAGTCAGACAACACAACAGGACAACACATATAATGACGCAGTCAGACAACATATCAGGACGACATTTATAATGATGCAATAGGACAACACTACGGGATGACACGTTTTGTGACACAGTCAGACAACATATCAGGAGGACAGGTATAATGACACAGTCAGACAACAAAACAGGATGACACCTGTGATGATGCAGTCAGACAACATATCAGGACGACGGGTATAATGAAGCCGCAAGACGACACAACGGGACGACACGTATAATAAAGCAGTAAGACAACACAACAGGACAACAGGTATAATGACACAGTCAGACAACACAACGGGACGACACCTATGATGACGCAGTCAGACAAAATATCAGGAAGACAGGTATAATGACGCAGTCAGACAACACAACGGGACGACACGTATAATGATGCAGTTAGACAACACAATGGGACGACACCTATATTGACACAGTCAGAAGACACAACGGGATGACACGTATAATGACGCAGTCAGACAACACAACAGGACAACAGGTATAATGACACAGTCAAACAACACAACGGGACGACACCTATGATGACGCAGTCAGACGACACAACAGGGCAACATGGATAATGACGCAGTGAGACAACACAATGGGACGACACCTATATTGACACAGTCAGAAGACACAACGGGATGACAGGCATAATGACGCAGTCAGACAACATATCAGGACGACACGCATAATGACGCAGTCAGACAACACAACAGGACAACAGGTATAATGACACAGTCAGACAACATATCAGGACGACACGTATGATGACACAGTCAGACAACACAACAGGACAACAGGTATAATGACACAGTCAATCGACACAATGGGACGATACCTATATTGACACAGTCAGACAACATATCAGGGCGACACGTATAATGACGCAGTCACACAACATATCAGGAAGACATGTATAATGATGCAGTAGGACAACACAACGGGATGACACATATAATGACACAGTCAGACGACACAACAGAACGACACGTATAATGACGCAGTAAGACAACACAACGGGAGGACAGGTATAATGACACAGTCAGACAAAACAACAGTATGTCAGGTATAATGACGCAGTCAGAAGCAACAAATGGATGACTAGTATAATGACGCAGTAAGACAACACAACAGGACAACAGGTATAATGACACAGTCAGACAACACAACAGGACAACACATATAATGACGCAGTCAGACAACATATCAGGACGACATGTATAATGATGCAATAGGACAACACAACGGGATGACACGTTTTGTGACACAGTCAGACAACATATCAGGAGGACAGGTATAATGACACAGTCAGAAAACAAAACAGGATGACACCTGTGATGATGCAGTCAGACAACATATCAGGACGACGGGTATAATGAAGCCGCAAGACGACACAACGGGACGACACGTATAATAAAGCAGTAAGACAACACAACAGGACAACAGGTATAATGACACAGTCAGACAACACAACGGGACGACACCTATGATGACGCAGTCAGACAAAATATCAGGAAGACAGGTATAATGACGCAGTCAGACAACACAACAGGACAACAGGTATAATAACATAGTCAGACAACACAACAGGACGACGGGTATGAGGACACAGTCAGACAACACAACGGGACGACAGGTATAATGACGCAGTCAGACGACACAACGGAACGACACGTTTGATGACGCAGTAGGACAACACAACGGGACGACACGTATAATGACGTAGTTAGACAATACAATAGGACAACAGGTATAATGACGCAGTCAGACGACACAACGGAACGAAACGTTTAATGACGCAGTAGGACAACACAACGGGACGACACGTATAATGACACAGTCAGACAACACAACGGGATGACACGTATAATGACACAGTAAGACAACACAACGGGACGACATGTTTAATGACGCAGTAAGACAACACAACAGGACGACAGGTATAATGACACAGTCAGACAACACAACGGGACGACAGGTATAATGAAGCAGTAAGACGACACAACGGGACGACGCGTATAATAAAGCAGAAAGACAACAGAACAGGACAACAGGTATAATGACACAGTCAGACAACACAACGGGACGACAACTATGATGACGCAGTCAGACAACATATCAGGAAGACAGGTAAAATGACGCAGTCAGACAACACAACAGGACAACAGGTATAATGACAAAGTCGGACAACACAACAGGACGACATGTATAATGACATAATCAGACAACACAATAGCACAACAGGTATAATGACGCAGTCAGACAGCACAACAGGACCACACCTATATTGACACAGTCAGAAGACAAAACGGGACGACACGTATAATGACACAGTCAGACAACATATCAGGATGACACGTATAATGACGCAGTCAGACAACACAACAGGACAACAGATATAATGACACAGTCAGACAACACAATGGGACAACATCTATATTGACACAGTCAGAAGACACAACGGGATGACACGAATAATGACGCAGTAAGACAACACAACAGGACAACAGGTATAATGACACAGTCAGAAAACACAATGGGACGACACCTATATTGACACAGTCAGACAACACAACAGGACGACAGGTATAATGACGCAGTCAGACAACACAACAGGACAACAGGTATAATGACACAGTCAGACAACACAATGGGACAACACCCATATTGACACAGTCAGAAGACAAAACGGGACGACACGTATAATGACGCAGTAAGTCAACACAACAGGACAACAGGTATAATGACACAGTCAGACAACACAATGGGACGACACCTATATTGACACAGTCAGACAACACAACAGCACAACAGGTATAATGACACAGTCAGAGAACATATCAGGACGACACGTATAATGACGCAGTAAGACAACACAACGGGATGAGACTTATAATGACTCAGTCAGACAACATATCAGGACGACACGTATAATGACGCAGTAAGACAACATATCAGGACGACACGTATAATGACACAGTCAGACAACACAACAGGACAAAAGGTATAATGACACAGTCAGACAACATATCAGGATGACACGTATAATGGTGCAGTCAGACAACACAACAGGATGACAGGTATAATGACGCAGTCACATAACACAACAGGATGACACCTGTAATGACGCATTCAGACAACAAATCAGGATGACATGTATAATGATGCAGTCAGACATCACAACGGGACAACACGTATAATGACGCAGTCAGACAAAATATCAGGACGACATGTATAATGATGCAGTAGGACACCACAACGGGATGACACGTATTGTGACACAGTCAGACAACATATCAGGAGGACAGGTATTATGACACAGTCAGACAACAGGTATAATGACGCAGTCAGACAACATATCAGGACGACAGGTATAATGACAAAGTTAGACAACACAACGGGATGACAGGTATAATGCACAGTAAGACAACACAACAGGACGACAGGTATAATGACACAGTCAGACAACACAATGGGACAACACGTATCATGACGCAGTCAGACAACCTATCAGGACGACATGTATAATGATGCAGTAGGACACCACAACGGGACGACACCTATGATGACGCAGTCAGACCACATATAAGGACGACAGGTATAATGACGCAGTCAGACGACACAACAGGACGACACAACAGGACGACATGTATTATGACGCAGTAAGACAACACAACGGGACGACAGATAGAATGACACAGTCAGACGACACAACGGGACGACACCTATAATGACGCAGTAAGACAACACAACGGGGCGACACGTATAATGACACAGTCAGACGACACAACAGGACGACAGGTATAATGACACAGTCAGAAAGCACAACTGGGCGACACGTATAATGACGCAGCCAGACAACATATCAGGACGACATGTATAATGATGCAGTCAGACAACACAAGGGGACGACAGGTATTGTGACAAAGTTAGACAAAACGACGGGATGACAGGTATAATGCACAGTAAGACAACACAACGGGACGACACCTATAATGACGCAGTCAGACAACATATCAGGACGACAGGTATAATGACGCAGTAAGACAACACAACAGGACAACAGGTATAATGATACAGTCAGACAACATATCAGGACGACACGTATAATGACGCAGTCAGACAACACAACAGGACAACAGGTATAATGACACAGTAAGACAACACAACGGGATGACACCTGTGATGACGCAGTCAGACAACATATCGGGACGACAGGTATAATGAAGCAGTAAGACAACACAACAGGACAACAGGTATAATGACACAGTCAGACAACACAACGGGACGACACCTATATTGACACAGTCAGAAGACACAACGGGATGACACGTATAATGACGCAGTAAGACAACACAACAGGACGACAGGTATAATGACACAGTCAGACAACACAATAGGACGACAGGTATAATGACACAGTCAGACAACACAACAGGACGACACCTATGATGACGCAGTCAGACAACATATCAGGACGACGTTTATAATGACGCAGTCAGACGACACAACAGGACGACACGTATAATGACGTAGTAAGACAACACAACGGGATGACACCTGTGATGACGCAGTCAGACAACATATCAGGACGACAGGTATAATGAAGCAGTAAGACGACACAACGGGACAACACGTATAATAAAGCAGTAAGACAACACAACAGGACAACAGGTATAATGACACAGTCAGACAACACAACGGGACGACACTTATATTGACACAGTCAGAAGACACAACGGGATGACACGCATAATGACGCAGTAAGACAACACAACAGGACAACAGGTATAATGACGCAGTAAGACAACACAACAGGACGACAGGTATAATGACACAGTCAGACAACACAACGGGACGACACCTATGATGACGCAGTCAGACAACATATCAGGACGACATGTATAATGATGCAGTAGGACAAATCAACGGGATGACACGTTTTGTGACACAGTCAGACAACATATCAGGAGGACAGGTATAATGACACAGTCAGACAACACAACGGAACAACAAGTATAATGACGACAGGTATAATGACGCAGTAAGGCGACACAACAGGACGACACGTATATTGGCGCAGTAAGACAACACAACGGGATGACAGGAATAATGACGCAGTAAGACAACACAACAGGACAACAGGTATAATGACACAGTCAGACAACACAATGGGACGACACCTATATTGACACAGTCAGACAACACAACAGGACGAGAGGTATAATGACGCAGTCAGACAACACAACAGGACAACAGGTATAATGACACAGTCAGACAACACAATGGGACAACACCCATATTGACACAGTCAGAAGACAAAACGGGACGACACGTATAATGACGCAGTAAGTCAACACAACAGGACAACAGGTATAATGACACAGTCAGACAACACAATGGGACGACACCTATATTGACACAGTAAGACAACACAACAGGATGACAGGTATAAGGACACAGTCAGACAACACAACGGGATGAGACTTATAATGACTCAGTCAGACAACATATCAGGACGACAGGTATAATGACGCAGTAAGACAACATATCAGGACGACACGTATAATGACACAGTCAGACAACACAACAGGACAAAAGGTATAATGACACAGTCGGACAACATATCAGGATGACACGTATAATGGTGCAGTCAGACAACACAACAGGATGACAGGTATAATGATGCAGTCACATAACACAACAGGATGACACCTGTAATGACGCATTCAGACAACAAATCAGGATGACATGTATAATGATGCAGTCAGACAACACAACGGGACAACACGTATAATGACGCAGTCAGACAAAATATCAGGACGACATGTATAATGATGCAGTAGGACACCACAACGGGATGACACGTATTGTGACACAGTCAGACAACATATCAGGAGGACAGGTATTATGACACAGTCAGACAACAGGTATAATGACGCAGTCAGACAACATATCAGGACGACAGGTATAATGACAAAGTTAGACAACACAACGGGATGACAGGTATAATGCACAGTAAGACAACACAACAGGACGACAGGTATAATGACACAGTCAGACAACACAATGGGACAACACGTATCATGACGCAGTCAGACAACCTATCAGGACGACATGTATAATGATGCAGTAGGACACCACAACGGGACGACACCTATGATGACGCAGTCAGACCACATATAAGGACGACAGGTATAATGACGCAGTCAGACGACACAACAGGACGACACAACAGGACGACACAACAGGAAGACATGTATTATGACACAGTAAGACAACACAACGGGACGACAGATAGAATGACACAGTCAGACGACACAACGGGACGACACCTATAATGACGCAGTAAGACAACACAACAGGACAACAGGTATAATGACACAGTTAGACAACACAACGGGACGACACCTATGATGACGCAGTCAGACAACATAACAGGAAGACAGGTATAATGACGCAGTCAGACAACACAACAGGACAACAGGTAAAATGACACAGTCAGAAAGCACAACTGGGTGACACGTATAATGACGCAGTCAGACAACATATCAGGACGACATGTATAATGATGCAGTCAGACAACACAAGGGGACGACAGGTATAATGACACAGTCAGACAACTTATCAGGTCGACACGTATAATGACGCAGTGAGTCAACACAACAGGACAACAGGTATAATGACACAGTCAGACAACACAATGGGACGACACCTATATTGACACAGTCAGACAACACAACAGGACGATAGGTATAATGACGCAGTCAGACAACACAACAGGACAACAGGTATAATGACACAGTCAGACGACACAACCTACAATGACGCAGTCAGACAACATATCAGGACGACAGGTATAATGACGCAGTAAGACAACACAATGGGACAACAGGTATAATGACACAGTCAGACAACACAACAGGACGTCAGGTATAATGACGCAGTCAGACAACACAACGGGACAACACATATAATGACGCAGTCAGACGACATATCAGGAGGACAGGTATAATGACACAGTCAGACAACACAAGGGGACGACATCTATGATGACGCAGTCAGACCACATATCAGGACGACAGGTATAATGACGCAGTCAGACGACACAACAGGACGACACGTATAATGACGCAGTAAGACAACACAACTGGATGACACCTATAATGACACAGTCAGACAACACAACAGGACGACAGGTATAATGACGCAGTAAGACAACACAACGGGATGACAGGTATAATGACGCAGTCAGATAACACAACAGGACAACAGGTATAATGACACAGTCAGACAACACGATGGGACGACACCTATATTGACACAGTCAGAAGACACGATGGGACGACACGTTTAATGACGCAGTAAGACAACACAACAGGACAACAGGTATAATGACACAGTCAGACAACTTATCAGGTCGACAGGTAAAATGACGCAGTAAGACAACACAACAGGACAACAGGCAAAATGACGCAGTCAGACAACACAACAGGACAACAGGTATACTGATAAAGTCAGACAACACAATGGGACAACACCTATATTGACACAGTCAGAAGACACAACAGGACAACAGGTATAATGACACAGTCAGACAACACGACAGGACGTCAGGTATAATGACACAGTCAGACAACACAACGGGACAACACGTATAATGACGCAGTCAGACAACATATCAGGAGGACAGGTATAATGACACAGTCAGACAACACAACGGGACGACATCTATGATGACGCAGTCAGACCACATATCAGGACGACAGGTATGATGACACAGTCAGACAACACCACAGGATGACAGGTATAATGACACAGTCAGACAACACAACCGAACAACAAGTATAATGACGACAGGTATAATGACGCAGTCAGGCGACACAACAGGACGACACGTATATTGACGCAGTAAGACAACACAACGGGATGACAGGTATAATGACACAGTCAGATGACACAACGGGACGACACGTAAAATGAGGCAGTCAGACAACACAACAGGACCACGGGTATAATGACAGTCAGACAACACAACAGGACAACAGGTATAATGACACAGTCAGACAACACAACAGGAGGACAGGAAAAATGACAGTCAGACAACACAACAGGACAACAGGTATAATGACACAGTCAGACAACACAATGGGACGACACCTATATTGACACAGTCAGAAGACACAACGGGATGACACGAATAATGACAGTCAGACAACACAATGGGACGACAAGTATAATGATGCAGTAGGACAACACAACGGGATGACACGTTTTGTGACACAGTCAGACAACATATCAGGAGGACAGGTATAATGACACAGTCAGAAAACACAACGGGATGACACCTATGGTGACGCAGTAAGACAACATATCAGGACGACAGGTATAATGAAACAGTAAGATGACACAACGGGACGACACGTATAATAAAGCAGTAAGACAACACAACAGGACAACAGGTATAATGACACAGTTAGACAACACAACGGGACGACACCTATGATGACGCAGTCAGACAACATAACAGGAAGACAGGTATAATGACGCAGTCAGACAACACAACAGGACAACAGGTATAATGACACAGTCAGACAACACAACAGGACGACGGGTATGAGGACACAGTCAGACAACACAACGGGACGACAGGTATAATGACACAGTCAGACAACACAACAGGACAACAAGTATAATGACACAGTCAGACAACACAATGGGACGACACCAATATTGACACAGTCAGAAGACACAACGGGATGACACGAATAATGACGCAGTGAGACAACACAACAGGACAACAGGTATAATGACACAGTCAGACGACACAATGGGACGACACCTATAATGATGCAGTCAGACAACTTATCAGGTCGATAGGTAAAATGACGCAGTAAGACAACACAACAGGACAACAGGCAAAATGACGCAGTCAGACAACACAACAGGACAACAGGTATACTGATAAAGTCAGACAACACAATAGGACAACACCTATATTGACACAGTCAGAAGACACAACAGGACAACAGGTATAATGACACAGTCAGACGACACAACAGGAAGACACGTATAATGACGCAGTAAGACAACACAACGGGAGGACAGGTATAATGACACAGTCAGACAACACAACGGGACAACACGTATATTGACGCAGTCAGACAACATTTCAGGAGGACAGGTATAATGACACAGTCAGACCACATATCAGGACGACAGGTATAATGACGCAGTCAGACGACACAACAGGACAACAGGTATAATGACACAGTCAGACAACACAACGGGACGACACTTATATTGACACAGTCAGAAGACACAACGGGATGACACGCATAATGACGCAGTAAGACAACACAACAGGACAACAGGTATAATGACACAGTCAGACAACACAACGGGACAACACGTATAATGACGCAGTCAGACAACATATCAGGAGGACAGGTATAATGACACAGTCAGACAACACAACGGGACGACATCTATGATGACGCAGTCAGTCCACATATCAGGACGACAGGTATGATGACGCAGTCAGACGACACAACAGGACGACAGGTATAATGACGCAGTAAGACAACACAACGGGATGACAGGTATAATGACGCAGTCAGATAACACAACAGGACAACAGGTATAATGACACAGTCAGACAACACGATGGGACGACACCTATATTGACACAGTCAGGTGACACGACGGGACGACACGTTTAATGACGCAGTAAGACAACACAACAGGACAACAGGTATAATGACACAGTCAGACAACTCAACGGGACGACAGGTATAATGACACAGTCAGACAACACAACAGGACAACACATACAATGACGCAGTCAGAGAACATATCAAGACGACATGTATAATGATGCAGTAGGACAACACAACGGGATGACACGTTTTGTGACACAGTCAGACATCATATCAGGACGACAGGTATAATGACGCAGTCAGACAACACAACAGGACGACAGGTATAATGACACAGTCAGACAACATAACAGGACGACACGTATAATGACACAGTCAGAAAACACAACAGGACGACAGGTATAATGACACAGTCAGACAACACAACGGGATGACACCTATGATGACGTAGTAAGACAACATATCAGGACGACAGGTATAATGAAACAGTAAGATGACACAACGGGACTACACGTATAATAAAGCAGTAAGACAACACAACAGGACAACAGGTATAATGACACAGTTAGACAACACAACGGGACGACACCTATGATGACGCAGTCAGACAACATAACAGGAAGACAGGTATAATGACGCAGTCAGACAACACAACAGGACAACAGGTATAATGACGAAGTCAGACAACACAACAGGACGACGGGTATGAGGACACAGTCAGACAACACAATGGGACGACACCTATATTGACACAGTCAGAAGACACAACGGGATGACACGAATAATGACGCAGTAAAACAACACAACAGGACAACAGGTATAATGACACAGTCAGACGACACAATGGGAGGACACCTATAATGATGCAGTCAGACAACTTATCAGGTCGACAGGTAACATGACGCAGTAAGACAACACAGCAGGACAACAGGCAAAATGACGCAGTCAGACAACACAACAGGACAACAGGTATAATGACACAGTCAGACAACATAACAGGACGACACGTATAATGACACAGTCAGACAACACAACAGGACGACAGGTATAATGACACAGTCAGACAACACAACGGGACAACACGTATAATGACGCAGTCAGACAACATATCAGGAGGACAGGTATAATGACACAGTCAGACAACACAACGGGACGACATCTATGATGACGCAGTCAGACCACATATCAGGACGACAGGTATGATGACACAGTCAGACAACACCACAGGATGACAGGTATGATGACGCAGTCAGACGACACAACAGGACGACAGGTATAATGACGCAGTAAGACAACACAACGGGATGACAGGTATAATGACGCAGTCAGATAACACAACAGGACAACAGGTATAATGACACAGTCAGACAACACGATGGGACGACACCTATATTGACACAGTCAGGTGACACGACGGGACGACACGTTTAATGACGCAGTAAGACAACACAACAGGACAACAGGTATAATGACACAGTCAGACAACTCAACGGGACGACAGGTATAATGACACAGTCAGACAACACAACAGGACAACACATACAATGACGCAGTCAGAGAACATATCAAGACGACATGTATAATGATGCAGTAGGACAACACAACGGGATGACACGTTTTGTGACACAGTCAGACATCATATCAGGACGACAGGTATAATGACGCAGTCAGACAACACAACAGGACGACAGGTATAATGACACAGTCAGACAACATAACAGGACGACACGTATAATGACACAGTCAGAAAACACAACAGGACGACAGGTATAATGACACAGTCAGACAACACAACGGGATGACACCTATGATGACGTAGTAAGACAACATATCAGGACGACAGGTATAATGAAACAGTAAGATGACACAACGGGACTACACGTATAATAAAGCAGTAAGACAACACAACAGGACAACAGGTATAATGACACAGTTAGACAACACAACGGGACGACACCTATGATGACGCAGTCAGACAACATAACAGGAAGACAGGTATAATGACGCAGTCAGACAACACAACAGGACAACAGGTATAATGACGAAGTCAGACAACACAACAGGACGACGGGTATGAGGACACAGTCAGACAACACAATGGGACGACACCTATATTGACACAGTCAGAAGACACAACGGGATGACACGAATAATGACGCAGTAAAACAACACAACAGGACAACAGGTATAATGACACAGTCAGACGACACAATGGGAGGACACCTATAATGATGCAGTCAGACAACTTATCAGGTCGACAGGTAACATGACGCAGTAAGACAACACAGCAGGACAACAGGCAAAATGACGCAGTCAGACAACACAACAGGACAACAGGTATAATGACACAGTCAGACAACATAACAGGACGACACGTATAATGACACAGTCAGACAACACAACAGGACGACAGGTATAATGACACAGTCAGACAACACAACAGGACAACACATACAAAGACGCAGTCAGACAACATATCAAGACGACATGTATAATGATGCAGTAGGACAACACAACGGGATGACACGTTTTGTGACACAGTCAGACAACATATCAGGAGGACAGGTATAATGACACAGTCAGACAACACAACGGGATGACACCTGTGATGACGCAGTCAGACAACATATCAGGACGACAGGTATAATGAAGCAGTAAGACGACAAAACGGGACGACACGTATAATAAAGCAGTAAGACAACACAACAGGACAACAGGTATAATGACACAGTCAGACAACACAACGGGACGACACCTATGATGACGCAGTCAGACAACACAACAGGACGACAGGTATAATGACACAGTCAGACAACACAACAGGACAACACATATAATGACGCAGTCAGACAACATATCAAGACGACATGTATAATGATGCAGTAGGACAACACAACGGGATGACACGTTTTGTGACACAGTCAGACAACATATCAGGAGGACAGGTATAATGACACAGTCAGACAACACAACGGGATGACACCTGTGATGACGCAGTCAGACAACATATCAGGAAGACAGGTATAATGACGCAGTCAGACAACACAACAGGACAACAGGTATAATGACACAGTCAGACAACACAACAGGACGACGGGTATGAGGACACAGTCAGACAACACAATTGGACGACAGGTATAATGACAGTCAGACGACACAACGGAACGACACGTATACTGACACAGTAGGACAACACAACGGGACGACACGTATAATGACGTAGTCAGACAACACAATAGCACAACAGGTATAATGACGCAGTCAGACAGCACAACGGGACCACACCTATATTGACACGATCAGAAGACACGACAGGACAACAGGTATAATGACACAGTAAGACAACACAACAGGACAACAGGTATAATGACACAGTCAGACAAGACAACAGGACGTCAGGTATAATGACGCAGTCAGACAACACAACGGGACAACACATATAATGACGCAGTCAGACAACATATCAGGAGGACAGGTATAATGACACAGTCAGACAACACAAGGGGACGACATCTATGATGACGCAGTCAGACCACATATCAGGACGACAGGTATAATGACGCAGTCAGACGACACAACAGGACGACACGTATAATGACGCAGTAAGACAACACAACTGGATGACACCTATAATGACACAGTCAGACAACACAACAGGACGACAGGTATAATGACGCAGTAAGACAACACAACGGGATGACAGGTATAATGACGCAGTCAGATAACACAACAGGACAACAGGTATAATGACACAGTCAGACCACAGTTTGGGACGACACCTATATTGACACAGTCAGAAGACACGACGGGACGACACGTTTAATGACGCAGTAAGACAACACAACAGGACAACAGGTATAATTACACAGTCAGACAACACAACAGGACGACGGGTATGAGGACACAGTCAGACAACACAACGGGACGACAGGTATAATGACACAGTCAGACAACACAACAGGACAACAAGTATAATGACACAGTCAGACAACACAATGGGACGACACCTATATTGACACAGTCAGACGACACAACGGGATGACACGAATAATGACGCAGTAAGACAACACAACAGGACAACAGGTATAATGACACAGTCAGACGACACAATGGGACGACACCTATAATGATGCAGTCAGACAACTTATCAGGTCGACAGGTAAAATGACGCAGTAAGACAACACAACAGGACAACAGGCAAAATGACGCAGTCAGACAACACAACAGGACAACAGGTATACTGATAAAGTCAGACAACACAATGGGACAACACCTATATTGACACAGTCAGAAGACACAACAGGACAACAGGTATAATGACACAGTCAGACAACATAAAAGGACGACACAACAGGACGACACGTATAATGACGCAGTAAGACAACACAACGGGATGACAGGTATAATGACACAGTCAGACGACACAACGGAACGACACGTATAATGAGGTAGTGAGACAGCACAACGGGACAACACCTATATTGACACAGTCAGAAGACACAACGGGATGACACGTATAATGACGCAGTCAGACAACACAACAGGATGACAGGTATAATGACACAGTCAGACAACACAACGGAACAACAAGTATAATGACGACAGGTACAATGACGCAGGCAGGCGACACAACAGGACGACAGGTATAATGACGCAGTCAGACAACACAACGGGACGACACCTATATTGACACAGTCAGAAGACACAACGGGATGACACGAATAATGACGCAGTAAGACAACACAACAGGACAACAGGTATAATGACACAGTCAGACGACACAATGGGACGACACCTATAATGATGCAGTCAGACAACTTATCAGGTCGACAGGTAAAATGACGCAGGAAGACAACACAACAGGACAACAGGCAAAATGACGCATTCAGACAACACAACAGGACAACAGGTATACTGATAAAGTCAGACAACACAATGGGACAACACCTATATTGACACAGTCATAAGACACAACAGGACAACAGGTATAATGACACAGTCAGACGACAGAACAGGACGACACGTATAATAACGCAGTAAGACAACACAACGGGAGGACAGGTATAATGACACAGTCAGACAACACGACAGGACGTCAGGTATAATGACACAGTCAGACAACACAACGGGACAACACGTATAATGACGCAGTCAGACAACATATCAGGAGGACAGGTATAATGACACAGTCAGACAACACAACGGGACGACATCTATGATGACGCAGTCAGACCACATATCAGGACGACAGGTATGATGACGCAGTCAGACGACACAACAGGACGACACGTATAATGACGCAGTAAGACAACACAACTGGATGACACCTATAATGACACAGTCAGACAAAACAACAGGACGACAGGTATAATGACGCAGTAAGACAACACAACGGGATGACAGGTATAATGACGCAGTCAGATAACACAACAGGACAACAGGTATAATGACACAGTCAGACAACACGATGGGACGACACCTATATTGACACAGTCAGAAGACACGACGGGACGACACGTTTAATGACGCAGTAAGACAACACAACAGGACAACAGGTATAATGACACAGTCAGACAACACAACAGGACGACGGGTATGAGGACACAGTCAGACAACACAACGGGACGACAGGTATAATGACACAGTCAGACAACACAACAGGACAACAAGTATAATGACACAGTCAGACAACACAATGGGACGACACCTATATTGACACAGTCAGAAGACACAATGGGATGACACGAATAATGACGCAGTAAGACAACACAACAGGACAACAGGTATAATGACGCAGTCAGACAACACAACGGGACGACACCTATATTGACACAGTCAGAAGACACAACGGGATGACACGAATAATGACGCAGTAAGACAACACAACAGGACAACAGGTATAATGACACAGTCAGACGACACAATGGGACGACACCTATAATGATGCAGTCAGACAACTTATCAGGTCGACAGGTAAAATGACGCAGGAAGACAACACAACAGGACAACAGGCAAAATGACGCATTCAGACAACACAACAGGACAACAGGTATACTGATAAAGTCAGACAACACAATGGGACAACACCTATATTGACACAGTCATAAGACACAACAGGACAACAGGTATAATGACACAGTCAGACGACAGAACAGGACGACACGTATAATAACGCAGTAAGACAACACAACGGGAGGACAGGTATAATGACACAGTCAGACAACACGACAGGACGTCAGGTATAATGACACAGTCAGACAACACAACGGGACAACACGTATAATGACGCAGTCAGACAACATATCAGGAGGACAAGTATAATGACACAGTCAGACAACACAACGGGACGACATCTATGATGACGCAGTCAGACCACATATCAGGACAACAGGTATGATGACGCAGTCAGACGACACAACAGGACGACACGTATAATGACGCAGTAAGACAACACAACTGGATGACACCTATAATGACACAGTCAGACAAAACAACAGGACGACAGGTATAATGACGCAGTAAGACAACACAACGGGATGACAGGTATAATGACGCAGTCAGATAACACAACAGGACAACAGGTATAATGACACAGTCAGACAACACGATGGGACGACACCTATATTGACACAGTCAGAAGACACGACGGGACGACACGTTTAATGACGCAGTAAGACAACACAACAGGACAACAGGTATAATGACACAGTCAGACAACACAACAGGACGACGGGTATGAGGACACAGTCAGACAACACAACGGGACGACAGGTATAATGACACAGTCAGACAACACAACAGGACAACAAGTATAATGACACAGTCAGACAACACAATGGGACGACACCTATATTGACACAGTCAGAAGACACAATGGGATGACACGAATAATGACGCAGTAAGACAACACAACAGGACAACAGGTATAATGACACAGTCAGACGACACAATGGGACGACACCTATAATGATGCAGTCAGACAACTTATCAGGTCGACAGGTAAAATGACGCAGTAAGACAACACAACAGGACAACAGGCAAAATGACGCAGTCAGACAACACAACAGGACAACAGGTATACTGATAAAGTCAGACAACACAATGGGACAACACCTATATTGACACAGTCAGTTGACACAACAGGACAACAGGTATAATGACACAGTCAGACGACAGAACAGGACGACACGTATAATAACGCAGTAAGACAACACAACGGGAGGATAGGTATAATGACACAGTCAGACAACACGACAGGACGTCAGGTATAATGACACAGTCAGACAACACAACGGGACACACGTATAATGACGCAGTCAGACAACATATCAGGAGGACAGGTATAATGACACAGTCAGACAACACAACGGGACGACATCTATGATGACGCAGTCAGACCACATATCAGGACGAGAGGTATGATGACGCAGTCAGACAACATATCAGGAAGACAGGTATAATGACGCAGTCAGACAACACAACAGGACAACAGGTATAATGACACAGTCAGACAACACAACAGGACGACGGGTATGAGGACACAGTCATACAACACAACGGGACGACAGGTATAATGACGCAGTCAGACGACACAACGGAACGACACGTATAATGACGCAGTAGGACAACACAACAGGACGACACGTATAATGACGTAGTTAGACAACACAATAGGACAACAGGTATAATGACGCAGTCAGACAACACAACGGGACCACACCTATATTGACACAGTCAGAAGACACGACAGGACAACAGGTATAATGACACAGTCAGACAACATATCAGGACGACATGTATAATGACGCAGGAAGACAACATAACAGGATGACAGGTATAATGACACAGTCAGACAACATAATGGGACGACACCTATATTGACACAGTCAGAAGCAACAAAGGGATGACTAGTATAATGACGCAGTAAGACAACACAACAGGACAACAGGTATAATGAGACAGTCAGACAACACAACAGGACAACACATATAATGACGCAGTCAGACAACATATCAGGACGACATGTATAATGATGCAGTAGGACAACACAACGGGATGACACGTTTTGTGACACAGTCAGACAACATATCAGGAGGACAGGTATAATGACACAGTCAGACAACACAACAGGATGACACCTGTGATGACGCAATCAGACAACATATCAGGACGACAGGAATAATGAAGCAGAAAGACGACACAACGGGACGACACGTATAATAAAGCAGTAAGACAACACAACAGGACAACAGGTATAATGACAAAGTCAGACAACACAACGGGACGACACCTATGATGACGCAATCAGACAACATATCAGGACGACAGGAATAATGAAGCAGCAAGACGACACAACGGGACGACACGTATAATAAAGCAGTAAGACATCACAACAGGACGACAGGAATAATGAAGCAGCAAGACGACACAACGGGACGACACGTATAATAAAGCAGTAAGACAACACAACAGGATGACAGGTATAATGACACAGTCAGACAACACAACGGAACAACAAGTATAATGACGACAGGTACAATGACGCAGTCAGGCGACACAACAGGACGACACGTATATTGACGCAGTAAGACAACACAACGGGATGACAGGTATAATGACACAGTCAGACGACACAACGGGATGACACGTATAATGACGCAGTCAGACAACACAACAGGACCACGGGTATAATGACACAGTCAGACAACACAACAGGACGACAGCTATAATGACGCAGTGAGACAACACAACGGGATGACAGGTATAATGACGCAGTCAGATAACACAACAGGACAACAGGTATAATGACACAGTCAGACCACAGTTTGGGACGACACCTATATTGACACAGTCAGAAGACACGACGGGACGACACGTTTAATGACGCAGTAAGACAACACAACAGGACAACAGGTATAATGACACAGTCAGACAACACAACAGGACGACGGGTATGAGGACACAGTCAGACAACACAACGGGACGACAGGTATAATGACACAGTCAGACAACACAACAGGACAACAAGTATAATGACACAGTCAGACAACACAATGGGACGACACCTATATTGACACAGTCAGACGACACAATGGGACAACACCTATATTGACACAGTCAGAAGACACAACAGGACAACAGGTATAATGACACAGTCAGACAACATAACAGGACGACACAACAGGACGACACGTATAATGACGCAGTAAGACAACACAACGGGATGACAGGTATAATGACACAGTCAGACGACACAACGGGACGACACGTATAATGAGGTAGTGGGACAGCACAACGGGACAACACCTATATTGACACAGTCAGAAGACACAACGGGATGACACCTATAATGACGCAGTCAGACAACACAACAGGATGACAGGTATAATGACACAGTCAGACAACACAACGGAACAACAAGTATAATGACGACAGGTACAATGATGCAGTCAGGCGACACAACAGGACGACACGTATATTGACGCAGTAAGACAACACAACGGGATGACAGGTATAATGACACAGTCAGACGACACAACGGGATGACACGTATAATGACGCAGTCAGACAACACAACAGGACCACGGGTATAATGACACAGTCAGACAACACAACAGGACAACAGGTATAATGACACAGTCAGACAACACAATGGGACGACACCTATATTGACACAGTAAGAAGACACAACGGGATGACACGTATAATGACACAGTCAGACAACACAACAGGAGGACAGGTATAATGACACAGTCAGACAACACAATGGGACGACATGTATAATGATGCAGTAGGACAACACAACGGGATGACACGTTTTTTGACACAGTCAGACAACATATCAGGAGGACAGGTATAATGACACAGTCAGACAACACAACGGGATGACACCCGTGATGATGCAGTCAGACAACATATCGGGACGACAGGTATAATGAAGCAGTAAGACAACACAACAGGACAACATGTATAACGACACAGTCAGACAACACAACGGGACGACACCTATGATGACGCAGTCAGACAACATATCAGGACGACGTTTATAATGACGCAGTCAGACGACACAACAGGACGACACGTATAATGACGTAGTAAGACAACACAACGGGATGACACCTGTGATGACGCAGTCAGACAACATATCAGGACGACAGGTATAATAAAGCAGTAAGACAACACAACAGGACAACAGGTATAATGACGCAGTAAGACAACACAACAGGACGACAGGTATAATGACACAGTCAGACAACACAACGGGACGACACCTATGATGACGCAGTCAGACATCATATCAGGACGACAGGTATAATGACGCAGTCAGGCGACACAACAGGACGACACGTATATTGACGCAGTAAGACAACACAACGGGATGACAGGTATAATGACACAGTCAGACAACACAACAGGACGACACGTATAATGACACAGTCAGACAACACAACGGGACGACACGTATAATAAAGCAGTAAGACAACACAACAGGACAACAGGTATAATGACACAGTCAGACAACACAACGGGACGACACCTATATTGACACAGTCAGAAGACACAACGGGATGACACGCATAATGACGCAGTAAGACAACACAACAGGACAACAGGTATAATGACGCAGTAAGACAACACAACAGGACGACAGGTATAATGACACAGTCAGACAACACAACGGGACGACACCTATGATGACGCCGTCAGACATCATATCAGGACGAAAGGTATAATGACGCAGTCAGACAACACAACAGGACGACAGGTATAATGACACAGTCAGACAACATAACAGGACGACACGTATAATGACACAGTCAGACAACACAACAGGACGACATGTATAATGACACAGTCAGACAACACAACGGGATGACACCTATGATGACGTAGTAAGACAACATATCAGGACGACAGGTATAATGAAACAGTAAGATGACACAACGGGACTACACGTATAATAAAGCAGTAAGACAACACAACAGGACAACAGGTATAATGACACAGTTAGACAACACAACGGGACGACACCTATGATGACGCAGTCAGACAACATAACAGGAAGACAGGTATAATGACGCAGTCAGACAACACAACAGGACAACAGGTATAATGACGAAGTCAGACAACACAACAGGACGACGGGTATGAGGACACAGTCAGACAACACAATGGGACGACACCTATATTGACACAGTCAGAAGACACAACGGGATGACACGAATAATGACGCAGTAAAACAACACAACAGGACAACAGGTATAATGACACAGTCAGACGACACAATGGGAGGACACCTATAATGATGCAGTCAGACAACTTATCAGGTCGACAGGTAAAATGACGCAGTAAGACAACACAGCAGGACAACAGGCAAAATGACGCAGTCAGACAACACAACAGGACAACAGGTATAATGACACAGTCAGACAACATAACAGGATGACACGTATAATGACACAGTCAGACAACACAACAGGACGACAGGTATAATGACACAGTCAGACAACACAACAGGACAACACATACAAAGACGCAGTCAGACAACATATCAAGACGACATGTATAATGATGCAGTAGGACAACACAACGGGATGACACGTTTTGTGACACAGTCAGACAACATATCAGGAGGACAGGTATAATGACACAGTCAGACAACACAACGGGATGACACCTGTGATGACGCAGTAAGACAACACAACAGGACAACAGGTATAATGACACAGTCAGACAACACAACGGGACGACACCTATGATGACGCAGTCAGACAACACAACAGGACGACAGGTATAATGACACAGTCAGACAACACAACAGGACAACACATATAATGACGCAGTCAGACAACATATCAAGACGACATGTATAATGATGCAGTAGGACAACACAACGGGATGACACGTTTTGTGACACAGTCAGACAACATATCAGGAGGACAGGTATAATGACACAGTCAGACAACACAACGGGATGACACCTGTGATGACGCAGTCAGACAACATATCAGGACGACAGGTATAATGAAGCAGTAAGACGACACAACGGGACGACACGTATAATAAAGCAGTAAGACAACACAACAGGACAACAGGTATAATGACACAGTCAGACAACACAACGGGACGACACCTATGATGACGCAGTCAGACAACATATCAGGAAGACAGGTATAATGACGCAGTCAGACAACACAACAGGACAACAGGTATAATGACACAGTCAGACAACACAACAGGACGACGGGTATGAGGACACAGTCAGACAACACAATTGGACAACAGGTATAATGACACAGTCAGACGACACAACGGAACGACACGTATACTGACACAGTAGGACAACACAACGGGACGACACGTATAATGACGTAGTCAGACAACACAATAGCACAACAGGTATAATGACGCAGTCAGACAGCACAACGGGACCACACCTATATTGACACGATCAGAAGACACGACAGGACAACAGGTATAATGACACAGTAAGACAACACAACAGGACGTCAGGTATAATGACGCAGTCAGACAACACAACGGGACAACACATATAATGACGCAGTCAGACAACATATCAGGAGGACAGGTATAATGACACAGTCAGACAACACAAGGGGACGACATCTATGATGACGCAGTCAGACCACATATCAGGACGACAGGTATAATGACGCAGTCAGACGACACAAGAGGACGACACGTATAATAACGCAGTAAGACAACACAACTGGATGACACCTATAATGACACAGTCAGACAACACAACAGGACGACAGGTATAATGACGCAGTAAGACAACACAACGGGATGACAGGTATAATGACGCAGTCAGATAACACAACAGGACAACAGGTATAATGACACAGTCAGACCACAGTTTGGGACGACACCTATATTGACACAGTCAGAAGACACGACGGGACGACACGTTTAATGACGCAGTAAGACAACACAACAGGACAACAGGTATAATGACACAGTCAGACAACACAACAGGACGACGGGTATGAGGACACAGTCAGACAACACAACGGGACGACAGGTATAATGACACAGTCAGACAACACAACAGGACAACAAGTATAATGACACAGTCAGACAACACAACAGGACGACATGTATAATGACACAGTCAGACAACACAACGTGATTACACCTATGATGACGTAGTAAGACAACATATCAGGACGACAGGTATAATGAAACAGTAAGATGACACAACGGGACTACACGTATAATAAAGCAGTAAGACAACACAACAGGACAACAGGTATAATGACACAGTTAGACAACACAACGGGACGACACCTATGATGACGCAGTCAGACAACATAACAGGAAGACAGGTATAATGACGCAGTCAGACAACACAACAGGACAACAGGTATAATGACGAAGTCAGACAACACAACAGGACGACGGGTATGAGGACACAGTCAGACAACACAATGGGACGACACCTATATTGACACAGTCAGAAGACACAACGGGATGACACGAATAATGACGCAGTAAAACAACACAACAGGACAACAGGTATAATGACACAGTCAGACGACACAATGGGAGGACACCTATAATGATGCAGTCAGACAACTTATCAGGTCGACAGGTAAAATGACGCAGTAAGACAACACAGCAGGACAACAGGCAAAATGACGCAGTCAGACAACACAACAGGACAACAGGTATAATGACACAGTCAGACAACATAACAGGACGACACGTATAATGACACAGTCAGACAACACAACAGGACGACAGGTATAATGACACAGTCAGACAACACAACAGGACAACACATACAAAGACGCAGTCAGACAACATATCAAGACGACATGTATAATGATGCAGTAGGACAACACAACGGGATGACACGTTTTGTGACACAGTCAGACAACATATCAGGAGGACAGGTATAATGACACAGTCAGACAACACAACGGGATGACACCTGTGATGACGCAGTCAGACAACATATCAGGACGACAGGTATAATGAAGCAGTAAGACGACACAACGGGACGACACGTATAATAAAGCAGTAAGACAACACAACAGGACAACAGGTATAATGACACAGTCAGACAACACAACGGGACGACACCTATGATGACGCAGTCAGACAACACAACAGGACGACAGGTATAATGACACAGTCAGACAACACAACAGGACAAGACATATAATGACGCAGTCAGACAACATATCAAGACGACATGTATAATGATGCAGTAGGACAACACAACGGGATGACACGTTTTGTGACACAGTCAGACAACATATCAGGAGGACAGGTATAATGACACAGTCAGACAACACAACGGGATGACACCTGTGATGACGCAGTCAGACAACATATCAGGACGACAGGTATAATGAAGCAGTAAGACGACACAACGGGACGACACGTATAATAAAGCAGTAAGACAACACAACAGGACAACAGGTATAATGACACAGTCAGACAACACAACGGGACGACACCTATGATGACGCAGTCAGACAACATATCAGGAAGACAGGTATAATGACGCAGTCAGACAACACAACAGGACAACAGGTATAATGACACAGTCAGACAACACAACAGGACGACGGGTATGAGGACACAGTCAGACAACACAATTGGACGACAGGTATAATGACACAGTCAGACGACACAACGGAACGACACGTATACTGACACAGTAGGACAACACAACGGGACGACACGTATAATGACGTAGTCAGACAACACAATAGCACAACAGGTATAATGACGCAGTCAGACAGCACAACGGGACCACACCTATATTGACACGATCAGAAGACACGACAGGACAACAGGTATAATGACACAGTAAGACAACACAACAGGACAACAGGTATAATGACACAGTCAGACAAGACAACAGGACGTCAGGTATAATGACGCAGTCAGACAACACAACGGGACAACACATATAATGACGCAGTCAGACAACATATCAGGAGGACAGGTATAATGACACAGTCAGACAACACAAGGGGACGACATCTGTGATGACGCAGTCAGACCACATATCAGGACGACAGGTATAATGACGCAGTCAGACGACACAACAGGACGACACGTATAATGACGCAGTAAGACAACACAACTGGATGACACCTATAATGACACAGTCAGACAACACAACAGGACGACAGGTATAATGACGCAGTAAGACAACACAACGGGATGACAGGTATAATGACGCAGTCAGATAACACAACAGGACAACAGGTATAATGACACAGTCAGACCACAGTTTGGGACGACACCTATATTGACACAGTCAGAAGACACGACGGGACGACACGTTTAATGACGCAGTAAGACAACACAACAGGACAACAGGTATAATGACACAGTCAGACAACACAACAGGACGACGGGTATGAGGACACAGTCAGACAACACAACGGGACGACAGGTATAATGACACAGTCAGACAACACAACAGGACAACAAGTATAATGACACAGTCAGACAACACAATGGGACGACACCTATATTGACACAGTCAGACGACACAACGGGATGACACGAATAATGACGCAGTAAGACAACACAACAGGACAACAGGTATAATGACACAGTCAGACGACACAATGGGACGACACCTATAAAGATGCAGTCAGACAACTTATCAGGTCGACAGGTAAAATGACGCAGTAAGACAACACAACAGGACAACAGGCAAAATGACGCAGTCAGACAACACAACAGGACAACAGGTATACTGATAAAGTCAGACAACACAATGGGACAACACCTATATTGACACAGTCAGAAGACACAACAGGACAACAGGTATAATGACACAGTCAGACAACATAACAGGACGACACAACAGGACGACACGTATAATGACGCAGTCAGACAACACAACGGGATGACAGGTATAATGACACAGTCAGACGACACAACGGGACGACACGTATAATGAGGTAGTGAGACAGCACAACGGGACAACACCTATATTGACACAGTCAGAAGACACAACGGGATGACACGTATAATGACGCAGTCAGACAACACAACAGGATGACAGGTATAATGACACAGTCAGACAACACAACGGAACAACAAGTATAATGACGACAGGTACAATGACGCAGTCAGGCGACACAACAGGACGACAGGTATAATGACGCAGTCAGACAACACAACGGGACGACACCTATATTGACACAGTCAGAAGACACAACGGGATGACACGACTAATGACGCAGTAAGACAACACAACAGGACAACAGGTATAATGACACAGTCAGACGACACAATGGGACGACACCTATAATGATGCAGTCAGACAACTTATCAGGTCGACAGGTAAAATGACGCAGTAAGACAACACAACAGGACAACAGGCAAAATGACGCATTCAGACAACACAACAGGACAACAGGTATATTGATAAAGTCAGACAACACAATGGGACAACACCTATATTGACACAGTCATAAGACACAACAGGACAACAGGTATAATGACACAGTCAGACGACAGAACAGGACGACACGTATAATAACGCAGTAAGACAACACAACGGGAGGACAGGTATAATGACACAGTCAGACAACACGACAGGACGTCAGGTATAATGACACAGTCAGACAACACAACGGGACAACACGTATAATGACGCAGTCAGACAACAAATCAGGAGGACAGGTATAATGACACAGTCAGACAACACAACGGGACGACATCTATGATGACGCAGTCAGACCACATATCAGGACGACAGGTATGATGACGCAGTCAGACGACACAACAGGACGACACGTATAATGACGCAGTAAGACAACACAACTGGATGACACCTATAATGACACAGTCAGACAAAACAACAGGACGACAGGTATAATGACGCAGTAAGACAACACAACGGGATGACAGGTATAATGACGCAGTCAGATAACACAACAGGACAACAGGTATAATGACACAGTCAGACAACACGATGGGACGACACCTATATTGACACAGTCAGAAGACACGACGGGACGACACGTTTAATGACGCAGTAAGACAACACAACAGGACAACAGGTATAATGACACAGTCAGACAACACAACAGGACGACGGGTATGAGGACACAGTCAGATAACACAACGGGACGACAGGTATAATGACACAGTCAGACAACACAACAGGACAACAAGTATAATGACACAGTCAGACAACACAATGGGACGACACCTATATTGACACAGTCAGAAGACACAATGGGATGACACGAATAATGACGCAGTAAGACAACACAACAGGACAACAGGTATAATGACACAGTCAGAGGACACAATGGGACGACACCTATAATGATGCAGTCAGACAACTTATCAGGTCGACAGGTAAAATGACGCAGTAAGACAACACAACAGGACAACAGGCAAAATGACGCAGTCAGACAACACAACAGGACAACAGGTATACTGATAAAGTCAGACAACACAATGGGACAACACCTATATTGACACAGTCAGTTGACACAACAGGACAACAGGTATAATGACACAGTCAGACGACAGAACAGGACGACACGTATAATAACGCAGTAAGACAACACAACGGGAGGATAGGTATAATGACACAGTCAGACAACACGACAGGACGTCAGGTATAATGACACAGTCAGACAACACAACGGGACACACGTATAATGACGCAGTCAGACAACATATCAGGAGGACAGGTATAATGACACAGTCAGACAACACAACGGGACGACATCTATGATGACGCAGTCAGACCACATATCAGGACGACAGGTATGATGACGCAGTCAGACAACATATCAGGAAGACAGGTATAATGACGCAGTCAGACAACACAACAGGACAACAGGTATAATGACACAGTCAGACAACACAACAGGACGACGGGTATGAGGACACAGTCAGACAACACAACGGGACGACAGGTATAATGACGCAGTCAGACGACACAACGGAACGACACGTATAATGACGCAGTAGGACAACACAACGGGACGACACGTATAATGACGTAGTTAGACAACACAATAGGACAACAGGTATAATGACGCAGTCAGACAGCTCAACGGGACCACACCTATATTGACACAGTCAGAAGACACGACAGGACAACAGGTATAATGACACAGTCAGACAACATATCAGGACGACATGTATAATGACGCAGGAAGACAACATAACAGGATGACAGGTATAATGACACAGTCAGACAACATAATGGGACGACACCTATATTGACACAGTCAGGAGCAACAAAGGGATGACTAGTATAATGACGCAGTAAGACAACACAACAGGACAACAGGTATAATGAGACAGTCAGACAACACAACAGGACAACACATATAATGACGCAGTCAGACAACATATCAGGACGACATGTATAATGATGCAGTAGGACAACACAACGGGATGACACGTTTTGTGACACAGTCAGACAACATATCAGGAGGACAGGTATAATGACACAGTCAGACAACACAACAGGATGACACCTGTGATGACGCAATCAGACAACATATCAGGACGACAGGAATAATGAAGCAGAAAGACGACACAACGGGACGACACGTATAATAAAGCAGTAAGACAACACAACAGGACAACAGGTATAATGACACAGTCAGACAACACAACGGGACGACACCTATGATGACGCAATCAGACAACATATCAGGACGACAGGAATAATGAAGCAGCAAGACGACACAACGGGACGACACGTATAATAAAGCAGTAAGACATCACAACAGGACGAAAGGAATAATGAAGCAGCAAGACGACACAACGGGACGACACGTATAATAAAGCAGTAAGACAACACAACAGGACAACAGGTATAATGACACAGTCAGACAACACAACAGGACGACGGGTATGAGGACACAGTCAGACAATACAACGGGACGACAGGTATAATGACGCAGTCAGACGACACAACGGAACGACACGTTTAATGACGCAGTAGGACAACACAACGGGACGACACGTATAATGACGTAGTTAGACAATACAATAGGACAACAGGTATAATGACGCAGTCAGACAGCACAACGGGACCACACCTATATTGACTCAGTCAGAAGACACGACAGGACAACAGGTATAATGACACAGTCAGACAACATATGAGGACGACATGTATAATGACGCAGGAAGACAACATAACAGGATGACAGGTATAATGACACAGTCAGACAACACAATAGGATGACATGTTTTGTGACACAGTCAGACAACATGTCAGGAGGACAGGTATAATGACACAGTCAGACAACACAACGGGATGACACCTGTGATGACGCAGTCAGACAACATATCAGGACGACAGGTATAATGACGCAGTCAGACAACACAACAGGACGACAGGTATAATGACACAGTCAGACAACACGATGGGACGACACCTATATTGACACAGTCAGAAGACACAACGGGATGACACGTATAATGACGCAGTAAGACAAAACAACAGGACAACAGGTATAATGACCCAGTCAGACAACACAATGGGACAACACCTATATTGACACAGTCAGAAGCAACAAAGGGATGACTAGTATAATGACGCAGTAAGACAACATAACAGGATGACAGGTATAATGACACAGTCAGACAACATAATGGGACGACACCTATATTGACACAGTCAGAAGCAACAAAGGGATGACTAGCATAATGACGCAGTAAGACAACACAACAGGACAACAGGTATAATGAGACAGTCAGACAACACAACAGGACAACACATATAATGACGCAGTCAGACAACATATCAGGACGACATGTATAATGATGCAGTAGGACAACACAACGGGATGACACGTTTTGTGACACAGTCAGACAACATATCAGGAGGACAGGTATAATGACACAGTCAGACAACACAACAGGATGACACCTGTGATGACGCAATCAGACAACATATCAGGACGACAGGAATAATGAAGCAGAAAGACGACACAACGGGACGACACGTATAATAAAGCAGTAAGACAACACAACAGGACAACAGGTATAATGACACAGTCAGACAACACAACGGGACGACACCTATGATGACGCAATCAGACAACATATCAGGACGACAGGAATAATGAAGCAGCAAGACGACACAACGGGACGACACGTATAGTAAAGCAGTAAGACAACACAACAGGACAACAGGTATAATGACACAGTCAGACAACACAACAGGACGACGGGTATGAGGACACAGTCAGACAACACAACGGGACGACAGGTATAATGACGCAGTCAGACGACACAACGGAACGACACGTTTAATGACGCAGTAGGACAACACAACGGGACGACACGTATAATGACGTAGTTAGACAATAAAATAGGACAACAGGTATAATGACGCAGTCAGACAGCACAACAGGACCACACCTATATTGACACAGTCAGAAGACACGACAGGACAACAGGTATAATGACACAGTCAGACAACCTATGAGGACGACATGTATAATGACGCAGGAAGACAACATAACAGGATGACAGGTATAATGACACAGTCAGACAACACAATAGGATGACATGTTTTGTGACACAGTCAGACAACATGTCAGGAGGACAGGTATAATGACACAGTCAGACAACACAACGGGATGACACCTGTGATGACGCAGTCAGACAACATATCAGGACGACAGGTATAATGACGCAGTCAGACAACACAACAGGACGACAGGTATAATGACACAGTCAGACAACACGATGGGACGACACCTATATTGACACAGTCAGAAGACACAACGGGATGACACGTATAATGACGCAGTAAGACAAAACAACAGGACAACAGGTATAATGACCCAGTCAGACAACACAATGGGACAACACCTATAATGACGCAGTCAGACAACTTATCAGTTCGACAGGTAAAATGACGCAGTAAAACAACACAACAGGAAAACAGGTATAATGACGCAGTCGGACAACACAACGGGACGACACGTATCATGACGCAGTAAGACAACATATCAGGATGACAGGTATAATGACACAGTCAGACAACACAATGGGACGACACCTATATTGACACAGTCAGACGACACAACGGGATGACACGTATAATGACGCAGTAAGACAACACAACAGGACAACAGGTATAATGACACAGTCAGACAACACAATGGGACAACACCTATAATGACGCAGTCAGACAACTTATCAGGTCGACAGGTAAAATGACGCAGTAAGACAACACAACAGGACGACAGGTATAATGACACAGTCAGACAACACAACGGGACGACACCTATGATGACGCAGTCAGACAACATATCAGGACGACAGGTATAATGACGCAGTAAAACAACACAACAGGACAACAGGTATAATGACGCAGTCAGACAACACAACGGGACGACACGTATAATGACACAGTAAGACAACACAATGGGACGACACCTGTATTGACACAGTCAGAAGACACAACGTGATGACACGTATATTGACGCAGTCAGACAACACAACAGGACAACAGGTATAATGACACAGTCAAACAACACAACGGGACGACATCTATGATGACGCAGTCAGACCACATATCAAGACGACAGGTATAATGACGCAGTCAGACGACACAACAGGGCAACACGCATAATGACGCAGTGAGACAACACAATGGGACGACACCTATATTGACACAGTCAGAAGACACAACGGGATGACACGTATAATGACGCAGTCAGACAACATATCAGGACGACACGCATAATGACATAGTCAGACAACACAACAGGACAACAGGTATAATGACACAGTCAGACAACACAATGGGACGACACCTATATTGACACAGTCAGACAACATATCAGGACGACACGTATAATGACGCAGTAAGACAAAACAATGGGACGACATGTTTAATGACGCAGTAAGACAACACAACAGGACGAAAGGTATAATGACAAAGTCAGACAACACAACAGGACGACAGGTATAATGACACAGTCAGACAACACAACGGGACAACACGTATAATGACGCAGTCACACAACACAACAGGAAGACATGTATAATGATGCAGTAGGACAACACAATGGGATGACACATATAATGACACAGTCAGACGACACAACAGGACGACACGTATAATGACGCAGTAAGACAACATAACAGGACAACAGGTATAATTACACAGTCAGACAACACAATGGGACAACACCTATAATGACGCAGTCAGACAACTTATCAGGTCGACAGGTAAAATGACGCAGTAAAACAACACAACAGGACAACAGGTATAATGACGCAGTCAGACAACACAACGGGACGACACGTATAATGACGCAGTAAGACAACATAACAGGACAACAGGTATAATTACACAGTCAGACAACACAATGGGACAACACCTATAATGACGCAGTCAGACAACTTATCAGGTCGACAGGTAAAATGACGCAGTAAAACAACACAACAGGACAACAGGTATAATGACGCAGTCAGACAACACAACGGGACGACACGTATAATGACGCAGTAAGACAACACAATGGGACGACACCTATATTGACACAGTCAGAAGACACAACGGGATGACACGTATAATGACGCAGTCAGACAACACAACAGGATAACAGGTATAATGACACAGTGAAACAACACAACGGGACGACACCTATGATGACGCAGTCAGACAACATATCAGGAAGACACCTATAATGACGCAGTCAGACAACATATCAGGACGACACGTAT
Organism: Semicossyphus pulcher; assembly: GCF_022749685.1. Taxonomy (NCBI): domain Eukaryota; kingdom Metazoa; phylum Chordata; class Actinopteri; order Labriformes; family Labridae; genus Semicossyphus; species Semicossyphus pulcher. The sequence continues at coordinate 17,252,566 of NW_027211604.1, read as the reverse complement.
AATGACGCAGTCAGACAACACAGCAGGACGACACGTATAGTGACGCAGTCAGATAACATGTCAGGACGACACGCATAATGACGCAGTCAGACAACACAACAGGACAACAGGTATAATGACACAGTCAGACAACATATCAGGACGACACGTATGATGACACAGTCAGACAACACAATGGGACGACACCTATATTGACACAGTCAGACAACACAACGGGATGACACCTGTGATGACGCAGTCAGACAACATATCAGGACGACAGGTATAATGACGCAGTCAGACAACACAACAGGACAACAGGTATAATTACACAGTCAGACAACACAACAGGACGACACGTATAATGACGTAATCAGACAACACAATAGCACAACAGGTATAATGACGCAGTCAGACAGCACAACGGGACCACACCTATATTGACACAGTCAGAAGACACGACAGGACAACAGGTATAATGACACAGTCAGACAACATATCAGGACGACATGTATAATGACGCAGGAAGACAACATAACAGGATGACAGGTATAATGACACAGTCAGACAACACAATGGGACGACAGGTATAATGACACAGTCAGACAACACATCAGGACGACAGGTATGAAGACACAGTCAGACAACACAACGGGACGACAGGTATAATGACGCAGTCAGACGACACAACGGAACGACACGTATAATGACGCAGTCAGACAACACAACAGGACAACACATATAATGACGCAGTCAGACAACACATCAGGACGACATGTATAATGATGCAGGCAGACAACACAACAGGACAACAGGTATAATGACACAGTCAGACAACACAACAGGACAACACATATAATGACGCAGTCAGACAACACATCAGGACGACATGTATAATGATGCAGTAGGACAACACAACGGGATGACACGCATAATGACACAGTCAGACAACACAACGGGAGGACAGGTATAATGACACAGTCAGACAGCACAACAGTACGTCAGGTATAATGACGCAGTCAGACAACATATCAGGAGGACAGGTATAATGACACAGTCAGACAAGACAACGGGACGACATCTATGATGACGCAGTCAGACCACATATCAAGACGACAGGTATAATGACGCAGTCAGACGACACAACAGGACGACAGGTATAATGACGCAGTCAGACAACACGATGGGACGACACCTATATTGACACAGTCAGAAGACACGACGGGACGACACGTTTAATGACGCAGTAAGACAACATAACAGGACAACAGGTATAATTACACAGTCAGACAACACAATGGGACAACACCTATAATGACGCAGTCAGACAACTTATCAGGTCGACAGGTAAAATGACGCAGTAAAACAACACAACAGGACAACAGGTATAATGACGCAGTCAGACAACACAACGGGACGACACGTATAATGACGCAGTAAGACAACACAATGGGACGACACCTATATTGACACAGTCAGACAACACAATGGGACGACACCTATATTGACACAGTCAGAAGCAACAAATGGATGACTAGTATAATGACGCAGTAAGACAACACAACAGGACAACAGGTATAATGACACAGTCAGACAACACAACAGGACAACACATATAATGACGCAGTCAGACAACATATCAGGACGACATGTATAATGATGCAATAGGACAACACAACGGGATGACACGTTTTGTGACACAGTCAGACAACATATCAGGAGGACAGGTATAATGACACAGTCATACAACAAAACAGGATGACACCTGTGATGATGCAGTCAGACAACATATCAGGACGAGGGGTATAATGAAGCCGCAAGACGACACAACGGGACGACACGTATAATAAAGCAGTAAGACAACACAACAGGACAACAGGTATAATGACACAGTCAGACAACACAACGGGACGACACCTATGATGACGCAGTCAGACAAAATATCAGGAAGACAGGTATAATGACGCAGTCAGACAACACAACAGGACAACAGGTATAATAACATAGTCAGACAACACAACAGGACGACGGGTATGAGGACACAGTCAGACAACACAACGGGACGACAGGTATAATGACGCAGTCAGACGACACAACGGAACGACACGTTTGATGACGCAGTAGTACAACACAACGGGACGACACGTATAATGACGTAGTTAGACAATACAATAGGACAACAGGTATAATGACGCAGTCAGACGACACAACGGAACGACACGTTTAATGACGCATTAGGACAACACAACGGGACGACACGTATAATGACACAGTCAGACAACACAACGGGATGACACCTGTGATGACGCAGTCAGACAACATATCAGGACGACAGGTATAATGAAGCAGTAAGACGACACAACGGGACGACGCGTATAATAAAGCAGAAAGACAACACAACAGGACAACAGGTATAATGACACAGTCAGACAACACAACGGGACGACACCTATGATGACGCAGTCAGACAACATATCAGGAAGACAGGTAAAATGACGCAGTCAGACAACACAACAGGACAACAGGTATAATGACACAGTCAGACAACACAACAGGACGACATGTATAATGACGTAATCAGACAACACAATAGCACAACAGGTATAATGACGCAGTCAGACAGCACAACGGGACCACACCTATATTGACACAGTCAGAAGACACGACAGGACAACAGGTATAATGACACAGTCAGACAACATATCAGGACGACATGTATAATGACGCAGGAAGACAACATAACAGGATGACAGGTATAATGACACAGTCAGACAACACAATGGGACGACAGGTATAATGACACAGTCAGACAACACAACAGGACGACAGGTATGAAGACACAGTCAGACAACACAACGGGACGACAGGTATAATGACGCAGTCAGACGACACAACGGAACGACACGTATAATGACGCAGTCAGACAACACAACAGGACAACACATATAATGACGCAGTCAGACAACACATCAGGACGACATGTATAATGATGCAGGCAGACAACACAACAGGACAACAGGTATAATGACACAGTCAGACAACACAACAGGACAACACATATAATGACGCAGTCAGACAACACATCAGGACGACATGTATAATGATGCAGTAGGACAACACAACGGGATGACACGCATAATGACAGTCAGACAACACAACGGGAGGACAGGTATAATGACACAGTCAGACAGCACAACAGTACGTCAGGTATAATGACGCAGTCAGACAACATATCAGGAGGACAGGTATAATGACACAGTCAGACAAGACAACGGGACGACATCTATGATGACGCAGTCAGACCACATATCAAGACGACAGGTATAATGACGCAGTCAGACGACACAACAGGACGACAGGTATAATGACGCAGTCAGACAACACGATGGGACGACACCTATATTGACACAGTCAGAAGACACGACGGGACGACACGTTTAATGACGCAGTAAGACAACATAACAGGACAACAGGTATAATTACACAGTCAGACAACACAATGGGACAACACCTATAATGACGCAGTCAGACAACTTATCAGGTCGACAGGTAAAATGACGCAGTAAAACAACACAACAGGACAACAGGTATAATGACGCAGTCAGACAACACAACGGGACGACACGTATAATGACGCAGTAAGACAACACAATGGGACGACACCTATATTGACACAGTCAGACAACACAATGGGACGACACCTATATTGACACAGTCAGAAGCAACAAATGGATGACTAGTATAATGACGCAGTAAGACAACACAACAGGACAACAGGTATAATGACACAGTCAGACAACACAACAGGACAACACATATAATGACGCAGTCAGACAACATATCAGGACGACATGTATAATGATGCAATAGGACAACACAACGGGATGACACGTTTTGTGACACAGTCAGACAACATATCAGGAGGACAGGTATAATGACACAGTCAGACAACAAAACAGGATGACACCTGTGATGATGCAGTCAGACAACATATCAGGACGACGGGTATAATGAAGCCGCAAGACGACACAACGGGACGACACGTATAATAAAGCAGTAAGACAACACAACAGGACAACAGGTATAATGACACAGTCAGACAACACAACGGGACGACACCTATGATGACGCAGTCAGACAAAATATCAGGAAGACAGGTATAATGACGCAGTCAGACAACACAACAGGACAACAGGTATAATAACATAGTCAGACAACACAACAGGACGACGGGTATGAGGACACAGTCAGACAACACAACGGGACGACAGGTATAATGACGCAGTCAGACGACACAACGGAACGACACGTTTGATGACGCAGTAGTACAACACAACGGGACGACACGTATAATGACGTAGTTAGACAATACAATAGGACAACAGGTATAATGACGCAGTCAGACGACACAACGGAACGACACGTTTAATGACGCAGTAGGACAACACAACGGGACGACACGTATAATGACACAGTCAGACAACACAACGGGATGACACCTGTGATGACGCAGTCAGACAACATATCAGGACGACAGGTATAATGAAGCAGTAAGACGACACAACGGGACGACGCGTATAATAAAGCAGAAAGACAACACAACAGGACAACAGGTATAATGACACAGTCAGACAACACAACGGGACGACACCTATGATGACGCAGTCAGACAACATATCAGGAAGACAGGTAAAATGACGCAGTCAGACAACACAACAGGACAACAGGTATAATGACACAGTCAGACAACACAACAGGACGACATGTATAATGACGTAATCAGACAACACAATAGCACAACAGGTATAATGACGCAGTCAGACAGCACAACTGGACCACACCTATATTGACACAGTCAGAAGACAAAACGGGACGACACGTATAATGACACAGTCAGACAACATATCAGGATGACACGTATAATGACGCAGTCAGACAACACAACAGGACAACAGATATAATGACACAGTCAGACAACACAATGGGACAACATCTATATTGACACAGTCAGAAGACACAACGGGATGACACGAATAATGACGCAGTAAGACAACACAACAGGACAACAGGTATAATGACACAGTCAGACAACACAATGGGACGACACCTATATTGACACAGTCAGACAACACAACAGGACGACAGGTATAATGACGCAGTCAGACAACACAACAGGACAACAGGTATAATGACACAGTCAGACAACACAATGGGACAACACCCATATTGACACAGTCAGAAGACAAAACGGGACGACACGTATAATGACGCAGTAAGTCAACACAACAGGACAACAGGTATAATGACACAGTCAGACAACACAATGGGACGACACCTATATTGACACAGTCAGACAACACAACAGCACAACAGGTATAATGACACAGTCAGAGAACATATCAGGACGACACGTATAATGACGCAGTAAAACAACACAACGGGATGAGACTTATAATGACTCAGTCAGACAACATATCAGGACGACACGTATAATGACGCAGTAAGACAACATATCAGGACGACACGTATAATGACACAGTCAGACAACACAACAGGACAAAAGGTATAATGACACAGTCAGACAACATATCAGGATGACACGTATAATGGTGCAGTCAGACAACACAACAGGATGACAGGTATAATGACGCAGTCACATAACACAACAGGATGACACCTGTAATGACGCATTCAGACAACAAATCAGGATGACATGTATAATGATGCAGTCAGACATCACAACGGGACAACACGTATAATGACGCAGTCAGACAAAATATCAGGACGACATGTATAATGATGCAGTAGGACACCACAACGGGATGACACGTATTGTGACACAGTCAGACAACAGGTATAATGACGCAGTCAGACAACATATCAGGACGACAGGTATAATGACAAAGTTAGACAACACAACGGGATGACAGGTATAATGCACAGTAAGACAACACAACAGGACGACAGGTATAATGACACAGTCAGACAACACAATGGGACAACACGTATCATGACGCAGTCAGACAACACAACGGGATGACACCTGTGATGACGCAGTCAGACAACATATCAGGACGACAGGTATAATGAAGCAGTAAGACGACACAACGGGACGACGCGTATAATAAAGCAGAAAGACAACACAACAGGACAACAGGTATAATGACACAGTCAGACAACACAACGGGACGACACCTATGATGACGCAGTCAGACAACATATCAGGAAGACAGGTAAAATGACGCAGTCAGACAACACAACAGGACAACAGGTATAATGACACAGTCAGACAACACAACAGGACGACATGTATAATGACGTAATCAGACAACACAATAGCACAACAGGTATAATGACGCAGTCAGACAGCACAACTGGACCACACCTATATTGACACAGTCAGAAGACAAAACGGGACGACACGTATAATGACACAGTCAGACAACATATCAGGATGACACGTATAATGACGCAGTCAGACAACACAACAGGACAACAGATATAATGACACAGTCAGACAACACAATGGGACAACATCTATATTGACACAGTCAGAAGACACAACGGGATGACACGAATAATGACGCAGTAAGACAACACAACAGGACAACAGGTATAATGACACAGTCAGACAACACAATGGGACGACACCTATATTGACACAGTCAGACAACACAACAGGACGACAGGTATAATGACGCAGTCAGACAACACAACAGGACAACAGGTATAATGACACAGTCAGACAACACAATGGGACAACACCCATTTTGACACAGTCAGAAGACAAAACGGGACGACACGTATAATGACGCAGTAAGTCAACACAACAGGACAACAGGTATAATGACACAGTCAGACAACACAATGGGACGACACCTATATTGACACAGTCAGACAACACAACAGCACAACAGGTATAATGACACAGTCAGAGAACATATCAGGACGACACGTATAATGACGCAGTAAAACAACACAACGGGATGAGACTTATAATGACTCAGTCAGACAACATATCAGGACGACACGTATAATGACGCAGTAAGACAACATATCAGGACGACACGTATAATGACACAGTCAGACAACACAACAGGACAAAAGGTATAATGACACAGTCAGACAACATATCAGGATGACACGTATAATGGTGCAGTCAGACAACACAACAGGATGACAGGTATAATGACGCAGTCACATAACACAACAGGATGACACCTGTAATGACGCATTCAGACAACAAATCAGGATGACATGTATAATGATGCAGTCAGACATCACAACGGGACAACACGTATAATGACGCAGTCAGACAAAATATCAGGACGACATGTATAATGATGCAGTAGGACACCACAACGGGATGACACGTATTGTGACACAGTCAGACAACAGGTATAATGACGCAGTCAGACAACATATCAGGACGACAGGTATAATGACAAAGTTAGACAACACAACGGGATGACAGGTATAATGCACAGTAAGACAACACAACAGGACGACAGGTATAATGACACAGTCAGACAACACAATGGGACAACACGTATCATGACGCAGTCAGACAACCTATCAGGACGACATGTATAATGATGCAGTAGGACACCACAACGGGACGACACCTATGATGACGCAGTCAGACCACATATAAGGACGACAGGTATAATGACGCAGTCAGACGACACAACAGGACGACACAACAGGACGACATGTATTATGACGCAGTAAGACAACACAACGGGACGACAGATAGAATGACACAGTCAGACGACACAACGGGACGACACCTATAATGACGCAGTAAGACAACACAACGGGGCGACACGTATAATGACACAGTCAGACGACACAACAGGACGACAGGTATAATGACACAGTCAGAAAGCACAACTGGGCGACACGTATAATGACGCAGCCAGACAACATATCAGGACGACATGTATAATGATGCAGTCAGACAACACAAGGGGACGACAGGTATTGTGACAACGTTAGACAAAACGACGGGATGACAGGTATAATGCACAGTAAGACAACACAACGGGACGACACCTATAATGACGCAGTCAGACAACATATCAGGACGACAGGTATAATGACGCAGTAAGACAACACAACAGGACAACAGGTATAATGATACAGTCAGACAACATATCAGGACGACACGTATAATGACGCAGTCAGACAACACAACAGGACAACAGGTATAATGACACAGTCAGACAACACAACGGGATGACACCTGTGATGACGCAGTCAGACAACATATCGGGACGACAGGTATAATGAAGCAGTAAGACAACACAACAGGACAACAGGTATAATGACAGAGTCAGACAACACAACGGGACGACACCTATATTGACACAGTCAGACAACTTATCAGGTCGACACGCATAATGACGCAGTCAGACGACACAACGGGACGACACGTATAATGACGCAGTAAGACAACACAATGGGACGACACGTATAATGACACAGTCAGACAACACAACAGGACAACAGGTATAATGACACAGTCAGACAACACAATGGGATGACACCTATATTGACACAGTCAGAAGTCACAACGAGATGACACGTATAATGAGGCAGTAAGACAACACAACAGGACAACAGGTATAATGACACAGTCAGACAACTTATCAGGTCGACAGGTAAAATGACGCAGTAAGACAACACAACAGGACAACAGGTATAATGACGCAGTCAGACAACACAACGGGACGACACGTATAATGACACAGTCAGACGACACAACAGGACGACACGTATAATGACGCAGTCAGACAACACAACAGGACAACAGGTATAATGACACAGTCAAACAACTCAACGGGACGACACCTATGATGACGCAGTCAGACCACATATCAGGAAGACAGGTATAATGACGCACTCAGACGACACAACAGGACAACACGTATAATGACGCAGTGAGACAACACAATGGGACGACACCTATATTGACACAGTCAGAAGACACAACGGGATGACACGTATAATGACGCAGTCAGACAACACAACAGGACAACAGGTATGATGACACAGTCAGACAACATATCAGGACGACAAGCATAATGACGCAGTCAGACAACACAACAGGACAACAGGTACAATGACACAGTCAGACAACACAATGGGACGACACCTATATTGACACAGTCAGAAGACACAACGGGACGACACGTTTAATGACGCAGTAAGACAACACAACAGGAAGACAGGTAAACTGACAAAGTCAGACAACACAACAGGACGACAGGTATAATGAGACAGTCAGACAAGACAACGGGACGACACCTATGATGACGCAGTCAGACAACACAACAGGACAACAGGTATAATGACACAGTCAAACAACTCAACGGGACGACACCTATGATGACGCAGTCAGACCACATATCAGGAAGACAGGTATAATGACGCACTCAGACGACACAACAGGACAACACGTATAATGACGCAGTGAGACAACACAATGGGACGACACCTATATTGACACAGTCAGAAGACACAACGGGATGACACGTATAATGACGCAGTCAAACAACACAACAGGACAACAGGTATGATGACACAGTCAGACAACATATCAGGACGACAAGCATAATGACGCAGTCAGACAACACAACAGGACAACAGGTATAATGACACAGTCAGACAACACAATGGGACGACACCTATATTGACACAGTCAGAAGACACAACTGGACGACACGTTTAATGACGCAGTAAGACAACACAACAGGACGACAGGTAAACTCACAAAGTCAGACAACACAACAGGACGACAGGTATAATGAGACAGTCAGACAAGACAACGGGACGACACCTATCATGACGCAGTCAGACAACACAACAGGACAACAGGTATAATGACACAGTCAGACAACATATCAGGACGACACGTATAATGACGTAGTCAGAGAACACAACAGGACAACAGGTATAATGACACATTCAGACAACACAATGGGACGACACCTCTATTGACACAGTCAGACAACATATCAGGATGATACGTATAATGACGCAGTCAGACAACACAACAGGACAACAGGTATAATGACACAGTCAGACAACATATCAGGACGACACGTATAATGACGCAGTAAGACAACACAACGGGACGACATGTTTTATAACGCAGTCAGACAACATATCAGGACGACACGCATAATGACGCAGTCAGACAACACAACAGGACAACAGATATAATGACACAGTCAGACAACATATCAGGACGACACGTATAATGACGTAGTCAGACAACACAACAGGACAACAGGTATAATGACACATTCAGACAACACAATGGGACGACACCTATATTGACACAGTCAGACAACACAAGAGGACGACAGGTATAATGACAAAGTCAGACAACACAACAGGACGACAAGTATAATGACACAGTCAGACAACACAACGGGACAACACGTATAATGACGCAGTCACACAACATATCAGAACGACATGTATAATGATGCAGAAGGAAAACACAACGGGATGACACCTGTAATGACGCAGTCAGACAACATATCAGGACAACACCTATAATAACACAGTCAGACGACACAATGGGACGACACCTATAATGACGCAGTCAGACAACTTATCAGGTCGACACGCATAATGACGCAGTCAGACGACACAACGGGACGACACGTATAATGACGCAGTAAGACAACACAATGGGACGACACGTATAATGACACAGTCAGACAACACAACAGGACAACAGGTATAATGACACAGTCAGACAACACAATGGGACGACACCTATATTGACACAGTCAGAAGTCACAACGAGATGACACGTATAATGAGGCAGTAAGACAACACAACAGGACAACAGGTATAATGACACAGTCAGACAACTTATCAGGTCGACAGGTAAAATGACGCAGTAAGACAACACAACAGGACAACAGGTATAATGACGCAGTCAGACAACACAACGGGACGACACGTATAATGACACAGTCAGACGACACAACAGGACGACATGTATAATGACGCAGTCAGACAACACAACAGGACAACAGGTATAATGACACAGTCAAACAACTCAAGGGGACGACACCTATGATGACGCAGTCAGACCACATATCAGGAAGACAGGTATAATGACGCACTCAGACGACACAACAGGACAACACGTATAATGACGCAGTGAGACAACACAATGGGACGACACCTATATTGACACAGTCAGAAGACACAACGGGATGACACGTATAATGACGCAGTCAGACAACACAACAGGACAACAGGTATGATGACACAGTCAGACAACATATCAGGACGACAAGCATAATGACGCAGTCAGACAACACAACAGGACAACAGGTATAATGACACAGTCAGACAACACAATGGGACGACACCTATATTGACACAGTCAGAAGACACAACGGGACGACACGTTTAATGACGCAGTAAGACAACACAACAGGACGACAGGTAAACTGACAAAGTCAGACAACACAACAGGACGACAGGTATAATGAGACAGTCAGACAAGACAACGGGACGACACCTATGATGACGCAGTCAGACAACACAACAGGACAACAGGTATAATGACACAGTCAAACAACTCAACGGGACGACACCTATGATGACGCAGTCAGACCACATATCAGGAAGACAGGTATAATGACGCACTCAGACGACACAACAGGACAACACGTATAATGACGCAGTGAGACAACACAATGGGACGACACCTATATTGACACAGTCAGAAGACACAACGGGATGACACGTATAATGACGCAGTCAGACAACACAACAGGACAACAGGTATGATGACACAGTCAGACAACATATCAGGACGACAAGCATAATGACGCAGTCAGACAACACAACAGGACAACAGGTATAATGACACAGTCAGACAACACAATGGGACGACACCTATATTGACACAGTCAGAAGACACAACTGGACGACACGTTTAATGACGCAGTAAGACAACACAACAGGACGACAGGTAAACTCACAAAGTCAGACAACACAACAGGACGACAGGTATAATGAGACAGTCAGACAAGACAACGGGACGACACCTATGATGACGCAGTCAGACAACACAACAGGACAACAGGTATAATGACACAGTCAGACAACATATCAGGACGACACGTATAATGACGTAGTCAGACAACACAACAGGACAACAGGTATAATGACACATTCAGACAACACAATGGGACGACACCTATATTGACACAGTCAGACAACATATCAGGATGATACGTATAATGACGCAGTCAGACAACACAACAGGACAACAGGTATAATGACACAGTCAGACAACATATCAGGACGACACGTATAATGACGCAGTAAGACAACACAACGGGACGACATGTTTTATAACGCAGTCAGACAACATATCAGGACGACACGCATAATGACGCAGTCAGACAACACAACAGGACAACAGATATAATGACACAGTCAGACAACATATCAGGACGACACGTATAATGACGTAGTCAGACAACACAACAGGACAACAGGTATAATGACACAGTCAAACAACTCAACGGGACGACACCCATGATGACGCAGTCAGACCACATATCAGGAAGACGGGTATAATGACGTAGTCAGACGACACAACAGGACAACACGTATAATGACACAGTCAGAAGACACAACGGGATGACACGTATAATGACGCAGTCAGACAACACAACAGGACAACAGATATAATGACACAGTCAGACAACATATCCGGACGACACGTATAATGATGTAGTCAGACAACACAACAGGACAACAGGTATAATGACACAGTCAGACAACACAATGGGACGACACCTATATTGACACAGTCAGACAACATATCAGGACGAGACGTATAATGACGCAGTAAGACAACACAACGGGACGACATGTTTAATGACGCAGTAAGTCAACACAACAGGACAACAGGTATAATGACACAGTCAGACAACACAACGGGATGACACCTGTAATGACGCAGTCAGACAACATATCAGGATGACACGTATAATGACGCAGTCAGACAACACAACAGGACAACAGGTATAATGACACAGTCAGACAACACAATGGGACAACACGTATAATGACGCAGTCAGACAAAATATCAGGACGACATGTATAATGATGCAGTAGGACAACACAACAGGACAACAGGTATAATGACACAGTCATACAACACAACAGGACGACGGGTATGAGTACACAGTCAGACAACACAACGGGACGACAGGTATAATGACGCAGTCAGACGAGACAACGGAACGACACGTATAATGACGCAGTAGGACAACACAACGGGACGACACGTATAATGACGTAGTCAGACAACACAATAGCACAACAGGTATAATGACGCAGTCAGACAGCACAACGGGACCACACCTATATTGACACAGTCAGACAACACAACAGGATGACAGGTATAATGACGCAGTCAGACAACACAACAGGACAACAGGTATAATGACACAGTCAGACAACACAATGGGACAACACCCATATTGACACAGTCAGAAGACAATACGGGACGACACGTATAATGACGCAGTAAGTCAACACAACAGTACAACAGGTATAATGACACAGTCAGACAACACAATGGGACGACACCTATATTGACACAGTCAGACAACACAACAGGATGACAGGTATAATGACGCAGTCAGACAACACAACAGGACAACAGGTATAATGACACAGTCAGACAACACAATGGGACAACACCCATATTGACACAGTCTGAAGACAATACGGGACGACACGTATAATGACGCAGTAAGTCAACACAACAGGACAACAGGTATAATGACACCGTCAGAGAACATATCAGGACGACACGTATAATGACGCAGTAAGACAACACAACAGGATGACAGGTATAAGGACACAGTCAGAAAACACAATGGGATGAGACTTATAATGACTCAGTCAGACAACATATCAGGACGACAGGTATAATGACGCAGTAAGACAACATATCAGGACGACACGTATAATGACACAGTCAGACAACAGAACAGGACAAAAGGTATAATGACACAGTCAGACAACATATGAGGACAAAGCGTATAATGACGCAGTAAGACAACACAACAGGATGACAAGTATAATGACGCAGTCACATAACACAACAGGATGACACCTGTAATGACGCATTCAGACAACAAATCAGGATGACATGTATAATGATGCAGTCAGACAACACAACGGGACAACACGTATAATGACGCAGTCAGACAAAATATCAGGACGACATGTATAATGATGCAGTAGGACACCACAACGGGATGACACGTATTGTGACACAGTCAGACAACATATCAGGAGGACAGGTATTATGACACAGTCAGACAACACAACGGGACAACACCCATATTGACACAGTCAGAAGACAATACGGGACGACACGTATAATGACGCAGTAAGTCAACACAACAGTACAACAGGTATAATGACACAGTCAGACAACACAATGGGACGACACCTATATTGACACAGTCAGACAACACAACAGGATGACAGGTATAATGACGCAGTCAGACAACACAACAGGACAACAGGTATAATGACACAGTCAGACAACACAATGGGACAACACCCATATTGACACAGTCTGAAGACAATACGGGACGACACGTATAATGACGCAGTAAGTCAACACAACAGGACAACAGGTATAATGACACCGTCAGAGAACATATCAGGACGACACGTATAATGACGCAGTAAGACAACACAACAGGATGACAGGTATAAGGACACAGTCAGAAAACACAATGGGATGAGACTTATAATGACTCAGTCAGACAACATATCAGGACGACAGGTATAATGACGCAGTAAGACAACATATCAGGACGACACGTATAATGACACAGTCAGACAACAGAACAGGACAAAAGGTATAATGACACAGTCAGACAACATATGAGGACAAAGCGTATAATGACGCAGTAAGACAACACAACAGGATGACAAGTATAATGACGCAGTCACATAACACAACAGGATGACACCTGTAATGACGCATTCAGACAACAAATCAGGATGACATGTATAATGATGCAGTCAGACAACACAACGGGACAACACGTATAATGACGCAGTCAGACAAAATATCAGGACGACATGTATAATGATGCAGTAGGACACCACAACGGGATGACACGTATTGTAACACAGTCAGACAACATATCAGGAGGACACGTATTGTGACACAGTCAGACAACATATCAGGAGGACAGGTATAATGACGCAGTCAGACAACATATCAGGACGACAGGTATAATGACAAAGTTAGACAACACAACGGGATGACAGGTATAATGACACAGTCAGACAACACAATGGGACAACACGTATAATGACGCATTCAGACAACACATCAGGACGACATGTATAATGATGCAGTAGGACACCACAACGGGATGACACGTATTGTGACACAGTCAGTCAACATATCAGGAGGACAGGTATAATGACACAGTTAGACAACACAACGGGATGACAGGTACAATGCACAGTAAGACAACACAACAGGACGACAGGTATAATGACACAGTCAGACAACACAATGGGACAACATGTATAATGACGCAGTCAGACAACCTATCAGGACGACATGTATTATGATGCAGTAGGACACCACAACGGGATGACACGTATTGTGACACAGTCAGTCAACATATCAGGACAACAGGTATAATGACACAGTCAGACAACACAATGGGACGACACCTATATTGACACAGTCAGACAACACAACAGGACAACAGGTATAATGACACAGTCAGAGAACATATCAGGATGACACGTATAATGACGCAGTCAGACAACACAACAGGACAACAGATATAATGACACAGTCAGACAACACAATGGGACAACATGTATATTGACACAGTCAGAAGACAAAACGGGACGACACGTATAATGACGCAGTAAGTCAACACAACAGGACAACAGGTATAATGACACATTCAGACAACACAATGGGACGACACCTATATTGACACAGTCAGACAACACAACAGGACGATAGGTATAATGACGCAGTCAGACAACACAACAGGACAACAGGTATAATGACAGAGTCAGACAACACAATGGGACAACACCCATATTGACACAGTCAGAAGACAAAACGGGACGACACGTATAATGACGCAGTAAGTCAACACAACAGGACAACAGGTATAATGACACAGTCAGACAACACAATGGGACGACAACTATATTGACACAGTCAGACAACACAACAGGACAACAGGTATAATGACACAGTCAGAGAACATATCAGGACGACACGTATAATGACGCAGTAAGACAACACAACAGGATGACAGGTATAAGGACACAGTCAGACAACTCAACGGGATGAGACTCATCATGACTCAGTCAGACAACATATCAGGACGACAGGTAAAATGACGCAGTAAGACAACATATCAGGACGACAGGTATAATGACACAATCAGACAACATATCAGGATGACACGTATTGTGACACAGTCAGACAACATATCAGGAGGACAGGTATAATGACACAGTCAGACAACACAACGGGACGACACCTATGATGACGCAGTCAGACAACATATCAGGACGACAGATATAATGACGCAGTCAGACAACATATCAGGACGACAGGTATAATGACGCAGTAAGACAAGAAAACAGGACAACAGGTATAATGACACAGTCAGAAAACACAACAGGACGACAGGTATAAGGACACAGTCAGACAACACAACGGGAGGACAGGTATAATGACGCAGTAAGACAACCAGTATAATGACGCAGTCAGACAACATATCAGGACGACATGTATAATGACGCCGTCAGACAAAATATCAGGACGACACGTAGAATGACGCAGAAAGACAACACAACAGGATGACATGTATAATGACGCAGTCAGACAACACAATGGGACATCACCTATATTGACACAGTCAGTAGACACAACGGGATGACACGTATAATGACGCAGTAAGACAACAGGTATAAGGACACAGTCAGACGACATATCAGGACAACAGGTATAATGATACAGTCAGACAACACAATGGGATGACACCTATAATGACACAGTCAGACAACACAATGGTACGACACGTATAATGACGCAGTAAGACAACACAACAGGACAACAGGTATAATGACACAGTCAGACAACATATCGGGACGACACGTATAATGACACAGTAAGACAACACAACAGGACACCAGGTATAATGACACAGTCAGACAACATATGAGGACGACAGGTATGATGACACAGTAAGACAACACAACAGGACAACAGGTATAATGACACAGTCAGAAGACACAACGGGACGACAAATATAATGAGACAGTCGGATAGCACAACGGGACGATAGGTATAAGGACACAGTTAGACGACACAACGGGACGACAGGTATAAGGACACAGTCAGACGACACAACAAGACGAGAGGTATAATGACACAGTCAGACAGCACAACGGGACGACACGTATAATGACGCAGTCAGACAAGATATCAGGATGACAGGTATAATGACAGAGTTAGACAACACAACGGGAGGACAGGTATAATGACGCAGTAAGACAACCAGTATAATGACCCAGTCAGACAACATATCAGGACGACAAGTATAATGACACAGTCAGACATCACAACAGGACAACAAGTATAATGACACAGTCAGACAACACAATGGGACGACACCTATGATGACGCAGTCAGACCACATATCAGGACGACAGGTATGATGACGCAGTCAGACGACACAACAGGACGACACGTTTAATGACGCATTAAGACAAGACAACTGGATGACACCTATAATGACGCAGTCAGACAACACAACAGGACGACAGGTATAATGACACAGTCAGAAGCACAACGGGACGACACGTATAATGACGCAGTCAGACAACATATCAGGACGACATGTATAATGATGCAGTCAGACAACACAACGGGACGACAGGTATAAGGACACAGTCAGACAACATATCAGGATGACAGGTATAATGACGCAGTCGGACGACAAAACAGGACGACACGTATAATGATGCAGTAAGACAACATAACGGGACGACAGGTAGAATGACACAGTCAGACGACACAACGGGACGACACCTATAATGACGCAGTCAGACAACATATCAGGACGACACGTATAATGACGCAGAAAGACAACACAACAGGACAACAGGTATAATGACACAGTCAGACAACACAACAGGATGACAGATATAATGACGCAGTAAGATAACACAACAGGACAACAGGTTTAATGACACAGTCAGACAACAAAACAGGACGACAGATATAATGACACAGTCAGACAACACAACGGGACGACAGGTATAATGACACAGTCAGACGACACAACCTATAATGACGCAGTCAGACAACATATCAGGACGACACGTATAATGACGCAGAAAGACAACACAACAGGACAACAGGTATAATGATACAGTCAGACAACACAATGGGATGACAAGTATAATGAGACAGTCGGATAGTACAACGGGACGATAGGTATAAGGACACAGTTAGACGACACAACGGGACGACAGGTATAAGGACACAGTCAGACGACACAACAGGACAACAGGTATAATGACGCAGTCAGACAACACAACGGTACGACACGTATAATGACGCAGTTAGAAAACACAACAGGACAACAAGTATAATGACACAGTCAGACAACATATCAGGACGACAGGTATGATGACACAGTAAGACAACACAACAGGACAACAGGTATAATGACACAGTCAGACAACATATCAGGATGACAGATATAATGACGCAGTGAGATAACACAACAGGACAACAGGTATAATGATACAGTCAGACAACACAATGGGATGACACCTATAATGACACAGTCAGACAACACAACGGTACGACACGTATAATGACGCAGTAAGACAACACAACAGGACAACAGGTATAATGACACAGTCAGACAACATATCAGGACGACAGGTATGATGACACAGTAAGACAACACAACAGGACAACTGGTATAATGACACAGTCAGAAGACACAACGGGACGACAAGTATAATGAGACAGTCGGATAGCACAACGGGAAGATAGGTATAAGGACACAGTTAGACGACACAACGGGACGACAGGTATAAGGACACAGTTAGACGACACAACGGGACGACAGGTATAAGGACACAGTCAGACGACACAACAGGACGAGAGGTATAATGACACAGTCAGACAGCACAACGGGACGACACGTATAATGACGCAGTCAGACAAGATATCAGGATGACAGGTATAATGACAAAGTCAGACAACACAACGGGAGGACAGGTATAATGACGCAGTAAGACAACCAGTATAATGACGCAGTCAGACAACATATCAGGACGAAATGTATAATGACGCAGTCAGACAACACAACAGGATGACATGTATAATGACGCAGTCAGACAACACAATGGGACAACACCTATATTGACACAGTCAGTAGACACAACGGGATGACACGTATAATGACGCAGTAAGACAACAGGTATAAGGACACAATCAGACGACATATCAGGACAACAGGTATAATGATACAGTCAGACAACACAATGGGATGACACCTATAATGACACAGTCAGACAACACAATGGTACGACACGTATAATGACGCAGTAAGACAACACAACAGGACAACAGGTATAATGACACAGTCAGACAACATATGAGGACGACAGGTATGATGACACAGTAAGACAACACAACAGGACAACACGTATAATGACACAGTCAGAAGACACAACGGGACGATAGGTATAAGGACACAGTTAGATGACACAACGGGACGACAGGTATAAGGACACAGTCAGACGACACAACAGGACGAGAGGAATAATGACACAGTCAGACAGCACAACGGGACGACACGTATAATGACGCAGTCAGACAAGAAATCAGGATGACAGGTATAATGACAAAGTTAGACAACACAACGGGAGGACAGGTATAATGATGCAGTTAGACAACCAGTATAATGACCCAGTCAGACAACATATCAGGACGACATGTATAATGACGCAGTCAGACAAAATATCAGGACGACACGTAGAATGACGCAGAAAGACAATACAACAGGATGACATGTATAATGACGCAGTCAGACAACACAATGGGACAACACCTATAGTGACACAGTCAGTAGACACAACGGGATGACACCTGTGATGACGCAGTCAGACAACATATCGGGACGACAGGTATAATGAAGCAGTAAGACAACACAACAGGACAACAGGTATAATGACACAGTCAGACAACACAACGGGACGACACCTATGATGACGC
Source organism: Semicossyphus pulcher (assembly GCF_022749685.1). Lineage (NCBI taxonomy): Eukaryota > Metazoa > Chordata > Actinopteri > Labriformes > Labridae > Semicossyphus > Semicossyphus pulcher. Next base: position 17,232,222 of record NW_027211604.1, on the reverse strand, counting down.
AGTCAGACAACATATCAGGACGACGTTCATAATGACGCAGTCAGACGACACAACAGGACGACACGTATAATGACGTAGTAAGACAACACAACGGGATGACACCTGTGATGACGCAGTCAGACAACATATCAGGACGACAGGTATAATGAAGCAGTAAGACGACACTACGGGACGACACGTATAATAAAGCAGTAAGACAACACAACAGGACAACAGGTATAATGACACAGTCAGTAGACACAACGGGATGACACGTATAATGACGCAGTAAGACAACAGGTATAAGGACACAGTCAGACGACATATCAGGACAACAGGTATAATGATACAGTCAGACAACACAATGGGATGACACCTATAATGACACAGTCAGACAACACAATGGTACGACAGGTAAAATGACGAAGTAAGACAACACAACAGGACAACAGGTATAATGACACAGTCAGACAACATATCGGGACGACACGTATAATGACACAGTAAGACAACACAACAGGACACCAGGTATAATGACACAGTCAGACAACATATGAGGACGACAGGTATGATGACACAGTAAGACAACACAACAGGACAACACGTATAATGACACAGTCAGAAGACACAACGGGACGACAAATATAATGAGACAGTCGGATAGCACAACGGGACGATAGGTATAAGGACACAGTTAGACGACACAACGGGACGACAGGTATAAGGACACAGTCAGACGACACAACAGGACGACAAATATAATGAGACAGTCGGATAGCACAACGGGACGATAGGTATAAGGACAGAGTTAGACGACACAACGGGACGACACGTATAATGACGCAGTCAGACAAGATATCAGGATGACAGGTATAATGACAAAGTCAGACAACACAACGGGAGGACAGGTATAATGACGCAGTAAGACAACCAGTATAATGACGCAGTCAGACAACATATCAGGACGAAATGTATAATGACGCAGTCAGACAACACAACAGGATGACATGTATAATGACGCAGTCAGACAACACAATGGGACAACACCTATATTGACACAGTCAGTAGACACAACGGGATGACACGTATAATGACGCAGTAAGACAACAGGTATAAGGACACAATCAGACGACATATCAGGACAACAGGTATAATGATTCAGTCAGACAACACAATGGGATGACACCTATAATGACACAGTCAGACAACACAATGGTACGACACGTATAATGACGCAGTAAGACAACACAACAGGACAACAGGTATAATGACACAGTCAGACAACATATGAGGACGACAGGTATGATGACACAGTAAGACAACACAACAGGACAACACGTATAATGACACAGTCAGAAGACACAACGGGACGATAGGTATAAGGACACAGTTAGATGACACAACGGGACGACAGGTATAAGGACACAGTCAGACGACACAACAGGACGAGAGGTATAATGACACAGTCAGACAGCACAACGGGACGACACGTATAATGACGCAGTCGAACAAGAAATCAGGATGACAGGTATAATGACAAAGTTAGACAACACAACGGGAGGACAGGTATAATGATGCAGTTAGACAACCAGTATAATGACCCAGTCAGACAACATATCAGGACGACATGTATAATGACGCAGTCAGACAAAATATCAGGACGACACGTAGAATGACGCAGAAAGACAATACAACAGGATGACATGTATAATGACGCAGTCAGACAACACAATGGGACAACACCTATAGTGACACAGTCAGTAGACACAACGGGATGACACCTGTGATGACGCAGTCAGACAACATATCGGGACGACAGGTATAATGAAGCAGTAAGACAACACAACAGGACAACAGGTATAATGACACAGTCAGACAACACAACGGGACGACACCTATGATGACGCAGTCAGACAACATATCAGGACGACGTTCATAATGACGCAGTCAGACGACACAACAGGACGACACGTATAATGACGCAGTAAGACAACACAACGGGATGACACCTGTGATGACGCAGTCAGACAACATATCAGGACGACAGGTATAATGAAGCAGTAAGACGACACTACGGGACGACACGTATAATAAAGCAGTAAGACAACACAACAGGACAACAGGTATAATGACACAGTCAGTAGACACAACGGGATGACACGTATAATGACGCAGTAAGACAACAGGTATAAGGACACAGTCAGACGACATATCAGGACAACAGGTATAATGATACAGTCAGACAACACAATGGGATGACACCTATAATGACACAGTCAGACAACACAATGGTACGACAGGTAAAATGACGCAGTAAGACAACACAACAGGACAACAGGTATAATGACACAGTCAGACAACATATCGGGACGACACGTATAATGACACAGTAAGACAACACAACAGGACACCAGGTATAATGACACAGTCAGACAACATATGAGGACGACAGGTATGATGACACAGTAAGACAACACAACAGGACAACACGTATAATGACACAGTCAGAAGACACAACGGGACGACAAATATAATGAGACAGTCGGATAGCACAACGGGACGATAGGTATAAGGACACAGTTAGACGACACAACGGGACGACAGGTATAAGGACACAGTCAGACGACACAACAGGACGAGAGGTATAATGACACAGTCAGACAGCACAACGGGACGACACGTATAATGACGCAGTCAGACAAGATATCAGGATGACAGGTATAATGACAAAGTTAGACAACACAACGGGAGGACAGGTATAATGACGCAGTAAGACAACCAGTATAATGACCCAGTCAGACAACATATCAGGACGACATGTATAATGACGCAGTCAGACAAAATATCAGGACGACACGTAGAATGACGCAGAAAGACAATACAACAGGATGACATGTATAATGACGCAGTCAGACAACACAATGGGACAACACCTATAGTGACACAGTCAGTAGACACAACGGGATGACACGTATGATGACGCAGTAAGACAACAGGTATAAGGACACAGTCAGATGGCATATCAGGACAACAGGTATAATGACACAGTCAGACAACACAACAGGATGACAGATATAATGACACAGTCAGACAACACAACGTGACGACAGGTATAATGACGCAGTCAGACAACATATCAGGACGACATGTATAATGACGCAGTCAGACAACACAACAGGATGACAGGTATAAGGACACAGTCAGAAGACACAACGGGACGACACGTATAATGACACAGTCAGACAACACAACGGTACGACACGTATAATGACGCAGTAAGACAACACAACAGGACAACAGGTGTAATGACACAGTCAGACAACACAACAGGATGACAGGTATAATGACACAGTCAGACAACACAACGGAACAACAAGTATAATGACGCAGTCAGACGACATATCAGGACAACAGGTATAATGACACAGTCAGACAACACAACAGGATGACGGATATAATGACACAGTCAGACAACACAACGTGACGACACGTATAATGACGCAGTCAGACAACATATCAGGACGACGGGTATGAGGACACAGTCAGACAACACAACGGGACGACAGGTATAATGACACAGTAAGACAACACAACAGGACAACAAGTATAATGACACAGTCAGACAACACAATGGGACGACACCTATATTGACACAGTCAGAAGACACAACGGGATGACACGAATAATGACGCAGTAAGACAACACAACAGGACAACAGGTATAATGACACAGTCAGACGACACAATGGGATGACACCTATAATGATGCAGTCAGACAACTTATCAGGACGACAGGTAAAATGACGCAGTAAGACAACACAACAGGACAACAGGCAAAATGACGCAGTCAGACAACACAACAGGACAACAGGTATACTGATAAAGTCAGACAACACAATGGGACAACACCTATATTGACACAGTCAGAAGACACAACAGGACAACAGGTATAATGACACAGTCAGACGACACAATGGGACGACATGTATAATGATGCAGTAGGACAACACAACGGGATGACACGTTTTGTGACACAGTCAGACAACATATCAGGAGGACAGGTATAATGACACAGTCAGACAACACAACGGGATGACACCTGTGATGACGCAGTCAGACAACATATCGGGACGACAGGTATAATGAAGCAGTAAGACGACACTACGGGACGACACATGTAATAAAGCAGTAAGACAACACAACAGGACAACAGGTATAATGACACAGTCAGACAACACAACGGGACGACACCTATATTGACACAGTCAGAAGACACAACGGGATGACACGCATAATGACGCAGTAAGACAACACAACAGGACAACAGGTATAATGACGCAGTAAGACAACACAACAGGACGACAGGTATAATGACACAGTCAGACAACACAACGGGACGACACCTATGATGACGCAGTTAGACATCATATCAGGACGACAGGTATAATGACGCAGTCAGGCGACACAACAGGACGACACGTATATTGACGCAGTAAGACAACACAACGGGATGACAGGTATAATGACACAGTCAGACAACACAACGGGGCGACAGGTATAATGACGCAGTCGGACAACATATCAGGAAGACAGGTATAATGACACAGTCAGACAACACAACAGGACAACATATAATGACACAGTCAGACAAGACAACGGGACGACATCTATGATGACGCAGTCAGACCACATATCAAGACGACAGGTATAATGACGCAGTCAGGCGACACAACAGGACGACAGGTATAATGACACAGTCAGACAACACAACGGGACAACACGTATAATGACGCAGTCACACAACACAACAGGAAGACATGTATAATGATGCAGTAGGACAACACAACGGGATGACACATATAATGACACAGTCAGACGACACAACAGGACGACACGTATAATGACGCAGTAAGACAACACAACGGGAGGACAGGTATAATGACACAGTCAGACAACACAACAGTACATCAGGTATAATGACGCAGTCAGACAACACAACGGGACGACATCTATGATGACGCAGTCAGACCACATATCAGGAGGACAGGTAAAATGACGCAGTAAAACAACACAACAGGACAACAGGTATAATGACGCAGTCAGACAACACAACGGGACGACACGTATAATGATGCAGTAAGACAACACAATGGGACGACACCTATATTGACACAGTCAGAAGACACAACGGGATGACACGTATAATGACGCAGTCAGACAACACAACAGGACAACAGGTATAATGACACAGTCAAACAACACAACGGGACGACACCTATGATGACGCAGTCAGACAACGTATCAGGAAGACAGGTATAATGACGCAGTCAGACGACACAACAGGGCAACATGGATAATGACGCAGTGAGACAACACAATGGGACGACACCTATATTGACACAGTCAGAAGACACAACGGGATGACAGGCATAATGACGCAGTCAGACAACATATCAGGACGACACGCATAATGACGCAGTCAGACAACACAACAGGACAACAGGTATAATGACACAGTCAGACAACATATCAGGACGACACGTATGATGACATAGTCAGACAACACAACAGGACAACAGGTATAATGACACAGTCAATCGACACAATGGGACGATACCTATATTGACACAGTCAGACAACATATCAGGGCGACACGTATAATGACGCAGTAAGACAACACAGCGGGACGACATGTTTAATGACGCAGTAAGACAACACAACAGGACGAAAGGTATAATGACAAAGTCGGACAACACAACAGGACGACAGGTATAATGACACAGTCAGACAACACAACGGGACAACACGTATAATGACGCAGTCACACAACATATCAGGAAGACATGTATAATGATGCAGTAGGACAACACAACGGGATGACACATATAATGACACAGTCAGACGACACAATAGGACGACACGTATAATGACGCAGTAAGACAACACAACGGGAGGACAGGTATAATGACACAGTCAGACAACACAACAGTACGTCAGGTATAATGACGCAGTCAGACAACACAACGGGACAACATATAATGACACAGTCAGACAAGACAACGGGACGACATCTATGATGACGCAGTCAGACCACATATCAAGACGACAGGTATAATGACGCAGTCAGACAACTTATCAGGTCGACAGGTAAAATGACGCAGTAAAACAACACAACAGGACAACAGGTATAATGACGCAGTCAGACAACACAACGGGACGACACGTATAATGACGCAGTAAGACAACACAATGGGACGACACCTATATTGACACAGTCAGAAGACTCAACGGGATGACATGTATAATGACACAGTGAAACAACACAACGGGACGACACCTATGATGACGCAGTCAGACAACATATCAGGAAGACACCTATAATGACGCAGTCAGACAACATATCAGGACGACACGTATAATGACGCAGTCAGACAACACAGCAGGACGACACGTATAATGACGCAGTCAGACAACATATCAGGACGAAACGCATAATGACGCAGTCAGACAACACAACAGGACAACAGGTATGATGACACAGTCAGACAACATATCAGGACGACACGTATGATGACATAGTCAGACAACACAACAGGACAACAGGTATAATGACACAGTCATACAACACAATGGGACGACACCTATATTGACACAGTCAGACAACATATCAGGACGACACGTATAATGACGCAGTAAGACAACACAACGGGACAACATGTTTAATGACGCAGTAAGACAACACAACAGGACGAAAGGAATAATGACAAAGTCAGACAACACAATAGGACGACAGGTATAATGACACAGTCAGACAACACAACGGGACAACATGTATAATGACGCAGTCACACAACATATCAGGAAGACATGTATAATGATGCAGTAGGACAACACAACGGGATGACACATATAATGACACAGTCAGATGACACAACAGAACGACACGTATAATGACGCAGTAAGACAACACAACGGGAGGACAGGTATAATGACACAGTCAGACAAAACAACAGTACGTCAGGTATAATGACGCAGTCAGACAACACAACGGGACAACATATAATGACGCAGTCAGACAACATATCAGGAGGACAGGTATAATGATACAGTCAGACAACACAACGGGACGACATCTATGATGACGCAGTCAGACCACATATCAGGACGACAGGTATTATGACGCAGTCAGACAACACAACAGGACGACAGGTATAATGACACAGTCAGACAACATATCAGGAGGACAGGTATAATGACACATTCAGACAACACAACGGGATGACACCTGTGATGACGCAGTCAGGCAACATATCAGGACGACAGGTATAATGACACAGTCAGACAACACAACGGGACGACACCTATGATGACGCAGTCAGACAACATATCAGGAAGACAGGTATAATGACGCAGTCAGACAACACAACAGGACAACAGGTATAATGACACAGTCAGACAACACAACAGGACGACGGGTATGAGGACACAGTCAGACAACACAACGGGACGACAGGTATAATGACGCAGTCAGACGACACAACGGAACGACACGTATAATAACGCAGTAGGACAACACAACGGGACGACACGTATAATGACGTAGTTAGACAACACAATAGGACAACAGGTATAATGACGCAGTCAGACAGCACAACGGGACCACACCTATATTGACACAGTCAGAAGACACGACAGGACAACAGGTATAATGACACAGTCAGACAACATATCAGGACGACATGTATAATGACGCAGGAAGACAACATAACAGGATGACAGCTATAATGACACAGTCAGACAACACAATGGGACGACACCTATATTGACACAGTCAGAAGCAACAAATGGATGACTAGTATAATGACGCAGTAAGACAACACAACAGGACAACAGGTATAATGACACAGTCAGACAACACAACAGGACAACACATATAATGACGCAGTCAGACAACATATCAGGACGACATGTATAATGACACAGTCAGACAACACAACAGGACAACAGGTACAATGACGCAGTCAGACAACACAACGGGACGACACGTATAATGACACAGTAAGACAACACAATGGGACGACACCTGTATTGACACAGTCAGAAGACACAACGTGATGACACGTATATTGACGCAGTCAGACAACACAACAGGACAACAGGTATAATGACACAGTCAAACAACACAACGGGACGACATCTATGATGACGCAGTCAGACCACATATCAAGACGACAGGTATAATGACGCAGTCAGACGACACAACAGGGCAACACGCATAATGACGCAGTGAGACAACACAATGGGACGACACCTATATTGACACAGTCAGAAGACACAACGGGATGACACGTATAATGACGCAATCAGACAACATATCAGGACGACACGCATAATGACATAGTCAGACAACACAACAGGACAACAGGTATAATGACACAGTCAGACAACACAATGGGACGACACCTATATTGACACAGTCAGACAACATATCAGGACGACACGTATAATGACGCAGTAAGACAAAACAACGGGACGACATGTTTAATGACGCAGTAAGACAACACAACAGGACGAAAGGTATAATGACAAAGTCAGACAACACAACAGGACGACAGGTATAATGACACAGTCAGACAACACAACGGGACAACACGTATAATGACGCAGTCACACAACACAACAGGAAGACATGTATAATGATGCAGTAGGACAACACAATGGGATGACACATATAATGACACAGTCAGACGACACAACAGGACGACACGTATAATGACGCAGTCAGACAACACGATGGGACGACACCTATATTGACACAGTCAGAAGACACGACGGGACGACACGTTTAATGACGCAGTAAGACAACATAACAGGACAACAGGTATAATTACACAGTCAGACAACACAATGGGACAACACCTATAATGACGCAGTCAGACAACTTATCAGGTCGACAGGTAAAATGACGCAGTAAAACAACACAACAGGACAACAGGTATAATGACGCAGTCAGACAACACAACGGGACGACACGTATAATGACGCAGTAAGACAACACAATGGGACGACACCTATATTGACACAGTCAGAAGACACAACGGGATGACACGTATAATGACGCAGTCAGACAACACAACAGGATAACAGGTATAATGACACAGTGAAACAACACAACGGGACGACACCTATGATGACGCAGTCAGACAACATATCAGGAAGACACCTATAATGACGCAGTCAGACAACATATCAGGACGACACGTATAATGACGCAGTCAGACAACACAGCAGGACGACACGTATAGTGACGCAGTCAGATAACATGTCAGGACGACACGCATAATGACGCAGTCAGACAACACAACAGGACAACAGGTATAATGACACAGTCAGACAACATATCAGGACGACACGTATGATGACACAGTCAGACAACACAATGGGACGACACCTATATTGACACAGTCAGACAACACAACGGGATGACACCTGTGATGACGCAGTCAGACAACATATCAGGACGACAGGTATAATGACGCAGTCAGACAACACAACAGGACAACAGGTATAATTACACAGTCAGACAACACAACAGGACGACACGTATAATGACGTAATCAGACAACACAATAGCACAACAGGTATAATGACGCAGTCAGACAGCACAACGGGACCACACCTATATTGACACAGTCAGAAGACACGACAGGACAACAGGTATAATGACACAGTCAGACAACATATCAGGACGACATGTATAATGACGCAGGAAGACAACATAACAGGATGACAGGTATAATGACACAGTCAGACAACACAATGGGACGACAGGTATAATGACACAGTCAGACAACACATCAGGACGACAGGTATGAAGACACAGTCAGACAACACAACGGGACGACAGGTATAATGACGCAGTCAGACGACACAACGGAACGACACGTATAATGACGCAGTCAGACAACACAACAGGACAACACATATAATGACGCAGTCAGACAACACATCAGGACGACATGTATAATGATGCAGGCAGACAACACAACAGGACAACAGGTATAATGACACAGTCAGACAACACAACAGGACAACACATATAATGACGCAGTCAGACAACACATCAGGACGACATGTATAATGATGCAGTAGGACAACACAACGGGATGACACGCATAATGACACAGTCAGACAACACAACGGGAGGACAGGTATAATGACACAGTCAGACAGCACAACAGTACGTCAGGTATAATGACGCAGTCAGACAACATATCAGGAGGACAGGTATAATGACACAGTCAGACAAGACAACGGGACGACATCTATGATGACGCAGTCAGACCACATATCAAGACGACAGGTATAATGACGCAGTCAGACGACACAACAGGACGACAGGTATAATGACGCAGTCAGACAACACGATGGGACGACACCTATATTGACACAGTCAGAAGACACGACGGGACGACACGTTTAATGACGCAGTAAGACAACATAACAGGACAACAGGTATAATTACACAGTCAGACAACACAATGGGACAACACCTATAATGACGCAGTCAGACAACTTATCAGGTCGACAGGTAAAATGACGCAGTAAAACAACACAACAGGACAACAGGTATAATGACGCAGTCAGACAACACAACGGGACGACACGTATAATGACGCAGTAAGACAACACAATGGGACGACACCTATATTGACACAGTCAGACAACAAAATGGGACGACACCTATATTGACACAGTCAGAAGCAACAAATGGATGACTAGTATAATGACGCAGTAAGACAACACAACAGGACAACAGGTATAATGACACAGTCAGACAACACAACAGGACAACACATATAATGACGCAGTCAGACAACATATCAGGACGACATGTATAATGATGCAATAGGACAACACAACGGGATGACACGTTTTGTGACACAGTCAGACAACATATCAGGAGGACAGGTATAATGACACAGTCATACAACAAAACAGGATGACACCTGTGATGATGCAGTCAGACAACATATCAGGACGAGGGGTATAATGAAGCCGCAAGACGACACAACGGGACGACACGTATAATAAAGCAGTAAGACAACACAACAGGACAACAGGTATAATGACACAGTCAGACAACACAACGGGACGACACCTATGATGACGCAGTCAGACAAAATATCAGGAAGACAGGTATAATGACGCAGTCAGACAACACAACAGGACAACAGGTATAATAACATAGTCAGACAACACAACAGGACGACGGGTATGAGGACACAGTCAGACAACACAACGGGACGACAGGTATAATGACGCAGTCAGACGACACAACGGAACGACACGTTTGATGACGCAGTAGTACAACACAACGGGACGACACGTATAATGACGTAGTTAGACAATACAATAGGACAACAGGTATAATGACGCAGTCAGACGACACAACGGAACGACACGTTTAATGACGCATTAGGACAACACAACGGGACGACACGTATAATGACACAGTCAGACAACACAACGGGATGACACCTGTGATGACGCAGTCAGACAACATATCAGGACGACAGGTATAATGAAGCAGTAAGACGACACAACGGGACGACGCGTATAATAAAGCAGAAAGACAACACAACAGGACAACAGGTATAATGACACAGTCAGACAACACAACGGGACGACACCTATGATGACGCAGTCAGACAACATATCAGGAAGACAGGTAAAATGACGCAGTCAGACAACACAACAGGACAACAGGTATAATGACACAGTCAGACAACACAACAGGACGACATGTATAATGACGTAATCAGACAACACAATAGCACAACAGGTATAATGACGCAGTCAGACAGCACAACGGGACCACACCTATATTGACACAGTCAGAAGACACGACAGGACAACAGGTATAATGACACAGTCAGACAACATATCAGGACGACATGTATAATGACGCAGGAAGACAACATAACAGGATGACAGGTATAATGACACAGTCAGACAACACAATGGGACGACAGGTATAATGACACAGTCAGACAACACAACAGGACGACAGGTATGAAGACACAGTCAGACAACACAACGGGACGACAGGTATAATGACGCAGTCAGACGACACAACGGAACGACACGTATAATGACGCAGTCAGACAACACAACAGGACAACACATATAATGACGCAGTCAGACAACACATCAGGACGACATGTATAATGATGCAGGCAGACAACACAACAGGACAACAGGTATAATGACACAGTCAGACAACACAACAGGACAACACATATAATGACGCAGTCAGACAACACATCAGGACGACATGTATAATGATGCAGTAGGACAACACAACGGGATGACACGCATAATGACAGTCAGACAACACAACGGGAGGACAGGTATAATGACACAGTCAGACAGCACAACAGTACGTCAGGTATAATGACGCAGTCAGACAACATATCAGGAGGACAGGTATAATGACACAGTCAGACAAGACAACGGGACGACATCTATGATGACGCAGTCAGACCACATATCAAGACGACAGGTATAATGACGCAGTCAGACGACACAACAGGACGACAGGTATAATGACGCAGTCAGACAACACGATGGGACGACACCTATATTGACACAGTCAGAAGACACGACGGGACGACACGTTTAATGACGCAGTAAGACAACATAACAGGACAACAGGTATAATTACACAGTCAGACAACACAATGGGACAACACCTATAATGACGCAGTCAGACAACTTATCAGGTCGACAGGTAAAATGACGCAGTAAAACAACACAACAGGACAACAGGTATAATGACGCAGTCAGACAACACAACGGGACGACACGTATAATGACGCAGTAAGACAACACAATGGGACGACACCTATATTGACACAGTCAGACAACACAATGGGACGACACCTATATTGACACAGTCAGAAGCAACAAATGGATGACTAGTATAATGACGCAGTAAGACAACACAACAGGACAACAGGTATAATGACACAGTCAGACAACACAACAGGACAACACATATAATAACGCAGTCAGACAACATATCAGGACGACATGTATAATGATGCAATAGGACAACACAACGGGATGACACGTTTTGTGACACAGTCAGACAACATATCAGGAGGACAGGTATAATGACACAGTCAGACAACAAAACAGGATGACACCTGTGATGATGCAGTCAGACAACATATCAGGACGACGGGTATAATGAAGCCGCAAGACGACACAACGGGACGACACGTATAATAAAGCAGTAAGACAACACAACAGGACAACAGGTATAATGACACAGTCAGACAACACAACGGGACGACACCTATGATGACGCAGTCAGACAAAATATCAGGAAGACAGGTATAATGACGCAGTCAGACAACACAACAGGACAACAGGTATAATAACATAGTCAGACAACACAACAGGACGACGGGTATGAGGACACAGTCAGACAACACAACGGGACGACAGGTATAATGACGCAGTCAGACGACACAACGGAACGACACGTTTGATGACGCAGTAGTACAACACAACGGGACGACACGTATAATGACGTAGTTAGACAATACAATAGGACAACAGGTATAATGACGCAGTCAGACGACACAACGGAACGACACGTTTAATGACGCAGTAGGACAACACAACGGGACGACACGTATAATGACACAGTCAGACAACACAACGGGATGACACCTGTGATGACGCAGTCAGACAACATATCAGGACGACAGGTATAATGAAGCAGTAAGACGACACAACGGGACGACGCGTATAATAAAGCAGAAAGACAACACAACAGGACAACAGGTATAATGACACAGTCAGACAACACAACGGGACGACACCTATGATGACGCAGTCAGACAACATATCAGGAAGACAGGTAAAATGACGCAGTCAGACAACACAACAGGACAACAGGTATAATGACACAGTCAGACAACACAACAGGACGACATGTATAATGACGTAATCAGACAACACAATAGCACAACAGGTATAATGACGCAGTCAGACAGCACAACTGGACCACACCTATATTGACACAGTCAGAAGACAAAACGGGACGACACGTATAATGACACAGTCAGACAACATATCAGGATGACACGTATAATGACGCAGTCAGACAACACAACAGGACAACAGATATAATGACACAGTCAGACAACACAATGGGACAACATCTATATTGACACAGTCAGAAGACACAACGGGATGACACGAATAATGACGCAGTAAGACAACACAACAGGACAACAGGTATAATGACACAGTCAGACAACACAATGGGACGACACCTATATTGACACAGTCAGACAACACAACAGGACGACAGGTATAATGACGCAGTCAGACAACACAACAGGACAACAGGTATAATGACACAGTCAGACAACACAATGGGACAACACCCATATTGACACAGTCAGAAGACAAAACGGGACGACACGTATAATGACGCAGTAAGTCAACACAACAGGACAACAGGTATAATGACACAGTCAGACAACACAATGGGACGACACCTATATTGACACAGTCAGACAACACAACAGCACAACAGGTATAATGACACAGTCAGAGAACATATCAGGACGACACGTATAATGACGCAGTAAAACAACACAACGGGATGAGACTTATAATGACTCAGTCAGACAACATATCAGGACGACACGTATAATGACGCAGTAAGACAACATATCAGGACGACACGTATAATGACACAGTCAGACAACACAACAGGACAAAAGGTATAATGACACAGTCAGACAACATATCAGGATGACACGTATAATGGTGCAGTCAGACAACACAACAGGATGACAGGTATAATGACGCAGTCACATAACACAACAGGATGACACCTGTAATGACGCATTCAGACAACAAATCAGGATGACATGTATAATGATGCAGTCAGACATCACAACGGGACAACACGTATAATGACGCAGTCAGACAAAATATCAGGACGACATGTATAATGATGCAGTAGGACACCACAACGGGATGACACGTATTGTGACACAGTCAGACAACAGGTATAATGACGCAGTCAGACAACATATCAGGACGACAGGTATAATGACAAAGTTAGACAACACAACGGGATGACAGGTATAATGCACAGTAAGACAACACAACAGGACGACAGGTATAATGACACAGTCAGACAACACAATGGGACAACACGTATCATGACGCAGTCAGACAACACAACGGGATGACACCTGTGATGACGCAGTCAGACAACATATCAGGACGACAGGTATAATGAAGCAGTAAGACGACACAACGGGACGACGCGTATAATAAAGCAGAAAGACAACACAACAGGACAACAGGTATAATGACACAGTCAGACAACACAACGGGACGACACCTATGATGACGCAGTCAGACAACATATCAGGAAGACAGGTAAAATGACGCAGTCAGACAACACAACAGGACAACAGGTATAATGACACAGTCAGACAACACAACAGGACGACATGTATAATGACGTAATCAGACAACACAATAGCACAACAGGTATAATGACGCAGTCAGACAGCACAACTGGACCACACCTATATTGACACAGTCAGAAGACAAAACGGGACGACACGTATAATGACACAGTCAGACAACATATCAGGATGACACGTATAATGACGCAGTCAGACAACACAACAGGACAACAGATATAATGACACAGTCAGACAACACAATGGGACAACATCTATATTGACACAGTCAGAAGACACAACGGGATGACACGAATAATGACGCAGTAAGACAACACAACAGGACAACAGGTATAATGACACAGTCAGACAACACAATGGGACGACACCTATATTGACACAGTCAGACAACACAACAGGACGACAGGTATAATGACGCAGTCAGACAACACAACAGGACAACAGGTATAATGACACAGTCAGACAACACAATGGGACAACACCCATTTTGACACAGTCAGAAGACAAAACGGGACGACACGTATAATGACGCAGTAAGTCAACACAACAGGACAACAGGTATAATGACACAGTCAGACAACACAATGGGACGACACCTATATTGACACAGTCAGACAACACAACAGCACAACAGGTATAATGACACAGTCAGAGAACATATCAGGACGACACGTATAATGACGCAGTAAAACAACACAACGGGATGAGACTTATAATGACTCAGTCAGACAACATATCAGGACGACACGTATAATGACGCAGTAAGACAACATATCAGGACGACACGTATAATGACACAGTCAGACAACACAACAGGACAAAAGGTATAATGACACAGTCAGACAACATATCAGGATGACACGTATAATGGTGCAGTCAGACAACACAACAGGATGACAGGTATAATGACGCAGTCACATAACACAACAGGATGACACCTGTAATGACGCATTCAGACAACAAATCAGGATGACATGTATAATGATGCAGTCAGACATCACAACGGGACAACACGTATAATGACGCAGTCAGACAAAATATCAGGACGACATGTATAATGATGCAGTAGGACACCACAACGGGATGACACGTATTGTGACACAGTCAGACAACAGGTATAATGACGCAGTCAGACAACATATCAGGACGACAGGTATAATGACAAAGTTAGACAACACAACGGGATGACAGGTATAATGCACAGTAAGACAACACAACAGGACGACAGGTATAATGACACAGTCAGACAACACAATGGGACAACACGTATCATGACGCAGTCAGACAACCTATCAGGACGACATGTATAATGATGCAGTAGGACACCACAACGGGACGACACCTATGATGACGCAGTCAGACCACATATAAGGACGACAGGTATAATGACGCAGTCAGACGACACAACAGGACGACACAACAGGACGACATGTATTATGACGCAGTAAGACAACACAACGGGACGACAGATAGAATGACACAGTCAGACGACACAACGGGACGACACCTATAATGACGCAGTAAGACAACACAACGGGGCGACACGTATAATGACACAGTCAGACGACACAACAGGACGACAGGTATAATGACACAGTCAGAAAGCACAACTGGGCGACACGTATAATGACGCAGCCAGACAACATATCAGGACGACATGTATAATGATGCAGTCAGACAACACAAGGGGACGACAGGTATTGTGACAACGTTAGACAAAACGACGGGATGACAGGTATAATGCACAGTAAGACAACACAACGGGACGACACCTATAATGACGCAGTCAGACAACATATCAGGACGACAGGTATAATGACGCAGTAAGACAACACAACAGGACAACAGGTATAATGATACAGTCAGACAACATATCAGGACGACACGTATAATGACGCAGTCAGACAACACAACAGGACAACAGGTATAATGACACAGTCAGACAACACAACGGGATGACACCTGTGATGACGCAGTCAGACAACATATCGGGACGACAGGTATAATGAAGCAGTAAGACAACACAACAGGACAACAGGTATAATGACAGAGTCAGACAACACAACGGGACGACACCTATATTGACACAGTCAGACAACTTATCAGGTCGACACGCATAATGACGCAGTCAGACGACACAACGGGACGACACGTATAATGACGCAGTAAGACAACACAATGGGACGACACGTATAATGACACAGTCAGACAACACAACAGGACAACAGGTATAATGACACAGTCAGACAACACAATGGGACGACACCTATATTGACACAGTCAGAAGTCACAACGAGATGACACGTATAATGAGGCAGTAAGACAACACAACAGGACAACAGGTATAATGACACAGTCAGACAACTTATCAGGTCGACAGGTAAAATGACGCAGTAAGACAACACAACAGGACAACAGGTATAATGACGCAGTCAGACAACACAACGGGACGACACGTATAATGACACAGTCAGACGACACAACAGGACGACACGTATAATGACGCAGTCAGACAACACAACAGGACAACAGGTATAATGACACAGTCAAACAACTCAACGGGACGACACCTATGATGACGCAGTCAGACCACATATCAGGAAGACAGGTATAATGACGCACTCAGACGACACAACAGGACAACACGTATAATGACGCAGTGAGACAACACAATGGGACGACACCTATATTGACACAGTCAGAAGACACAACGGGATGACACGTATAATGACGCAGTCAGACAACACAACAGGACAACAGGTATGATGACACAGTCAGACAACATATCAGGACGACAAGCATAATGACGCAGTCAGACAACACAACAGGACAACAGGTACAATGACACAGTCAGACAACACAATGGGACGACACCTATATTGACACAGTCAGAAGACACAACGGGACGACACGTTTAATGACGCAGTAAGACAACACAACAGGAAGACAGGTAAACTGACAAAGTCAGACAACACAACAGGACGACAGGTATAATGAGACAGTCAGACAAGACAACGGGACGACACCTATGATGACGCAGTCAGACAACACAACAGGACAACAGGTATAATGACACAGTCAAACAACTCAACGGGACGACACCTATGATGACGCAGTCAGACCACATATCAGGAAGACAGGTATAATGACGCACTCAGACGACACAACAGGACAACACGTATAATGACGCAGTGAGACAACACAATGGGACGACACCTATATTGACACAGTCAGAAGACACAACGGGATGACACGTATAATGACGCAGTCAAACAACACAACAGGACAACAGGTATGATGACACAGTCAGACAACATATCAGGACGACAAGCATAATGACGCAGTCAGACAACACAACAGGACAACAGGTATAATGACACAGTCAGACAACACAATGGGACGACACCTATATTGACACAGTCAGAAGACACAACTGGACGACACGTTTAATGACGCAGTAAGACAACACAACAGGACGACAGGTAAACTCACAAAGTCAGACAACACAACAGGACGACAGGTATAATGAGACAGTCAGACAAGACAACGGGACGACACCTATCATGACGCAGTCAGACAACACAACAGGACAACAGGTATAATGACACAGTCAGACAACATATCAGGACGACACGTATAATGACGTAGTCAGAGAACACAACAGGACAACAGGTATAATGACACATTCAGACAACACAATGGGACGACACCTATATTGACACAGTCAGACAACATATCAGGATGATACGTATAATGACGCAGTCAGACAACACAACAGGACAACAGGTATAATGACACAGTCAGACAACATATCAGGACGACACGTATAATGACGCAGTAAGACAACACAACGGGACGACATGTTTTATAACGCAGTCAGACAACATATCAGGACGACACGCATAATGACGCAGTCAGACAACACAACAGGACAACAGATATAATGACACAGTCAGACAACATATCAGGACGACACGTATAATGACGTAGTCAGACAACACAACAGGACAACAGGTATAATGACACATTCAGACAACACAATGGGACGACACCTATATTGACACAGTCAGACAACACAAGAGGACGACAGGTATAATGACAAAGTCAGACAACACAACAGGACGACAAGTATAATGACACAGTCAGACAACACAACGGGACAACACGTATAATGACGCAGTCACACAACATATCAGAACGACATGTATAATGATGCAGAAGGAAAACACAACGGGATGACACCTGTAATGACGCAGTCAGACAACATATCAGGACAACACCTATAATAACACAGTCAGACGACACAATGGGACGACACCTATAATGACGCAGTCAGACAACTTATCAGGTCGACACGCATAATGACGCAGTCAGACGACACAACGGGACGACACGTATAATGACGCAGTAAGACAACACAATGGGACGACACGTATAATGACACAGTCAGACAACACAACAGGACAACAGGTATAATGACACAGTCAGACAACACAATGGGACGACACCTATATTGACACAGTCAGAAGTCACAACGAGATGACACGTATAATGAGGCAGTAAGACAACACAACAGGACAACAGGTATAATGACACAGTCAGACAACTTATCAGGTCGACAGGTAAAATGACGCAGTAAGACAACACAACAGGACAACAGGTATAATGACGCAGTCAGACAACACAACGGGACGACACGTATAATGACACAGTCAGACGACACAACAGGACGACATGTATAATGACGCAGTCAGACAACACAACAGGACAACAGGTATAATGACACAGTCAAACAACTCAACGGGACGACACCTATGATGACGCAGTCAGACCACATATCAGGAAGACAGGTATAATGACGCACTCAGACGACACAACAGGACAACACGTATAATGACGCAGTGAGACAACACAATGGGACGACACCTATATTGACACAGTCAGAAGACACAACGGGATGACACGTATAATGACGCAGTCAGACAACACAACAGGACAACAGGTATGATGACACAGTCAGACAACATATCAGGACGACAAGCATAATGACGCAGTCAGACAACACAACAGGACAACAGGTATAATGACACAGTCAGACAACACAATGGGACGACACCTATATTGACACAGTCAGAAGACACAACGGGACGACACGTTTAATGACGCAGTAAGACAACACAACAGGACGACAGGTAAACTGACAAAGTCAGACAACACAACAGGACGACAGGTATAATGAGACAGTCAGACAAGACAACGGGACGACACCTATGATGACGCAGTCAGACAACACAACAGGACAACAGGTATAATGACACAGTCAAACAACTCAACGGGACGACACCTATGATGACGCAGTCAGACCACATATCAGGAAGACAGGTATAATGACGCACTCAGACGACACAACAGGACAACACGTATAATGACGCAGTGAGACAACACAATGGGACGACACCTATATTGACACAGTCAGAAGACACAACGGGATGACACGTATAATGACGCAGTCAGACAACACAACAGGACAACAGGTATGATGACACAGTCAGACAACATATCAGGACGACAAGCATAATGACGCAGTCAGACAACACAACAGGACAACAGGTATAATGACACAGTCAGACAACACAATGGGACGACACCTATATTGACACAGTCAGAAGACACAACTGGACGACACGTTTAATGACGCAGTAAGACAACACAACAGGACGACAGGTAAACTCACAAAGTCAGACAACACAACAGGACGACAGGTATAATGAGACAGTCAGACAAGACAACGGGACGACACCTATGATGACGCAGTCAGACAACACAACAGGACAACAGGTATAATGACACAGTCAGACAACATATCAGGACGACACGTATAATGACGTAGTCAGACAACACAACAGGACAACAGGTATAATGACACATTCAGACAACACAATGGGACGACACCTATATTGACACAGTCAGACAACATATCAGGATGATACGTATAATGACGCAGTCAGACAACACAACAGGACAACAGGTATAATGACACAGTCAGACAACATATCAGGACGACACGTATAATGACGCAGTAAGACAACACAACGGGACGACATGTTTTATAACGCAGTCAGACAACATATCAGGACGACACGCATAATGACGCAGTCAGACAACACAACAGGACAACAGATATAATGACACAGTCAGACAACATATCAGGACGACACGTATAATGACGTAGTCAGACAACACAACAGGACAACAGGTATAATGACACAGTCAAACAACTCAACGGGACGACACCCATGATGACGCAGTCAGACCACATATCAGGAAGACGGGTATAATGACGTAGTCAGACGACACAACAGGACAACACGTATAATGACACAGTCAGAAGACACAACGGGATGACACGTATAATGACGCAGTCAGACAACACAACAGGACAACAGGTATGATGACACAGTCAGACAACATAACAGGACGACACGCATAATGACGCAGTCAGACAACACAACAGGACAACAGATATAATGACACAGTCAGACAACATATCCGGACGACACGTATAATGATGTAGTCAGACAACACAACAGGACAACAGGTATAATGACACAGTCAGACAACACAATGGGACGACACCTATATTGACACAGTCAGACAACATATCAGGACGAGACGTATAATGACGCAGTAAGACAACACAACGGGACGACATGTTTAATGACGCAGTAAGTCAACACAACAGGACAACAGGTATAATGACACAGTCAGACAACACAACGGGATGACACCTGTAATGACGCAGTCAGACAACATATCAGGATGACACGTATAATGACGCAGTCAGACAACACAACAGGACAACAGGTATAATGACACAGTCAGACAACACAATGGGACAACACGTATAATGACGCAGTCAGACAAAATATCAGGACGACATGTATAATGATGCAGTAGGACAACACAACAGGACAACAGGTATAATGACACAGTCATACAACACAACAGGACGACGGGTATGAGTACACAGTCAGACAACACAACGGGACGACAGGTATAATGACGCAGTCAGACGAGACAACGGAACGACACGTATAATGACGCAGTAGGACAACACAACGGGACGACACGTATAATGACGTAGTCAGACAACACAATAGCACAACAGGTATAATGACGCAGTCAGACAGCACAACGGGACCACACCTATATTGACACAGTCAGACAACACAACAGGATGACAGGTATAATGACGCAGTCAGACAACACAACAGGACAACAGGTATAATGACACAGTCAGACAACACAATGGGACAACACCCATATTGACACAGTCAGAAGACAATACGGGACGACACGTATAATGACGCAGTAAGTCAACACAACAGTACAACAGGTATAATGACACAGTCAGACAACACAATGGGACGACACCTATATTGACACAGTCAGACAACACAACAGGATGACAGGTATAATGACGCAGTCAGACAACACAACAGGACAACAGGTATAATGACACAGTCAGACAAAACAATGGGACAACACCCATATTGACACAGTCTGAAGACAATACGGGACGACACGTATAATGACGCAGTAAGTCAACACAACAGGACAACAGGTATAATGACACCGTCAGAGAACATATCAGGACGACACGTATAATGACGCAGTAAGACAACACAACAGGATGACAGGTATAAGGACACAGTCAGAAAACACAATGGGATGAGACTTATAATGACTCAGTCAGACAACATATCAGGACGACAGGTATAATGACGCAGTAAGACAACATATCAGGACGACACGTATAATGACACAGTCAGACAACAGAACAGGACAAAAGGTATAATGACACAGTCAGACAACATATGAGGACAAAGCGTATAATGACGCAGTAAGACAACACAACAGGATGACAAGTATAATGACGCAGTCACATAACACAACAGGATGACACCTGTAATGACGCATTCAGACAACAAATCAGGATGACATGTATAATGATGCAGTCAGACAACACAACGGGACAACACGTATAATGACGCAGTCAGACAAAATATCAGGACGACATGTATAATGATGCAGTAGGACACCACAACGGGATGACACGTATTGTGACACAGTCAGACAACATATCAGGAGGACAGGTATTATGACACAGTCAGACAACACAACGGGACAACACCCATATTGACACAGTCAGAAGACAATACGGGACGACACGTATAATGACGCAGTAAGTCAACACAACAGTACAACAGGTATAATGACACAGTCAGACAACACAATGGGACGACACCTATATTGACACAGTCAGACAACACAACAGGATGACAGGTATAATGACGCAGTCAGACAACATATCAGGAGGACACGTATTGTGACACAGTCAGACAACATATCAGGAGGACAGGTATAATGACGCAGTCAGACAACATATCAGGACGACAGGTATAATGACAAAGTTAGACAACACAACGGGATGACAGGTATAATGACACAGTCAGACAACACAATGGGACAACACGTATAATGACGCATTCAGACAACACATCAGGACGACATGTATAATGATGCAGTAGGACACCACAACGGGATGACACGTATTGTGACACAGTCAGTCAACATATCAGGAGGACAGGTATAATGACACAGTTAGACAACACAACGGGATGACAGGTACAATGCACAGTAAGACAACACAACAGGACGACAGGTATAATGACACAGTCAGACAACACAATGGGACAACATGTATAATGACGCAGTCAGACAACCTATCAGGACGACATGTATTATGATGCAGTAGGACACCACAACGGGATGACACGTATTGTGACACAGTCAGTCAACATATCAGGACAACAGGTATAATGACACAGTCAGACAACACAATGGGACGACACCTATATTGACACAGTCAGACAA
This sequence comes from Semicossyphus pulcher, assembly GCF_022749685.1. Classification (NCBI taxonomy): domain Eukaryota; kingdom Metazoa; phylum Chordata; class Actinopteri; order Labriformes; family Labridae; genus Semicossyphus; species Semicossyphus pulcher. The sequence continues at coordinate 17,207,780 of NW_027211604.1, read as the reverse complement.
CACAACAGGACAACAGGTATAATGACACAGTCAGAGAACATATCAGGATGACACGTATAATGACGCAGTCAGACAACACAACAGGACAACAGATATAATGACACAGTCAGACAACACAATGGGACAACATGTATATTGACACAGTCAGAAGACAAAACGGGACGACACGTATAATGACGCAGTAAGTCAACACAACAGGACAACAGGTATAATGACACATTCAGACAACACAATGGGACGACACCTATATTGACACAGTCAGACAACACAACAGGACGATAGGTATAATGACGCAGTCAGACAACACAACAGGACAACAGGTATAATGACAGAGTCAGACAACACAATGGGACAACACCCATATTGACACAGTCAGAAGACAAAACGGGACGACACGTATAATGACGCAGTAAGTCAACACAACAGGACAACAGGTATAATGACACAGTCAGACAACACAATGGGACGACAACTATATTGACACAGTCAGACAACACAACAGGACAACAGGTATAATGACACAGTCAGAGAACATATCAGGACGACACGTATAATGACGCAGTAAGACAACACAACAGGATGACAGGTATAAGGACACAGTCAGACAACTCAACGGGATGAGACTCATCATGACTCAGTCAGACAACATATCAGGACGACAGGTAAAATGACGCAGTAAGACAACATATCAGGACGACAGGTATAATGACACAATCAGACAACATATCAGGATGACACGTATTGTGACACAGTCAGACAACATATCAGGAGGACAGGTATAATGACACAGTCAGACAACACAACGGGACGACACCTATGATGACGCAGTCAGACAACATATCAGGACGACAGATATAATGACGCAGTCAGACAACATATCAGGACGACAGGTATAATGACACAGTCAGACAACGTATCAGGATGACAGGTATAATGACGCAGTCAGACAACACAATGGGATGACACCTATATTGACACAGTCAGAAGACACAACGGGATGACACCTATAATGACACAGTCAGACAACATATAAGGACGATACGTATAATGACGCAGTCAGACGACACAACAGGACGACACGTATAATGACGCAGTAAGACAACACAACGGGAGGACAGGTATAATGACACAGTCAGACGACACAACGGGGCGCCAGGTATAATGACGCTGTCAGACAACATATTAGGACGACAGGTATAATGACACAGTCAGACGACATATCAGGATGACACGTATTGTGACACAGTCAGAGAACATATCAGGACGACAGGTATAATGACACAGTGAGACAACATATCAGGACGACAGGTATAATGACGCAGTAAGACAAGAAAACAGGACAACAGGTATAATGACACAGTCAGAAAACACAACAGGACGACAGGTATAAGGACACAGTCAGACAACACAACGGGAGGACAGGTATAATGACGCAGTAAGACAACCAGTATAATGACGCAGTCAGACAACATATCAGGACGACATGTATAATGACGCCGTCAGACAAAATATCAGGACGACACGTAGAATGACGCAGAAAGACAACACAACAGGATGACATGTATAATGACGCAGTCAGACAACACAATGGGACATCACCTATATTGACACAGTCAGTAGACACAACGGGATGACACGTATAATGACGCAGTAAGACAACAGGTATAAGGACACAGTCAGACGACATATCAGGACAACAGGTATAATGATACAGTCAGACAACACAATGGGATGACACCTATAATGACACAGTCAGACAACACAATGGTACGACACGTATAATGACGCAGTAAGACAACACAACAGGACAACAGGTATAATGACACAGTCAGACAACATATCGGGACGACACGTATAATGACACAGTAAGACAACACAACAGGACACCAGGTATAATGACACAGTCAGACAACATATGAGGACGACAGGTATGATGACACAGTAAGACAACACAACAGGACAACAGGTATAATGACACAGTCAGAAGACACAACGGGACGACAAATATAATGAGACAGTCGGATAGCACAACGGGACGATAGGTATAAGGACACAGTTAGACGACACAACGGGACGACAGGTATAAGGACACAGTCAGACGACACAACAAGACGAGAGGTATAATGACACAGTCAGACAGCACAACGGGACGACACGTATAATGACGCAGTCAGACAAGATATCAGGATGACAGGTATAATGACAGAGTTAGACAACACAACGGGAGGACAGGTATAATGACGCAGTAAGACAACCAGTATAATGACACAGTCAGACATCACAACAGGACAACAAGTATAATGACACAGTCAGACAACACAATGGGACGACACCTATGATGACGCAGTCAGACCACATATCAGGACGACAGGTATGATGACGCAGTCAGACGACACAACAGGACGACACGTTTAATGACGCATTAAGACAAGACAACTGGATGACACCTATAATGACGCAGTCAGACAACACAACAGGACGACAGGTATAATGACACAGTCAGAAGCACAACGGGACGACACGTATAATGACGCAGTCAGACAACATATCAGGACGACATGTATAATGATGCAGTCAGACAACACAACGGGACGACAGGTATAAGGACACAGTCAGACAACATATCAGGATGACAGGTATAATGACGCAGTCGGACGACAAAACAGGACGACACGTATAATGATGCAGTAAGACAACATAACGGGACGACAGGTAGAATGACACAGTCAGACGACACAACGGGACGACACCTATAATGACGCAGTCAGACAACATATCAGGACGACACGTATAATGACGCAGAAAGACAACACAACAGGACAACAGGTATAATGACACAGTCAGACAACACAACAGGATGACAGATATAATGACGCAGTAAGATAACACAACAGGACAACAGGTTTAATGACACAGTCAGACAACAAAACAGGACGACAGATATAATGACACAGTCAGACAACACAACGGGACGACAGGTATAATGACACAGTCAGACGACACAACCTATAATGACGCAGTCAGACAACATATCAGGACGACACGTATAATGACGCAGAAAGACAACACAACAGGACAACAGGTATAATGATACAGTCAGACAACACAATGGGATGACAAGTATAATGAGACAGTCGGATAGTACAACGGGACGATAGGTATAAGGACACAGTTAGACGACACAACGGGACGACAGGTATAAGGACACAGTCAGACGACACAACAGGACAACAGGTATAATGACGCAGTCAGACAACACAACGGTACGACACGTATAATGACGCAGTTAGAAAACACAACAGGACAACAAGTATAATGACACAGTCAGACAACATATCAGGACGACAGGTATGATGACACAGTAAGACAACACAACAGGACAACAGGTATAATGACACAGTCAGACAACATATCAGGATGACAGATATAATGACGCAGTGAGATAACACAACAGGACAACAGGTATAATGATACAGTCAGACAACACAATGGGATGACACCTATAATGACACAGTCAGACAACACAACGGTACGACACGTATAATGACGCAGTAAGACAACACAACAGGACAACAGGTATAATGACACAGTCAGACAACATATCAGGACGACAGGTATGATGACACAGTAAGACAACACAACAGGACAACTGGTATAATGACACAGTCAGAAGACACAACGGGACGACAAGTATAATGAGACAGTCGGATAGCACAACGGGAAGATAGGTATAAGGACACAGTTAGACGACACAACGGGACGACAGGTATAAGGACACAGTTAGACGACACAACGGGACGACAGGTATAAGGACACAGTCAGACGACACAACAGGACGAGAGGTATAATGACACAGTCAGACAGCACAACGGGACGACACGTATAATGACGCAGTCAGACAAGATATCAGGATGACAGGTATAATGACAAAGTCAGACAACACAACGGGAGGACAGGTATAATGACGCAGTAAGACAACCAGTATAATGACGCAGTCAGACAACATATCAGGACGAAATGTATAATGACGCAGTCAGACAACACAACAGGATGACATGTATAATGACGCAGTCAGACAACACAATGGGACAACACCTATATTGACACAGTCAGTAGACACAACGGGATGACACGTATAATGACGCAGTAAGACAACAGGTATAAGGACACAATCAGACGACATATCAGGACAACAGGTATAATGATACAGTCAGACAACACAATGGGATGACACCTATAATGACACAGTCAGACAACACAATGGTACGACACGTATAATGACGCAGTAAGACAACACAACAGGACAACAGGTATAATGACACAGTCAGACAACATATGAGGACGACAGGTATGATGACACAGTAAGACAACACAACAGGACAACACGTATAATGACACAGTCAGAAGACACAACGGGACGATAGGTATAAGGACACAGTTAGATGACACAACGGGACGACAGGTATAAGGACACAGTCAGACGACACAACAGGACGAGAGGAATAATGACACAGTCAGACAGCACAACGGGACGACACGTATAATGACGCAGTCAGACAAGAAATCAGGATGACAGGTATAATGACAAAGTTAGACAACACAACGGGAGGACAGGTATAATGATGCAGTTAGACAACCAGTATAATGACCCAGTCAGACAACATATCAGGACGACATGTATAATGACGCAGTCAGACAAAATATCAGGACGACACGTAGAATGACGCAGAAAGACAATACAACAGGATGACATGTATAATGACGCAGTCAGACAACACAATGGGACAACACCTATAGTGACACAGTCAGTAGACACAACGGGATGACACCTGTGATGACGCAGTCAGACAACATATCGGGACGACAGGTATAATGAAGCAGTAAGACAACACAACAGGACAACAGGTATAATGACACAGTCAGACAACACAACGGGACGACACCTATGATGACGCAGTCAGACAACATATCAGGACGACGTTCATAATGACGCAGTCAGACGACACAACAGGACGACACGTATAATGACGTAGTAAGACAACACAACGGGATGACACCTGTGATGACGCAGTCAGACAACATATCAGGACGACAGGTATAATGAAGCAGTAAGACGACACTACGGGACGACACGTATAATAAAGCAGTAAGACAACACAACAGGACAACAGGTATAATGACACAGTCAGTAGACACAACGGGATGACACGTATAATGACGCAGTAAGACAACAGGTATAAGGACACAGTCAGACGACATATCAGGACAACAGGTATAATGATACAGTCAGACAACACAATGGGATGACACCTATAATGACACAGTCAGACAACACAATGGTACGACAGGTAAAATGACGAAGTAAGACAACACAACAGGACAACAGGTATAATGACACAGTCAGACAACATATCGGGACGACACGTATAATGACACAGTAAGACAACACAACAGGACACCAGGTATAATGACACAGTCAGACAACATATGAGGACGACAGGTATGATGACACAGTAAGACAACACAACAGGACAACACGTATAATGACACAGTCAGAAGACACAACGGGACGACAAATATAATGAGACAGTCGGATAGCACAACGGGACGATAGGTATAAGGACACAGTTAGACGACACAACGGGACGACAGGTATAAGGACACAGTCAGACGACACAACAGGACGACAAATATAATGAGACAGTCGGATAGCACAACGGGACGATAGGTATAAGGACACAGTTAGACGACACAACGGGACGACACGTATAATGACGCAGTCAGACAAGATATCAGGATGACAGGTATAATGACAAAGTCAGACAACACAACGGGAGGACAGGTATAATGACGCAGTAAGACAACCAGTATAATGACGCAGTCAGACAACATATCAGGACGAAATGTATAATGACGCAGTCAGACAACACAACAGGATGACATGTATAATGACGCAGTCAGACAACACAATGGGACAACACCTATATTGACACAGTCAGTAGACACAACGGGATGACACGTATAATGACGCAGTAAGACAACAGGTATAAGGACACAATCAGACGACATATCAGGACAACAGGTATAATGATTCAGTCAGACAACACAATGGGATGACACCTATAATGACACAGTCAGACAACACAATGGTACGACACGTATAATGACGCAGTAAGACAACACAACAGGACAACAGGTATAATGACACAGTCAGACAACATATGAGGACGACAGGTATGATGACACAGTAAGACAACACAACAGGACAACACGTATAATGACACAGTCAGAAGACACAACGGGACGATAGGTATAAGGACACAGTTAGATGACACAACGGGACGACAGGTATAAGGACACAGTCAGACGACACAACAGGACGAGAGGTATAATGACACAGTCAGACAGCACAACGGGACGACACGTATAATGACGCAGTCGAACAAGAAATCAGGATGACAGGTATAATGACAAAGTTAGACAACACAACGGGAGGACAGGTATAATGATGCAGTTAGACAACCAGTATAATGACCCAGTCAGACAACATATCAGGACGACATGTATAATGACGCAGTCAGACAAAATATCAGGACGACACGTAGAATGACGCAGAAAGACAATACAACAGGATGACATGTATAATGACGCAGTCAGACAACACAATGGGACAACACCTATAGTGACACAGTCAGTAGACACAACGGGATGACACCTGTGATGACGCAGTCAGACAACATATCGGGACGACAGGTATAATGAAGCAGTAAGACAACACAACAGGACAACAGGTATAATGACACAGTCAGACAACACAATGGGACGACACCTATGATGACGCAGTCAGACAACATATCAGGACGACGTTCATAATGACGCAGTCAGACGACACAACAGGACGACACGTATAATGACGCAGTAAGACAACACAACGGGATGACACCTGTGATGACGCAGTCAGACAACATATCAGGACGACAGGTATAATGAAGCAGTAAGACGACACTACGGGACGACACGTATAATAAAGCAGTAAGACAACACAACAGGACAACAGGTATAATGACACAGTCAGTAGACACAACGGGATGACACGTATAATGACGCAGTAAGACAACAGGTATAAGGACACAGTCAGACGACATATCAGGACAACAGGTATAATGATACAGTCAGACAACACAATGGGATGACACCTATAATGACACAGTCAGACAACACAATGGTACGACAGGTAAAATGACGCAGTAAGACAACACAACAGGACAACAGGTATAATGACACAGTCAGACAACATATCGGGACGACACGTATAATGACACAGTAAGACAACACAACAGGACACCAGGTATAATGACACAGTCAGACAACATATGAGGACGACAGGTATGATGACACAGTAAGACAACACAACAGGACAACACGTATAATGACACAGTCAGAAGACACAACGGGACGACAAATATAATGAGACAGTCGGATAGCACAACGGGACGATAGGTATAAGGACACAGTTAGACGACACAACGGGACGACAGGTATAAGGACACAGTCAGACGACACAACAGGACGAGAGGTATAATGACACAGTCAGACAGCACAACGGGACGACACGTATAATGACGCAGTCAGACAAGATATCAGGATGACAGGTATAATGACAAAGTTAGACAACACAACGGGAGGACAGGTATAATGACGCAGTAAGACAACCAGTATAATGACCCAGTCAGACAACATATCAGGACGACATGTATAATGACGCAGTCAGACAAAATATCAGGACGACACGTAGAATGACGCAGAAAGACAATACAACAGGATGACATGTATAATGACGCAGTCAGACAACACAATGGGACAACACCTATAGTGACACAGTCAGTAGACACAACGGGATGACACGTATGATGACGCAGTAAGACAACAGGTATAAGGACACAGTCAGATGGCATATCAGGACAACAGGTATAATGACACAGTCAGACAACACAACAGGATGACAGATATAATGACACAGTCAGACAACACAACGTGACGACAGGTATAATGACGCAGTCAGACAACATATCAGGACGACATGTATAATGACGCAGTCAGACAACACAACAGGATGACAGGTATAAGGACACAGTCAGAAGACACAACGGGACGACACGTATAATGACACAGTCAGACAACACAACGGTACGACACGTATAATGACGCAGTAAGACAACACAACAGGACAACAGGTGTAATGACACAGTCAGACAACACAACAGGATGACAGGTATAATGACACAGTCAGACAACACAACGGAACAACAAGTATAATGACGCAGTCAGACGACATATCAGGACAACAGGTATAATGACACAGTCAGACAACACAACAGGATGACGGATATAATGACACAGTCAGACAACACAACGTGACGACACGTATAATGACGCAGTCAGACAACATATCAGGACGACGGGTATGAGGACACAGTCAGACAACACAACGGGACGACAGGTATAATGACACAGTAAGACAACACAACAGGACAACAAGTATAATGACACAGTCAGACAACACAATGGGACGACACCTATATTGACACAGTCAGAAGACACAACGGGATGACACGAATAATGACGCAGTAAGACAACACAACAGGACAACAGGTATAATGACACAGTCAGACGACACAATGGGATGACACCTATAATGATGCAGTCAGACAACTTATCAGGACGACAGGTAAAATGACGCAGTAAGACAACACAACAGGACAACAGGCAAAATGACGCAGTCAGACAACACAACAGGACAACAGGTATACTGATAAAGTCAGACAACACAATGGGACAACACCTATATTGACACAGTCAGAAGACACAACAGGACAACAGGTATAATGACACAGTCAGACGACACAATGGGACGACATGTATAATGATGCAGTAGGACAACACAACGGGATGACACGTTTTGTGACACAGTCAGACAACATATCAGGAGGACAGGTATAATGACACAGTCAGACAACACAACGGGATGACACCTGTGATGACGCAGTCAGACAACATATCGGGACGACAGGTATAATGAAGCAGTAAGACGACACTACGGGACGACACATGTAATAAAGCAGTAAGACAACACAACAGGACAACAGGTATAATGACACAGTCAGACAACACAACGGGACGACACCTATATTGACACAGTCAGAAGACACAACGGGATGACACGCATAATGACGCAGTAAGACAACACAACAGGACAACAGGTATAATGACGCAGTAAGACAACACAACAGGACGACAGGTATAATGACACAGTCAGACAACACAACGGGACGACACCTATGATGACGCAGTTAGACATCATATCAGGACGACAGGTATAATGACGCAGTCAGGCGACACAACAGGACGACACGTATATTGACGCAGTAAGACAACACAACGGGATGACAGGTATAATGACACAGTCAGACAACACAACGGGGCGACAGGTATAATGACGCAGTCGGACAACATATCAGGAAGACAGGTATAATGACACAGTCAGACAACACAACAGGACAACATATAATGACACAGTCAGACAAGACAACGGGACGACATCTATGATGACGCAGTCAGACCACATATCAAGACGACAGGTATAATGACGCAGTCAGGCGACACAACAGGACGACAGGTATAATGACACAGTCAGACAACACAACGGGACAACACGTATAATGACGCAGTCACACAACACAACAGGAAGACATGTATAATGATGCAGTAGGACAACACAACGGGATGACACATATAATGACACAGTCAGACGACACAACAGGACGACACGTATAATGACGCAGTAAGACAACACAACGGGAGGACAGGTATAATGACACAGTCAGACAACACAACAGTACATCAGGTATAATGACGCAGTCAGACAACACAACGGGACGACATCTATGATGACGCAGTCAGACCACATATCAGGAGGACAGGTAAAATGACGCAGTAAAACAACACAACAGGACAACAGGTATAATGACGCAGTCAGACAACACAACGGGACGACACGTATAATGATGCAGTAAGACAACACAATGGGACGACACCTATATTGACACAGTCAGAAGACACAACGGGATGACACGTATAATGACGCAGTCAGACAACACAACAGGACAACAGGTATAATGACACAGTCAAACAACACAACGGGACGACACCTATGATGACGCAGTCAGACAACGTATCAGGAAGACAGGTATAATGACGCAGTCAGACGACACAACAGGGCAACATGGATAATGACGCAGTGAGACAACACAATGGGACGACACCTATATTGACACAGTCAGAAGACACAACGGGATGACAGGCATAATGACGCAGTCAGACAACATATCAGGACGACACGCATAATGACGCAGTCAGACAACACAACAGGACAACAGGTATAATGACACAGTCAGACAACATATCAGGACGACACGTATGATGACATAGTCAGACAACACAACAGGACAACAGGTATAATGACACAGTCAATCGACACAATGGGACGATACCTATATTGACACAGTCAGACAACATATCAGGGCGACACGTATAATGACGCAGTAAGACAACACAGCGGGACGACATGTTTAATGACGCAGTAAGACAACACAACAGGACGAAAGGTATAATGACAAAGTCGGACAACACAACAGGACGACAGGTATAATGACACAGTCAGACAACACAACGGGACAACACGTATAATGACGCAGTCACACAACATATCAGGAAGACATGTATAATGATGCAGTAGGACAACACAACGGGATGACACATATAATGACACAGTCAGACGACACAATAGGACGACACGTATAATGACGCAGTAAGACAACACAACGGGAGGACAGGTATAATGACACAGTCAGACAACACAACAGTACGTCAGGTATAATGACGCAGTCAGACAACACAACGGGACAACATATAATGACACAGTCAGACAAGACAACGGGACGACATCTATGATGACGCAGTCAGACCACATATCAAGACGACAGGTATAATGACGCAGTCAGACAACTTATCAGGTCGACAGGTAAAATGACGCAGTAAAACAACACAACAGGACAACAGGTATAATGACGCAGTCAGACAACACAACGGGACGACACGTATAATGACGCAGTAAGACAACACAATGGGACGACACCTATATTGACACAGTCAGAAGACTCAACGGGATGACATGTATAATGACACAGTGAAACAACACAACGGGACGACACCTATGATGACGCAGTCAGACAACATATCAGGAAGACACCTATAATGACGCAGTCAGACAACATATCAGGACGACACGTATAATGACGCAGTCAGACAACACAGCAGGACGACACGTATAATGACGCAGTCAGACAACATATCAGGACGAAACGCATAATGACGCAGTCAGACAACACAACAGGACAACAGGTATGATGACACAGTCAGACAACATATCAGGACGACACGTATGATGACATAGTCAGACAACACAACAGGACAACAGGTATAATGACACAGTCATACAACACAATGGGACGACACCTATATTGACACAGTCAGACAACATATCAGGACGACACGTATAATGACGCAGTAAGACAACACAACGGGACGACATGTTTAATGACGCAGTAAGACAACACAACAGGACGAAAGGAATAATGACAAAGTCAGACAACACAATAGGACGACAGGTATAATGACACAGTCAGACAACACAACGGGACAACATGTATAATGACGCAGTCACACAACATATCAGGAAGACATGTATAATGATGCAGTAGGACAACACAACGGGATGACACATATAATGACACAGTCAGATGACACAACAGAACGACACGTATAATGACGCAGTAAGACAACACAACGGGAGGACAGGTATAATGACACAGTCAGACAAAACAACAGTACGTCAGGTATAATGACGCAGTCAGACAACACAACGGGACAACATATAATGACGCAGTCAGACAACATATCAGGAGGACAGGTATAATGATACAGTCAGACAACACAACGGGACGACATCTATGATGACGCAGTCAGACCACATATCAGGACGACAGGTATTATGACGCAGTCAGACAACACAACAGGACGACAGGTATAATGACACAGTCAGACAACATATCAGGAGGACAGGTATAATGACACATTCAGACAACACAACGGGATGACACCTGTGATGACGCAGTCAGGCAACATATCAGGACGACAGGTATAATGACACAGTCAGACAACACAACGGGACGACACCTATGATGACGCAGTCAGACAACATATCAGGAAGACAGGTATAATGACGCAGTCAGACAACACAACAGGACAACAGGTATAATGACACAGTCAGACAACACAACAGGACGACGGGTATGAGGACACAGTCAGACAACACAACGGGACGACAGGTATAATGACGCAGTCAGACGACACAACGGAACGACACGTATAATAACGCAGTAGGACAACACAACGGGACGACACGTATAATGACGTAGTTAGACAACACAATAGGACAACAGGTATAATGACGCAGTCAGACAGCACAACGGGACCACACCTATATTGACACAGTCAGAAGACACGACAGGACAACAGGTATAATGACACAGTCAGACAACATATCAGGACGACATGTATAATGACGCAGGAAGACAACATAACAGGATGACAGCTATAATGACACAGTCAGACAACACAATGGGACGACACCTATATTGACACAGTCAGAAGCAACAAATGGATGACTAGTATAATGACGCAGTAAGACAACACAACAGGACAACAGGTATAATGACACAGTCAGACAACACAACAGGACAACACATATAATGACGCAGTCAGACAACATATCAGGACGACATGTATAATGACACAGTCAGACAACACAACAGGACAACAGGTACAATGACACAGTCAGACAACACAATGGGACGACACCTATATTGACACAGTCAGAAGACACAACGGGATGACACGTATAATGACGCAGTCAGACAACAAAACAGGACAAAAGGTATAATGACACAGTCAAACAACACAACGGGACGACACCTATGATGACGCAGTCAGACGACATATCAGGACAACAGGTATAATGATACAGTCAGACAACACAATGGGATGACACCTATCATGACACAGTCAGACAACACAATGGGACAACACCTATATTGACACAGTCAGAAGACACAACAGGACAACAGGTATAATGACACAGTCAGACGACAGAACAGGACGACACGTATAATAACGCAGGAAGACAACACAACGGGAGGACAGGTATAATGACAGTCAGACAACACAACGGGACACACGTATAATGACGCAGTCAGACAACATATCAGGAGGACAGGTATAATGACAAAGTCAGACAACACAACTGTACGACACGTATAATGACGAAGTAAGACAACACAACAGGACAACAGGTATAATGACACAGTCAGACAACACAACAGGATGACAGGTATAATGACACAGTCAGACAACACAACGGAACGACACGTATAATGACGTAGTCAGACAACACAATAGGACAACAGGTATAATGACGCAGTCAGACAGCACAACGGGACCACACCTATATTGACACAGTCAGAAGACACGACAGGACAACAGGTATAATGACACAGTCAGACAACATATCAGGACGACATGTATAATGACGCAGGAAGACAACATAACAGGATGACAGGTATAATGACAAAGTCAGACAACACAATGGGACGACACCTATATTGACACAGTCAGAAGACACAACGGGATGACACGCATAATGACGCAGTAAGACAACACAACAGGACAACAGGTATAATGACACAGTCAGACAACATATCAGGAGGACAGGTATAATGACGCAGTCAGAAGACACAACAGGACGACACGTATAATGACGCAGTAAGACAACACAACTGGATGACACCTATAATGACGCAGTCAGTTAACACAACGGGACGACACGTATAATGACGCAGTCAGACAACACAACAGGACAACAGGTATAATGACACAGTCAAACAACACAACGGGACGACACCTATGATGACGCAGTCAGACAACATATCAGGAAGACAGGTATAATGACGCAGTCAGACGACACAACGGGATGACACGTATAATGACGCAGTCAGACAACATATCAGGACGACACGCATAATGACATAGTCAGACAACACAAAAGGACAACAGGTATAATGACACAGTCAGACAACACAATGGGACGACACCTATATTGACACAGTCAGACAACATATCAGGACGACACGTATAATGACACAGTAAGACAACACAACGGGATGACATGTTTAATGACGCAGTAAGACAACACAACAGGACGACAGGTATAATGACACAGTCAGACAACACAACGGGACAACACGTATAATGACGCAGTCACACAACACAACAGGAAGACATGTATAATGATGCAGTAGGACAACACAACGGGATGACACATATAATGACACAGTCAGACGACACAACAGGACGACACGTATAATGACGCAGTAAGACAACACAACGGGAGGACAGGTATAATGACACAGTCAGACAACACAACAGTACGTCAGGTATAATGACGCAGTCAGACAACACAACGGGACGACATCTATGATGACGCAGTCAGACCACATATCAGGAGGACAGGTAAAATGACGCAGTAAAACAACACAACAGGACAACAGGTATAATGACGCAGTCAGACAACACAACGGGACGACACGTATAATGATGCAGTAAGACAACACAATGGGACGACACCTATATTGACACAGTCAGAAGACACAACGGGATGACACGTATAATGACGCAGTCAGACAACACAACAGGACAACAGGTATAATGACACAGTCAAACAACACAACGGGACGACACCTATGATGACGCAGTCAGACAACGTATCAGGAAGACAGGTATAATGACGCAGTCAGACGACACAACAGGGCAACATGGATAATGACGCAGTGAGACAACACAATGGGACGACACCTATATTGACACAGTCAGAAGACACAACGGGATGACAGGCATAATGACGCAGTCAGACAACATATCAGGACGACACGCATAATGACGCAGTCAGACAACACAACAGGACAACAGGTATAATGACACAGTCAGACAACATATCAGGACGATACGTATGATGACATAGTCAGACAACACAACAGGACAACAGGTATAATGACACAGTCAATCGACACAATGGGACGATACCTATATTGACACAGTCAGACGACACAACAGAACGACACGTATAATGACGCAGTAAGACAACACAACGGGAGGACAGGTATAATGACACAGTCAGACAAAACAACAGTACGTCAGGTATAATGACGCAGTCAGACAACACAACGGGACAACATATAATGACGCAGTCAGACAACATATCAGGAGGACAGGTATAATGATACAGTCAGACAACACAACGGGACGACATCTATGATGACGCAGTCAGACCACATATCAGAACGACAGGTATTATGACGCAGTCAGACAACACAACAGGACGACACGTATAATGACGCAGTCAGACAACATATCAGGAGGACAGGTATAATGACACATTCAGACAACACAACGGGATGACACCTGTGATGACGCAGTCAGGCAACATATCAGGACGACAGGTATAATGACACAGTCAGACAACACAACGGGACGACACCTATGATGACGCAGTCAGACAACATATCAGGAAGACAGGTATAATGACGCAGTCAGACAACACAACAGGACAACAGGTATAATGACACAGTCAGACAACACAACAGGACGACGGGTATGAGGACACAGTCAGACAACACAACGGGACGACAGGTATAATGACGCAGTCAGACGACACAACGGAACGACACGTAGAATGACGCAGTCAGACAGCACAACGGGACCACACCTATATTGACACAGTCAGAAGACACGACAGGACAACAGGTATAATGACACAGTCAGACAACATATCAGGACGACATGTATAATGACGCAGGAAGACAACATAACAGGATGACAGCTATAATGACACAGTCAGACAACACAATGGGACGACACCTATATTGACACAGTCAGAAGCAACAAATGGATGACTAGTATAATGACGCAGTAAGACAACACAACAGGACAACAGGTATAATGACACAGTCAGACAACACAACAGGACAACACATATAATGACGCAGTCAGACAACAAATCAGGACGACATGTATAATGATGCAATAGGACAACACAACGGGATGACACGTTTTGTGACACAGTCAGACAACATATCAGGAGGACAGGTATAATGACACAGTCAGACAACAAAACAGGATGACACCTGTGATGATGCAGTCAGACAACATATCAGGACGACGGGTATAATGAAGCCGCAAGACGACACAACGGGACGACACGTATAATAAAGCAGTAAGACAACACAACAGGACAACAGGTATAATGACACAGTCAGACAACACAACGGGACGACACCTATGATGACGCAGTCAGACAAAATATCAGGAAGACAGGTATAATGACGCAGTCAGACAACACAACAGGACAACAGGTATAATAACATAGTCAGACAACACAACAGGACGACGGGTATGAGGACACAGTCAGACAACACAACGGGACGACAGGTATAATGACGCAGTCAGACGACACAACGGAACGACACGTTTGATGACGCAGTAGGACAACACAACGGGACGACACGTATAATGACGTAGTTAGACAATACAATAGGACAACAGGTATAATGACGCAGTCAGACGACACAACGGAACGACACGTTTAATGACGCAGTAGGACAACACAACGGGACGACACGTATAATGACACAGTCAGACAACACAACGGGATGACACCTGTGATGACGCAGTCAGACAACATATCAGGACGACAGGTATAATGAAGCAGTAAGACGACACAACGGGACGACGCGTATAATAAAGCAGAAAGACAACACAACAGGACAACAGGTATAATGACACAGTCAGACAACACAACGGGACGACACCTATGATGACGCAGTCAGACAACATATCAGGAAGACAGGTAAAATGACGCAGTCAGACAACACAACAGGACAACAGGTATAATGACACAGTCAGACAACACAACAGGACGACCTGTATAATGACGTAATCAGACAACACAATAGCACAACAGGTATAATGACGCAGTCAGACAGCACAACAGGACCACACCTATATTGACACAGTCAGAAGACAAAACGGGACGACACGTATAATGACACAGTCATACAACATATCAGGATGACACGTATAATGACGCAGTCAGACAACACAACAGGACAACAGATATAATGACACAGTCAGACAACACAATGGGACAACATCTATATTGACACAGTCAGAAGACACAACGGGATGACACGAATAATGACGCAGTAAGACAACACAACAGGACAACAGGTATAATGACACAGTCAGACAACACAATGGGACGACACCTATATTGACACAGTCAGACAACACAACAGGACGACAGGTATAATGACGCAGTCAGACAACACAACAGGACAACAGGTATAATGACACAGTCAGACAACACAATGGGACAACACCCATATTGACACAGTCAGAAGACATAACGGGACGACACGTATAATGACGCAGTAAGTCAACACAACAGGACAACAGGTATAATGACACAGTCAGACAACACAATGGGACGACACCTATATTGACACAGTCAGACAACACAACAGCACAACAGGTATAATGACACAGTCAGAGAACATATCAGGACGACACGTATAATGACGCAGTAAGACAACACAACGGGATGAGACTTATAATGACTCAGTCAGACAACATATCAGGACGACACGTATAATGACGCAGTAAGACAACATATCAGGACGACACGTATAATGACACAGTCAGACAACACAACAGGACAAAAGGTATAATGACACAGTCAGACAACATATCAGGATGACACGTATAATGGTGCAGTCAGACAACACAACAGGATGACAGGTTTAATGACGCAGTCACATAACACTACAGGATGACACCTGTAATGACGCATTCAGACAACAAATCGGGATGACATGTATAATGATGCAGTCAGACATCACAACGGGACAACACGTATAATGACGCAGTCAGACAAAATATCAGGACGACATGTATAATGATGCAGTAGGACTTCACAACGGGATGACACGTATTGTGACACAGTCAGACAACATATCAGGAGGACAGGTATTATGACACAGTCAGACAACAGGTATAATGACGCAGTCAGACAACATATCAGGACGACAGGTATAATGACAAAGTTAGACAACACAACGGGATGACAGGTATAATGCACAGTAAGACAACACAACAGGACGACAGGTATAATGACACAGTCAGACAACACAATGGGACAACACGTATCATGACGCAGTCAGACAACCTATCAGGACGACATGTATAATGATGCAGTAGGACACCACAACGGGACGACACCTATGATGACGCAGTCAGACCACATATAAGGACGACAGGTATAATGACGCAGTCAGACGACACAACAGGACGACACAACAGGACGACATGTATTATGACGCAGTAAGACAACACAACGGGACGACAGGTATAATGACACAGTCAGAAAGCACAACTGGGCGACACGTATAATGACGCAGCCAGACAACATATCAGGACGACATGTATAATGATGCAGTCAGACAACACAAGGGGACGACAGGTATTGTGACAAAGTTAGACAAAACGACGGGATGACAGGTATAATGCACAGTAAGACAACACAACGGGACGACACCTATAATGACGCAGTCAGACAACATATCAGGACGACAGGTATAATGACGCAGTAAGACAACACAACAGGACAACAGGTATAATGATACAGTCAGACAACATATCAGGACGACACGTATAATGACGCAGTCAGACAACACAACAGGACAACAGGTATAATGACACAGTCAGACAACACAACGGGATGACACCTGTGATGACGCAGTCAGACAACATATCGGGACGACAGGTATAATGAAGCAGTAAGACAACACAACAGGACAACTGGTATAATGACACAGTCAGACAACACAACGGGACGACACCTATATTGACACAGTCAGAAGACACAACGGGATGACACGTATAATGACGCAGTAAGACAACACAACAGGACGACAGGTATAATGACACAGTCAGACAACACAATAGGACGACAGGTATAATGACACAGTCAGACAACACAACGGGACGACACCTATGATGACGCAGTCAGACAACATATCAGGACGACGTTTATAATGACGCAGTCAGACGACACAACAGGACGACACGTATAATGACGTAGTAAGACAACACAACGGGATGACACCTGTGATGACGCAGTCAGACAACATATCAGGACGACAGGTATAATGAAGCAGTAAGACGACACAACGGGACAACACGTATAATAAAGCAGAAAGACAACACAATGGGACGACAGGTATAATGACACAGTCAGACAACACAACGGGACGACACTTATATTGACACAGTCAGAAGACACAACGGGATGACACGCATAATGACGCAGTAAGACAACACAACAGGACAACAGGTATAATGACGCAGTAAGACAACACAACAGGACGACAGGTATAATGACACAGTCAGACAACACAACGGGACGACACCTATGATGACGCAGTCAGACAACATATCAGGACGACATGTATAATGATGCAGTAGGACAAATCAACGGGATGACACGTTTTGTGACACAGTCAGACAACATATCAGGAGGACAGGTATAATGACACAGTCAGACAACACAACGGGATGACACCTATGATGACGCAGTAAGACAACATATCAGGACGACAGGTATAATGAAACAGTAAGATGACACAACGGGACGACACGTATAATAAAGCAGTAAGACAACACAACAGGACAACAGGTATAATGACACAGTTAGACAACACAACGGGACGACACCTATGATGACGCAGTCAGACAACATAACAGGAAGACAGGTATAATGACGCAGTCAGACAACACAACAGGACAACAGGTATAATGACACAGTCAGACAACACAACGGGATGACACCTATGATGACGCAGTAAGACAACATATCAGGACGACAGGTATAATGAAACAGTAAGATGACACAACGGGACGACACATATAATAAAGCAGTAAGACAACACAACAGGACGACAGGTATAATGACACAGTCAGACAACACAACGGGACGACACCTATGATGACGCAGTCAGACAACATATCAGGACGACATGTATAATGATGCAGTAGGACAAATCAACGGGATGACACGTTTTGTGACACAGTCAGACAACATATCAGGAGGACAGGTATAATGACACAGTCAGACAACACAACGGGATGACACCTATGATGACGCAGTAAGACAACATATCAGGACGACAGGTATAATGAAACAGTAAGATGACACAACGGGACGACACGTATAATAAAGCAGTAAGACAACACAACAGGACAACAGGTATAATGACACAGTTAGACAACACAACGGGACGACACCTATGATGACGCAGTCAGATAACATAACAGGAAGACAGGTATAATGACGCAGTCAGACAACACAACAGGACAACAGGTATAATGACACAGTCAGACAACACAACAGGACGACGGGTATGAGGACACAGTCAGACAACACAACGGGACGACAGGTATAATGACACAGTCAGACAACACGACAGGACGTCAGGAATAATGACACAGTCAGACAACACAATGGGACAACACGTATAATGACGCAGTCAGACAACATATCAGGAGGACAGGTATAATGACAGTCAGACAACACAACGGGACGACATCTATGATGACGCAGTCAGACCACATATCAGGACGACAGGTATGATGACACAGTCAGACAACACAACAGGATGACAGGTATAATGACACAGTCAGACAACACAACGGAACAACAAGTATAATGATGACAGGTATAATGACGCAGTCAGGCGACACAACAGGACGACACGTATATTGACGCAGTAAGACAACACAACGGGATGACAGGTATAATGACACAGTCAGATGACACAACGGGACGACACGTATAATGAGGCAGTCAGACAACACAACAGGACCACGGGTATAATGACACAGTCAGACAACACAACAGGACAACAGGTATAATGACACAGTCAGACAACACAATGGGACGACACCTATATTGACACAGTAAGAAGACACAACGGGATGACACGTATAATGACACAGTCAGACAACACAATGGGACGACATGTATATTGATGCAGTAGGACAACACAACGGGATGACACGTTTTGTGACACAGTCAGACAACATATCAGGAGGACAGGTATAATGACACAGTCAGACAACACAATGGGATGACACCTGTGATGACGCAGTCAGACAACATATCGGGACGACAGGTATAATGAAGCAGTAAGACAACACAACAGGACAACAGGTATAATGACACAGTCAGACAACACAACGGGCCGACACCTATATTGACACAGTCAGAAGACACAACGGGATGACACGTATAATGACGCAGTAAGACAACACAACAGGACGACAGGTATAATGACACAGTCAGACAACACAATAGGACGACAGGTATAATGACACAGTCAGACAACACAACGGGACGACACCTATGATGACGCAGTCAGACAACATATCAGGACGACGTTTATAATGACGCAGTCAGACGACACAACAGGACGACACGTATAATGACGTAGTAAGACAACACAACGGGATGACACCTGTGATGACGCAGTCAGAGAACATATCAGGACGACAGGTATAATGAAGCAGTAAGACGACACAACGGGACGACACGAATAATAAAGCAGTAAGACAACACAACAGGACAACAGGTATAATGACGCAGTAAGACAACACAACGGGAGG
This sequence comes from Semicossyphus pulcher, assembly GCF_022749685.1. Taxonomy (NCBI): domain Eukaryota; kingdom Metazoa; phylum Chordata; class Actinopteri; order Labriformes; family Labridae; genus Semicossyphus; species Semicossyphus pulcher. The sequence goes on along the minus strand of NW_027211604.1, from coordinate 17,185,832 downwards.
ACACGTATAATGACACAGTCAGACAACATATCAGGATGACACGTATAATGACGCAGTCAGACAACACAACAGGACAACAGATATAATGACACAGTCAGACAACACAACGGGACGACACTTATATTGACACAGTCAGAAGACACAACGGGATGACACGCATAATGACGCAGTAAGACAACACAACAGGACAACAGGTATAATGACACAGTCAGGCAACACAACGGGACAACACGTATAATGACGCAGTCAGACAACATATCAGGAGGACAGGTATAATGACACAGTCAGACAACACAACGGGACGACATCTATGATGACGCAGTCAGACCACATATCAGGACGACAGGTATGATGACGCAGTCAGACGACACAACAGGACGACACGTATAATGACGCAGTAAGACAACACAACTGGATGACACCTATAATGACACAGTCAGACAACACGACAGGACGACAGGTATAATGACGCAGTAAGACAACACAACGGGATGACAGGTATAATGACGCAGTCAGATAACACAACAGGACAACAGGTATAATGACACAGTCAGACGACACAACGGAACGACACGTATACTGACGCAGTAGGACAACACAACGGGACGACACGTATAATGACGTAGTCAGACAACACAATAGGACAACAGGTATAATGACGCAGTCAGACAGCACAACGGGACCACACCTATATTGACACAGTCAGAAGACACGACAGGACAACAGGTATAATGACACAGTAAGACAACACAACAGGACAACAGGTATAATGACACAGTCAGACAACACAACAGGACGTCAGGTATAATGACGCAGTCAGACAACACAACGGGACAACACATATAATGACGCAGTCAGACAACTCAACAGGACAACAGGTATAATGACACAGTCAGACAACACAACAGGACAACAGGTATAATGACACAGTCTGACAACACAACAGGACGACAGGTATAATGACGCAGTCAGACAACACAACGGGACAACACATATAATGACGCAGTCAGACAACATATCAGGAGGACAGGTATAATGACACAGTCAGACAACACAAGGGGACGACATCTATGATGACGCAGTCAGACCACATATCAGGACGACAGGTATAATGACGCAGTCAGACGACACAACAGGACGACACATATAATGACGCAGTCAGACAACACAACGGAACAACAAGTATAATGACGACAGGTATAATGACGCAGTAAGGCGATACAACAGGACGACACGTATATTGACGCAGTAAGACAACACAACGGGATGACAGGAATAATGACACAGTCAGATGACACAACGGGACGACATGTTTAATGACGCAGTAAGACAACACAACGGGACGACACCTATGATGACGCATTCAGACAAAATATCAGGAAGACAGGTATAATGACGCAGTCAGACAACACAACAGGACAACAGGTATAATGACACAGTCAGACAACACAACAGGACGACGGGTATGAGGACACAGTCAGACAACACAACGGGACGACAGGTATAATGACGCAGTCAGACGACACAACGGAACGACACGTTTAATGACGCAGTAGGACAACACAACGGGACGACACGTATAATGACATAGTTAGACAATACAATAGGACAACAGGTATAATGACGCAGTCAGACGACACAACGGGATGACACCTGTGATGACGCAGTCAGACAACATATCAGGACGACAGGTATAATGAAGCAGTAAGACGACACAACGGGACGACGCGTATAATAAAGCAGTAAGACAACACAACAGGACAACAGGTATAATGACACAGTCAGACAACACAACGGGACGACACCTATGATGACGCAGTAAGACAACATATCAGGAAGACAGGTATAATGACGCAGTCAGACAACACAACAGGACAACAGGTATAATGACACAGTCAGACAACACAACAGGACGACATGTATAATGACGTAATCAGACAACACAATAGCACAACAGGTATAATGACACAGTCAGACAACACAACAGGACAACAGGTATAATGACACAGTCAGACAACACAACAGGACGACAGGTATAATGACGCAGTCAGACAACACAACGGGACAACACATATAATGACGCAGTCAGACAACATATCAGGAGGACAGGTATAATGACACAGTCAGACAACACAAGGGGACGACATCTATGATGACGCAGTCAGACCACATATCAGGACGACAGGTATAATGACGCAGTCAGACGACACAACAGGACGACACATATAATGACGCAGTCAGACAACACAACGGAACAACAAGTATAATGACGACAGGTATAATGACGCAGTAAGGCGATACAACAGGACGACACGTATATTGACGCAGTAAGACAACACAACGGGATGACAGGAATAATGACACAGTCAGATGACACAACGGGACGACATGTTTAATGACGCAGTAAGACAACACAACGGGACGACACCTATGATGACGCATTCAGACAAAATATCAGGAAGACAGGTATAATGACGCAGTCAGACAACACAACAGGACAACAGGTATAATGACACAGTCAGACAACACAACAGGACGACGGGTATGAGGACACAGTCAGACAACACAACGGGACGACAGGTATAATGACGCAGTCAGACGACACAACGGAACGACACGTTTAATGACGCAGTAGGACAACACAACGGGACGACACGTATAATGACATAGTTAGACAATACAATAGGACAACAGGTATAATGACGCAGTCAGACGACACAACGGGATGACACCTGTGATGACGCAGTCAGACAACATATCAGGACGACAGGTATAATGAAGCAGTAAGACGACACAACGGGACGACGCGTATAATAAAGCAGTAAGACAACACAACAGGACAACAGGTATAATGACACAGTCAGACAACACAACGGGACGACACCTATGATGACGCAGTAAGACAACATATCAGGAAGACAGGTATAATGACGCAGTCAGACAACACAACAGGACAACAGGTATAATGACACAGTCAGACAACACAACAGGACGACATGTATAATGACGTAATCAGACAACACAATAGCACAACAGGTATAATGACGCAGTCAGACAGCACAACGGGACCACACCTATATTGACACAGTCAGAAGACACGACAGGACAACAGGTATAATGACACAGTCAGACAACATATCAGGACGACATGTATAATGACGCAGGAAGACAACATAACAGGATGACAGGTATAATGACACAGTCAGACAACACAATGGGACGACAGGTATAATGACACAGTCAGACAACACAAAGGGACGACACCTATATTGACACAGTCAGAAGACAAAACGGGACGACACGTATAATGACACAGTCAGACAACATATCAGGATGACACGTATAATGACGCAGTCAGACAACACAACAGGACAACAGGTATAATGACACAGTCAGACAACACAATGGGACAACATCTATATTGACACAGTCAGAAGACACAACGGGATGACACGAATAATGACGCAGTAAGACAACACAACAGGACAACAGGTATAATGACACAGTCAGACAACACAATGGGACGACACCTATATTGACACAGTCAGACAACACAACAGGACAACAGGTATAATGACACAGTCAGACAACACAACAGGACGACGGGTATGAGGACACAGTCAGATAACACAACGGGACGACAGGTATAATGACACAGTCAGACAACACAACAGGACAACAAGTATAATGACACAGTCAGACAACACAATGGGACGACACCTATATTGACACAGTCAGAAGACACAATGGGATGACACGAATAATGACGCAGTAAGACAACACAACAGGACAACAGGTATAATGACACAGTCAGACGACACAATGGGACGACACCTATAATGATGCAGTCAGACAACTTATCAGGTCGACAGGTAAAATGACGCAGTAAGACAACACAACAGGACAACAGGCAAAATGACGCAGTCAGACAACACAACAGGACAACAGGTATACTGATAAAGTCAGACAACACAATGGGACAACACCTATATTGACACAGTCAGTTGACACAACAGGACAACAGGTATAATGACACAGTCAGACGACAGAACAGGACGACACGTATAATAACGCAGTAAGACAACACAACGGGAGGATAGGTATAATGACACAGTCAGACAACACGACAGGACGTCAGGTATAATGACACAGTCAGACAACACAACGGGACACACGTATAATGACGCAGTCAGACAACATATCAGGAGGACAGGTATAATGACACAGTCAGACAACACAACGGGACGACATCTATGATGACGCAGTCAGACCACATATCAGGACGACAGGTATGATGACGCAGTCAGACAACATATCAGGAAGACAGGTATAATGACGCAGTCAGACAACACAACAGGACAACAGGTATAATGACACAGTCAGACAACACAACAGGACGACGGGTATGAGGACACAGTCAGACAACACAACGGGACGACAGGTATAATGACGCAGTCAGACGACACAACGGAACGACACGTATAATGACGCAGTAGGACAACACAACGGGACGACACGTATAATGACGTAGTTAGACAACACAATAGGACAACAGGTATAATGACGCAGTCAGACAGCACAACGGGACCACACCTATATTGACACAGTCAGAAGACACGACAGGACAACAGGTATAATGACACAGTCAGACAACATATCAGGACGACATGTATAATGACGCAGGAAGACAACATAACAGGATGACAGGTATAATGACACAGTCAGACAACATAATGGGACGACACCTATATTGACACAGTCAGGAGCAACAAAGGGATGACTAGTATAATGACGCAGTAAGACAACACAACAGGACAACAGGTATAATGAGACAGTCAGACAACACAACAGGACAACACATATAATGACGCAGTCAGACAACATATCAGGACGACATGTATAATGATGCAGTAGGACAACACAACGGGATGACACGTTTTGTGACACAGTCAGACAACATATCAGGAGGACAGGTATAATGACACAGTCAGACAACACAACAGGATGACACCTGTGATGACGCAATCAGACAACATATCAGGACGACAGGAATAATGAAGCAGAAAGACGACACAACGGGACGACACGTATAATAAAGCAGTAAGACAACACAACAGGACAACAGGTATAATGACACAGTCAGACAACACAACGGGACGACACCTATGATGACGCAATCAGACAACATATCAGGACGACAGGAATAATGAAGCAGCAAGACGACACAACGGGACGACACGTATAATAAAGCAGTAAGACATCACAACAGGACGAAAGGAATAATGAAGCAGCAAGACGACACAATGGGACGACACGTATAATAAAGCAGTAAGACAACACAACAGGACAACAGGTATAATGACACAGTCAGACAACACAACAGGACGACGGGTATGAGGACACAGTCAGACAATACAACGGGACGACAGGTATAATGACGCAGTCAGACGACACAACGGAACGACACGTTTAATGACGCAGTAGGACAACACAACGGGACGACACGTATAATGACGTAGTTAGACAATACAATAGGACAACAGGTATAATGACGCAGTCAGACAGCACAACGGGACCACACCTATATTGACTCAGTCAGAAGACACGACAGGACAACAGGTATAATGACACAGTCAGACAACATATGAGGACGACATGTATAATGACGCAGGAAGACAACATAACAGGATGACAGGTATAATGACACAGTCAGACAACACAATAGGATGACATGTTTTGTGACACAGTCAGACAACATGTCAGGAGGACAGGTATAATGACACAGTCAGACAACACAACGGGATGACACCTGTGATGACGCAGTCAGACAACATATCAGGACGACAGGTATAATGACGCAGTCAGACAACACAACAGGACGACAGGTATAATGACACAGTCAGACAACACGATGGGACGACACCTATATTGACACAGTCAGAAGACACAACGGGATCACACGTATAATGACGCAGTAAGACAAAACAACAGGACAACAGGTATAATGACCCAGTCAGACAACACAATGGGACAACACCTATATTGACACAGTCAGAAGCAACAAAGGGATGACTAGTATAATGACGCAGTAAGACAACATAACAGGATGACAGGTATAATGACACAGTCAGACAACATAATGGGACGACACCTATATTGACACAGTCAGAAGCAACAAAGGGATGACTAGCATAATGACGCAGTAAGACAACACAACAGGACAACAGGTATAATGAGACAGTCAGACAACACAACAGGACAACACATATAATGACGCAGTCAGACAACATATCAGGACGACATGTATAATGATGCAGTAGGACAACACAACGGGATGACACGTTTTGTGACACAGTCAGACAACATATCAGGAGGACAGGTATAATGACACAGTCAGACAACACAACAGGATGACACCTGTGATGACGCAATCAGACAACATATCAGGACGACAGGAATAATGAAGCAGAAAGACGACACAACGGGACGACACGTATAATAAAGCAGTAAGACAACACAACAGGACAACAGGTATAATGACACAGTCAGACAACACAACGGGACGACACCTATGATGACGCAATCAGACAACATATCAGGACGACAGGAATAATGAAGCAGCAAGACGACACAACGGGACGACACGTATAATAAAGCAGTAAAACAACACAACAGGACAACAGGTATAATGACACAGTCAGACAACACAACAGGACGACGGGTATGAGGACACAGTCAGACAACACAACGGGACGACAGGTATAATGACGCAGTCAGACGACACAACGGAACGACACGTTTAATGACGCAGTAGGACAACACAACGGGACGACACGTATAATGACGTAGTTAGACAATAAAATAGGACAACAGGTATAATGACGCAGTCAGACAGCACAACAGGACCACACCTATATTGACACAGTCAGAAGACACGACAGGACAACAGGTATAATGACACAGTCAGACAACATATGAGGACGACATGTATAATGACGCAGGAAGACAACATAACAGGATGACAGGTATAATGACACAGTCAGACAACACAATAGGATGACATGTTTTGTGACACAGTCAGACAACATGTCAGGAGGACAGGTATAATGACACAGTCAGACAACACAACGGGATGACACCTGTGATGACGCAGTCAGACAACATATCAGGACGACAGGTATAATGACGCAGTCAGACAACACAACAGGACGACAGGTATAATGACACAGTCAGACAACACGATGGGACGACACCTATATTGACACAGTCAGAAGACACAACGGGATGACACGTATAATGACGCAGTAAGACAAAACAACAGGACAACAGGTATAATGACCCAGTCAGACAACACAATGGGACAACACCTATAATGACGCAGTCAGACAACTTATCAGTTCGACAGGTAAAATGACGCAGTAAAACAACACAACAGGAAAACAGGTATAATGACGCAGTCAGACAACACAACGGGACGACACGTATCATGACGCAGTAAGACAACATATCAGGATGACAGGTATAATGACACAGTCAGACAACACAATGGGACGACACCTATATTGACACAGTCGGACGACACAACGGGATGACACGTATAATGACGCAGTAAGACAACACAACAGGACAACAGGTATAATGACACAGTCAGACAACACAATGGGACAACACCTATAATGACGCAGTCAGACAACTTATCAGGTCGACAGGTAAAATGACGCAGTAAGACAACACAACAGGACGACAGGTATAATGACACAGTCAGACAACACAACGGGACGACACCTATGATGACGCAGTCAGACAACATATCAGGACGACAGGTATAATGACGCAGTAAAACAACACAACAGGACAACAGGTATAATGACGCAGTCAGACAACACAACGGGACGACACGTATAATGACACAGTAAGACAACACAATGGGACGACACCTGTATTGACACAGTCAGAAGACACAACGTGATGACACGTATATTGACGCAGTCAGACAACACAACAGGACAACAGGTATAATGACACAGTCAAACAACACAACGGGACGACATCTATGATGACGCAGTCAGACCACATATCAAGACGACAGGTATAATGACGCAGTCAGACGACACAACAGGGCAACACGCATAATGACGCAGTGAGACAACACAATGGGACGACACCTATATTGACACAGTCAGAAGACACAACGGGATGACACGTATAATGACGCAGTCAGACAACATATCAGGACGACACGCATAATGACATAGTCAGACAACACAACAGGACAACAGGTATAATGACACAGTCAGACAACACAATGGGACGACACCTATATTGACACAGTCAGACAACATATCAGGACGACACCTATAATGACGCAGTAAGACAAAACAACGGGACGACATGTTTAATGACGCAGTAAGACAACACAACAGGACGAAAGGTATAATGACAAAGTCAGACAACACAACAGGACGACAGGTATAATGACACAGTCAGACAACACAACGGGACAACACGTATAATGACGCAGTCACACAACACAACAGGAAGACATGTATAATGATGCAGTAGGACAACACAATGGGATGACACATATAATGACACAGTCAGACGACACAACAGGACGACACGTATAATGACGCAGTCAGACAACACGATGGGACGACACCTATATTGACACAGTCAGAAGACACGACGGGACGACACGTTTAATGACGCAGTAAGACAACATAACAGGACAACAGGTATAATTACACAGTCAGACAACACAATGGGACAACACCTATAATGACGCAGTCAGACAACTTATCAGGTCGACAGGTAAAATGACGCAGTAAAACAACACAACAGGACAACAGGTATAATGACGCAGTCAGACAACACAACGGGACGACACGTATAATGACGCAGTAAGACAACACAATGGGACGACACCTATATTGACACAGTCAGAAGACACAACGGGATGACACGAATAATGACGCAGTCAGACAACACAACAGGATAACAGGTATAATGACACAGTGAAACAACACAACGGGACGACACCTATGATGACGCAGTCAGACAACATATCAGGAAGACACCTATAATGACGCAGTCAGACAACATATCAGGACGACACGTATAATGACGCAGTCAGACAACACAGCAGGACGACACGTATAGTGACGCAGTCAGACAACATGTCAGGACGACACGCATAATGACGCAGTCAGACAACACAACAGGACAACAGGTATAATGACACAGTCAGACAACATATCAGGACGACACGTATGATGACACAGTCAGACAACACAATGGGACGACACCTATATTGACACAGTCAGACAACACAACGGGATGACACCTGTGATGACGCAGTCAGACAACATATCAGGACGACAGGTATAATGACGCAGTCAGACAACACAACAGGACAACAGGTATAATTACACAGTCAGACAACACAACAGGACGACACGTATAATGACGTAATCAGACAACACAATAGCACAACAGGTATAATGACGCAGTCAGACAGCACAACGGGACCACACCTATATTGACACAGTCAGAAGACACGACAGGACAACAGGTATAATGACACAGTCAGACAACATATCAGGACGACATGTATAATGACGCAGGAAGACAACATAACAGGATGACAGGTATAATGACACAGTCAGACAACACAATGGGACGACAGGTATAATGACACAGTCAGACAACACAACAGGACGACAGGTATGAAGACACAGTCAGACAACACAACGGGACGACAGGTATAATGACGCAGTCAGACGACACAACGGAACGACACGTATAATGACGCAGTCAGACAACACAACAGGACAACACATATAATGACGCAGTCAGACAACACATCAGGACGACATGTATAATGATGCAGGCAGACAACACAACAGGACAACAGGTATAATGACACAGTCAGACAACACAACAGGACAACACATATAATGACGCAGTCAGACAACACATCAGGACGACATGTATAATGATGCAGTAGGACAACACAACGGGATGACACGCATAATGACACAGTCAGACAACACAACGGGAGGACAGGTATAATGACACAGTCAGACAGCACAACAGTACGTCAGGTATAATGACGCAGTCAGACAACATATCAGGAGGACAGGTATAATGACACAGTCAGACAAGACAACGGGACGACATCTATGATGACGCAGTCAGACCACATATCAAGACGACAGGTATAATGACGCAGTCAGACGACACAACAGGACGACAGGTATAATGACGCAGTCAGACAACACGATGGGACGACACCTATATTGACACAGTCAGAAGACACGACGGGACGACACGTTTAATGACGCAGTAAGACAACATAACAGGACAACAGGTATAATTACACAGTCAGACAACACAATGGGACAACACCTATAATGACGCAGTCAGACAACTTATCAGGTCGACAGGTAAAATGACGCAGTAAAACAACACAACAGGACAACAGGTATAATGACGCAGTCAGACAACACAACGGGACGACACGTATAATGACGCAGTAAGACAACACAATGGGACGACACCTATATTGACACAGTCAGCCAACACAATGGGACGACACCTATATTGACACAGTCAGAAGCAACAAATGGATGACTAGTATAATGACGCAGTAAGACAACACAACAGGACAACAGGTATAATGACACAGTCAGACAACACAACAGGACAACACATATAATGACGCAGTCAGACAACATATCAGGACGACATGTATAATGATGCAATAGGACAACACAACGGGATGACACGTTTTGTGACACAGTCAGACAACATATCAGGAGGACAGGTATAATGACACAGTCAGATAACAAAACAGGATGACACCTGTGATGATGCAGTCAGACAACATATCAGGACGACGGGTATAATGAAGCCGCAAGACGACACAACGGGACGACACGTATAATAAAGCAGTAAGACAACACAACAGGACAACAGGTATAATGACACAGTCAGACAACACAACGGGACGACACCTATGATGACGCAGTCAGACAAAATATCAGGAAGACAGGTATAATGACGCAGTCAGACAACACAACAGGACAACAGGTATAATAACATAGTCAGACAACACAACAGGACGACGGGTATGAGGACACAGTCAGACAACACAACGGGACGACAGGTATAATGACGCAGTCAGACGACACAACGGAACGACACGTTTGATGACGCATTAGTACAACACAACGGGACGACACGTATAATGACGTAGTTAGACAATACAATAGGACAACAGGTATAATGACGCAGTCAGACGACACAACGGAACGACACGTTTAATGACGCAGTAGGACAACACAACGGGACGACACGTATAATGACACAGTCAGACAACACAACGGGATGACACCTGTGATGACGCAGTCAGACGACACAACAGGACGACACGTTTAATGACGCATTAAGACAAGACAACTGGATGACACCTATAATGACGCAGTCAGACAACACAACAGGACGACAGGTATAATGACACAGTCAGAAGCACAACGGGACGACACGTATAATGACGCAGTCAGACAACATATCAGGACGACATGTATAATGATGCAGTCAGACAACACAACGGGACGACAGGTATAAGGACACAGTCAGACAACATATCAGGATGACAGGTATAATGACGCAGTCGGACGACAAAACAGGACGACACGTATAATGATGCAGTAAGACAACATAACGGGACGACAGGTAGAATGACACAGTCAGACGACACAACGGGACGACACCTATAATGACGCAGTCAGACAACATATCAGGACGACACGTATAATGACGCAGAAAGACAACACAACAGGACAACAGGTATAATGACACAGTCAGACAACACAACAGGATGACAGATATAATGACGCAGTAAGATAACACAACAGGACAACAGGTTTAATGACACAGTCAGACAACAAAACAGGACGACAGATATAATGACACAGTCAGACAACACAACGGGACGACAGGTATAATGACACAGTCAGACGACACAACCTATAATGACGCAGTCAGACAACATATCAGGACGACACGTATAATGACGCAGAAAGACAACACAACAGGACAACAGGTATAATGATACAGTCAGACAACACAATGGGATGACAAGTATAATGAGACAGTCGGATAGTACAACGGGACGATAGGTATAAGGACACAGTTAGACGACACAACGGGACGACAGGTATAAGGACACAGTCAGACGACACAACAGGACAACAGGTATAATGACGCAGTCAGACAACACAACGGTACGACACGTATAATGACGCAGTTAGAAAACACAACAGGACAACAAGTATAATGACACAGTCAGACAACATATCAGGACGACAGGTATGATGACACAGTAAGACAACACAACAGGACAACAGGTATAATGACACAGTCAGACAACATATCAGGATGACAGATATAATGACGCAGTGAGATAACACAACAGGACAACAGGTATAATGATACAGTCAGACAACACAATGGGATGACACCTATAATGACACAGTCAGACAACACAACGGTACGACACGTATAATGACGCAGTAAGACAACACAACAGGACAACAGGTATAATGACACAGTCAGACAACATATCAGGACGACAGGTATGATGACACAGTAAGACAACACAACAGGACAACTGGTATAATGACACAGTCAGAAGACACAACGGGACGACAAGTATAATGAGACAGTCGGATAGCACAACGGGAAGATAGGTATAAGGACACAGTTAGACGACACAACGGGACGACAGGTATAAGGACACAGTTAGACGACACAACGGGACGACAGGTATAAGGACACAGTCAGACGACACAACAGGACGAGAGGTATAATGACACAGTCAGTAGACACAACGGGATGACACGTATAATGACGCAGTAAGACAACAGGTATAAGGACACAGTCAGACGACATATCAGGACAACAGGTATAATGATACAGTCAGACAACACAATGGGATGACACCTATAATGACACAGTCAGACAACACAATGGTACGACAGGTAAAATGACGAAGTAAGACAACACAACAGGACAACAGGTATAATGACACAGTCAGACAACATATCGGGACGACACGTATAATGACACAGTAAGACAACACAACAGGACACCAGGTATAATGACACAGTCAGACAACATATGAGGACGACAGGTATGATGACACAGTAAGACAACACAACAGGACAACACGTATAATGACACAGTCAGAAGACACAACGGGACGACAAATATAATGAGACAGTCGGATAGCACAACGGGACGATAGGTATAAGGACACAGTTAGACGACACAACGGGACGACAGGTATAAGGACACAGTCAGACGACACAACAGGACGACAAATATAATGAGACAGTCGGATAGCACAACGGGACGATAGGTATAAGGACACAGTTAGACGACACAACGGGACGACACGTATAATGACGCAGTCAGACAAGATATCAGGATGACAGGTATAATGACAAAGTCAGACAACACAACGGGAGGACAGGTATAATGACGCAGTAAGACAACCAGTATAATGACGCAGTCAGACAACATATCAGGACGAAATGTATAATGACGCAGTCAGACAACACAACAGGATGACATGTATAATGACGCAGTCAGACAACACAATGGGACAACACCTATATTGACACAGTCAGTAGACACAACGGGATGACACGTATAATGACGCAGTAAGACAACAGGTATAAGGACACAATCAGACGACATATCAGGACAACAGGTATAATGATTCAGTCAGACAACACAATGGGATGACACCTATAATGACACAGTCAGACAACACAATGGTACGACACGTATAATGACGCAGTAAGACAACACAACAGGACAACAGGTATAATGACACAGTCAGACAACATATGAGGACGACAGGTATGATGACACAGTAAGACAACACAACAGGACAACACGTATAATGACACAGTCAGAAGACACAACGGGACGATAGGTATAAGGACACAGTTAGATGACACAACGGGACGACAGGTATAAGGACACAGTCAGACGACACAACAGGACGAGAGGTATAATGACACAGTCAGACAGCACAACGGGACGACACGTATAATGACGCAGTCGAACAAGAAATCAGGATGACAGGTATAATGACAAAGTTAGACAACACAACGGGAGGACAGGTATAATGATGCAGTTAGACAACCAGTATAATGACCCAGTCAGACAACATATCAGGACGACATGTATAATGACGCAGTCAGACAAAATATCAGGACGACACGTAGAATGACGCAGAAAGACAATACAACAGGATGACATGTATAATGACGCAGTCAGACAACACAATGGGACAACACCTATAGTGACACAGTCAGTAGACACAACGGGATGACACCTGTGATGACGCAGTCAGACAACATATCGGGACGACAGGTATAATGAAGCAGTAAGACAACACAACAGGACAACAGGTATAATGACACAGTCAGACAACACAACGGGACGACACCTATGATGACGCAGTCAGACAACATATCAGGACGACGTTCATAATGACGCAGTCAGACGACACAACAGGACGACACGTATAATGACGCAGTAAGACAACACAACGGGATGACACCTGTGATGACGCAGTCAGACAACATATCAGGACGACAGGTATAATGAAGCAGTAAGACGACACTACGGGACGACACGTATAATAAAGCAGTAAGACAACACAACAGGACAACAGGTATAATGACACAGTCAGTAGACACAACGGGATGACACGTATAATGACGCAGTAAGACAACAGGTATAAGGACACAGTCAGACGACATATCAGGACAACAGGTATAATGATACAGTCAGACAACACAATGGGATGACACCTATAATGACACAGTCAGACAACACAATGGTACGACAGGTAAAATGACGCAGTAAGACAACACAACAGGACAACAGGTATAATGACACAGTCAGACAACATATCGGGACGACACGTATAATGACACAGTAAGACAACACAACAGGACACCAGGTATAATGACACAGTCAGACAACATATGAGGACGACAGGTATGATGACACAGTAAGACAACACAACAGGACAACACGTATAATGACACAGTCAGAAGACACAACGGGACGACAAATATAATGAGACAGTCGGATAGCACAACGGGACGATAGGTATAAGGACACAGTTAGACGACACAACGGGACGACAGGTATAAGGACACAGTCAGACGACACAACAGGACGAGAGGTATAATGACACAGTCAGACAGCACAACGGGACGACACGTATAATGACGCAGTCAGACAAGATATCAGGATGACAGGTATAATGACAAAGTTAGACAACACAACGGGAGGACAGGTATAATGACGCAGTAAGACAACACAATGGGACGACACCTATATTGACACAGTCAGAAGACACAACGGGATGACACGTATAATGACGCAGTCAGACAACACAACAGGACAACAGGTATAATGACACAGTCAAACAACACAACGGGACGACACCTATGATGACGCAGTCAGACAACGTATCAGGAAGACAGGTATAATGACGCAGTCAGACGACACAACAGGGCAACATGGATAATGACGCAGTGAGACAACACAATGGGACGACACCTATATTGACACAGTCAGAAGACACAACGGGATGACAGGCATAATGACGCAGTCAGACAACATATCAGGACGACACGCATAATGACGCAGTCAGACAACACAACAGGACAACAGGTATAATGACACAGTCAGACAACATATCAGGACGACACGTATGATGACATAGTCAGACAACACAACAGGACAACAGGTATAATGACACAGTCAATCGACACAATGGGACGATACCTATATTGACACAGTCAGACAACATATCAGGGCGACACGTATAATGACGCAGTAAGACAACACAGCGGGACGACATGTTTAATGACGCAGTAAGACAACACAACAGGACGAAAGGTATAATGACAAAGTCGGACAACACAACAGGACGACAGGTATAATGACACAGTCAGACAACACAACGGGACAACACGTATAATGACGCAGTCACACAACATATCAGGAAGACATGTATAATGATGCAGTAGGACAACACAACGGGATGACACATATAATGACACAGTCAGACGACACAATAGGACGACACGTATAATGACGCAGTAAGACAACACAACGGGAGGACAGGTATAATGACACAGTCAGACAACACAACAGTACGTCAGGTATAATGACGCAGTCAGACAACACAACGGGACAACATATAATGACACAGTCAGACAAGACAACGGGACGACATCTATGATGACGCAGTCAGACCACATATCAAGACGACAGGTATAATGACGCAGTCAGACAACTTATCAGGTCGACAGGTAAAATGACGCAGTAAAACAACACAACAGGACAACAGGTATAATGACGCAGTCAGACAACACAACGGGACGACACGTATAATGACGCAGTAAGACAACACAATGGGACGACACCTATATTGACACAGTCAGAAGACTCAACGGGATGACATGTATAATGACACAGTGAAACAACACAACGGGACGACACCTATGATGACGCAGTCAGACAACATATCAGGAAGACACCTATAATGACGCAGTCAGACAACATATCAGGACGACACGTATAATGACGCAGTCAGACAACACAGCAGGACGACACGTATAATGACGCAGTCAGACAACATATCAGGACGAAACGCATAATGACGCAGTCAGACAACACAACAGGACAACAGGTATGATGACACAGTCAGACAACATATCAGGACGACACGTATGATGACATAGTCAGACAACACAACAGGACAACAGGTATAATGACACAGTCATACAACACAATGGGACGACACCTATATTGACACAGTCAGACAACATATCAGGACGACACGTATAATGACGCAGTAAGACAACACAACGGGACGACATGTTTAATGACGCAGTAAGACAACACAACAGGACGAAAGGAATAATGACAAAGTCAGACAACACAATAGGACGACAGGTATAATGACACAGTCAGACAACACAACGGGACAACATGTATAATGACGCAGTCACACAACATATCAGGAAGACATGTATAATGATGCAGTAGGACAACACAACGGGATGACACATATAATGACACAGTCAGATGACACAACAGAACGACACGTATAATGACGCAGTAAGACAACACAACGGGAGGACAGGTATAATGACACAGTCAGACAAAACAACAGTACGTCAGGTATAATGACGCAGTCAGACAACACAACGGGACAACATATAATGACGCAGTCAGACAACATATCAGGAGGACAGGTATAATGATACAGTCAGACAACACAACGGGACGACATCTATGATGACGCAGTCAGACCACATATCAGGACGACAGGTATTATGACGCAGTCAGACAACACAACAGGACGACAGGTATAATGACACAGTCAGACAACATATCAGGAGGACAGGTATAATGACACATTCAGACAACACAACGGGATGACACCTGTGATGACGCAGTCAGGCAACATATCAGGACGACAGGTATAATGACACAGTCAGACAACACAACGGGACGACACCTATGATGACGCAGTCAGACAACATATCAGGAAGACAGGTATAATGACGCAGTCAGACAACACAACAGGACAACAGGTATAATGACACAGTCAGACAACACAACAGGACGACGGGTATGAGGACACAGTCAGACAACACAACGGGACGACAGGTATAATGACGCAGTCAGACGACACAACGGAACGACACGTATAATAACGCAGTAGGACAACACAACGGGACGACACGTATAATGACGTAGTTAGACAACACAATAGGACAACAGGTATAATGACGCAGTCAGACAGCACAACGGGACCACACCTATATTGACACAGTCAGAAGACACGACAGGACAACAGGTATAATGACACAGTCAGACAACATATCAGGACGACATGTATAATGACGCAGGAAGACAACATAACAGGATGACAGCTATAATGACACAGTCAGACAACACAATGGGACGACACCTATATTGACACAGTCAGAAGCAACAAATGGATGACTAGTATAATGACGCAGTAAGACAACACAACAGGACAACAGGTATAATGACACAGTCAGACAACACAACAGGACAACACATATAATGACGCAGTCAGACAACATATCAGGACGACATGTATAATGACACAGTCAGACAACACAACAGGACAACAGGTACAATGACACAGTCAGACAACACAATGGGACGACACCTATATTGACACAGTCAGAAGACACAACGGGATGACACGTATAATGACGCAGTCAGACAACAAAACAGGACAAAAGGTATAATGACACAGTCAAACAACACAACGGGACGACACCTATGATGACGCAGTCAGACGACATATCAGGACAACAGGTATAATGATACAGTCAGACAACACAATGGGATGACACCTATCATGACACAGTCAGACAACACAATGGGACAACACCTATATTGACACAGTCAGAAGACACAACAGGACAACAGGTATAATGACACAGTCAGACGACAGAACAGGACGACACGTATAATAACGCAGGAAGACAACACAACGGGAGGACAGGTATAATGACAGTCAGACAACACAACGGGACACACGTATAATGACGCAGTCAGACAACATATCAGGAGGACAGGTATAATGACAAAGTCAGACAACACAACTGTACGACACGTATAATGACGAAGTAAGACAACACAACAGGACAACAGGTATAATGACACAGTCAGACAACACAACAGGATGACAGGTATAATGACACAGTCAGACAACACAACGGAACGACACGTATAATGACGTAGTCAGACAACACAATAGGACAACAGGTATAATGACGCAGTCAGACAGCACAACGGGACCACACCTATATTGACACAGTCAGAAGACACGACAGGACAACAGGTATAATGACACAGTCAGACAACATATCAGGACGACATGTATAATGACGCAGGAAGACAACATAACAGGATGACAGGTATAATGACAAAGTCAGACAACACAATGGGACGACACCTATATTGACACAGTCAGAAGACACAACGGGATGACACGCATAATGACGCAGTAAGACAACACAACAGGACAACAGGTATAATGACACAGTCAGACAACATATCAGGAGGACAGGTATAATGACGCAGTCAGAAGACACAACAGGACGACACGTATAATGACGCAGTAAGACAACACAACTGGATGACACCTATAATGACGCAGTCAGTTAACACAACGGGACGACACGTATAATGACGCAGTCAGACAACACAACAGGACAACAGGTATAATGACACAGTCAAACAACACAACGGGACGACACCTATGATGACGCAGTCAGACAACATATCAGGAAGACAGGTATAATGACGCAGTCAGACGACACAACGGGATGACACGTATAATGACGCAGTCAGACAACATATCAGGACGACACGCATAATGACATAGTCAGACAACACAAAAGGACAACAGGTATAATGACACAGTCAGACAACACAATGGGACGACACCTATATTGACACAGTCAGACAACATATCAGGACGACACGTATAATGACACAGTAAGACAACACAACGGGATGACATGTTTAATGACGCAGTAAGACAACACAACAGGACGACAGGTATAATGACACAGTCAGACAACACAACGGGACAACACGTATAATGACGCAGTCACACAACACAACAGGAAGACATGTATAATGATGCAGTAGGACAACACAACGGGATGACACATATAATGACACAGTCAGACGACACAACAGGACGACACGTATAATGACGCAGTAAGACAACACAACGGGAGGACAGGTATAATGACACAGTCAGACAACACAACAGTACGTCAGGTATAATGACGCAGTCAGACAACACAACGGGACGACATCTATGATGACGCAGTCAGACCACATATCAGGAGGACAGGTAAAATGACGCAGTAAAACAACACAACAGGACAACAGGTATAATGACGCAGTCAGACAACACAACGGGACGACACGTATAATGATGCAGTAAGACAACACAATGGGACGACACCTATATTGACACAGTCAGAAGACACAACGGGATGACACGTATAATGACGCAGTCAGACAACACAACAGGACAACAGGTATAATGACACAGTCAAACAACACAACGGGACGACACCTATGATGACGCAGTCAGACAACGTATCAGGAAGACAGGTATAATGACGCAGTCAGACGACACAACAGGGCAACATGGATAATGACGCAGTGAGACAACACAATGGGACGACACCTATATTGACACAGTCAGAAGACACAACGGGATGACAGGCATAATGACGCAGTCAGACAACATATCAGGACGACACGCATAATGACGCAGTCAGACAACACAACAGGACAACAGGTATAATGACACAGTCAGACAACATATCAGGACGATACGTATGATGACATAGTCAGACAACACAACAGGACAACAGGTATAATGACACAGTCAATCGACACAATGGGACGATACCTATATTGACACAGTCAGACGACACAACAGAACGACACGTATAATGACGCAGTAAGACAACACAACGGGAGGACAGGTATAATGACACAGTCAGACAAAACAACAGTACGTCAGGTATAATGACGCAGTCAGACAACACAACGGGACAACATATAATGACGCAGTCAGACAACATATCAGGAGGACAGGTATAATGATACAGTCAGACAACACAACGGGACGACATCTATGATGACGCAGTCAGACCACATATCAGAACGACAGGTATTATGACGCAGTCAGACAACACAACAGGACGACACGTATAATGACGCAGTCAGACAACATATCAGGAGGACAGGTATAATGACACATTCAGACAACACAACGGGATGACACCTGTGATGACGCAGTCAGGCAACATATCAGGACGACAGGTATAATGACACAGTCAGACAACACAACGGGACGACACCTATGATGACGCAGTCAGACAACATATCAGGAAGACAGGTATAATGACGCAGTCAGACAACACAACAGGACAACAGGTATAATGACACAGTCAGACAACACAACAGGACGACGGGTATGAGGACACAGTCAGACAACACAACGGGACGACAGGTATAATGACGCAGTCAGACGACACAACGGAACGACACGTAGAATGACGCAGTCAGACAGCACAACGGGACCACACCTATATTGACACAGTCAGAAGACACGACAGGACAACAGGTATAATGACACAGTCAGACAACATATCAGGACGACATGTATAATGACGCAGGAAGACAACATAACAGGATGACAGCTATAATGACACAGTCAGACAACACAATGGGACGACACCTATATTGACACAGTCAGAAGCAACAAATGGATGACTAGTATAATGACGCAGTAAGACAACACAACAGGACAACAGGTATAATGACACAGTCAGACAACACAACAGGACAACACATATAATGACGCAGTCAGACAACAAATCAGGACGACATGTATAATGATGCAATAGGACAACACAACGGGATGACACGTTTTGTGACACAGTCAGACAACATATCAGGAGGACAGGTATAATGACACAGTCAGACAACAAAACAGGATGACACCTGTGATGATGCAGTCAGACAACATATCAGGACGACGGGTATAATGAAGCCGCAAGACGACACAACGGGACGACACGTATAATAAAGCAGTAAGACAACACAACAGGACAACAGGTATAATGACACAGTCAGACAACACAACGGGACGACACCTATGATGACGCAGTCAGACAAAATATCAGGAAGACAGGTATAATGACGCAGTCAGACAACACAACAGGACAACAGGTATAATAACATAGTCAGACAACACAACAGGACGACGGGTATGAGGACACAGTCAGACAACACAACGGGACGACAGGTATAATGACGCAGTCAGACGACACAACGGAACGACACGTTTGATGACGCAGTAGGACAACACAACGGGACGACACGTATAATGACGTAGTTAGACAATACAATAGGACAACAGGTATAATGACGCAGTCAGACGACACAACGGAACGACACGTTTAATGACGCAGTAGGACAACACAACGGGACGACACGTATAATGACACAGTCAGACAACACAACGGGATGACACCTGTGATGACGCAGTCAGACAACATATCAGGACGACAGGTATAATGAAGCAGTAAGACGACACAACGGGACGACGCGTATAATAAAGCAGAAAGACAACACAACAGGACAACAGGTATAATGACACAGTCAGACAACACAACGGGACGACACCTATGATGACGCAGTCAGACAACATATCAGGAAGACAGGTAAAATGACGCAGTCAGACAACACAACAGGACAACAGGTATAATGACACAGTCAGACAACACAACAGGACGACCTGTATAATGACGTAATCAGACAACACAATAGCACAACAGGTATAATGACGCAGTCAGACAGCACAACAGGACCACACCTATATTGACACAGTCAGAAGACAAAACGGGACGACACGTATAATGACACAGTCATACAACATATCAGGATGACACGTATAATGACGCAGTCAGACAACACAACAGGACAACAGATATAATGACACAGTCAGACAACACAATGGGACAACATCTATATTGACACAGTCAGAAGACACAACGGGATGACACGAATAATGACGCAGTAAGACAACACAACAGGACAACAGGTATAATGACACAGTCAGACAACACAATGGGACGACACCTATATTGACACAGTCAGACAACACAACAGGACGACAGGTATAATGACGCAGTCAGACAACACAACAGGACAACAGGTATAATGACACAGTCAGACAACACAATGGGACAACACCCATATTGACACAGTCAGAAGACATAACGGGACGACACGTATAATGACGCAGTAAGTCAACACAACAGGACAACAGGTATAATGACACAGTCAGACAACACAATGGGACGAC
This sequence comes from Semicossyphus pulcher, assembly GCF_022749685.1. Classification (NCBI taxonomy): domain Eukaryota; kingdom Metazoa; phylum Chordata; class Actinopteri; order Labriformes; family Labridae; genus Semicossyphus; species Semicossyphus pulcher. The sequence goes on along the minus strand of NW_027211604.1, from coordinate 17,162,782 downwards.
ACCTATATTGACACAGTCAGACAACACAACAGCACAACAGGTATAATGACACAGTCAGAGAACATATCAGGACGACACGTATAATGACGCAGTAAGACAACACAACGGGATGAGACTTATAATGACTCAGTCAGACAACATATCAGGACGACACGTATAATGACGCAGTAAGACAACATATCAGGACGACACGTATAATGACACAGTCAGACAACACAACAGGACAAAAGGTATAATGACACAGTCAGACAACATATCAGGATGACACGTATAATGGTGCAGTCAGACAACACAACAGGATGACAGGTTTAATGACGCAGTCACATAACACTACAGGATGACACCTGTAATGACGCATTCAGACAACAAATCGGGATGACATGTATAATGATGCAGTCAGACATCACAACGGGACAACACGTATAATGACGCAGTCAGACAAAATATCAGGACGACATGTATAATGATGCAGTAGGACTTCACAACGGGATGACACGTATTGTGACACAGTCAGACAACATATCAGGAGGACAGGTATTATGACACAGTCAGACAACAGGTATAATGACGCAGTCAGACAACATATCAGGACGACAGGTATAATGACAAAGTTAGACAACACAACGGGATGACAGGTATAATGCACAGTAAGACAACACAACAGGACGACAGGTATAATGACACAGTCAGACAACACAATGGGACAACACGTATCATGACGCAGTCAGACAACCTATCAGGACGACATGTATAATGATGCAGTAGGACACCACAACGGGACGACACCTATGATGACGCAGTCAGACCACATATAAGGACGACAGGTATAATGACGCAGTCAGACGACACAACAGGACGACACAACAGGACGACATGTATTATGACGCAGTAAGACAACACAACGGGACGACAGGTATAATGACACAGTCAGAAAGCACAACTGGGCGACACGTATAATGACGCAGCCAGACAACATATCAGGACGACATGTATAATGATGCAGTCAGACAACACAAGGGGACGACAGGTATTGTGACAAAGTTAGACAAAACGACGGGATGACAGGTATAATGCACAGTAAGACAACACAACGGGACGACACCTATAATGACGCAGTCAGACAACATATCAGGACGACAGGTATAATGACGCAGTAAGACAACACAACAGGACAACAGGTATAATGATACAGTCAGACAACATATCAGGACGACACGTATAATGACGCAGTCAGACAACACAACAGGACAACAGGTATAATGACACAGTCAGACAACACAACGGGATGACACCTGTGATGACGCAGTCAGACAACATATCGGGACGACAGGTATAATGAAGCAGTAAGACAACACAACAGGACAACTGGTATAATGACACAGTCAGACAACACAACGGGACGACACCTATATTGACACAGTCAGAAGACACAACGGGATGACACGTATAATGACGCAGTAAGACAACACAACAGGACGACAGGTATAATGACACAGTCAGACAACACAATAGGACGACAGGTATAATGACACAGTCAGACAACACAACGGGACGACACCTATGATGACGCAGTCAGACAACATATCAGGACGACGTTTATAATGACGCAGTCAGACGACACAACAGGACGACACGTATAATGACGTAGTAAGACAACACAACGGGATGACACCTGTGATGACGCAGTCAGACAACATATCAGGACGACAGGTATAATGAAGCAGTAAGACGACACAACGGGACAACACGTATAATAAAGCAGAAAGACAACACAATGGGACGACAGGTATAATGACACAGTCAGACAACACAACGGGACGACACTTATATTGACACAGTCAGAAGACACAACGGGATGACACGCATAATGACGCAGTAAGACAACACAACAGGACAACAGGTATAATGACGCAGTAAGACAACACAACAGGACGACAGGTATAATGACACAGTCAGACAACACAACGGGACGACACCTATGATGACGCAGTCAGACAACATATCAGGACGACATGTATAATGATGCAGTAGGACAAATCAACGGGATGACACGTTTTGTGACACAGTCAGACAACATATCAGGAGGACAGGTATAATGACACAGTCAGACAACACAACGGGATGACACCTATGATGACGCAGTAAGACAACATATCAGGACGACAGGTATAATGAAACAGTAAGATGACACAACGGGACGACACGTATAATAAAGCAGTAAGACAACACAACAGGACAACAGGTATAATGACACAGTTAGACAACACAACGGGACGACACCTATGATGACGCAGTCAGACAACATAACAGGAAGACAGGTATAATGACGCAGTCAGACAACACAACAGGACAACAGGTATAATGACACAGTCAGACAACACAACGGGATGACACCTATGATGACGCAGTAAGACAACATATCAGGACGACAGGTATAATGAAACAGTAAGATGACACAACGGGACGACACATATAATAAAGCAGTAAGACAACACAACAGGACGACAGGTATAATGACACAGTCAGACAACACAACGGGACGACACCTATGATGACGCAGTCAGACAACATATCAGGACGACATGTATAATGATGCAGTAGGACAAATCAACGGGATGACACGTTTTGTGACACAGTCAGACAACATATCAGGAGGACAGGTATAATGACACAGTCAGACAACACAACGGGATGACACCTATGATGACGCAGTAAGACAACATATCAGGACGACAGGTATAATGAAACAGTAAGATGACACAACGGGACGACACGTATAATAAAGCAGTAAGACAACACAACAGGACAACAGGTATAATGACACAGTTAGACAACACAACGGGACGACACCTATGATGACGCAGTCAGATAACATAACAGGAAGACAGGTATAATGACGCAGTCAGACAACACAACAGGACAACAGGTATAATGACACAGTCAGACAACACAACAGGACGACGGGTATGAGGACACAGTCAGACAACACAACGGGACGACAGGTATAATGACACAGTCAGACAACACGACAGGACGTCAGGAATAATGACACAGTCAGACAACACAATGGGACAACACGTATAATGACGCAGTCAGACAACATATCAGGAGGACAGGTATAATGACAGTCAGACAACACAACGGGACGACATCTATGATGACGCAGTCAGACCACATATCAGGACGACAGGTATGATGACACAGTCAGACAACACAACAGGATGACAGGTATAATGACACAGTCAGACAACACAACGGAACAACAAGTATAATGATGACAGGTATAATGACGCAGTCAGGCGACACAACAGGACGACACGTATATTGACGCAGTAAGACAACACAACGGGATGACAGGTATAATGACACAGTCAGATGACACAACGGGACGACACGTATAATGAGGCAGTCAGACAACACAACAGGACCACGGGTATAATGACACAGTCAGACAACACAACAGGACAACAGGTATAATGACACAGTCAGACAACACAATGGGACGACACCTATATTGACACAGTAAGAAGACACAACGGGATGACACGTATAATGACACAGTCAGACAACACAATGGGACGACATGTATTTTGATGCAGTAGGACAACACAACGGGATGACACGTTTTGTGACACAGTCAGACAACATATCAGGAGGACAGGTATAATGACACAGTCAGACAACACAATGGGATGACACCTGTGATGACGCAGTCAGACAACATATCGGGACGACAGGTATAATGAAGCAGTAAGACAACACAACAGGACAACAGGTATAATGACACAGTCAGACAACACAACGGGCCGACACCTATATTGACACAGTCAGAAGACACAACGGGATGACACGTATAATGACGCAGTAAGACAACACAACAGGACGACAGGTATAATGACACAGTCAGACAACACAATAGGACGACAGGTATAATGACACAGTCAGACAACACAACGGGACGACACCTATGATGACGCAGTCAGACAACATATCAGGACGACGTTTATAATGACGCAGTCAGACGACACAACAGGACGACACGTATAATGACGTAGTAAGACAACACAACGGGATGACACCTGTGATGACGCAGTCAGAGAACATATCAGGACGACAGGTATAATGAAGCAGTAAGACGACACAACGGGACGACACGAATAATAAAGCAGTAAGACAACACAACAGGACAACAGGTATAATGACGCAGTAAGACAACACAACGGGAGGACACGTATAATGACACAGTCAGACAACATATCAGGATGACACGTATAATGACGCAGTAAGACAACACAACTGGATGACACCTATAATGACACAGTCAGACAACACGACAGGACGACAGGTATAATGACGCAGTAAGACAACACAACGGGATGACAGGTATAATGACGCAGTCAGATAACACAACAGGACAACAGGTATAATGACACAGTCAGACAACACGATGGGACGACACCTATATTGACACAGTCAGAAGACACGACGGGACGACACGTTTAATGACGCAGTAAGACAACACAACAGGACAACAGGTATAATGACACAGTCAGACAACACAACAGGACGACGGGTATGAGGACACAGTCAGACAACACAACGGGACGACAGGTATAATGACACAGTCAGACAACACAACAGGACAACAAGTATAATGACACAGTCAGACAACACAACAGGACAACAGGTATAATGACACAGTCAGAAGACACAACGGGATGACACGAATAATGATGCAGTCAGACAACTTATCAGGTCGACAGGTAAAATGACGCAGTCAGACAACATATCAGGAGGACAGGTATAATGACACAGTCAGACAACACAAGGGGACGACATCTATGATGACGCAGTCAGACCACATATCAGGACGACAGGTATAATGACGCAGTCAGACGACACAACAGGACGACACATATAATGACGCAGTCAGACAACACAACGGAACAACAAGTATAATGACGACAGGTATAATGACGCAGTAAGGCGATACAACAGGACGACACGTATATTGACGCAGTAAGACAACACAACGGGATGACACCTGTGATGACGCAGTCAGAGAACATATCAGGACGACAGGTATAATGAAGCAGTAAGACGACACAACGGGACGACACGAATAATAAAGCAGTAAGACAACACAACAGGACAACAGGTATAATGACGCAGTAAGACAACACAACGGGAGGACACGTATAATGACACAGTCAGACAACATATCAGGATGACACGTATAATGACGCAGTCAGACAACACAACAGGACAACAGATATAATGACACAGTCAGACAACACAACGGGACGACACTTATATTGACACAGTCAGAAGACACAACGGGATGACACGCATAATGACGCAGTAAGACAACACAACAGGACAACAGGTATAATGACACAGTCAGGCAACACAACGGGACAACACGTATAATGACGCAGTCAGACAACATATCAGGAGGACAGGTATAATGACACAGTCAGACAACACAACGGGACGACATCTATGATGACGCAGTCAGACCACATATCAGGACGACAGGTATGATGACGCAGTCAGACGACACAACAGGACGACACGTATAATGACGCAGTAAGACAACACAACTGGATGACAGGTATAATGACGCAGTCAGATAACACAACAGGACAACAGGTATAATGACACAGTCAGACAACACGATGGGACGACACCTATATTGACACAGTCAGAAGACACGACGGGACGACACGTTTAATGACGCAGTAAGACAACACAACAGGACAACAGGTATAATGACACAGTCAGACAACACAACAGGACGACGGGTATGAGGACACAGTCAGACAACACAACGGGACGACAGGTATAATGACACAGTCAGACAACACAACAGGACAACAAGTATAATGACACAGTCAGACAACACAACAGGACAACAGGTATAATGACACAGTCAGAAGACACAACGGGATGACACGAATAATGATGCAGTCAGACAACTTATCAGGTCGACAGGTAAAATGACGCAGTAAGACAACACAACAGGACAACAGGCAAAATGACGCAGTCAGACAACACAACAGGACAACAGGTATACTGATAAAGTCAGACAACACAATGGGACAACACCTATATTGACACAGTCAGAAGACACAACAGGACAACAGGTAAAATGACACAGTCAGACGACAGAACAGGACGACACGTATAATAACGCAGTAAGACAACACAACGGGAGGACAGGTATAATGACACAGTCAGACAACACGACAGGACGTCAGGTATAATGGCATAGTCAGACAACACAACGGGACACACGTATAATGACGCAGTCAGACAACATATCAGGAGGACAGGTATAATGACACAGTCAGACAACACAACGGGACGACATCTATGATGACGCAGTCAGACCACATATCAGGACGACAGGTATGATGAAGCAGTCAGACGACACAACAGGACGACACGTATAATGACGCAGTCAAACGCGGTATAATGACACAGTCAGACAACACAACAGGATGACAGGTATAATGACACAGTCAGACAACACAACGGAACAACAAGTATAATGACGACAGGTACAATGACGCAGTCAGGCGACACAACAGGACGACACGTATATTGACGCAGTAAGACAACACAACGGGATGACAGGTATAATGACACAGTCAGACGACACAACAGGATGACAGGTATAATGACACAGTCAGACAACACAACGGAACAACAAGTATAATGACGACAGGTACAATGACGCAGTCAGGCGACACAACAGGACGACACGTATATTGACGCAGTAAGACAACACAACGGGATGACAGGTATAATGACACAGTCAGACGACACAACGGGACGACACGTATAATGAGGCAGTCAGACAACACAACAGGACCACGGGTATAATGACACAGTCAGACAACACAACAGGACAACAGGTATAATGACACAGTCAGACAACACAATGGGACGACACATATATTGACACAGTAAGAAGACACAACGGGATGACACGTATAATGACACAGTCAGACGACACAACAGGAGGACAGGTATAATGACACAGTCAGACAACACAATGGGACGACATGTATAATGATGCAGTAGGACAACACAACGGGATGACACGTTTTGTGACACAGGCAGACAACATATCAGGAGGACAGGTATAATGAAACAGTCAGACAACACAACGGGATGACACCTGTGATGACGCAGTCAGACAACATATCGGGACGACAGGTATAATGAAGCAGTAAGACAACACAACAGGACAACAGGTATAATGACACAGTCAGACAACACAACGGGACGACACCTATATTGACACAGTCAGAAGACACAACGGGATGACACGTTTAATGACGCAGTAAGACAACACAACAGGACAACAGGTATAATGACACAGTCAGACAACATAACAGGACGACACGTATAATGACACAGTCAGACAACACAACAGGACGACAGGTATAATGACACAGTCAGACAACACAACAGGACAACACATATAATGACGCAGTCAGACAACATATCAAGACGACATGTATAATGATGCAGTAGGACAACACAACGGGATGACACGTTTTGTGACACACTCAGACAACATATCAGGAGGACAGGTATAATGACACAGTCAGACAACACAACGGGATGACACCTGTGATGACGCAGTCAGACAACATATCAGGACGACAGGTATAATGACGCAGTAAGACGACACAACGGGACGACACGTATAATAAAGCAGTAAGACAACACAACAGGACAACAGGTATAATGACACAGTCAGACAACACAACGGGACGACACCTATGATGACGCAGTCAGACAACATATCAGGAAGACAGGTATAATGACACAGTCAGACAACACAACAGGACGACGGGTATGAGGACACAGTCAGACAACACAATTGGACGACAGGTATAATGACACAGTCAGACGACACAACGGAACGACACGTATACTGACGCAGTAGGACAACACAACGGGACGACACGTATAATGACGTAGTCAGACAACACAATAGGACAACAGGTATAATGACGCAGTCAGACAGCACAACGGGACCACACCTATATTGACACAGTCAGAAGACACAACGGGATGACACGTTTAATGACGCAGTAAGACAACACAACAGGACAACAGGTATAATGACACAGTCAGACAACACAACGGTACGACACGTATAATGACGAAGTAAGACAACACAACAGGACAACAGGTATAATGACACAGTCAGACAACATAACAGGACGACACGTATAATGACACAGTCAGACAACACAACAGGACGACAGGTATAATGACACAGTCAGACAACACAACAGGACAACACATATAATGACGCAGTCAGACAACATATCAAGACGACATGTATAATGATGCAGTAGGACAACACAACGGGATGACACGTTTTGTGACACACTCAGACAACATATCAGGAGGACAGGTATAATGACACAGTCAGACAACACAACGGGATGACACCTGTGATGACGCAGTCAGACAACATATCAGGACGACAGGTATAATGACGCAGTAAGACGACACAACGGGACGACACGTATAATAAAGCAGTAAGACAACACAACAGGACAACAGGTATAATGACACAGTCAGACAACACAACGGGACGACACCTATGATGACGCAGTCAGACAACATATCAGGAAGACAGGTATAATGACACAGTCAGACAACACAACAGGACGACGGGTATGAGGACACAGTCAGACAACACAATTGGACGACAGGTATAATGACACAGTCAGACGACACAACGGAACGACACGTATACTGACGCAGTAGGACAACACAACGGGACGACACGTATAATGACGTAGTCAGACAACACAATAGGACAACAGGTATAATGACGCAGTCAGACAGCACAACGGGACCACACCTATATTGACACAGTCAGAAGACACGACAGGACAACAGGTATAATGACACAGTAAGACAACACAACAGGACAACAGGTATAATGACACAGTCAGACAACACAACAGGACGTCAGGTATAATGACGCAGTCAGACAACACAACGGGACAACACATATAATGACGCAGTCAGACAACTCAACAGGACAACAGGTATAATGACACAGTCAGACAACACAACAGGACAACAGGTATAATGACACAGTCTGACAACACAACAGGACGACAGGTATAATGACGCAGTCAGACAACACAACGGGACAACACATATAATGACGCAGTCAGACAACATATCAGGAGGACAGGTATAATGACACAGTCAGACAACACAAGGGGACGACATCTATGATGACGCAGTCAGACCACATATCAGGACGACAGGTATAATGACGCAGTCAGACGACACAACAGGACGACACATATAATGACGCAGTCAGACAACACAACGGAACAACAAGTATAATGACGACAGGTATAATGACGCAGTAAGGCGATACAACAGGACGACACGTATATTGACGCAGTAAGACAACACAACGGGATGACAGGAATAATGACACAGTCAGATGACACAACGGGACGACATGTTTAATGACGCAGTAAGACAACACAACGGGACGACACCTATGATGACGCATTCAGACAAAATATCAGGAAGACAGGTATAATGACGCAGTCAGACAACACAACAGGACAACAGGTATAATGACACAGTCAGACAACACAACAGGACGACGGGTATGAGGACACAGTCAGACAACACAACGGGACGACAGGTATAATGACGCAGTCAGACGACACAACGGAACGACACGTTTAATGACGCAGTAGGACAACACAACGGGACGACACGTATAATGACATAGTTAGACAATACAATAGGACAACAGGTATAATGACGCAGTCAGACGACACAACGGGATGACACCTGTGATGACGCAGTCAGACAACATATCAGGACGACAGGTATAATGAAGCAGTAAGACGACACAACGGGACGACGCGTATAATAAAGCAGTAAGACAACACAACAGGACAACAGGTATAATGACACAGTCAGACAACACAACGGGACGACACCTATGATGACGCAGTAAGACAACATATCAGGAAGACAGGTATAATGACGCAGTCAGACAACACAACAGGACAACAGGTATAATGACACAGTCAGACAACACAACAGGACGACATGTATAATGACGTAATCAGACAACACAATAGCACAACAGGTATAATGACACAGTCAGACAACACAACAGGACAACAGGTATAATGACACAGTCAGACAACACAACAGGACGACAGGTATAATGACGCAGTCAGACAACACAACGGGACAACACATATAATGACGCAGTCAGACAACATATCAGGAGGACAGGTATAATGACACAGTCAGACAACACAAGGGGACGACATCTATGATGACGCAGTCAGACCACATATCAGGACGACAGGTATAATGACGCAGTCAGACGACACAACAGGACGACACATATAATGACGCAGTCAGACAACACAACGGAACAACAAGTATAATGACGACAGGTATAATGACGCAGTAAGGCGATACAACAGGACGACACGTATATTGACGCAGTAAGACAACACAACGGGATGACAGGAATAATGACACAGTCAGATGACACAACGGGACGACATGTTTAATGACGCAGTAAGACAACACAACGGGACGACACCTATGATGACGCATTCAGACAAAATATCAGGAAGACAGGTATAATGACGCAGTCAGACAACACAACAGGACAACAGGTATAATGACACAGTCAGACAACACAACAGGACGACGGGTATGAGGACACAGTCAGACAACACAACGGGACGACAGGTATAATGACGCAGTCAGACGACACAACGGAACGACACGTTTAATGACGCAGTAGGACAACACAACGGGACGACACGTATAATGACATAGTTAGACAATACAATAGGACAACAGGTATAATGACGCAGTCAGACGACACAACGGGATGACACCTGTGATGACGCAGTCAGACAACATATCAGGACGACAGGTATAATGAAGCAGTAAGACGACACAACGGGACGACGCGTATAATAAAGCAGTAAGACAACACAACAGGACAACAGGTATAATGACACAGTCAGACAACACAACGGGACGACACCTATGATGACGCAGTAAGACAACATATCAGGAAGACAGGTATAATGACGCAGTCAGACAACACAACAGGACAACAGGTATAATGACACAGTCAGACAACACAACAGGACGACATGTATAATGACGTAATCAGACAACACAATAGCACAACAGGTATAATGACGCAGTCAGACAGCACAACGGGACCACACCTATATTGACACAGTCAGAAGACACGACAGGACAACAGGTATAATGACACAGTCAGACAACATATCAGGACGACATGTATAATGACGCAGGAAGACAACATAACAGGATGACAGGTATAATGACACAGTCAGACAACACAATGGGACGACAGGTATAATGACACAGTCAGACAACACAAAGGGACGACACCTATATTGACACAGTCAGAAGACAAAACGGGACGACACGTATAATGACACAGTCAGACAACATATCAGGATGACACGTATAATGACGCAGTCAGACAACACAACAGGACAACAGGTATAATGACACAGTCAGACAACACAATGGGACAACATCTATATTGACACAGTCAGAAGACACAACGGGATGACACGAATAATGACGCAGTAAGACAACACAACAGGACAACAGGTATAATGACACAGTCAGACAACACAATGGGACGACACCTATATTGACACAGTCAGACAACACAACAGGACAACAGGTATAATGACACAGTCAGACAACACAACAGGACGACGGGTATGAGGACACAGTCAGATAACACAACGGGACGACAGGTATAATGACACAGTCAGACAACACAACAGGACAACAAGTATAATGACACAGTCAGACAACACAATGGGACGACACCTATATTGACACAGTCAGAAGACACAATGGGATGACACGAATAATGACGCAGTAAGACAACACAACAGGACAACAGGTATAATGACACAGTCAGACGACACAATGGGACGACACCTATAATGATGCAGTCAGACAACTTATCAGGTCGACAGGTAAAATGACGCAGTAAGACAACACAACAGGACAACAGGCAAAATGACGCAGTCAGACAACACAACAGGACAACAGGTATACTGATAAAGTCAGACAACACAATGGGACAACACCTATATTGACACAGTCAGTTGACACAACAGGACAACAGGTATAATGACACAGTCAGACGACAGAACAGGACGACACGTATAATAACGCAGTAAGACAACACAACGGGAGGATAGGTATAATGACACAGTCAGACAACACGACAGGACGTCAGGTATAATGACACAGTCAGACAACACAACGGGACACACGTATAATGACGCAGTCAGACAACATATCAGGAGGACAGGTATAATGACACAGTCAGACAACACAACGGGACGACATCTATGATGACGCAGTCAGACCACATATCAGGACGACAGGTATGATGACGCAGTCAGACAACATATCAGGAAGACAGGTATAATGACGCAGTCAGACAACACAACAGGACAACAGGTATAATGACACAGTCAGACAACACAACAGGACGACGGGTATGAGGACACAGTCAGACAACACAACGGGACGACAGGTATAATGACGCAGTCAGACGACACAACGGAACGACACGTATAATGACGCAGTAGGACAACACAACGGGACGACACGTATAATGACGTAGTTAGACAACACAATAGGACAACAGGTATAATGACGCAGTCAGACAGCACAACGGGACCACACCTATATTGACACAGTCAGAAGACACGACAGGACAACAGGTATAATGACACAGTCAGACAACATATCAGGACGACATGTATAATGACGCAGGAAGACAACATAACAGGATGACAGGTATAATGACACAGTCAGACAACATAATGGGACGACACCTATATTGACACAGTCAGGAGCAACAAAGGGATGACTAGTATAATGACGCAGTAAGACAACACAACAGGACAACAGGTATAATGAGACAGTCAGACAACACAACAGGACAACACATATAATGACGCAGTCAGACAACATATCAGGACGACATGTATAATGATGCAGTAGGACAACACAACGGGATGACACGTTTTGTGACACAGTCAGACAACATATCAGGAGGACAGGTATAATGACACAGTCAGACAACACAACAGGATGACACCTGTGATGACGCAATCAGACAACATATCAGGACGACAGGAATAATGAAGCAGAAAGACGACACAACGGGACGACACGTATAATAAAGCAGTAAGACAACACAACAGGACAACAGGTATAATGACACAGTCAGACAACACAACGGGACGACACCTATGATGACGCAATCAGACAACATATCAGGACGACAGGAATAATGAAGCAGCAAGACGACACAACGGGACGACACGTATAATAAAGCAGTAAGACATCACAACAGGACGAAAGGAATAATGAAGCAGCAAGACGACACAATGGGACGACACGTATAATAAAGCAGTAAGACAACACAACAGGACAACAGGTATAATGACACAGTCAGACAACACAACAGGACGACGGGTATGAGGACACAGTCAGACAATACAACGGGACGACAGGTATAATGACGCAGTCAGACGACACAACGGAACGACACGTTTAATGACGCAGTAGGACAACACAACGGGACGACACGTATAATGACGTAGTTAGACAATACAATAGGACAACAGGTATAATGACGCAGTCAGACAGCACAACGGGACCACACCTATATTGACTCAGTCAGAAGACACGACAGGACAACAGGTATAATGACACAGTCAGACAACATATGAGGACGACATGTATAATGACGCAGGAAGACAACATAACAGGATGACAGGTATAATGACACAGTCAGACAACACAATAGGATGACATGTTTTGTGACACAGTCAGACAACATGTCAGGAGGACAGGTATAATGACACAGTCAGACAACACAACGGGATGACACCTGTGATGACGCAGTCAGACAACATATCAGGACGACAGGTATAATGACGCAGTCAGACAACACAACAGGACGACAGGTATAATGACACAGTCAGACAACACGATGGGACGACACCTATATTGACACAGTCAGAAGACACAACGGGATCACACGTATAATGACGCAGTAAGACAAAACAACAGGACAACAGGTATAATGACCCAGTCAGACAACACAATGGGACAACACCTATATTGACACAGTCAGAAGCAACAAAGGGATGACTAGTATAATGACGCAGTAAGACAACATAACAGGATGACAGGTATAATGACACAGTCAGACAACATAATGGGACGACACCTATATTGACACAGTCAGAAGCAACAAAGGGATGACTAGCATAATGACGCAGTAAGACAACACAACAGGACAACAGGTATAATGAGACAGTCAGACAACACAACAGGACAACACATATAATGACGCAGTCAGACAACATATCAGGACGACATGTATAATGATGCAGTAGGACAACACAACGGGATGACACGTTTTGTGACACAGTCAGACAACATATCAGGAGGACAGGTATAATGACACAGTCAGACAACACAACAGGATGACACCTGTGATGACGCAATCAGACAACATATCAGGACGACAGGAATAATGAAGCAGAAAGACGACACAACGGGACGACACGTATAATAAAGCAGTAAGACAACACAACAGGACAACAGGTATAATGACACAGTCAGACAACACAACGGGACGACACCTATGATGACGCAATCAGACAACATATCAGGACGACAGGAATAATGAAGCAGCAAGACGACACAACGGGACGACACGTATAATAAAGCAGTAAAACAACACAACAGGACAACAGGTATAATGACACAGTCAGACAACACAACAGGACGACGGGTATGAGGACACAGTCAGACAACACAACGGGACGACAGGTATAATGACGCAGTCAGACGACACAACGGAACGACACGTTTAATGACGCAGTAGGACAACACAACGGGACGACACGTATAATGACGTAGTTAGACAATAAAATAGGACAACAGGTATAATGACGCAGTCAGACAGCACAACAGGACCACACCTATATTGACACAGTCAGAAGACACGACAGGACAACAGGTATAATGACACAGTCAGACAACATATGAGGACGACATGTATAATGACGCAGGAAGACAACATAACAGGATGACAGGTATAATGACACAGTCAGACAACACAATAGGATGACATGTTTTGTGACACAGTCAGACAACATGTCAGGAGGACAGGTATAATGACACAGTCAGACAACACAACGGGATGACACCTGTGATGACGCAGTCAGACAACATATCAGGACGACAGGTATAATGACGCAGTCAGACAACACAACAGGACGACAGGTATAATGACACAGTCAGACAACACGATGGGACGACACCTATATTGACACAGTCAGAAGACACAACGGGATGACACGTATAATGACGCAGTAAGACAAAACAACAGGACAACAGGTATAATGACCCAGTCAGACAACACAATGGGACAACACCTATAATGACGCAGTCAGACAACTTATCAGTTCGACAGGTAAAATGACGCAGTAAAACAACACAACAGGAAAACAGGTATAATGACGCAGTCAGACAACACAACGGGACGACACGTATCATGACGCAGTAAGACAACATATCAGGATGACAGGTATAATGACACAGTCAGACAACACAATGGGACGACACCTATATTGACACAGTCGGACGACACAACGGGATGACACGTATAATGACGCAGTAAGACAACACAACAGGACAACAGGTATAATGACACAGTCAGACAACACAATGGGACAACACCTATAATGACGCAGTCAGACAACTTATCAGGTCGACAGGTAAAATGACGCAGTAAGACAACACAACAGGACGACAGGTATAATGACACAGTCAGACAACACAACGGGACGACACCTATGATGACGCAGTCAGACAACATATCAGGACGACAGGTATAATGACGCAGTAAAACAACACAACAGGACAACAGGTATAATGACGCAGTCAGACAACACAACGGGACGACACGTATAATGACACAGTAAGACAACACAATGGGACGACACCTGTATTGACACAGTCAGAAGACACAACGTGATGACACGTATATTGACGCAGTCAGACAACACAACAGGACAACAGGTATAATGACACAGTCAAACAACACAACGGGACGACATCTATGATGACGCAGTCAGACCACATATCAAGACGACAGGTATAATGACGCAGTCAGACGACACAACAGGGCAACACGCATAATGACGCAGTGAGACAACACAATGGGACGACACCTATATTGACACAGTCAGAAGACACAACGGGATGACACGTATAATGACGCAGTCAGACAACATATCAGGACGACACGCATAATGACATAGTCAGACAACACAACAGGACAACAGGTATAATGACACAGTCAGACAACACAATGGGACGACACCTATATTGACACAGTCAGACAACATATCAGGACGACACGTATAATGACGCAGTAAGACAAAACAACGGGACGACATGTTTAATGACGCAGTAAGACAACACAACAGGACGAAAGGTATAATGACAAAGTCAGACAACACAACAGGACGACAGGTATAATGACACAGTCAGACAACACAACGGGACAACACGTATAATGACGCAGTCACACAACACAACAGGAAGACATGTATAATGATGCAGTAGGACAACACAATGGGATGACACATATAATGACACAGTCAGACGACACAACAGGACGACACGTATAATGACGCAGTCAGACAACACGATGGGACGACACCTATATTGACACAGTCAGAAGACACGACGGGACGACACGTTTAATGACGCAGTAAGACAACATAACAGGACAACAGGTATAATTACACAGTCAGACAACACAATGGGACAACACCTATAATGACGCAGTCAGACAACTTATCAGGTCGACAGGTAAAATGACGCAGTAAAACAACACAACAGGACAACAGGTATAATGACGCAGTCAGACAACACAACGGGACGACACGTATAATGACGCAGTAAGACAACACAATGGGACGACACCTATATTGACACAGTCAGAAGACACAACGGGATGACACGAATAATGACGCAGTCAGACAACACAACAGGATAACAGGTATAATGACACAGTGAAACAACACAACGGGACGACACCTATGATGACGCAGTCAGACAACATATCAGGAAGACACCTATAATGACGCAGTCAGACAACATATCAGGACGACACGTATAATGACGCAGTCAGACAACACAGCAGGACGACACGTATAGTGACGCAGTCAGACAACATGTCAGGACGACACGCATAATGACGCAGTCAGACAACACAACAGGACAACAGGTATAATGACACAGTCAGACAACATATCAGGACGACACGTATGATGACACAGTCAGACAACACAATGGGACGACACCTATATTGACACAGTCAGACAACACAACGGGATGACACCTGTGATGACGCAGTCAGACAACATATCAGGACGACAGGTATAATGACGCAGTCAGACAACACAACAGGACAACAGGTATAATTACACAGTCAGACAACACAACAGGACGACACGTATAATGACGTAATCAGACAACACAATAGCACAACAGGTATAATGACGCAGTCAGACAGCACAACGGGACCACACCTATATTGACACAGTCAGAAGACACGACAGGACAACAGGTATAATGACACAGTCAGACAACATATCAGGACGACATGTATAATGACGCAGGAAGACAACATAACAGGATGACAGGTATAATGACACAGTCAGACAACACAATGGGACGACAGGTATAATGACACAGTCAGACAACACAACAGGACGACAGGTATGAAGACACAGTCAGACAACACAACGGGACGACAGGTATAATGACGCAGTCAGACGACACAACGGAACGACACGTATAATGACGCAGTCAGACAACACAACAGGACAACACATATAATGACGCAGTCAGACAACACATCAGGACGACATGTATAATGATGCAGGCAGACAACACAACAGGACAACAGGTATAATGACACAGTCAGACAACACAACAGGACAACACATATAATGACGCAGTCAGACAACACATCAGGACGACATGTATAATGATGCAGTAGGACAACACAACGGGATGACACGCATAATGACACAGTCAGACAACACAACGGGAGGACAGGTATAATGACACAGTCAGACAGCACAACAGTACGTCAGGTATAATGACGCAGTCAGACAACATATCAGGAGGACAGGTATAATGACACAGTCAGACAAGACAACGGGACGACATCTATGATGACGCAGTCAGACCACATATCAAGACGACAGGTATAATGACGCAGTCAGACGACACAACAGGACGACAGGTATAATGACGCAGTCAGACAACACGATGGGACGACACCTATATTGACACAGTCAGAAGACACGACGGGACGACACGTTTAATGACGCAGTAAGACAACATAACAGGACAACAGGTATAATTACACAGTCAGACAACACAATGGGACAACACCTATAATGACGCAGTCAGACAACTTATCAGGTCGACAGGTAAAATGACGCAGTAAAACAACACAACAGGACAACAGGTATAATGACGCAGTCAGACAACACAACGGGACGACACGTATAATGACGCAGTAAGACAACACAATGGGACGACACCTATATTGACACAGTCAGCCAACACAATGGGACGACACCTATATTGACACAGTCAGAAGCAACAAATGGATGACTAGTATAATGACGCAGTAAGACAACACAACAGGACAACAGGTATAATGACACAGTCAGACAACACAACAGGACAACACATATAATGACGCAGTCAGACAACATATCAGGACGACATGTATAATGATGCAATAGGACAACACAACGGGATGACACGTTTTGTGACACAGTCAGACAACATATCAGGAGGACAGGTATAATGACACAGTCAGATAACAAAACAGGATGACACCTGTGATGATGCAGTCAGACAACATATCAGGACGACGGGTATAATGAAGCCGCAAGACGACACAACGGGACGACACGTATAATAAAGCAGTAAGACAACACAACAGGACAACAGGTATAATGACACAGTCAGACAACACAACGGGACGACACCTATGATGACGCAGTCAGACAAAATATCAGGAAGACAGGTATAATGACGCAGTCAGACAACACAACAGGACAACAGGTATAATAACATAGTCAGACAACACAACAGGACGACGGGTATGAGGACACAGTCAGACAACACAACGGGACGACAGGTATAATGACGCAGTCAGACGACACAACGGAACGACACGTTTGATGACGCATTAGTACAACACAACGGGACGACACGTATAATGACGTAGTTAGACAATACAATAGGACAACAGGTATAATGACGCAGTCAGACGACACAACGGAACGACACGTTTAATGACGCAGTAGGACAACACAACGGGACGACACGTATAATGACACAGTCAGACAACACAACGGGATGACACCTGTGATGACGCAGTCAGACAACATATCAGGACGACAGGTATAATGAAGCAGTAAGACGACACAACGGGACGACGCGTATAATAAAGCAGAAAGACAACACAACAGGACAACAGGTATAATGACACAGTCAGACAACACAACGGGACGACACCTATGATGACGCAGTCAGACAACATATCAGGAAGACAGGTAAAATGACGCAGTCAGACAACACAACAGGACAACAGGTATAATGACACAGTCAGACAACACAACAGGACGACATGTATAATGACGTAATCAGACAACACAATAGCACAACAGGTATAATGACGCAGTCAGACAGCACAACGGGACCACACCTATATTGACACAGTCAGAAGACACGACAGGACAACAGGTATAATGACACAGTCAGACAACATATCAGGACGACATGTATAATGAGGCAGGAAGACAACAGAACAGGATGACAGGTATAATGACACAGTCAGACAACACAATGGGACGACAGGTATAATGACACAGTCAGACAACACAACAGGACGACAGGTATGAAGACACAGTCAGACAACACAACGGGACGACAGGTATAATGACGCAGTCAGACGACACAACGGAACGACACGTATAATGACGCAGTCAGACAACACAACAGGACAACACATATAATGACGCAGTCAGACAACACATCAGGACGTCATGTATAATGATGCAGGCAGACAACACAACAGGACAACAGGTATAATGACACAGTCAGACAACACAACAGGACAACACATATAATGACGCAGTCAGACAACACATCAGGACGACATGTATAATGATGCAGTAGGACAACACAACGGGATGACACGCATAATGACAGTCAGACAACACAACGGGAGGACAGGTATAATGACACAGTCAGACAGCACAACAGTACGTCAGGTATAATGACGCAGTCAGACAACATATCAGGAGGACAGGTATAATGACACAGTCAGACAAGACAACGGGACGACATCTATGATGACGCAGTCAGACCACATATCAAGACGACAGGTATAATGACGCAGTCAGACGACACAACAGGACGACAGGTATAATGACGCAGTCAGACAACACGATGGGACGACACCTATATTGACACAGTCAGAAGACACGACGGGACGACACGTTTAATGACGCAGTAAGACAACATAACAGGACAACAGGTATAATTACACAGTCAGACAACACAATGGGACAACACCTATAATGACGCAGTCAGACAACTTATCAGGTCGACAGGTAAAATGACGCAGTAAAACAACACAACAGGACAACAGGTATAATGACGCAGTCAGACAACACAACGGGACGACACGTATAATGACGCAGTAAGACAACACAATGGGACGACACCTATATTGACACAGTCAGACAACACACTGGGACGACACCTATATTGACACAGTCAGAAGCAACAAATGGATGACTAGTATAATGACGCAGTAAGACAACACAACAGGACAACAGGTATAATGACACAGTCAGACAACACAACAGGACAACACATATAATGACGCAGTCAGACAACATATCAGGACGACATGTATAATGATGCAATAGGACAACACAACGGGATGACACGTTTTGTGACACAGTCAGACAACATATCAGGAGGACAGGTATAATGACACAGTCAGACAACAAAACAGGATGACACCTGTGATGATGCAGTCAGACAACATATCAGGACGACGGGTATAATGAAGCCGCAAGACGACACAACGGGACGACACGTATAATAAAGCAGTAAGACAACACAACAGGACAACAGGTATAATGACACAGTCAGACAACACAACGGGACGACACCTATGATGACGCAGTCAGACAAAATATCAGGAAGACAGGTATAATGACGCAGTCAGACAACACAACAGGACAACAGGTATAATAACATAGTCAGACAACACAACAGGACGACGGGTATGAGGACACAGTCAGACAACACAACGGGACGACAGGTATAATGACGCAGTCAGACGACACAACGGAACGACACGTTTGATGACGCAGTAGTACAACACAACGGGACGACACGTATAATGACGTAGTTAGACAATACAATAGGACAACAGGTATAATGACGCAGTCAGACGACACAACGGAACGACACGTTTAATGACGCAGTAGGACAACACAACGGGACGACACGTATAATGACACAGTCAGACAACACAACGGGATGACACCTGTGATGACGCAGTCAGACAACATATCAGGACGACAGGTATAATGAAGCAGTAAGACGACACAACGGGACGACGCGTATAATAAAGCAGAAAGACAACACAACAGGACAACAGGTATAATGACGTAATCAGACAACACAATAGCACAACAGGTATAATGACGCAGTCAGACAGCACAACTGGACCACACCTATATTGACACAGTCAGAAGACAAAACGGGACGACACGTATAATGACACAGTCAGACAACATATCAGGATGACACGTATAATGACGCAGTCAGACAACACAACAGGACAACAGATATAATGACACAGTCAGACAACACAATGGGACAACATCTATATTGACACAGTCAGAAGACACA
Source organism: Semicossyphus pulcher (assembly GCF_022749685.1). NCBI lineage: Eukaryota > Metazoa > Chordata > Actinopteri > Labriformes > Labridae > Semicossyphus > Semicossyphus pulcher. The sequence continues at coordinate 17,140,609 of NW_027211604.1, read as the reverse complement.
ACGGGATGACACGAATAATGACGCAGTAAGACAACACAACAGGACAACAGGTATAATGACACAGTCAGACAACACAATGGGACGACACCTATATTGACACAGTCAGACAACACAACAGGACGACAGGTATAATGACGCAGTCAGACAACACAACAGGACAACAGGTATAATGACACAGTCAGACAACACAATGGGACAACACCCATATTGACACAGTCAGAAGACAAAACGGGACGACACGTATAATGACGCAGTAAGTCAACACAACAGGACAACAGGTATAATGACACAGTCAGACAACACAATGGGACGACACCTATATTGACACAGTCAGACAACACAACAGGACAACAGGTATAATGACACAGTCAGAGAACATATCAGGACGACACGTATAATGACGCAGTAAAACAACACAACGGGATGAGACTTATAATGACTCAGTCAGACAACATATCAGGACGACACGTATAATGACGCAGTAAGACAACATATCAGGACGACACGTATAATGACACAGTCAGACAACACAACAGGACAAAAGGTATAATGACACAGTCAGACAACATATCAGGATGACACGTATAATGGTGCAGTCAGACAACACAACAGGATGACAGGTATAATGACGCAGTCACATAACACAACAGGATGACACCTGTAATGACGCATTCAGACAACAAATCAGGATGACATGTATAATGATGCAGTCAGACATCACAACGGGACAACACGTATAATGACGCAGTCAGACAAAATATCAGGACGACATGTATAATGATGCAGTAGGACACCACAACGGGATGACACGTATTGTGACACAGTCAGACAACAGGTATAATGACTCAGTCAGACAACATATCAGGACGACAGGTATAATGACGCAGTAAGACAACATATCAGGACGACACGTATAATGACACAGTCAGACAACAGAACAGGACAAAAGGTATAATGACACAGTCAGACAACATATGAGGACAAAGCGTATAATGACGCAGTAAGACAACACAACAGGATGACAAGTATAATGACGCAGTCACATAACACAACAGGATGACACCTGTAATGACGCATTCAGACAACAAATCAGGATGACATGTATAATGATGCAGTCAGACAACACAACGGGACAACACGTATAATGACGCAGTCAGACAAAATATCAGGACGACATGTATAATGATGCAGTAGGACACCACAACGGGATGACACGTATTGTGACACAGTCAGACAACATATCAGGAGGACAGGTATTATGACACAGTCAGACAACAGGTATAATGACGCAGTCAGACAACATATCAGGACGACAGGTATAATGACAAAGTTAGACAACACAACGGGATGACAGGTATAATGACACAGTCAGACAACACAATGGGACAACACGTATAATGACGCAGTCAGACAACACATCAGGACGACATGTATAATGATGCAGTAGGACACCACAACGGGATGACACGTATTGTGACACAGTCAGTCAACATATCAGGAGGACAGGTATAATGACACAGTTAGACAACACAACGGGATGACAGGTACAATGCACAGTAAGACAACACAACAGGACGACAGGTATAATGACACAGTCAGACAACACAATGGGACAACATGTATAATGACGCAGTCAGACAACCTATCAGGACGACATGTATTATGATGCAGTAGGACACCACAACGGGATGACACGTATTGTGACACAGTCAGTCAACATATCAGGACAACAGGTATAATGACACAGTCAGACAACACAATGGGACGACACCTATATTGACACAGTCAGACAACACAACAGGACAACAGGTATAATGACACAGTCAGAGAACATATCAGGATGACACGTATAATGACGCAGTCAGACAACACAACAGGACAACAGATATAATGACACAGTCAGACAACACAATGGGACAACATCTATATTGACACAGTCAGAAGACAAAACGGGACGACACGTATAATGACGCAGTAAGTCAACACAACAGGACAACAGGTATAATGACACATTCAGACAACACAATGGGACGACACCTATATTGACACAGTCAGACAACACAACAGGACGATAGGTATAATGACGCAGTCAGACAACACAACAGGACAACAGGTATAATGACAGAGTCAGACAACACAATGGGACAACACCCATATTGACACAGTCAGAAGACAAAACGGGACGACACGTATAATGACGCAGTAAGTCAACACAACAGGACAACAGGTATAATGACACAGTCAGACAACACAATGGGACGACAACTATATTGACACAGTCAGACAACACAACAGGACAACAGGTATAATGACACAGTCAGAGAACATATCAGGACGACACGTATAATGACGCAGTAAGACAACACAACAGGATGACAGGTATAAGGACACAGTCAGACAACTCAACGGGATGAGACTCATCATGACTCAGTCAGACAACATATCAGGACGACAGGTAAAATGACGCAGTAAGACAACATATCAGGACGACAGGTATAATGACACAATCAGACAACATATCAGGATGACACGTATTGTGACACAGTCAGACAACATATCAGGAGGACAGGTATAATGACACAGTCAGACAACACAACGGGACGACACCTATGATGACGCAGTCAGACAACATATCAGGACGACAGATATAATGACGCAGTCAGACAACATATCAGGACGACAGGTATAATGACACAGTCAGACAACGTATCAGGATGACAGGTATAATGACGCAGTCAGACAACACAATGGGATGACACCTATATTGACACAGTCAGAAGACACAACGGGATGACACCTATAATGACACAGTCAGACAACATATAAGGACGATACGTATAATGACGCAGTCAGACGACACAACAGGACGACACGTATAATGACGCAGTAAGACAACACAACGGGAGGACAGGTATAATGACACAGTCAGACGACACAACGGGGCGCCAGGTATAATGACGCTGTCAGACAACATATTAGGACGACAGGTATAATGACACAGTCAGACGACATATCAGGATGACACGTATTGTGACACAGTCAGAGAACATATCAGGACGACAGGTATAATGACACAGTGAGACAACATATCAGGACGACAGGTATAATGACGCAGTAAGACAAGAAAACAGGACAACAGGTATAATGACACAGTCAGAAAACACAACAGGACGACAGGTATAAGGACACAGTCAGACAACACAACGGGAGGACAGGTATAATGACGCAGTAAGACAACCAGTATAATGACGCAGTCAGACAACATATCAGGACGACATGTATAATGACGCCGTCAGACAAAATATCAGGACGACACGTAGAATGACGCAGAAAGACAACACAACAGGATGACATGTATAATGACGCAGTCAGACAACACAATGGGACATCACCTATATTGACACAGTCAGTAGACACAACGGGATGACACGTATAATGACGCAGTAAGACATCAGGTATAAGGACACAGTCAGACGACATATCAGGACAACAGGTATAATGATACAGTCAGACAACACAATGGGATGACACCTATAATGACACAGTGAGACAACACAATGGTACGACACGTATAATGACGCAGTAAGACAACACAACAGGACAACAGGTATAATGACACAGTCAGACAACATATCGGGACGACACGTATAATGACACAGTAAGACAACACAACAGGACACCAGGTATAATGACACAGTCAGACAACATATGAGGACGACAGGTATGATGACACAGTAAGACAACACAACAGGACAACAGGTATAATGACACAGTCAGAAGACACAACGGGACGACAAATATAATGAGACAGTCGGATAGCACAACGGGACGATAGGTATAAGGACACAGTTAGACGACACAACGGGACGACAGGTATAAGGACACAGTCAGACGACACAACAAGACGAGAGGTATAATGACACAGTCAGACAGCACAACGGGACGACACGTATAATGACGCAGTCAGACAAGATATCAGGATGACAGGTATAATGACAGAGTTAGACAACACAACGGGAGGACAGGTATAATGACGCAGTAAGACAACCAGTATAATGACCCAGTCAGACAACATATCAGGACGACACGTATAATGACACAGTCAGACATCACAACAGGACAACAAGTATAATGACACAGTCAGACAACACAATGGGACGACACCTATGATGACGCAGTCAGACCACATATCAGGACGACAGGTATGATGACGCAGTCAGACGACACAACAGGACGACACGTTTAATGACGCATTAAGACAAGACAACTGGATGACACCTATAATGACGCAGTCAGACAACACAACAGGACGACAGGTATAATGACACAGTCAGAAGCACAACGGGACGACACGTATAATGACGCAGTCAGACAACATATCAGGACGACATGTATAATGATGCAGTCAGACAACACAACGGGACGACAGGTATAAGGACACAGTCAGACAACATATCAGGATGACAGGTATAATGACGCAGTCGGACGACAAAACAGGACGACACGTATAATGACGCAGTAGGACAACACAACGGGATGACACGTTTTGTGACACAGTCAGACAACATATCAGGAGGACAGGTATAATGACACAGTCAGACAACACAACGGGATGACACCTGTGATGACGCAGTCAGACAACATATCGGGACGACAGGTATAATGAAGCAGTAAGACAACACAACAGGACAACAGGTATAATGACACAGTCAGACAACACAACGGGACGACACCTATGATGACGCAGTCAGACAACATATCAGGACGACGTTTATAATGACGCAGTCAGACGACACAACAGGACGACACGTATAATGACGTAGTAAGACAACACAACGGGCTGACACCTGTGATGACGCAGTCAGACAACATATCAGGACGACAGGTATAATGAAGCAGTAAGACGACACTACGGGACGACACATGTAATAAAGCAGTAAGACAACACAACAGGACAACAGGTATAATGACACAGTCAGACAACACAACGGGACGACACCTATATTGACACAGTCAGAAGACACAACGGGATGACACGCATAATGACGCAGTAAGACAACACAACAGGACAACAGGTATAATGACGCAGTAAGACAACACAACAGGACGACAGGTATAATGACACAGTCAGACAACACAACGGGACGACACCTATGATGACGCAGTTAGACATCATATCAGGACGACAGGTATAATGACGCAGTCAGGCGACACAACAGGACGACACGTATATTGACGCAGTAAGACAACACAACGGGATGACAGGTATAATGACACAGTCAGACAACACAACGGGGCGACAGGTATAATGACGCAGTCGGACAACATATCAGGAAGACAGGTATAATGACACAGTCAGACAACACAACAGGACAACATATAATGACACAGTCAGACAAGACAACGGGACGACATCTATGATGACGCAGTCAGACCACATATCAAGACGACAGGTATAATGACGCAGTCAGGCGACACAACAGGACGACAGGTATAATGACACAGTCAGACAACACAACGGGACAACACGTATAATGACGCAGTCACACAACACAACAGGAAGACATGTATAATGATGCAGTAGGACAACACAACGGGATGACACATATAATGACACAGTCAGACGACACAACAGGACGACACGTATAATGACGCAGTAAGACAACACAACGGGAGGACAGGTATAATGACACAGTCAGACAACACAACAGTACATCAGGTATAATGACGCAGTCAGACAACACAACGGGACGACATCTATGATGACGCAGTCAGACCACATATCAGGAGGACAGGTAAAATGACGCAGTAAAACAACACAACAGGACAACAGGTATAATGACGCAGTCAGACAACACAACGGGACGACACGTATAATGATGCAGTAAGACAACACAATGGGACGACACCTATATTGACACAGTCAGAAGACACAACGGGATGACACGTATAATGACGCAGTCAGACAACACAACAGGACAACAGGTATAATGACACAGTCAAACAACACAACGGGACGACACCTATGATGACGCAGTCAGACAACGTATCAGGAAGACAGGTATAATGACGCAGTCAGACGACACAACAGGGCAACATGGATAATGACGCAGTGAGACAACACAATGGGACGACACCTATATTGACACAGTCAGAAGTCACAACGGGATGACAGGCATAATGACGCAGTCAGACAACACAACAGGACAACAGGTATAATGACACAGTCAAACAACACAACGGGACGACACCTATGATGACGCAGTCAGACAACGTATCAGGAAGACAGGTATAATGACGCAGTCAGACGACACAACAGGGCAACATGGATAATGACGCAGTGAGACAACACAATGGGACGACACCTATATTGACACAGTCAGAAGTCACAACGGGATGACAGGCATAATGACGCAGTCAGACAACATATCAGGACGACACGCATAATGACGCAGTCAGACAACACAACAGGACAACAGGTATAATGACACAGTCAGACAACATATCAGGACGACACGTATGATGACATAGTCAGACAACACAACAGGACAACAGGTATAATGACACAGTCAATCGACACAATGGGACGATACCTATATTGACACAGTCAGACAACATATCAGGGCGACACGTATAATGACGCAGTAAGACAACACAGCGGGACGACATGTTTAATGACGCAGTAAGACAACACAACAGGACGAAAGGTATAATGACAAAGTCGGACAACACAACAGGACGACAGGTATAATGACACAGTCAGACAACACAACGGGACAACACGTATAATGACGCAGTCACACAACATATCAGGAAGACATGTATAATGATGCAGTAGGACAACACAACGGGATGACACATATAATGACACAGTCAGACGACACAATAGGACGACACGTATAATGACGCAGTAAGACAACACAACGGGAGGACAGGTATAATGACACAGTCAGACAACACAACAGTACGTCAGGTATAATGACGCAGTCAGACAACACAACGGGACAACATATAATGACACAGTCAGACAAGACAACGGGACGACATCTATGATGACGCAGTCAGACCACATATCAAGACGACAGGTATAATGACGCAGTCAGACGACACAACAGGACGACAGGTATAATGACGCAGTCAGACAACACGATGGGAAGACACCTATATTGACACAGTCAGAAGACACGACGGGACGACACGTTTAATGACACAGTAAGACAACATAACAGGACAACAGGTATAAGTACACAGTCAGACAACACAATGGGACAACACCTATAATGACGCAGTCAGACAACTTATCAGGTCGACAGGTAAAATGACGCAGTAAAACAACACAACAGGACAACAGGTATAATGACGCAGTCAGACAACACAACGGGACGACACGTATAATGACGCAGTAAGACAACACAATGGGACGACACCTATATTGACACAGTCAGAAGACTCAACGGGATGACATGTATAATGACACAGTGAAACAACACAACGGGACGACACCTATGATGACGCAGTCAGACAACATATCAGGAAGACACCTATAATGACGCAGTCAGACAACATATCAGGACGACACGTATAATGACGCAGTCAGACAACACAGCAGGACGACACGTATAATGACGCAGTAAGACAACATATCAGGACGAAACGCATAATGACGCAGTCAGACAACACAACAGGACAACAGGTATGATGACACAGTCAGACAACATATCAGGACGACACGTATGATGACATAGTCAGACAACACAACAGGACAACAGGTATAATGACACAGTCATACAACACAATGGGACGACACCTATATTGACACAGTCAGACAACATATCAGGACGACACGTATAATGACGCAGTAAGACAACACAACGGGACGACATGTTTAATGACGCAGTAAGACAACACAACAGGACGAAAGGAATAATGACAAAGTCAGACAACACAATAGGACGACAGGTATAATGACACAGTCAGACAACACAACGGGACAACATGTATAATGACGCAGTCACACAACATATCAGGAAGACATGTATAATGATGCAGTAGGACAACACAACGGGATGACACATATAATGACACAGTCAGATGACACAACAGAACGACACGTATAATGACGCAGTAAGACAACACAACGGGAGGACAGGTATAATGACACAGTCAGACAAAACAACAGTACGTCAGGTATAATGACGCAGTCAGACAACACAACGGGACAACATATAATGACGCAGTCAGACAACATATCAGGAGGACAGGTATAATGATACAGTCAGACAACACAACGGGACGACATCTATGATGACGCAGTCAGACCACATATCAGGACGACAGGTATTATGACGCAGTCAGACAACACAACAGGACGACAGGTATAATGACACAGTCAGACAACATATCAGGAGGACAGGTATAATGACACATTCAGACAACACAACGGGATGACACCTGTGATGACGCAGTCAGGCAACATATCAGGACGACAGGTATAATGACACAGTCAGACAACACAACGGGACGACACCTATGATGACGCAGTCAGACAACATATCAGGAAGACAGGTATAATGACGCAGTCAGACAACACAACAGGACAACAGGTATAATGACACAGTCAGACAACACAACAGGACGACGGGTATGAGGACACAGTCAGACAACACAACGGGACGACAGGTATAATGACGCAGTCAGACGACACAACGGAACGACACGTATAATAACGCAGTAGGACAACACAACGGGACGACATGTATAATGACGTAGTTAGACAACACAATAGGACAACAGGTATAATGACGCAGTCAGACAGCACAACGGGACCACACCTATATTGACACAGTCAGAAGACACGACAGGACAACAGGTATAATGACACAGTCAGACAACATAACAGGATGACAGCTATAATGACACAGTCAGACAACACAATGGGACGACACCTATATTGACACAGTCAGAAGCAACAAATGGATGACTAGTATAATGACGCAGTAAGACAACACAACAGGACAACAGGTATAATGACACAGTCAGACAACACAACAGGACAACACATATAATGACGCAGTCAGACAACATATCAGGACGACATGTATAATGACACAGTCAGACAACACAACAGGACAACAGGTACAATGACACAGTCAGACAACACAATGGGACGACACCTATATTGACACAGTCAGAAGACACAACGGGATGACACGTATAATGACGCAGTCAGACAACAAAACAGGACAAAAGGTATAATGACACAGTCAAACAACACAACGGGACGACACCTATGATGACGCAGTCAGACGACATATCAGGACAACAGGTATAATGATACAGTCAGACAACACAATGGGATGACACCTATCATGACACAGTCAGACAACACAATGGGACAACACCTATATTGACACAGTCAGAAGACACAACAGGACAACAGGTATAATGACACAGTCAGACGACAGAACAGGACGACACGTATAATAACGCAGGAAGACAACACAACGGGAGGACAGGTATAATGACAGTCAGACAACACAACGGGACACACGTATAATGACGCAGTCAGACAACATATCAGGAGGACAGGTATAATGACAAAGTCAGACAACACAACTGTACGACACGTATAATGACGAAGTAAGACAACACAACAGGACAACAGGTATAATGACACAGTCAGACAACACAACAGGATGACAGGTATAATGACACAGTCAGACAACACAACGGAACGACACGTATAATGACGTAGTCAGACAACACAATAGGACAACAGGTATAATGACGCAGTCAGACAGCACAACGGGACCACACCTATATTGACACAGTCAGAAGACACGACAGGACAACAGGTATAATGACACAGTCAGACAACATATCAGGACGACATGTATAATGACGCAGGAAGACAACATAACAGGATGACAGGTATAATGACAAAGTCAGACAACACAATGGGACGACACCTATATTGACACAGTCAGAAGACACAACGGGATGACACCTATGATGACGCAGTCAGACAACATATCAGGAAGACAGGTATAATGACACAGTCAGACAACATATCAGGAGGACAGGTATAATGACGCAGTCAGAAGACACAACAGGACGACACGTATAATGACGCAGTAAGACAACACAACTGGATGACACCTATAATGACGCAGTCAGTTAACACAACGGGACGACACGTATAATGACGCAGTCAGACAACACAACAGGACAACAGGTATAATGACACAGTCAAACAACACAACGGGACGACACCTATGATGACGCAGTCAGACAACATATCAGGAAGACAGGTATAATGACGCAGTCAGACGATACAACGGGATGACACGTATAATGACGCAGTCAGACAACATATCAGGACGACACGCATAATGACATAGTCAGACAACACAAAAGGACAACAGGTATAATGACACAGTCAGACAACACAATGGGACGACACCTATATTGACACAGTCAGACAACATATCAGGACGACACGTATAATGACACAGTAAGACAACACAACGGGATGACATGTTTAATGACGCAGTAAGACAACACAACAGGACGACAGGTATAATGACACAGTCAGACAACACAACGGGACAACACGTATAATGACGCAGTCACACAACACAACAGGAAGACATGTATAATGATGCAGTAGGACAACACAACGGGATGACACATATAATGACACAGTCAGACGACACAACAGGACGACACGTATAATGACGCAGTAAGACAACACAACGGGAGGACAGGTATAATGACACAGTCAGACAACACAACAGTACGTCAGGTATAATGACGCAGTCAGACAACACAACGGGACGACATCTATGATGACGCAGTCAGACCACATATCAGGAGGACAGGTAAAATGACGCAGTAAAACAACACAACAGGACAACAGGTATAATGACGCAGTCAGACAACACAACGGGACGACACGTATAATGATGCAGTAAGACAACACAATGGGACGACACCTATATTGACACAGTCAGAAGACACAACGGGATGACACGTATAATGACGCAGTCAGACAACACAACAGGACAACAGGTATAATGACACAGTCAAACAACACAACGGGACGACACCTATGATGACGCAGTCAGACAACGTATCAGGAAGACAGGTATAATGACGCAGTCAGACGACACAACAGGGCAACATGGATAATGACGCAGTGAGACAACACAATGGGACGACACCTATATTGACACAGTCAGAAGACACAACGGGATGACAGGCATAATGACGCAGTCAGACAACATATCAGGACGACACGCATAATGACGCAGTCAGACAACACAACAGGACAACAGGTATAATGACACAGTCAGACAACATATCAGGACGATACGTATGATGACATAGTCAGACAACACAACAGGACAACAGGTATAATGACACAGTCAATCGACACAATGGGACGATACCTATATTGACACAGTCAGACGACACAACAGAACGACACGTATAATGACGCAGTAAGACAACACAACGGGAGGACAGGTATAATGACACAGTCAGACAAAACAACAGTACGTCAGGTATAATGACGCAGTCAGACAACACAACGGGACAACATATAATGACACAGTCAGACAACATATCAGGAGGACAGGTATAATGATACAGTCAGACAACACAACGGGACGACATCTATGATGACGCAGTCAGACCACATATCAGAACGACAGGTATTATGACGCAGTCAGACAACACAACAGGACGACACGTATAATGACGCAGTCAGACAACATATCAGGAGGACAGGTATAATGACACATTCAGACAACACAACGGGATGACACCTGTGATGACGCAGTCAGGCAACATATCAGGACGACAGGTATAATGACACAGTCAGACAACACAACGGGACGACACCTATGATGACGCAGTCAGACAACATATCAGGAAGACAGGTATAATGACGCAGTCAGACAACACAACAGGACAACAGGTATAATGACACAGTCAGACAACACAACAGGACGACGGGTATGAGGACACAGTCAGACAACACAACGGGACGACAGGTATAATGACGCAGTCAGACGACACAACGGAACGACACGTAGAATGACGCAGTCAGACAGCACAACGGGACCACACCTATATTGACACAGTCAGAAGACACGACAGGACAACAGGTATAATGACACAGTCAGACAACATATCAGGACGACATGTATAATGACGCAGGAAGACAACATAACAGGATGACAGCTATAATGACACAGTCAGACAACACAATGGGACGACACCTATATTGACACAGTCAGAAGCAACAAATGGATGACTAGTATAATGACGCAGTAAGACAACACAACAGGACAACAGGTATAATGACACAGTCAGACAACACAACAGGACAACACATATAATGACGCAGTCAGACAACAAATCAGGACGACATGTATAATGATGCAATAGGACAACACAATGAGATGACACGTTTTGTGACACAGTCAGACAACATATCAGGAGGACAGGTATAATGACACAGTCAGACAACAAAACAGGATGACACCTGTGATGATGCAGTCAGACAACATATCAGGACGACGGGTATAATGAAGCCGCAAGACGACACAACGGGACGACACGTATAATAAAGCAGTAAGACAACACAACAGGACAACAGGTATAATGACACAGTCAGACAACACAACGGGACGACACCTATGATGACGCAGTCAGACAAAATATCAGGAAGACAGGTATAATGACGCAGTCAGACAACACAACAGGACAACAGGTATAATAACATAGTCAGACAACACAACAGGACGACGGGTATGAGGACACAGTCAGACAACACAACGGGACGACAGGTATAATGACGCAGTCAGACGACACAACGGAACGACACGTTTGATGACGCAGTAGGACAACACAACGGGACGACACGTATAATGACGTAGTTAGACAATACAATAGGACAACAGGTATAATGACGCAGTCAGACGACACAACGGAACGACACGTTTAATGACGCAGTAGGACAACACAACGGGACGACACGTATAATGACACAGTCAGACAACACAACGGGATGACACCTGTGATGACGCAGTCAGACAACATATCAGGACGACAGGTATAATGAAGCAGTTAGACGACACAACGGGACGTCGCGTATAATAAAGCAGAAAGACAACACAACAGGACAACAGGTATAATGACACAGTCAGACAACACAACGGGACGACACCTATGATGACGCAGTCAGACAACATATCAGGAAGACAGGTAAAATGACGCAGTCAGACAACACAACAGGACAACAGGTATAATGACACAGTCAGACAACACAACAGGACGACATGTATAATGACGTAATCAGACAACACAATAGCACAACAGGTATAATGACGCAGTCAGACAGCACAACAGGACCACACCTATATTGACACAGTCAGAAGACAAAACGGGACGACACGTATAATGACACAGTCAGACAACATATCAGGATGACACGTATAATGACGCAGTCAGACAACACAACAGGACAACAGATATAATGACACAGTCAGACAACACAATGGGACAACATCTATATTGACACAGTCAGAAGACACAACGGGATGACACGAATAATGACGCAGTAAGACAACACAACAGGACAACAGGTATAATGACACAGTCAGACAACACAATGGGACGACACCTATATTGACACAGTCAGACAACACAACAGGACGACAGGTATAATGACGCAGTCAGACAACACAACAGGACAACAGGTATAATGACACAGTCAGACAACACAATGGGACAACACCCATATTGACACAGTCAGAAGACATAACGGGACGACACGTATAATGACGCAGTAAGTCAACACAACAGGACAACAGGTATAATGACACAGTCAGACAACACAATGGGACGACACCTATATTGACACAGTCAGACAACACAACAGCACAACAGGTATAATGACACAGTCAGAGAACATATCAGGACGACACGTATAATGACGCAGTAAGACAACACAACGGGATGAGACTTATAATGACTCAGTCAGACAACATATCAGGACGACACGTATAATGACGCAGTAAGACAACATATCAGGACGACACGTATAATGACACAGTCAGACAACACAACAGGACAAAAGGTATAATGACACAGTCAGACAACATATCAGGATGACACGTATAATGGTGCAGTCAGACAACACAACAGGATGACAGGTTTAATGACGCAGTCACATAACACTACAGGATGACACCTGTAATGACGCATTCAGACAACAAATCGGGATGACATGTATAATGATGCAGTCAGACATCACAACGGGACAACACGTATAATGACGCAGTCAGACAAAATATCAGGACGACATGTATAATGATGCAGTAGGACACCACAACGGGATGACACGTATTGTGACACAGTCAGACAACATATCAGGAGGACAGGTATTATGACACAGTCAGACAACAGGTATAATGACGCAGTCAGACAACATATCAGGACGACAGGTATAATGACAAAGTTAGACAACACAACGGGATGACAGGTATAATGCACAGTAAGACAACACAACAGGACGACAGGTATAATGACACAGTCAGACAACACAATGGGACAACACGTATCATGACGCAGTCAGACAACCTATCAGGACGACATGTATAATGATGCAGTAGGACACCACAACGGGACGACACCTATGATGACGCAGTCAGACCACATATAAGGACGACAGGTATAATGACGCAGTCAGACGACACAACAGGACGACACAACAGGACGACATGTATTATGACGCAGTAAGACAACACAACGGGACGACAGGTATAATGACACAGTCAGAAAGCACAACTGGGCGACACGTATAATGACGCAGCCAGACAACATATCAGGACGACATGTATAATGATGCAGTCAGACAACACAAGGGGACGACAGGTATTGTGACAAAGTTAGACAAAACGACGGGATGACAGGTATAATGCACAGTAAGACAACACAACGGGACGACACCTATAATGACGCAGTCAGACAACATATCAGGACGACAGGTATAATGACGCAGTAAGACAACACAACAGGACAACAGGTATAATGATACAGTCAGACAACATATCAGGACGACACGTATAATGACGCAGTCAGACAACACAACAGGACAACAGGTATAATGACACAGTCAGACAACACAACGGGATGACACCTGTGATGACGCAGTCAGACAACATATCGGGACGACAGGTATAATGAAGCAGTAAGACAACACAACAGGACAACTGGTATAATGACACAGTCAGACAACACAACGGGACGACACCTATATTGACACAGTCAGAAGACACAACAGGACGACAGGTATAATGACACAGTCAGACAACACAATAGGACGACAGGTATAATGACACAGTCAGACAACACAACGGGACGACACCTATGATGACGCAGTCAGACAACATATCAGGACGACGTTTATAATGACGCAGTCAGACGACACAACAGGACGACACGTATAATGACGTAGTAAGACAACACAACGGGATGACACCTGTGATGACGCAGTCAGACAACATATCAGGACGACAGGTATAATGAAGCAGTAAGACGACACAACGGGACAACACGTATAATAAAGCAGTAAGACAACACAACAGGACAACAGGTATAATGACACAGTCAGACAACACAACGGGACGACACTTATATTGACACAGTCAGAAGACACAACGGGATGACACGCATAATGACGCAGTAAGACAACACAACAGGACAACAGGTATAATGACGCAGTAAGACAACACAACAGGACGACAGGTATAATGACACAGTCAGACAACACAACGGGACGACACCTATGATGACGCAGTCAGACAACATATCAGGACGACATGTATAATGATGCAGTAGGACAAATCAACGGGATGACACGTTTTGTGACACAGTCAGACAACATATCAGGAGGACAGGTATAATGACACAGTCAGACAACACAACGGGATGACACCTATGATGACGCAGTAAGACAACATATCAGGACGACACGTATAATGACGCAGTAAGACAACATATCAGGACGACACGTATAATGACACAGTCAGACAACACAACAGGACAACAGGTATAATGACACAGTCAGACAACACAACGGGATGACACCTATGATGACGCAGTAAGACAACATATCAGGACGACAGGTATAATGAAACAGTAAGATGACACAACGGGACGACACGTATAATATAGCAGTAAGACAACACAACAGGACGACAGGTATAATGACACAGTCAGACAACACAACGGGACGACACCTATGATGACGCAGTCAGACAACATATCAGGACGACATGTATAATGATGCAGTAGGACAAATCAACGGGATGACACGTTTTGTGACACAGTCAGACAACATATCAGGAGGACAGGTATAATGACACAGTCAGACAACACAATGGGATGACACCTATGATGACGCAGTAAGACAACATATCAGGACGACAGGTATAATGAAACAGTAAGATGACACAACGGGACGACACGTATAATAAAGCAGTAAGACAACACAACAGGACAACAGGTATAATGACACAGTTAGACAACACAACGGGACGACACCTATGATGACGCAGTCAGATAACATAACAGGAAGACAGGTATAATGACGCAGTCAGACAACACAACAGGACAACAGGTATAATGACACAGTCAGACAACACAACAGGACGACGGGTATGAGGACACAGTCAGACAACACAACGGGACGACAGGTATAATGACACAGTCAGACAACACGACAGGACGTCAGGAATAATGACACAGTCAGACAACACAATGGGACAACACGTATAATGACGCAGTCAGACAACATATCAGGAGGACAGGTATAATGACAGTCAGACAACACAACGGGACGACATCTATGATGACGCAGTCAGACCACATATCAGGACGACAGGTATGATGACACAGTCAGACAACACAACAGGATGACAGGTATAATGACACAGTCAGACAACACAACGGAACAACAAGTATAATGATGACAGGTATAATGACGCAGTCAGGCGACACAACAGGACGACACGTATATTGACGCAGTAAGACAACACAACGGGATGACAGGTATAATGACACAGTCAGATGACACAACGGGACGACACGTATAATGAGGCAGTCAGACAACACAACAGGACCACGGGTATAATGACACAGTCAGACAACACAACAGGACAACAGGTTTAATGACACAGTCAGACAACACAATGGGACGACACCTATATTGACACAGTAAGAAGACACAACGGGATGACACGTATAATGACACAGTCAGACAACACAATGGGACGACATGTATAATGATGCAGTAGGACAACACAACGGGATGACACGTTTTGTGACACAGTCAGACAACATATCAGGAGGACAGGTATAATGACACAGTCAGACAACACAATGGGATGACACCTGTGATGACGCAGTCAGACAACATATCGGGACGACAGGTATAATGAAGCAGTAAGACAACACAACAGGACAACAGGTATAATGACACAGTCAGACAACACAACGGGCCGACACCTATATTGACACAGTCAGAAGACACAACGGGATGACACGTATAATGACGCAGTAAGACAACACAACAGGACGACAGGTATAATGACACAGTCAGACAACACAATAGGACGACAGGTATAATGACACAGTCAGACAACACAACGGGACGACACCTATGATGACGCAGTCAGACAACATATCAGGACGACGTTTATAATGACGCAGTCAGACGACACAACAGGACGACACGTATAATGACGTAGTAAGACAACACAACGGGATGACACCTGTGATGATGCAGTCAGAGAACATATCAGGACGACAGGTATAATGAAGCAGTAAGACGACACAACGGGACGACACGAATAATAAAGCAGTAAGACAACACAACAGGACAACAGGTATAATGACGCAGTAAGACAACACAACGGGAGGACACGTATAATGACACAGTCAGACAACATATCAGGATGACACGTATAATGACGCAGTCAGACAACACAACAGGACAACAGATATAATGACACAGTCAGACAACACAACGGGACGACACTTATGTTGACACAGTCAGAAGACACAACGGGATGACACGCATAATGACGCAGTAAGACAACACAACAGGACAACAGGTATAATGACACAGTCAGGCAACACAACGGGACAACACGTATAATGACGCAGTCAGACAACATATCAGGAGGACAGGTATAATGACACAGTCAGACAACACAACGGGACGACATCTATGATGACGCAGTCAGACCACATATCAGGACGACAGGTATGATGACGCAGTCAGACGACACAACAGGACGACACGTATAGTGACGCAGTAAGACAACACAACTGGATGACACCTATAATGACACAGTCAGACAACACGACAGGACGACAGGTATAATGACGCAGTAAGACAACACAACGGGATGACAGGTATAATGACGCAGTCAGATAACACAACAGGACAACAGGTATAATGACACAGTCAGACAACACGATGGGACGACACCTATATTGACACAGTCAGAAGACACGACGGGACGACACGTTTAATGACGCAGTAAGACAACACAACAGGACAACAGGTATAATGACACAGTCAGACAACACAACAGGACGACGGGTATGAGGACACAGTCAGACAACACAACGGGACGACAGGTATAATGACACAGTCAGACAACACAACAGGACAACAAGTATAATGACACAGTCAGACAACACAACAGGACAACAGGTATAATGACACAGTCAGAAGACACAACGGGATGACACGAATAATGATGCAGTCAGACAACTTATCAGGTCGACAGGTAAAATGACGCAGTAAGACAACACAACAGGACAACAGGCAAAATGACGCAGTCAGACAACACAACAGGACAACAGGTATACTGATAAAGTCAGACAACACAATGGGACAACACCTATATTGACACAGTCAGAAGACACAACAGGACAACAGGTAAAATGACACAGTCAGACGACAGAACAGGACGACACGTATAATAACGCAGTAAGACAACACAACGGGAGGACAGGTATAATGACACAGTCAGACAACACGACAGGACGTCAGGTATAATGGCATAGTCAGACAACACAACGGGACACACGTATAATGACGCAGTCAGACAACATATCAGGAGGACAGGTATAATGACACAGTCAGACAACACAACGGGACGACATCTATGATGACGCAGTCAGACCACATATCAGGACGACAGGTATGATGAAGCAGTCAGACGACACAACAGGACGACACGTATAATGACGCAGTCAAACGCGGTATAATGACACAGTCAGACAACACAACAGGATGACAGGTATAATGACACAGTCAGACAACACAACGGAACAACAAGTATAATGACGACAGGTACAATGACGCAGTCAGGCGACACAACAGGACGACACGTATATTGACGCAGTAAGACAACACAACGGGATGACAGGTATAATGACACAGTCAGACGACACAACGGGACGACACGTATAATGAGGCAGTCAGACAACACAACAGGACCACGGGTATAATGACACAGTCAGACAACACAACAGGACAACAGGTATAATGACACAGTCAGACAACACAATGGGACGACACCTATATTGACACAGTAAGAAGACACAACGGGATGACACGTATAATGACACAGTCAGACGACACAACAGGAGGACAGGTATAATGACACAGTCAGACAACACAATGGGACGACATGTATAATGATGCAGTAGGACAACACAACGGGATGACACGTTTTGTGACACAGGCAGACAACATATCAGGAGGACAGGTATAATGAAACAGTCAGACAACACAACGGGATGACACCTGTGATGACGCAGTCTGACAACATATCGGGACGACAGGTATAATGAAGCAGTAAGACAACACAACAGGACAACAGGTATAATGACACAGTCAGACAACACAACGGGACGACACCTATATTGACACAGTCAGAAGACACAACGGGATGACACGTTTAATGACGCAGTAAGACAACACAACAGGACAACAGGTATAATGACACAGTCAGACAACACAACGGTACGACACGTATAATGACGAAGTAAGACAACACAACAGGACAACAGGTATAATGACACAGTCAGACAACATAACAGGACGACACGTATAATGACACAGTCAGACAACACAACAGGACGACAGGTATAATGACACAGTCAGACAACACAACAGGACAACACATATAATGACGCAGTCAGACAACATATCAAGACGACATGTATAATGATGCAGTAGGACAACACAACGGGATGACACGTTTTGTGACACACTCAGACAACATATCAGGAGGACAGGTATAATGACACAGTCAGACAACACAACGGGATGACACCTGTGATGACGCAGTCAGACAACATATCAGGACGACAGGTATAATGACGCAGTAAGACGACACAACGGGACGACACGTATAATAAAGCAGTAAGACAACACAACAGGACGACACGTATAATGACACAGTCAGACAACACAACGGGACGACACCTATGATGACGCAGTCAGACAACATATCAGGAAGACAGGTATAATGACACAGTCAGACAACACAACAGGACGACGGGTATGAGGACACAGTCAGACAACACAATTGGACGACAGGTATAATGACACAGTCAGACGACACAACGGAACGACACGTATACTGACGCAGTAGGACAACACAACGGGACGACACGTATAATGACGTAGTCAGACAACACAATAGGACAACAGGTATAATGACGCAGTCAGACAGCACAACGGGACCACACCTATATTGACACAGTCAGAAGACACGACAGGACAACAGGTATAATGACACAGTAAGACAACACAACAGGACAACAGGTATAATGACACAGTCAGACAACACAACAGGACGTCAGGTATAATGACGCAGTCAGACAACACAACGGGACAACACATATAATGACGCAGTCAGACAACTCAACAGGACAACAGGTATAATGACACAGTCAGACAACACAACAGGACAACAGGTATAATGACACAGTCTGACAACACAACAGGACGACAGGTATAATGACGCAGTCAGACAACACAACGGGACAACACATATAATGACGCAGTCAGACAACATATCAGGAGGACAGGTATAATGACACAGTCAGACAACACAAGGGGACGACATCTATGATGACGCAGTCAGACCACATATCAGGACGACAGGTATAATGACGCAGTCAGACGACACAACAGGACGACACATATAATGACGCAGTCAGACAACACAACGGAACAACAAGTATAATGACGACAGGTATAATGACGCAGTAAGGCGATACAACAGGACGACACGTATATTGACGCAGTAAGACAACACAACGGGATGACAGGAATAATGACACAGTCAGATGACACAACGGGACGACATGTTTAATGACGCAGTAAGACAACACAACGGGACGACACCTATGATGACGCATTCAGACAAAATATCAGGAAGACAGGTATAATGACGCAGTCAGACAACACAACAGGACAACAGGTATAATGACACAGTCAGACAACACAACAGGACGACGGGTATGAGGACACAGTCAGACAACACAACGGGACGACAGGTATAATGACGCAGTCAGACGACACAATGGGACGACACCTATATTGACACAGTCAGACAACACAACAGCACAACAGGTATAATGACACAGTCAGAGAACATATCAGGACGACACGTATAATGACGCAGTAAGACAACACAACAGGATGACAGGTATAAGGACACAGTCAGACAACACAACGGGATGAGACTTATAATGACTCAGTCAGACAACATATCAGGACGACAGGTATAATGACGCAGTAAGACAACATATCAGGACGACATGTATAATGATGCAGTCAGACAACACAACGGGACAACACGTATAATGACGCAGTCAGACAAAATATCAGGACGACATGTATAATGATGCAGTAGGACACCACAACGGGATGACACGTATTGTGACACAGTCAGACAACATATCAGGAGGACAGGTATTATGACACAGTCAGACAACAGGTATAATGACGCAGTCAGACAACATATCAGGACGACAGGTATAATGACAAAGTTAGACAACACAACGGGATGACAGGTATAATGCACAGTAAGACAACACAACAGGACAACAGGTATAATGACACAGTCAGACAACACAATGGGACAACACGTATCATGACGCAGTCAGACAACCTATCAGGACGACATGTATAATGATGCAGTAGGACACCACAACGGGACGACACCTATGATGACGCAGTCAGACCACATATAAGGACGACAGGTATAATGACGCAGTCAGACGACACAACAGGACGACACAACAGGACGACACAACAGGAAGACATGTATTATGACACAGTAAGACAACACAACGGGACGACAGATAGAATGACGACAGGTACAATGACGCAGTCAGGCGACACAACAGGACGACACGTATATTGACGCAGTAAGACAACAAAACGGGATGACAGGTATAATGACACAGTCAGACGACACAACAGGATGACAGGTATAATGACACAGTCAGACAACACAACGGAACAACAAGTATAATGACGACAGGTACAATGACGCAGTCAGGCGACACAACAGGACGACACGTATATTGACGCAGTAAGACAACACAACGGGATGACAGGTATAATGACACAGTCAGACGACACAACGGGACGACACCTATAATGACGCAGTAAGACAACACAACGGGGCGACACGTATAATGACACAGTCAGACGACACAACAGGACGACAGGTATAATGACACAGTCAGAAAGCACAACTGGGTGACACGTATAATGACGCAGCCAGACAACATATCAGGACGACATGTATAATGATGCAGTCAGACAACACAAGGGGACGACAGGTATTGTGACAAAGTTAGACAAAACGACGGGATGACAGGTATAATGCACAGTAAGACAACACAACGGGACGACACCTATAATGACGCAGTCAGACAACATATCAGGACGACAGGTATAATGACGCAGTAAGACAACACAACAGGACAACAGGTATAATGATACAGTCAGACAACATATCAGGACGGGATGACACGTATAATGATGCAGTCAGACAACACAACAGGACAACAGGTATAATGACACAGTCAGACAACATCTCAGGATGACACGTATAATGACGCAGTAAGACAACACAACAGGACAACAGGTATAATGATACAGTCAGACAACATATCAGGACGACACGTATAATGACGCAGTCAGACAACACAACAGGACAACAGGTATAATGACACAGTCAGACAACATCTCAGGATGACACGTATAATGACGCAGTAAGACAACACAACAGGACAACAGATATAATGACACAGTCAGACAACACAATGGGACAACATCTATATTGACACAGTCAGAAGACAAAACGGGACGACACGTATAATGACGCAGTAAGTCAACACAACAGGACAACAGGTATAATGACACAGTCAGACAACACAATGGGACGACACCTATATTGACACAGTCAGACAACACAACAGGACGATAGGTATAATGACGCAGTCAGACAACACAACAGGACAACAGATATAATGACACAGTCAGACAACACAATGGGACAACATCTATATTGACACAGTCAGAAGACAAAACGGGACGACAGGTATAATGACGCAGTAAGTCAACACAACAGGACAACAGGTATAATGACACAGTCAGACAACACAACAGGACGTCAGGTATATTGACACAGTCAGACAACACAACAGGACGATAGGTATAATGACGCAGTCAGACAACACAACAGGACAACAGGTATAATGACACAGTCAGACGACACAACCTACAATGACGCAGTCAGACAACATATCAGGACGACAGGTATAATAACGCAGTAAGACAACACAATGGGACAACAGGTATAATGACACAGTCAGACAACACAACAGGATGACAGGTATAATGACACAGTCAGACAACACAACGGAACAACAAGTATAATGACGACAGGTATAATGACGCAGTAAGGCGACACAACAGGACGACACGTATATTGACGCAGTAAGACAACACAACGGGATGACAGGAATAATGACACAGTCAGATGACACAACGGGACGACATGTTTAATGACGCAGTAAGACAACACAACGGGACGACACCTATGATGACGCAGTCAGACAAAATATCAGGAAGACAGGTATAATGACGCAGTCAGACAACACAACAGGACAACAGGTATAATGACACAGTCAGACAACACAACAGGACGACGGGTATGAGGACACAGTCAGACAACACAACGGGACGACAGGTATAATGACGCAGTCAGACGACACAACGGAACGACACGTTTAATGACGCAGTAGGACAACACAACGGGACGACACGTATAATGACATAGTTAGACAATACAATAGGACAACAGGTATAATGACGCAGTCAGACGACACAACGGGATGACACCTGTGATGACGCAGTCAGACAACATATCAGGACGACAGGTATAATGAAGCAGTAAGACGACACAACGGGACGACGCGTATAATAAAGCAGTAAGACAACACAACAGGACAACAGGTATAATGACACAGTCAGACAACACAACGGGACGACACCTATGATGACGCAGTAAGACAACATATCAGGAAGACAGGTATAATGACGCAGTCAGACAACACAACAGGACAACAGGTATAATGACACAGTCAGACAACACAACAGGACGACATGTATAATGACGTAATCAGACAACACAATAGCACAACAGGTATAATGACGCAGTCAGACAGCACAACGGGACCACACCTATATTGACACAGTCAGAAGACACGACAGGACAACAGGTATAATGACACAGTCAGACAACATATCAGGACGACATGTATAATGACGCAGGAAGACAACATAACAGGATGACAGGTATAATGACACAGTCAGACAACACAATGGGACGACAGGTATAATGACACAGTCAGACAACACAAAGGGACGACACCTATATTGACACAGTCAGAAGACAAAACGGGACGACACGTATAATGACACAGTCAGACAACATATCAGGATGACACGTATAATGACGCAGTCAGACAACACAACAGGACAACAGATATAATGACACAGTCAGACAACACAATGGGACAACATCTATATTGACACAGTCAGAAGACACAACGGGATGACACGAATAATGACGCAGTAAGACAACACAACAGGACAACAGGTATAATGACACAGTCAGACAACACAATGGGACGACACCTATATTGACACAGTCAGACAACACAACAGGACGAGAGGTATAATGACGCAGTCAGACAACACAACAGGACAACAGGTATAATGACACAGTCAGACAACACAATGGGACAACACCCATATTGACACAGTCAGAAGACAAAACGGGACGACACGTATAATGAAGCAGTAAGTCAACACAACAGGACAACAGGTATAATGACACAGTCAGACAACACAATGGGACGACACCTATATTGACACAGTCAGACAACACAACAGCACAACAGGTATAATGACACAGTCAGAGAACATATCAGGACGACACGTATAATGACGCAGTAAGACAACACAACAGGATGACAGGTATAAGGACACAGTCAGACAACACAACGGGATGAGACTTATAATGACTCAGTCAGACAACATATCAGGACGACAGGTATAATGACGCAGTAAGACAACATATCAGGACGACACGTATAATGACACAGTCAGACAACACAACAGGACAAAAGGTATAATGACACAGTCAGACAACATATCAGGATGACACGTATAATGGTGCAGTCAGACAACACAACAGGATGACAGGTATAATGACGCAGTCACATAACACAACAGGATGACACCTGTAATGACGCATTCAGACAACAAATCAGGATGACATGTATAATGATGCAGTCAGACAACACAACGGGACAACACGTATAATGACGCAGTCAGACAAAATATCAGGACGACATGTATAATGATGCAGTAGGACACCACAACGGGATGACACGTATTGTGACACAGTCAGACAACATATCAGGAGGACAGGTATTATGACACAGTCAGACAACAGGTATAATGACACAGTCAGACAACACAACGGGACAACACGTATAATGACGCAGTCAGACAACATATCAGGAGGACAGGTATAATGAGACAGTCAGACAACACAACGGGACGACATCTATGATGACGCAGTCAGACCACATATCAGGACGACAGGTATGATGACGCAGTCAGACGACACAACAGGACGACACGTATAATGACGCAGTAAGACAACACAACTGGATGACACTTATAATGACACAGTCAGACATAACAACAGGACGACAGGTATAATGACGCAGTAAGACAACACAACGGGATGACAGGTATGATGACGCAGTCAGATAACACAACAGGACAACAGGTATAATGACACAGTAAGTCAACACAACAGGACAACAGGTATAATGACACAGTCAGACGACACAATGGGACGACACCTATAATGATGCAGTCAGACAACTTATCAGGTCGACAGGTAAAATGACGCAGTAAGACAACACAACAGGACAACAGGCAAAATGACGCAGTCAGACAACACAACAGGACAACAGGTAGACTGATAAAGTCAGACAACACAATGGGACAACACCTATATTGACACAGTCAGTTGACACAACAGGACAACAGGTATAATGACACAGTCAGACGACAGAACAGGACGACACGTATAATAACGCAGTAAGACAACACAACGGGAGGATAGGTATAATGACACAGTCAGACAACACGACAGGACGTCAGGTATAATGACACAGTCAGATAACACAACGGGACACACGTATAATGACGCAGTCAGACAACATATCAGGAGGACAGGTATAATGACACAGTCAGACAACACAACGGGATGACACGTATGATGATGCAGTAAAACAACACAACAGGACAACAGGTATAATGACACAGTCAGACAACACAACAGGACAACAGGTGTAATGACACAGTCAGACAACATATCAGGACAACATGTATAATGATGCAGTAGGACAACATATCAGGACGACACGTATAATGACGCAGTCAGACAACACAATGGGACGACACCTATATTGACACAGTCAGAAGACACAACGGGATGACACATAGAATGACGCAGTGAGACAACACAACAAGACAACAGGTATAATGACACGGTCAGACAACACAATGGGACGACACCTATATTGACACAGTCAGAAGACACAACGGGATGACACGTATGATGATGCAGTAAAACAACACAACAGGACAACAGCTATAATGACACAGTCAGACAACATATCAGGACGACACCTATAATGACGCAGTCAGAAAACATATCAGGACGACACGTATAATGACGCAGTCAGACAACACAGCAGGACAACAGGTATAATGACAGATTTAGACAACATATCATGATGACACGTATAATGACGCAGTCAGACAACACAACAGGACAACAGGTATAATGACACAGTCAGACAATATATCAGGACGAGATGTATAATGACGCAGTAAGACAACACAACAGGACAACAGGTATAATGACACAGTCAGGCAACACAATGGGACGACACCTATATTGACACAGTCAGAAGACACAACTGGATGACACGTATAATGACACAGCAAGACAACACAACAGGACAACAGGTATAATGACACAGTCAGACAACACAATGGGACGACACCTATATTGACACAGTCAGAAGACACAACAGGATGATACATATAATGACGCAGTAAGACAACACCAAAGGACAACAGGTATAATGACACAGTCAGACAACATATCAGGACGACACATATAATGACGCAGTCAGACAACAAAACAGGACAACAGGTATAATGACACAGTCAGACAACACAATGGGATGACACCTATATTGACACAGTAAGAAGACACAACGGGATGACACGTATAATGACGCAGTAAGACAACACAACAGGACAACAGGTATAATGACACAGTCAGACAACACAATGGGACGACACCTATATTGACACAGTCAGAATACACAACTGGATGACACGTATGATGACGCAGTAAGACAACACAACAGGACAACAGGTATAATGACACAGTCAGACGACACAATGGGAGGACACCTATAATGACGCAGTCAGACAACACAATGGGATGACACCTATATTGACACAGTCAGAAGACACAATGGGATGACACCTATATTGACACAGTCAGAAGACACAACGGGACGACATGTATATGAAGCAGTAAGTCAACACAACAAGACAACAGGTATAATGACACAGTCAGACAACACAACAGGACAACAGGAATAATGACACAGTCAGACAATATATCAGGACGAGATGTATAATGACGCAGTAAGACAACACAACAGGACAACAGGTATAATGACACAGTCAGACAAAACAACGGGATGACACCTATAATGACGCAGTCAGACAACACAATGGGATGACACCTATATTGACACAGTCAGAAGACACAACGGGACGACATGTATATGAAGCAGTAAGTCAACACAACAAGACAACAGGTATAATGACACAGTCAGACAACACAATGGGACGACATGTATAATGACACAGTCAGACAACATATCAGGATGACACGTATAATGACGAAGTCAGACAACACAACAGGACAACAGGTATAATGACACAGTCAGACAACATATCAGGACGACATGTATAATGATGCAGTAGGACAACACAACAGGACAATAGGTATAATGACACTGTCAGACAACATATCAGGATGACACGTATAATGACACAGTCAGACAACACAACAGGACAACAGGTATAATGACACAGTCAGACAACACAACAGGACAACAGGAATAATGACACAGTCAGACAATATATCAGGACGAGATGTATAATGACGCAGTAAGACAACACAACAGGACAACAGGTATAATGACACAGTCAGACAAAACAACGGGATGACACCTATAATGACGCAGTCAGACAACACAATGGGATGACACCTATATTGACACAGTCAGAAGACACAACGGGACGACATGTATATGAAGCAGTAAGTCAACACAACAAGACAACAGGTATAATGACACAGTCAGACAACACAATGGGACGACATGTATAATGACACAGTCAGACAACATATCAGGATGACACGTATAATGACGAAGTCAGACAACACAACAGGACAACAGGTATAATGACACAGTCAGACAACATATCAGGACGACATGTATAATGATGCAGTAGGACAACACAACAGGACAATAGGTATAATGACACTGTCAGACAACATATCAGGATGACACGTATAATGACACAGTCAGACAACACAACAGGACAACAGGTATAATGACACAGTCAGACAACACAATGGGATGACACCTATATTGACACAGTAAAAAGACACAACGGGATGACACGTATAATGACGCAGTAAGACAACACAACAGGACAACAGGTATAATGACACAGTCAGACAACACAATGGGACGACACCTATATTGACACAGTCAGAATACACAACTGGATGACATGTATGATGACGCAGTAAGACAACACAACAGGACAACAGGTATAATGACACAGTCAGCCAACACAATGGGACGACACCTATATTGACACAGTCAGAAGACACAACGGGATGACACGTATAATGACGCAGTAAGATAACGCAACAGGACAACAGGTATAATGACACAGTCAGACAACATATCAGGATGACACGTATAATGACGCAGTCAGACAACACAACAGGACAACAGGTATAATGACACAGTCAGACAACATATCAGGATGACACGTATAATGAGGCAGTCAGACAACACAACAGGACAACAGGTATAATGACACAGTCAGACAACATATCAGGACGACATGTATAATGATGCAGTAGGACAACACAACAGGACAATAGGTATAATGACACTGTCAGACAACATATCAGGATGACACGTACAATGACACAGTCAGACAACACAACAGGACAACAGGTATAATGACACAGTCAGACAACACAATGGGACGACACCTATATTGACACAGTCAGAAGACACAACGGGAAGACACGTTTAATGACGCAGTCAGACAACACAACAGGACAACAGGTATAATGACACAGTCAGACAACACAACGGGATGACACCTATAATGACGCAGTCAGACAACATATCAGGACGACAGGTATAATGACGCAGTAAGACAACACAACCGGACGACAGGTATAATGACACAGTCAGACAACACAACAGGACAACAGGTATAATGACACAGTCAGACAATATATCAGGACGAGATGTATAATGACGCAGTAAGACAACACAACAGGACAACAGGTATAATGACACAGTCAGACAAAACAACGGGATGACACCTATAATGACGCAGTCAGACAACACAATGGGATGACACCTATATTGACACAGTCAGAAGACACAACGGGATGACACGTATAATGACACAGTCAGACAACACAACAGGACAACAGGTATAATGACACAGTCAGACAACACAATGGGATGACACCTATATTGACACAGTAAGAAGACACAACGGGATGACACGTATAATGACGCAGTAAGACAACACAACAGGACAACAGGTATAATGACACAGTCAGACAACACAATGGGACGACACCTATATTGACACAGTCAGAATACACAACTGGATGACACGTATGATGACGCAGTAAGACAACACAACAGGACAACAGGTATAATGACACAGTCAGCCAACACAATGGGACGACACCTATAATGACACAGTCAGAAGACACAACGGGATGACACGTATAATGACACAGTAAGATAACGCAACAGGACAACAGGTATAATGACACAGTCAGACGACATATCAGGACGACACGTATAATGACGCAGTAAGACATCACAACAGGACAACAGGTATAATGACACAGTCAGCCAACACAATGGGACGACACCTATATGGACACAGTCAGAAGACACAACGGGATGACACGTACAATGACGCAGTAAGATAACGCAACAGGACAACAGGTATAATGACACAGTCAGACAACATATCAGGATGACACGTATAATGACGCAGTAAGACAACACAACAGGACAACAGGTATAATGACACAGTCAGACAACATATCAGGACGACATGTATAATGATGCAGTAGAACAACACAACAGGACAATAGGTATAATGACACTGTCAGACAACATATCAGGATGACACGTACAATGACACAGTCAGACAACACAACAGGACAACAGGTATAATGACACAGTCAGACAACACAATGGGACGACACCTATATTGACACAGTCAGAAGACACAACGGGAAGACACGTTTAATGACGCAGTCAGACAACACAACAGGACAACAGGTAAAATGACACAGTCAGACAACACAACGGGATGACACCTATAATGACGCAGTCAGACAACATATCAGGACGACAGGTATAATGACGCAGTAAGGCAACACAACCGGACGACAGTTATTATGACACAGTCAGACAACACAACAGGACGACAGGTATAATGACACAGTCAGACAACACAATGGGACGACACCTAAATTGACACAGTCAGAAGATACAACTGGACGACACGTTTAATGACGCAGTAAGACAACACAACAGGACGACAGGTATAATAACACAGTCAGACAACATAACAGGACGAGAGGTATAATGACACAGTCAGCAAACACAATGGGACAACACCTATTTTGACACTGTCAGAAGACACAACGGGACGACACGTTTAATGACGCAGTAAGACAACACAACAGGATGACAGGTATAATGACACAGTGAGACAACACAACAGGACAACAGGTATAATGACACAGTCAGACAACAAATCAGGATGACACGTATAATGACGCAGTCAAACAACACAACAGGACAACAGGTATAATGACACAGTCAGACAACACAATGGGACGACACCTATATTGACACAGTCAGAAGACACAACGGGACGACACGTTTATGAAGCAGTAAGACAACACAACAAGACAACAGGTATAATGACACAGTCAGACAACACAATGGGACAACATGTATAATGATGCAGTAGGACAACACAACGGGATGACACGTATTGTGACACAGTCAGACAACATATCAGGAGGACAGGTATAATGACGCAGTAAGACAACATATCAGGACGACACGTATAATGACGCAGTCAGACAACACAATGGGACAACACCTATATTGACACAGTCAGAAGACACAACGGGATGACACATATAATGACGCAGTGAGACAACACAACAAGACAACAGGTATAATGACACGGTCAGACAACACTATGGGACAACACCTATATTGACACAGTCAGAAGACACAACGGGATGACACGTATGATGATGCAGTAAAACAACACAACAGGACAACAGGTATAATGATGCAGTAGGACAACACAACGGGATGACACGTATTGTGACACAGTCAGACAACATATCAGGAGGACAGGTATTATAACACAGTCAGACAACACAACGGGACGACACCTATATTGACACTGTCAGATGACACAACAGGACGACACGTATAATGACGCAGTTAGACAACACAACGGCATGACACCTATAATGACACAGTCAGACAACACAACAGGACGACACGTATAATGACACAGTCAGACAACACAATGGGACGACACCTATATTGACACAGTCAGAAGACACAACGGGATGACACATATAATGACGCAGTAAGACAACACAACAGGACAACAGGTATAATGACACAGTCAGACAACACAATGGGACGACACCTATATTGACACAGTCAGAATACACAACTGGATGACACGTATGATGACGCAGTAAGACAACACAACAGGACAACAGGTATAATGACACAGTCAGCCAACACAATGGGACGACACCTATATTGACACAGTCAGAAGACACAACGGGATGACACGTATAATGACGCAGTAAGATGACGCAACAGGACAACAGGTATAATGACACAGTCAGACAACATATCAGGATGACACGTATAATGACGCAGTCAGACAACACAACAGGACAACAGGTATAATGACACAGTCAGACAACATATCAGGATGACACGTATAATGAGGCAGTCAGACAACACAACAGGACAACAGGTATAATGACACAGTCAGACAACATATCAGGACGACATGTATAATGATGCAGTAGGACAACACAACAGGACAATAGGTATAATGACACTGTCAGACAACATATCAGGATGACACGTACAATGACACAGTCAGACAACACAACAGGACAACAGGTATAATGACACAGTCAGACAACACAATGGGATGACACCTATATTGACACAGTAAGAAGACACAACGGGATGACACGTATAATGACGCAGTAAGACAACACAACAGGACAACAGGTATAATGACACAGTCAGACAACACAATGGGACGACACCTATATTGACACAGTCAGAATACACAACTGGATGACACGTATGATGACGCAGTAAGACAACACAACAGGACAACAGGTATAATGACACAGTCAGCCAACACAATGGGACGACACCTATATTGACACAGTCAGAAGACACAACGGGATGACACGTATAATGACACAGTAAGATAACGCAACAGGACAACAGGTATAATGACACAGTCAGACGACATATCAGGACGACACGTATAATGACGCAGTAAGACATCACAACAGGACAACAGGTATAATGACACAGTCAGCCAACACAATGGGACGACACCTATATGGACACAGTCAGAAGACACAACGGGATGACACGTACAATGACGCAGTAAGATAACGCAACAGGACAACAGGTATAATGACACAGTCAGACAACATATCAGGATGACACGTATAATGACGCAGTAAGACAACACAACAGGACAACAGGTATAATGACACAGTCAGACAACATATCAGGACGACATGTATAATGATGCAGTAGAACAACACAACAGGACAATAGGTATAATGACACTGTCAGACAACATATCAGGATGACACGTACAATGACACAGTCAGACAACACAACAGGACAACAGGTATAATGACACAGTCAGACAACACAATGGGACGACACCTATATTGACACAGTCAGAAGACACAACGGGAAGACACGTTTAATGACGCAGTCAGACAACACAACAGGACAACAGGTAAAATGACACAGTCAGACAACACAACGGGATGACACCTATAATGACGCAGTCAGACAACATATCAGGACGACAGGTATAATGACGCAGTAAGGCAACACAACCGGACGACAGTTATTATGACACAGTCAGACAACACAACAGGACGACAGGTATAATGACACAGTCAGACAACACAATGGGACGACACCTAAATTGACACAGTCAGAAGATACAACTGGACGACACGTTTAATGACGCAGTAAGACAACACAACAGGACGACAGGTATAATAACACAGTCAGACAACATAACAGGACGAGAGGTATAATGACACAGTCAGCAAACACAATGGGACAACACCTATTTTGACACTGTCAGAAGACACAACGGGACGACACGTTTAATGACGCAGTAAGACAACACAACAGGATGACAGGTATAATGACACAGTGAGACAACACAACAGGACAACAGGTATAATGACACAGTCAGACAACAAATCAGGATGACACGTATAATGACGCAGTCAAACAACACAACAGGACAACAGGTATAATGACACAGTCAGACAACACAATGGGACGACACCTATATTGACACAGTCAGAAGACACAACGGGACGACACGTTTATGAAGCAGTAAGACAACACAACAAGACAACAGGTATAATGACACAGTCAGACAACACAATGGGACAACATGTATAATGATGCAGTAGGACAACACAACGGGATGACACGTATTGTGACACAGTCAGACAACATATCAGGAGGACAGGTATAATGACGCAGTAAGACAACATATCAGGACGACACGTATAATGACGCAGTCAGACAACACAATGGGACAACACCTATATTGACACAGTCAGAAGACACAACGGGATGACACATATAATGACGCAGTGAGACAACACAACAAGACAACAGGTATAATGACACGGTCAGACAACACTATGGGACAACACCTATATTGACACAGTCAGAAGACACAACGGGATGACACGTATGATGATGCAGTAAAACAACACAACAGGACAACAGGTATAATGATGCAGTAGGACAACACAACGGGATGACACGTATTGTGACACAGTCAGACAACATATCAGGAGGACAGGTATTATAACACAGTCAGACAACACAACGGGACACCTATATTGACACTGTCAGATGACACAACAGGACGACACGTATAATGACGCAGTTAGACAACACAACGGCATGACACCTATAATGACACAGTCAGACAACACAACAGGACGACACGTATAATGACACAGTCAGACAA
This sequence comes from Semicossyphus pulcher, assembly GCF_022749685.1. Classification (NCBI taxonomy): domain Eukaryota; kingdom Metazoa; phylum Chordata; class Actinopteri; order Labriformes; family Labridae; genus Semicossyphus; species Semicossyphus pulcher. Next base: position 17,105,145 of record NW_027211604.1, on the reverse strand, counting down.
CACAATGGGACGACACCTATATTGACACAGTCAGAAGACACAACGGGATGACACATATAATGACGCAGTGAGACAACACAACAGGACAACAGGTATAATGACACAGTCAGACAACATATCAGGACGACACGTATAATGACGCAGTCAGACAACACAACAGGACAACAGGTATAATGACACAGTCAGAAAACATATCAGGACAACATGTATAATGATGCAGTAGGACAACACAACGGGATGACACGTATTGTGACACAATCAGACAACATATCAGGAGGACAGGTATTATGACACAGTCAGACAACACAACGGGACGACACCTATATTGACACTGTCAGATGACACAACAGGACGACACGTATAATGATGCAGTTAGACAACACAACGGCATGACACCTATAATGACACAGTCAGACAACATAACAGGACGACAGGTATAATGACGCAGTCAGACAACACTACAAGACAACAGGTATAATGACACAGTCAGACAACACAATGGGACGACACCTATATTGACACAGTCAGAAGACACAACTGGATGACACGTATAATGACGCTGTAAAACAACACAACAGGACAACAGGTATAATGACACAGTCAGACAACATATCAGGATGACACGTATAATGACGCAGTCAGACAACACAACAGGACAACAGGTATAATGACACAGTCAGACAACATATCAGGATGACACGTATAATGACGCAGTCAGACAACACAACAGGACAACAGGTATAATGACACAGTCAGACAACATATCAGGATGACACGTATAATGACGCAGTCAGACAACACAACAGGACAACAGGTATAATGACACAGTCAGACAACATATCAGGATGACACGTATAATGACGCAGTCAGACAACACAACAGGACAACAGGTATAATGACACAGTCAGACAACATATCAGGATGACACGTATAATGACGCAGTCAGACAACACAACAGGACAACAGGTATAATGACACAGTCAGACAACATATCAGGACGACATGTATAATGATGCAATCAGACAACACAACAGGACAACAGGTATAATGACACAGTCAGACAACACAATGGGACGACACCTATATTGACACAGTCAGAAGAAACAACGGGATGACACGTATAATGACGCTGTAAAACAACACAACAGGACAACAGGTATAATGACAGTCAGACAACATATCAGGATGACACGTATAATGACGCAGTGAGACAACACAACAGGACAACAGGTATAATGACACAATCAGACAACATATTAGGACGACACGTATAATGACGCAGTAAGACAACACAACAGGACAACAGGTATAATGACACAGTCAGACAACACAATGGGACGACACCTATATTGACACAGTCAGAATACACAACTGGATGACACGTATGATGACGCAGTAAGACAACACAACAGGACAACAGGTATAATGACACAGTCAGCCAACACAATGGGACGACACCTATATTGACACAGTCAGAAGACACAACGGGATGACACGTATAATGACGCAGTAAGACAACGCAACAGGACAACAGGTATAATGACACAGTCAGACAACATATCAGGATGACACGTATAATGACGCAGTCAGACAACACAACAGGACAACAGGTATAATGACACAGTCAGACAACAAATCAGGATGACACTTATAATGACGCAGTCAGACAACAAAACAGGACAACAGGTATAATGACGCAGTCAGACAACATATCAGGACGACATGTATAATGATGCAGTAGGACAACACAACAGGACAACAGCTATAATGACACAGTCAGACTAGACAATGGGACGACACCTATATTCACACGCTCAGAAGACACAACGGGATGACACGTATAATGACGCAGTAAGAAAACACAACAGGACAACAGATATAATGACACAGTCAGACAACATATCAGGACGACACTTATAATGACGCAGTCAGACAACACAATAGGACAACAGGTATAATGACACAGTCAGAAAACATATCAGGACAACACGTATAATGACGCAGTCAGACAACACAACAGGACAACAGGTATAATGACACAGTCAGACAACATATCAGGATGACACTTATTGTGACACAGTCAGACAACATATCAGGAGGACAGATATAATTATGCAGTCAGACAACACAACAGGATAAAAGGTATAATGACACAGTCAGACAACACAATGGGACAACATATATAATGACGCAGTCAGACAACACAATGGGATGAAACCTATATTGACACAGTCAGACAACACAACGGGACAACACATATAATGACGCGGTCAGACAACACAATGGGATGACACCTATATTGACAGTCAGAAGACACAACGGGATGACACGTATAATGACGCAGTAAGACAACATATCCGGACGACAGGTATAATGTCGCAGTCAGACAACACAACAGGATGACAGGTATAAGGACACAGTCAGACAACACAACGGGATGACACCTATAATGACGCAGTCAGACAACATATCAGGACGACAGGTATAATGACGCAGTCAGACAACACAACAGGACAACAGGTATAATGACACAGTCAGACAACATAAAAGGACGATACGTATAATGACGCAGTCAGACAACACAAAAGGATGACAGGTATAAGGACACAGTCAGACAACATATCAGTACGACAGGTATAATGACGCAGTAAGACAACATATTAAGATGACACGTATAATGATGCAGTCAGACAACATATCAGGACGACATCTATAATGATGCAGTAGGACAACACAATGGGATGACACGTATAAGGACACAGTCAGACAACACAACGGGATGACACGTATAATGACGCAGTCAGACGAAACAACAGGATGACACATATAATAACGCAGTAAGACAACACAACGGCATGACACCTATAATGACACAGTCAGACAACACAACAGGACGACAGTAAAATGACGCAGTCAGACAACACAACAGGACAACAGGTATAATGACACAGTCAGACAACACAATGGGACGACACCTATATTGACACGGTCAGAAGACACAATGGGATGACACGTATAATGATGCAGTAAAACAAAACAACAAGACAACAGGTATAATGACAAAGTCAGACAACACAATGGGACGACACCTATATTGACACAGTCAGAAGACACAACGGGATGACACGTATAATGACGCAGTAAGACAACACAACAGGACAACAGGTATTATGACACAATCAGACAACATATCAGGACGACACTTATAATGACGCAGTCAGACAACACAACAGTACAACAGGTATAATGACGCAGTCAGACAACACAACAGGGAGACAGGTATAATGACGCAGTCAGACAACATATCAGGACAACAGGTAAAATGACACAGTCAGACAACATATCAGGAAGACACGTATAATGACGCAATCAGACAACACAACAGGACAACAGGTATATTGACGCAGTCAGACAACATATCAGGATGACACGTATTGTGACACAGTCAGACAACATATCAGGAGGACAGGTATAATGACACAGTCAGACAACACAACAGGACGACAGTAAAATGACGCAGTCAGACAACACAACAGGACAACAGGTATAATGACACAGTCAGACAACACAATGGGACGACACCTATATTGACACAGTCAGACAACACAACGGGACGACAGGTATAATGACGCAGTCAGACAACATATCAGGACGACAGGTATAATGACGCAGTAAGACAACACAATAGGACGACAGGTATAATGACGCAGTAAGACAACATATCAGGACGACACGTATAATGACGCAGTCAGACAACACAACAGGACAACAGGTATAATGACACAGTCAAACAACATATCAGGATGACACGTTTACTGACAGTCAGACAAAATATCAGGATTACACGTATAATGACACAGTCAGACAACACAACGGGACGACAGGTATAATGACACAGTCAGACAACACAACAGGACAACAGGTATAATGACACAGTCAGACAAAACAACGGGATGACACCTATAATGACGCAGTCAGACAACACAATGGGATGACACCTATATTGACACAGTCAGAAGACAGAATGGGATGACACGTATAATGACGCAGTCAGACAACATATCAGGACGACAGGTATAATGACGCAGTCAGACAACACAACAGGATGAGAGGTATAAGGACACAGTCAGACAACACAACGGGATGACACCTATAATGACGCAGTCAGACAACATATCAGGACGACACGTATAATGACACAGTCAGACAACACAACAGGACGACAGTAAAATGACGCAGTCGGACAACACAACAGGACAACAGGTATAATGACACAGTCAGACAACACAATGGGACGACACCTATATTGACACAGTCAGACAACACAACGGGACGACAGGTATAATGACGCAGTCAGACAACATATCAGGACGACAGGTATAATGACGCAGTAAGACAACACAATAGGACGACAGGTATAATGACGCAGTAAGACAACATATCAGGACGACACGTATAATGACGCAGTCAGACAACACAACAGGACAACAGGTATAATGACACAGTCAAACAACATATCAGGATGACACGTTTACTGACAGTCAGACAAAAAATTAGGATTACACGTATAATGACACAGTCAGACAACACAACGGGACGACAGGTATAATGACAGTCAGACAACACAACAGGACAACAGGTATAATGACACAGTCAGACAAAACAACGGGATGACACCTATAATGACGCAGTCAGACAACACAATGGGATGACACCTATATTGACACAGTCAGAAGACAGAATGGGATGACACGTATAATGACGCAGTCAGACAACATATCAGGACGACAGGTATAATGACGCAGTCAGACAACACAACAGGATGACAGGTATAAGGACACAGTCAGACAACACAACGGGATGACACCTATAATGACGCAGTCAGACAACATATCAGGACGACAGGTATAATGACGCAGTAAGACAACACAACAGGACAACAGGTATAATGACACAGTCAGAAAACATATAAGGACGATGCGTATAATGACGCAGTCAGACAACACAACAGGATGACAGGTATAAGGACACAGTCAGACAACACAACGGGATGACACCTGTAATGACACAGACAACATATCAGGATGACAAGTATAATGACGCAGTAAGACAACACAACAGGACGACACGTATAATGACACAGTCAGACAACACAACAGGACGACAGGAATAAGGACACAGTCAGACAACACAACAGGATGACAGGTATAAGGACGCAGTCAGACAACACAACAGGACAACAGGTATAATGACACAGTCAGACAACACAACAGGACAACAGAACGACACGTATAATGAAGCAGTAAGACAACACAACAAGACAACAGGTATAATGACACAGTCAGACAACACAACGGGACGACACCTATGATGACGAAGTCCAAAAACATATCAGGACGACAGGTACAATGACGCAGTTAGACGACACAAAAGGACGACACGTATAATGACGCAGTAAGACGACACAACGGGAGGACAGGTATAATGACACAGTCAGACGACACAACGGGGTGACACGTATAATGACTTAGCCAGACAACACAACAGGACGACGGCTATAAGGACACAGTCAGACAACACAACGGAACGACAGGTATAATGACGCAGTCAGACAACATATCAGGACGACAGGTATAATGACACAGTCAGACAACACAATGGGACGACACCTATAGTGACACAGTCAGAAGACACAACGGGATAACACGTATAATGACGCAGTAAGACAACACAACAGGACAACAGGTATAATGACACAGTCAGACAACACAATGGGATGACCCCTTTATTGACACAGTCAGAAGACACAACGGGATGACACGTATAATGACACAGTAAGACAAAACAACTGGACAACAGGTATAATGACACAGTCAGACAACACAATGGGACGACAGGTATAATGACGCAGTAAGACAACATATCAGGACGACACGTATAATGATGCAGTCAGACAACACAACAGGACAACAGGTATAATGACACAGTCAGACAACATATCAGGATGACACGTTTAATGACAGTCAGACAAAATATCAGGATTACACGTATAATGACGCAGTAAGACAAGACAACGGGAGGACAGGTATAATGACACAGTCAGACGACACAGTCAGACAACATATCAGGACGACAGGTACAATGACACAGTCAGACAACACAATGGGACGACACCTATAGTGACACAGTCAGAAGACACAACGGGACAACACGTATAATGACGCAGTAAGACAACACAACAGGACAACAGGTATAATGACACAGTCAGACAACACAATGGGATGACCCCTTAATTGACACAGTCAGAAGACACAACGGGATGACACGTATAATGACACAGTAAGACAACATATCAGGACGACAGGTATAATGACGCAGTAAGACAACATATCAGGACGACACGTATAATGACGCAGTCAGACAACACAACAGGACAACAGATATAATGACACAGTCAGACAACACAACAGGACAACAGGTATAATGACACAGTCAAACAACATATCATGATGACACGTATAATGATGCAGTCAGACAACACAACAGGACAACAGGTACAATGACACAGTCAAACAACATATCAGGATGACACGTATTGTGACACAGTCAGACAACATATCAGGAGGACAGGTATAATGACACAGTCAGACAACACAACGGGATGACACCTATAATGACACAGTCAGACAACACAACAGGACGACAGTAAAATGACGCAGTCAGACAACACAACAGGACAACAGATATAATGACACAGTCAGACAACACAATGGGACGACACCTATATTGACACAGTCAGAAGACACAACGGGACGACACGTATAATGATGCAGTAAGACAACACAACAGGACAACAGGTATAATGACACAGTCAGACAACACAATGGTTCGACACCTATATTGACACGGTCAGAAGACACAACGGGATGACACGTATAATGACGCAGTAAGACGACACAACGGGACGACACGTATAAGGACGCAGCAACACAACACGACAGGACAACAGGTATAATGACACAGTCAGACAACACAATGGGACGACAGGTATAATGACGCAGTAAGACAACATATCAGGACGACACGTATAATGACGCTGTCAGACAACACAACAGGACAACAGGTATAATGACACAGTCAGACAGCATATCAGGATGACATGTTTAATGACACAGTCAGACAACATATCAGGATGACACGTATAATGACGCAGTCAGACAACACAATGGGATGACACCTATATTGACACAGTTAGAAGACACAACGGGATGACACCTATAATAACACAGTCAGACAACATATAAGGATGACACGTATTGTGACACAGTCAGACAACATATCAGGAGGAGAGGTATAATGACACAGTCAGACAACACAACAGGATGACAGGTATAAGGACACAGTCAGACAACACAACGGGATGACACCTATAATGACGCAGTCAGAAAACTTATCAAGACGACAGGTATAATGACACAGTCAGACAACATATCAGGATGACACGTATTGTGACACAGTCAGACAACATATCAGGAGGACAGGTATAATGACACAGTCAGACAACACAACAGGATGACAGGTATAAGGACACAGTCAGACAACACAACGGGATGACACCTATAATGACGCAGTCAGAAAACTTATCAGGATGACAGGTATAATGACACAGTCAGACAACATATCAGGATGACACGTATTGTGACGCAGTCAGACAACATATCAGGACGACAGATATAATGACGCAGTCAGACAACATATCAGGACGCCACGTATAATGACGCAGTCAGACAACACAACAGGACAACAGGTATAATGACAAAGTCAGACAACATATCAGGACGACACGTATAATGACGCAGTCAGACAACACAACAGGATGACAGGTATAAGGACACAGTTAGACAACACAACGGGATGACAGGTATAATGACGCAGTCAGACAACACAACAGGACAACAGGTATAATGACACAGTCAGACAACACAATGGGACGACACCTATAGTGACACAGTCAGAAGACACAACGGGACGACACGTATAATGACGCAGCAAGACAACACGACAGGACAACAGGTATAATGACACAGTCAGACAACACAATGGGACGACGGGTATAAGGACGCAGTAAGACAACATATCAGGACAACACGTATAATGACGCAGTCAGACAACACAACAGGACAACAGGTATAATGACACAGTCAGACAGCATATCAGGATGACACGTTTAATGACACAGTCAGACAACATATCAGGATGACACGTATAATGACGCAGTCAGACAACACAATGGGATGACACCTATATTGACACAGTTAGAAGACACAACGGGATGACACCTATAATGACAGTCAGACAACATATAAGGACGATACGTATAATGACGCAGTCAGACAACACAACAGGACAACAGGTATAATGACAAAGTCAGACAACATATCAGGACGACAGATATAATGACACAGTCAGACAACATATCAGGACAACACGTATAATGACGCAGTCAGACAACACAACAGGACAACAGGTATAATGACACAGTCAGACAACATATCAGGACGACACATATAATGACGCAGTCAGACAACACAACAGGACGACAGGTATAAGGACACAGTTAGACAACACAACGGGATGACACCTATAATGACACAGTCAGAAAACATATCAGGACGACAGGTATAATGACACAGTCAGACAACATATCAGGACGACACGTATAATGACGCAGTCAGACAACACAACAGGACAACACGTATAATGACGCAGTCAGACAACACAACAGGACAACAGGTACAATGACACAGTCAGACAGCATATCAGGATGACACAGTCAGACAACATATCAGGATGACACGTATAATGACGCAGTCAGACAACACAATGGGATGACACCTATATTGACACAGTTAGAAGACACAACGGGATGACACCTATAATGACACAGTCAGACAACATATAAGGACGATACGTATAATGACGCAGTCAGACAACACAACAGGACAACAGGTATAATGACGCAGTCAGACAACACAACAGGACAACAGGTACAATGACACAGTCAGACAGCATATCAGGATGACACGTTTAATGACACAGTCAGACAACATATCAGGATGACACGTATAATGACGCAGTCAGACAACACAATGGGATGACACCTATATTGACACAGTTAGAAGACACAATGGGATGACACCTATAATGATACAGTCAGACAACATATAAGGACGATACGTATGATGACGCAGTCAGAAAACATATAAGGACGATACGTATAATGACGCAGTCAGACAACACAACAGGACAACAGGTATAATGACACAGTCAGACAACACAATGGGATGACACCTATATTGACACAGTCAGAAGACACAACGGGGCGACACGTATAATGACTCAGCCAGACAACACAACAGGACGATGGCTATAAGGACACAGTCAGACAACACAACGGGACGATAGGTATAATGACGCAGTCAGACAACATATCAGGACGACAGGTATAATGACACAGTCAGACAACACAATGGGACGACACCTATTGTGACACAGTCAGAAGACACAACGGGACGACACGTATAATGACGCAGTAAGACACCACAACAGGACAACAGGTATAATGACACAGTCAGACAACACAATGGGATGACACCTATATTGACACAGTCAGAAGACACAACGGGATGACATCTATAATGACGCAGTCAGACAACATATCAGGACGACAGGTATAATGACACAGTCAGACAACACAACGGGACGACACCTATGATGACGCAGTCAGACAACACAACAGGACGACAGGTATAATGACACAGTCAGACAACACAACAGAACAACAGGTATAATGACACGGTCAGATAACATATCAGGATGACACGTATTGTGACACAGTCAGACAACATATCAGGAGGACAGGTATAATGACAAAGTCAGACAACACGACGGGTCGACACCTATGATGACGCAGTCAGACAACATATCAGGACGACAGATAAAATGACGCAATCAGACAACACAACAGAAAGACATGTATAATGAAGCAGTAAGACAACACAACAAGACAACAGGTATAATGACACAGTCAGACAACACAACGGGACGACATCTATGATGACGCAGTCCGAAACATATCAGGACGACAGGTATAATGACGCAGTTAGACGACACAACAGGACGACACGTATAATGACACAGTCAGACGACACAACGGGGCGACACGTATAATGACTCAGCCAGACAACACAACAGGACAATGGCTATAAGGACACAGTCAGACAACACAACGGGACGATAGGTATAATGACGCAGTCAGACAACATATCAGGACGACAGGTATAATGACACAGTCAGACAACACAATGGGACGACACCTATAGTGACACAGTCAGAAGACACAACGGGACGACACGTATAATGACGCAGTCAGACAACACAACAGGACAACAGGTATAATGACACAGTCAGACAACACAATGGGACGACCCCTTTATTGACACAGTCAGAAGACACAACGGGATGACACGTATAATGACACAGTAAGACAACACAACTGGACAACAGGTATAATGACACAGTCAGACAACACAATGGGACGACAGGTATAATGACGCAGTAAGACAACATATCAGGACGACACGTATAATGACGCAGTCAGACAACACAACAGGACAACAGGTATAATGACACAGTCAGACAACACAACAGGACAACAGGTATAATGACACAGTCAGACAAAACAACGGGATGACACCTATAATGACGCAGTCAGACAACACAATGGGATTACACCTATATTGACACAGTCAGAAGACAGAATGGGATGACACGTATAATGACACAGTCAGACAACATATCAGGACGACAGTTATTATGACGCAGTAAGAAAACACAACAGGACAACAGGTATAATGACACAGTCAGACAACATATAAGGACGATGCGTATAATGACGCAGTCAGACAACACAACAGTATGACAGGTATAAGGACACAGTCATACAACACAACGGGATGACACCTATAATGACACAGACAACATATCAGGACGACATCTATAATGATGCAGTAGGACAACACAATGGGATGACACGTATTGTGACACAGTCAGACAACATATCAGGACGACACGTATAATGACGCAGTCAGACGAAACAACAGGATGACACATATAATGACACAGTCAGACAACACAACAGGACGACAGTAAAATGACGCAGTCAGACAACACAACAGGACAACAGGTATAATGACACAGTCAGACAACACAATGGGACGACACCTATAGTAACACAGTCAGAAGAAACAACGGGACGACACGTATAATGACGCAGTAAGACAACCCAACAGGACAACAGGTATAATGACACAGTCAGACAACACAACAGGACGATGGCTATAAGGACACAGTCAGACAACACAACGGGACGATAGGTATAATGACGCAGTCAGACAACATATCAGGACGACAGGTATAATGACACAGTCAGACAACACAATGGGACGACACCTATAGTGACACAGTCAGAAGACACAACAGGACAACAGGTATAATGACACAGTCAGACAACACAATGGGACGACCCCTTTATTGACACAGTCAGAAGACACAACGGGATGACACGTATAATGACACAGTAAGACAACACAACTGGACAACAGGTATAATGACACAGTCAGACAACACAATGGGACGACAGGTATAATGACGCAGTAAGACAACATTTCAGGACGACACGTATAATGACGCAGTCAGACAACACAACAGGACAACAGGTATAATGACACAGTCAGACAAAACAACGGGATGACACCTATAATGACGCAGTCAGACAACACAATGGGATGACACCTATATTGACACAGTCAGAAGACAGAATGGGATGACACGTATAATGACGCAGTAAGACAACATATAAGGACGATACATATAATGACGCAGTCAGAGAACACAATGCAACGACAGGTATAATGACGCAGTAAGACAACATATCAGGACGACACGTATAATGACACAGTCAGACAACACAATGCAATGAAAGGTATAATGACGCAGTAAGACAACATATCAGGACGACACGTATAATGACGCAGTCAGACAACACAACAGGACAACAGGTATAATGACACAGTCAGACAACATATCAGGATGACACGTTTAATGACACAGTCAGAGAAAATATCAAGATGACACGCATAATGACGCAGTCAGACAACACAATGGGATGACACCTATATTGACACAGTCAGACGACACAACGGGTTGACACCTATAATGACACAGTCAGACAACATATAAGGCGATACGTATAATGACGCAGTCAAACAACACAACAGGATGACAGGTATGAGGACACAGTCAGACAGCACAACGGGATGACACCTATGATGACGCAGTCAGAAAACATATCAGGAGGACAGGTATAATGACACAGTCAGAGAACATATCAGGATGACACGTATAATGACGCAGTCAGACAACACAACAGGACAACAGGTATAATGACACAGTCAGACAACATATCAGGAGGACAGGTATAATGACACAGTCAGACAACACAACAGGACAACAGGTATAATGACACAGTCAGACTAGACAATGGGACGACACCTATATTGACACGGTCAGAAGACACAACGGGATGAGACGTATAATGACGCAGTAAGACAAAACAACAAGACAACAGGTATAATGACGCGGTCAGACAACACAATGGGACGACACCTATATTGACACGGTCAGAAGACACAACGGGATGACACGTATAATGACGCAGTAAGAAAACACAACAGGACTACAGATATAATGACACAGTCAGATAACATATCAGGACGACCCTTATAATGACGCAGTCAGACAACACAACAGGACAACAGGTATAATGACACAGTCAGAAAACATATCAGGACGACACGTATAATGACGCAGTCAGACAACACAACAGGACAACAGGTATAATGACACAGTCAGACAACATATCAGGATGACACTTATTGTGACACAGTCAGACAACATATCAGGGGGACAGATATAATTATGCAGTAAGACAACACAACAGGATAAAAGGTATAATGACACAGTCAGACAACACAACGGGATGACACCTATAATGACACAGACAACATATCAGGACGACAGGTATAATGACGCAGTAAGACAACACAACAGGACGACACGTATATGGACACAGTCAGACAACATATCAGGATGACACGTATAATGACGCAGTCAGACAAGACAACAGGACAACAGAACGACACGTATAATGAAGCAGTAAACAACACTACAAGACAAAAGGTATAATGACACAGTCAGACAACACAACAGGACGACAGGTATAATGACACAGTCAGACAACACAATGGGACGACACCTATGATGACGAAGTCCAAAAACATATCAGGACGACAGGTATAATGACGCAGTTAGACGACACAACAGGACGACACGTATAATGACGCAGTAAGACAACACAACGGGAGGACAGGTATAATGACACAGTCAGACGACACAACGGGGCGACACGTATAATGACTTAGATAGACAACACATCAGGACGACGGCTATAAGGACACAGTCAGACAACACAACGGGACGATAGGTATAATGACGCAGTCAGACAACATATCAGGACGACAGGTATAATGACACAGTCAGACAACACAATGGGACGACACCTATAGTGACACAGTCAGAAGACACAACGGGATGACAAGTATAATGACGCAGTAAGACAACACAACAGGACAACAGGTATATTGACGCAGTCAGACAACACAACAGGATGACAGGTATAAGGACACAGTTAGACAACTCAACGGGATGACAGGTATAATGACGCAGTCCGACAACACAACAGGACAACAGGTATAATGACGCAGTAAGACAACATTTCAGGACGACACGTATAATGACGCAGTCAGACAACACAGCAGGACAACAGGTATAATGACACAGTCAGACAACATATCAGGATGACACGTTTAATGACACAGTCACACAACATATCAGGACGACAGATATAATGACGCAGTCAGACAACACATCAGGACGACACGTATAATGACGCAGTAAGACACCACAACAGGACAACAGGTATAATGACACAGTCAGACAACATATCAGGGACACACGTATAATGACGCAATCAGACAACACAACAGGACAACAGGTATATTGACGCAGTCAGACAACACAACAGGATGACAGGTATAAGGACACAGTTAGACAACACAACGGGATGACAGGTATAATGACGCAGTCCGACAACACGACAGGACAACAGGTATAATGACACAGTCAGACAACACAATGGGACGACACCTATAGTGAAACAGTCAGAAGACACAACGGGATGACACGTATAATGACGCAGTAAGACAAAACAACAGGACAACAGGTATAATGACACAGTCAGACAACACAATGGGACGACAGGTATAATGACGCAGTAAGACAACATATCAGGACGACACGTATAATGACGCAGTCAGACAACACAACAGGACAACAGGTATAATGACACAGTCAGACAACATATCAGGATGACACGTTTAATGACACAGTAACACAACATATCAGGATGACACATATAATGACGCAGTCAGACAACATATCTGGACGACAGGTATAATGACACAGTCAGACAACACAATGGGACGACACCTATAGTGACACAGTCAGAAGACACAACGGGACGACAGGTATAATGACACAATCAGACAACATATCAGGATGACACGTATTGTGACACAGTCAGACAACATATCAGGAGGACAGGTATAATGACACAGTCAGACAACACAACGGGACGACACCTATGATGACGCAGTCAGACAACATATCAGGACGACAGGTAAAATGACACAGTCAGACAACATATCAGGACGATACTTATAATGACGCAGTTAGACAACACAACAGGATGATAGGTATAATGACACAGTCAGACAACACAACGGGACGACACCTATGATGACACAGTCAGACAACATATCAGGAGGACAGGTATAATGACACAGTCAGACAACACAACGGGACGACACCTATGATGACGCATTCAGACAACATATCAGGACGACAGATATAATGACACAGTCACACAACATATTAGGATGACACGTATAACGACGCAGTCAGACAACACAATGGGATGACACCTATATTGACACAGTCAGAAGACACAACGGGATGACACCTATAATGACACAGTCTGACAACATATAAGGCGATACGTATAATGACGCAGTCAGACAACACAACAGGATGACAGGTATGAGGACACAGTCAGACAACACAACGGGATGACACCTATAATGACGCAGTCAGAAAACATATCAGGACGACAGGTATAATGACACAGTCAGACAACATATCAGGATGACACGTATTGTGACACAGTCAGACAACATATCAGGACGACAGGTATAATGACACAGTCAGACAACACAACGGGACAACAGGTATAATGACACAGTCAGACAACATATCAGGATGACAGGTATAATGACGCAGTAAGACAACATATCAGGACGACAGGTATAATGACACAGTCAGACAACACAATGGGACGACACCTATATTGACACAGTCAGAAGACAACACGGGACGACAGGTATAATGACGCAGTCATACGACACAACAGGACGACACGTATAATGACGCAGTCAGACAACACAACTGGAGGACAGTTATAATGACACAGTCAGACGACACAACGGGATGACACGTATAATGACGCAGTAAGATAACAGAACAGGACGACGGGTATAATGACGCAGTCAGACAACATATCAGGACGACAGGTATAATGACACAGTCAGACAACACAATGGGACGACACCTATAGTGACACAGTCAGAAGACACAACGGGACAACACGTATAATGACGCAGTCAGACAACACAATGGGACGACACCTATAGTGAAACAGTCAGAAGACACAACGGGATGACACGTATAATGACGCAGTAAGACAAAACAACAGGACAACAGGTATAATGACACAGTAAGACATAACAACAGGATGACAGGTATGAGGACACAGTCAGACGACACAACGGGATGACACCTATAATGACGCAGTCAGAAAACATATCAGGACGACAGGTATAATGACACAGTCAGACAACATATCAGGATGACACGTATTGTGACACAGTCAGACAACATATCAGGACGACAGGTATAATGACACAGTCAGACAACACAACGGGACAACAGGTATAATGACACAGTCAGACAACATATCAGGATGACAGGTATAATGACGCAGTAAGACAACATATCAGGACGACAGGTATAATGACGCAGTAAGACAACAAAACAGGACAACAGGTATAATGACACAGTCAGACAACACAACGGGACGACAGGTATAATGACACAGTCAGACAACACAATGGGACGACACCTATAGTGACACAGTCAGAAGACACAACGGGACGACAGGTATAATGACACAATCAGACAACATATCAGGATGACACGTATTGTGACACAGTCAGACAACATATCAGGAGGACAGGTATAATGACACAGTCAGAAGACACAACGGGACAACACGTATAATGACGCAGTCAGACAACACAATGGGACGACACCTATAGTGAAACAGTCAGAAGACACAACGGGATGACACGTATAATGACGCAGTAAGACAAAACAACAGGACAACAGGTATAATGACACAGTAAGACATAACAACAGGATGACAGGTATGAGGACACAGTCAGACGACACAACGGGATGACACCTATAATGACGCAGTCAGAAAACATATCAGGACGACAGGTATAATGACACAGTCAGACAACATATCAGGATGACACGTATTGTGACACAGTCAGACAACATATCAGGACGACAGGTATAATGACACAGTCAGACAACACAACGGGACAACAGGTATAATGACACAGTCAGACAACATATCAGGATGACAGGTATAATGACGCAGTAAGACAACATATCAGGACGACAGGTATAATGACGCAGTAAGACAACAAAACAGGACAACAGGTATAATGACACAGTCAGACAACACAACGGGACGACAGGTATAATGACACAGTCAGACAACACAATGGGACGACACGTATAGTGACACAGTCAGAAGACACAACGGGACGACAGGTATAATGACACAATCAGACAACATATCAGGATGACACGTATTGTGACACAGTCAGACAACATATCAGGAGGACAGGTATAATGACACAGTCAGACAACACAACGGGACGACACCTATGATGACGCAGTCAGACAACATATCAGGACGACAGGTAAAATGACACAGTCAGACAACATATCAGGACGATACTTTTAATGACGCAGTTAGACAACACAACAGGATGATAGGTATAAGGACACAGTCAGACAACACAACGGGACGACACCTATGATGACGCATTCAGACAACATATCAGGACGACAGTCATAATGACGCAGTCAGACAACACAATGGGACGACACCTATAGTGACACAGTCAGACAACACAACAGGACAACACATATAATGACGCAGACAGACAACACAATGGGATGACACCTATATTGACACAGTCAGACGACACAACTGGATGACACGTATAATGACACAGTCAGACAACACAATAGGACAACACATATAATGACGCAGACAGAGAACACAATGGGACGACACCTATAGTGACACAGTCAGAAGACACAACGGGACGACAGGTATAATGACACAATAAGACAACATATCAGGATGACACGTATTGTGACACAGTCAGACAACATATCAGGAGGACAGGTATAATGACACAGTCAGACAACACAACGGGACGACACCTATGATGACGCAGTCAGACAACATATCAGGACGACAGGTAAAATGACACAGTCAGACAACATATCAGGACGATACGTATAATGACGCCGTTAGACAACACAACAGGATGACAGGTATAGTGACGCAGTCAGACAACACAATGGGACGACACCTATAGTGACACAGTCAGACAACACAACAGGACAACACATATAATGACGCAGACAGACAACACAATGGGATGACACCTATATTGACACAGTCAGAAGACACAACGGGATGACACGTATAATGACGCAGTAAGACAACACAACACAACAGGACAACAGGTATAATGACACAGTCAGACAACATATCAGGATGACACGTATAATGACGCAGTCAGACAACACAATGGGATGACACCTATATTGACACAGTCAGAAGACACAACAGGACGACACGTATAATGACACAGTCAGACAACACAACAGGACGACAGGTATAATGACACAGTCAGACAACACAATGGGACGACACCTATAGTGACACAGTCAGAAGACACAACGGGATGACACGTATAATGACACAGTCAGACAACACAACAGGACAACACATATAATGACGCAGACAGAGAATACAATGGGACGACACCTATAGTGACACAGTCAGAAGACACAACGGGACGACAGGTATAATGACACAATAAGACAACATATCAGGATGACACGTATTGTGACACAGTCAGACAACATATCAGGACGACAGGTATAATGACACAGTCAGACAACACAACGGGACGACACCTATGATGACGCAGTCAGACAACATATCAGGACGACAGGTAAAATGACACAGTCAGACAACATATCAGGACGATACGTATAATGACGCCGTTAGACAACACAACAGGATGACAGGTATAGTGACGCAGTCAGACAACACAATGGGACGACACCTATAGCGACACAGTCAGACAACACAACAGGACAACACATATAATGACGCAGACAGACAACACAATGGGATGACACCTATATTGACACAGTCAGAAGACACAACGGGATGACACGTATAATGACGCAGTAAGACAACACAACACAACAGGACAACAGGTATAATGACACAGTCAGACAACATATCAGGATGACACGTATAATGACGCAGTCAGACAACACAATGGGATGACACCTATATTGACACAGTCAGAAGACACAACAGGACGACACGTATAATGACACAGTCAGACAACACAACAGGACGACAGGTATAATGACACAGTCAGACAACACAACGGGACAACACATATAATGACGCAGTCAGACAACATATGAGGACGACATGTGTAATGATGCAGTAGGACAACACAACAGGACAACAGGTATAATGACACAGTCAGACAACACAATGGGACTACACCTATATTGATACAGTGAGAAGACACAACGGGATGACACGTATAATGACGCAGTAAGACAATACAACACAACAGGACAACAGGTATAATGACACAGTCAGACAACACAATGGGAAGACCCCTTTATTGACACAGTCAGAAGACACAACAGGACGACACGTATAATGAAGCAGTAAGTCAACACAACAGGTATAATGACACAGTCAGACAACACAATGGGACGACACCTATATTGACACAGTCAGAAGACACAACGGGATGACACGTATAATGACGCAGTCAGACAACACAACAGGATGAAAGGTATAAGGACACAGTCAGACAACACAACGGGATGACAGGTATAATGACGCAGTTAGACAACATATCAGGATGACAGGTATAATGACGCAGTAAGACAACATATCAGGACGACAGGTATAATGACGCAGTCAGACAGCACAACAGGACAACAGGTATAATGACACAGTCAGACAACACAATGGGAAGACACCTATATTGACACAGTCAGAAGACACAACGGGATGACACGTATAATGACGCAGTAAGACAACACAACAGGACAACAGGTATAATGACACAGTCAGACAACACAATGGGAAGACCCCTTTATTGACACAGTCAGAAGACACAACAGGACGACACGTATAATGAAGCAGTAAGTCAACACAACAGGTATAATGACACAGTCAGACAACACAATGGGACGACACCTATATTGACACAGTCAGAAGACACAACGGGATGACACGTATAATGACGCAGTAAGACAACACAACAGGACAACAGGTATAAGGACACAGTCAGACAACACAACGGGACGACAGGTATAATGACGCACTCAGTCGACACAACGGGACGACACGTATAATGACGCAGTCAGACAACACAACAGGATGACAGGTATAATGACGCACTCAGTCGACACAACGGGACGACACATATAATGACGCAGTCAGACAACACAACAGGACGACAGGTATAATGACGCAGTCAGACAACACAACAGAACAACAGGTATAATGACACAGTCAGACAACATATCAGGATGACACGTATAATGACGCAGTCAGACAACACAACAGCACAACAGGTATAATGACACAGTCAGACAACACAACAGGACGACAGTAAAATGACGCAGTCAGACAACACAACAGCACAACAGGTATAATGACACAGTCAGACAACACAATGGGACGACACCTATATTGACACAGTCAGAAGACACAACAGGACGACACGTATAATGAAGAAGTAAGTCAACACAACAGGTATAATGACACAGTCAGACAACACAATGGGACGACACCTATATTGACACAGTCAGAAGACACAACGGGATGACACGTATAATGACGCAGTAAGACAACACAACAGGACAACAGGTATAATGACACAGTCAGAAAACATATCAGGACGACACTTATTATGACGCAGTCAGACAACACAACAGGACAACAGGTATAATGACACAGTCAGACAACATATCAGGACGACAGGTATAATGACACAGTCAGACAACACAATGGGACAACACCTATATTGACACAGTCAGAAGACAAAACGGGACGACCCCTTTGATGACGCAGTCAGAAAACATATCGGGACGACAGGTATAATGACGCAGTCAGACGACACAACAGGACGACACGTATGATGACGCAGTAAGACAACACAACGGGTGGACAGGTATAATGACACAGTCAGACGACACAACGGGACGACACGTATAATGACGCAGGCAGACAACACAACAGGATGACAGGTATAAGGACACAGTCAGACAACACAACGGGACGAATGGTATAATGACGCAGTCAGACAACATATCAGGATGACAGGTATAATGACGCACTCAGTCGACACAACGGGACGACACGTATAATGACGCAGTAAGACAACACAACAGAACAACAGGTATAATGACACAGTCAGACAACATATCAGGATGACACGTATAATGACGCAGTCAGACAACACAACAGCACAACAGGTATAATGACACAGTCAGACAACACAACAGGACGACAGTAAAATGACGCAGTCAGACAACACAACAGGACGACGGGTATAAGGACACAGTCAGACAACACAACGGGACGAATTGTATAATGACGCAGTCAGACAACATGTCAGGATGACAGGTATAATGACGCACTCAGTCGACACAACGGGACGACACGTATAATGACGCAGTCAGACAACACAACGGGACGACAGGTATAATGACGCAGTAAGACAACATATCAGGATGACAGGTATAATGACGCACTCAGTCGACACAACGGGACGACACGTGTAATGACGCAGTCAGACAACACAACAGGACGACAGGTATAATGACACAGTAAGACAACACAACAGAACAAGAGGTATAATGACACAGTCAGACAACATATCAGGATGACACGTATAATGACACAGTCAGACAACACAACAGCACAACAGGTATAATGACACAGTCAGACAACACAACAGGACGACAGTAAAATGACGCAGTCAGACAACACAACAGCACAACAGGTATAATGACACAGTCAGACAACACAATGGGACGACACCTATATTGAGACAGTCAGACGACACAACGGGATGACACGTATAATGACGCAGTAAGACAACACAACAGGACAACAGGTTTAATGACACAGTCAGAAAACATATCAGGACGACACTTATAATGACGCAGTCAGACAACACAACAGGACAACAGGTATAATGACACAGTCAGACAACATATCAGGATGACACGTATAATGACGCAGTCAGACAACACAACAGCACAACAGGTATAATGACACAGTCAGAAGACACAACGGGACGACACGTATAATGACGCAGTAAGACAACACAACAGGACAACAGGTATAATGACACAGTCAGACAACACAATGGGATGACACCTATATTGAAACAGTCAGACAACACAACGGGACAACACATATAATGACGCAGTCAGACAACAAAACAGGACAACAGGTATAATGACAAAGTCAGACGACACAACGGGACGACACGTATAATGACGCAGTCAGACAACATATCAGGATGACGCGTATCATGATGCAGTCATTCAACACAACGTAACGATAGGTATAGCGACACAGTCAGACGACTCAATGGGACGACAGGTATAATGACGCAGTCACACAACATATCAGGACGATATATATATTGACACAGTCAGACGACACAACATATCAGGACGATAATCTATATTGACACAGTCAGACGACATATCAGGACGACACGTATAATGACACAGTCAGACAACACAACAGGACAACGGGTATAACTATAACACAAAATCTCTGAAGAAATTGCAGTTTGAATGCTGTCTGCTGAATACAGCATCTACACTGCTAATAGAGCTGACGCTAAACTGCTAATGCTAAGCTGCTAATGCTTTATTTGAAAGATGAATGAATGTCATGTATGAATGATTTGAAATATGTTGTTGAAGGGCTTACACCAAACTGTTAATGCTGTGCTTAAAAGATGAATGAATGTAATGTATGAATGATATTGAATAGGTTGTTGAAGAGTTGCGCTAAACTGCTAATGCTGTGCTTGAATGTTGAATGAATGTAATGTATGAATGATAAAGCTTCGGTTAGAGGTGATGAGAGTGAGTCTGGATGTAAGGAAGATGACTGAGGAGCTAATAAAGGTCAGGTAAGAGGTGATGAGAGTGAGTCTAGAGGTGAGGAAGATGACTGAGGAGGTAATAAAGGTCAGGTTAGAGGTGATGAGAGTCAGTCTGGAGGGAAGGAAGATGACTGAGGAGGTAATGAGGACGATGGAGGACTTTAAAATGGAAGACCAGCTTTGAGAAATGCTTGAGAGACTGTTCAAATATCTGTCCTGTGTGTGTGTATGAGTGTCAGCTGAGCTCCAAATTAACTCAAGTGACCTCCAGCTGAACTCAGCTGTTGCCGTGGTGATGGCTTATGAGTAGAGTTCTTTGTGAACTTTGAAAGGTGATTCTGAAAAAAACTGAAAGATGTGTGAATACTTTGAAAGTAGAATGGAGTTTCTGAGTGAATGTATGAATGAGATGTGAAGTCTTGAAAAAGTGTGAAATGTGGACATTTTGAACATTCATTTCAGATGGGAAATTTTTTGCGGAAAAACGGAAATAACTCGGAAATGATGAATGTTATGAAAGTCATAGCAATAATGTCCTGAATGAGCTGAAAGTTTTAATGTTCAAATGGTTTGAATCGGTTGAAAAATGTGGAAGAAGTAGCGTTGCAAAAAATGCAGCGGCGGAATAATAAAGTAGAACATATGCTGCTTTCAGCATTCACACCAAATATATCTCACTGTCCATTTAAAGTTGTAATTCACTCTTCAATTCTGTAATGTTACATTTTCTGATGACACGTGTAATAAAACGGAACCTGTGAGCTAGTTCGGGCAGACGTTATTATTTCTGATGCACTCAGATGGTCTGTGACACAAATCAAACGCACCCTTCAGGAAAAAGGCGGTCCCTTTAAACTCTCATTGCCCCGCCCACTCTTCAGCTCTCTTGTGGTACTCTGCTGCTCACCTGCTCTAACTGCTGGCCTGCTAATTATGTAGCATTTCTTAAGCAAGCTAGCGTGACAACAGGCAGACTGGGTTGCTTTAGAAAGGTTTTGAAAAGGGAAATAAAGGTGTCTACCGTGTGTTAAGAAAATCCATTCACATGTGAGCTGTTGGCCTTGAACACCACATCAAGTCAAAGGAGTCCATGAAGCTTGGCTACATTGACTGCTTCACTTCACAAGCCACTGTAAGTACCTGCTGCTTGTTGATGTTTTTCCCCCCGCTCTGTTCACCTTGTAGTTGGTTGTTGGTAGTTTGTGCTCATTAAGCTATGAGACTTCAGCTCATTGACTTCAGAGCAATGTTTGGCCTCTGCTAGCACAGTGCTAATTAGCCTTATGCTTGTATGCTGCTGATTTACTTAAAGTATATGCTCTCTTTACAGTGCTGTAACTTGCAAAGGAACTTCTTGTAGGAGCTGTGCTGTTTGTTTTAGTTGTGATTTAGCATGTTGCTTTGATATTGATACTAATAGCTGAGAATGGATGTTTTGGGCTGGACTGAATGCACATATTTAGCTTGTTTTGGTTTGTTATAAGGGTGATTCCTGTTGACCATCTCCATAGCAGCAACGCACTGACATACCCCACTACTTCTGCGTTAATTCTATAACGTTACTTTATACTATAACGTTAGTATTAAAGTGTAACAGTATAGGCCTAGGTTACATGAATTAACTAGCTGTATTTCTGTTATCATTATTAAAAGAAATTAATGACAGTGACAGTGACATGCTCGCAATGTTTGCAGTAACATTGATCAATTAACGGCGAAGACAGAGTTAGGAAAGAGAGGATCTGGAGCCGTCTTTGGCTACTGCAGCACCAGAGACAGGGTGCTTATGCCATACTGTTTAATGATTGGCTTAAGTGAAATACCTACATCATTCAGTTCTAAAATTGCATTTGGAGATTTGACAGGTCAAATCGTTTCCCTCCAGGCAATGGCTTCAGACGCTCTGCAACTAACAAGTTCACACCGCTGCAATTTTCTCTGCAGCATTCTAAAACCTCATAAATTTGCTAGTTATTTTCTCAGCAATTTTCCTCTTTTTTTTCTTGCAAATTTACCACTTTATTTTAAGAATTTTCAACTTTTTTCTCGGAATATTTCTCCCCTCCTCCGGCTCCATATTTTTTTTTTTTTTTTTACAATGGCCCTAATAGACCATCGAACAGACCCTATGTCTGCTTGCTGTACCTAAGCCATCTTGCTAGATAACCACCCAGTTGCCATCAAATTGACACCAACTTATCTGAGGGTGAGTGGCTGCTAGCTGGTGCAACATTGTATGAATGCACCATCCATGTGTCCAGGGCTCCATCTGATAAAGGTTAAATGTTCACATGGCGATGTGGATGCACAGTGCATGTACATCAGACAGATTTTCCTAATTATGCGATAAAGGCAGCCCTTTTTTTCAATGTTTATTGGGCATGCTCATATCATGATGACAATAGAATTGCAATTTATTGTGCAGCCTTAATATCTAGTCAGATCCCCAAACACCCTGCCCTTTAACCCCCCATGTCCTGCCACCTTCTGGCTGCTTTCTTTGCTCACTTAGTTTCTATCACTCAGCCCACCTTAACTCTCTCCAAACTCTGTCCATGCAGGTCAAACATGCGGGTATAATTGAGAGCAGGATTATGCAGAACTGGATTAGTTTTATATGTCGTGAATTAAAGGATGATGGTTTTTAGCATTTTTAACGCTACATGCGTTTATATTTCGACCAAGACATCTGTGTGAACCCAATATTTGTGCATGTGTACATGCGTTACACTGCATCAGATATGAACCAAACCTTTTCACACAATCACGTTTGTTGGCTGTCATGTGCAATAAGAGCGAGTGACATGGGTCCACAGGCGCTGAGCTCGCTGACAGTACATGTGCTACAGTGCTCTGTGCCTGTCTGTCTGTGTTCATCTGCCATCAACATGTTACATGATAGAAAATGTCAGATATGTAGAGCGCCATGCAGCAAGGACACTGTGGCACATTTCTGTTTCTGTGGTTACAGTGAGCTGGATGCTGTTTGTTGGAATATTTCACTGTCATACTGTAAATCAGAGATTTGCTGCATTTTACTTGCGATATTGTGATGAATGTTTCATGGCACATCTGCTGCAGATTTACCTTGCATGGATCAGCTGCATGCATTTTCTTATTTAACAGAGAAGCAGTACTTCACTGCAGGTAACAAATTGACCAACTTGGTCTCATTCCTTTTTCCAGTGAAAACTAATAGTTGTTTTTGTGCTCTGCTGCCAGTTGAAATAGCTCAGCTTGAGGACAGCAAACCATTCAGTGAAGATTATTTCAGCTGATGTCAGTGAAAAGCGAGCACGTGCAGTGAGCAACCAAATTTATTGGCAGGAGAAGCAGCGGCTGGATCGATAGTGGCTGGTTGAGTTATCACAGAAAATGATGAGTCGAGGAATTGTATGATGCATTTCTGGAGGCGTTCAGAAGAAATGATGCATGTGTAAACATTTGTAGACTTATAACCCTATGTAAATTTTATGAACACAAAAGAATAGAAAAAGCTGCTGAAAGTACTGATATACTGCAGGTCCTTACACTATCTAATGATGTGTGTTTCTGTGATGCAATTCAGTTGATGCGGGTGGTTTTCAAAGTGAAAATCATCCTGAATGTTTTCTTTGTCAACATGCTCAACCTGTTCCTCCTATTACCAAGGAAGTGATAGGTGTACTCATTGGAAAAAAAGTGATTTCTGTATCGTACTTCAGCACTTTTACATTTCTTTCCACTGTCAGGACTGAGGTGAGATCTGATGAAGTATCACATTTCTGGCGCTGCACACACGATAAAAACCACACGATAAAAAGAGTCCGTTGGCGATCACTGTTGTCTCCATAGCAGGTGCAGTAAACAAGTCCGGGCATGTCTCCCTCACTGTCGTGTTTCGAGGGGATGTGCTGAGTCGTGCTGCGTTCAGGAGCACTTAGAAATGTGAGTGATCAGACACGTTTCTACAGAAGATCAATATCGGGATTTATTCATCGATATTGGGTCATTCAAATGAGAAATGATTCAAATCGAAGGACAGCTTAAACCCAGCACTAATATCAAGAGGCCATAACATGAAGTTGAAATGTTCTCTGCATCATTTTATATCTCTATGTATGTAAAACAGCCTGACTTATTAGATATCCCTGGATATATTGAAGTCTTGGCTACACAGCTTTGAACTCTTGCCTGTATAATGAGTTGAAAAGATGGATACTCTGTTGGCGTCTGGCAGAGTTTACGAGGTTGTTACCTACAGTGTACTAATATCATGGTGTTTGTAAGGCCTAAAAAGATACACACAAACCTAAGTTTATAAATGACCCTGGCTGATAACCCAAACTTGAACCTCGAGTGTATGCCTCATATCTTTCAGAAAGCCTTACATAAAAGAGACCAATCAATGTTTCATTCTTGTCCCTGTTAAGATAAAGGTTTAATAATAGTAGATTCATGTATTGCGCATATGATTTGCTCTTTGGGGACATGTAAAATGTTCCTACAAACAATTCCTAGATCATAATATTAAAAGCCTGTACAGTAAAAGCATCAAGAGACTTGCAGGCACACACAACACAAACACACATAACATCCTGCATCCAGAGAGCAGAATGCCAGTGACAGCCTGAGTGCTCTGGGCTGATTTTATTTATTATTTATTAAACATTTATCTTTTTCCCTGATCACAGCATATCAGGTGCGTTTTTCTTTGAACTTGTCACGCAACAGATGCGCTCTTATTTATTTTATACAGATGTCTGCACTGGCTCTGTGCAGGCATCGCGTCTCAGCTGCGTGCCATGAGTGGGATGAAGACCTGAGGTGTTTTCCAGACCCAACTTCTTCATATCCTCTTTATTTTATTGTTTTTATCTGACCTTGTTCTTTAATTCTATTTTTTCTGATGCCGTGGTTTTTCTTTTTTTAATTGCTGTTTGGTTTGATTATGAACATGGCCTACTTTACCATCAGGTTGAGTGTGAAATGGCCTAATTGTCATTTATATGTATCAGTGTTGAGGAAGCAATAAGAATACTTAGACATTTAGCTGCTAGACTGCTTGAATTTCGCAGAGAAGTCGGAACCAGCTTGAAGTCTACACAAACCTGGAAGGACTGCTGGTAATATGACCAATGAACAAGTGAGTAGATCAACATGCCCTCTGGCTGTCTGAGTCATACCATCCCCTACAGAACTAAGTGGTATATGGATCTCATGTAGGATAGCTATTAGAATAAGCGCTGGCAGAGGGCATTACTATAATGTGATTTGATGGTCTGAAGTAAGGGAAGAGGAAAGGACATATAAAGAGCACATGCTGTAGAAAAGGCACTGTTTAAGACATTGTTAATTTAGGACCTGTTTTATTCTATAAGTATATATATATATAAGTATGTTTCAACCATAGTATCATCATTGAAGTAACAATTAATGGGCAATGCTTTGTGTACTGTGGAGCAGAAATTGAGAGCACCTAACCTGCCACTGTGTGGAAATACTGTACCGAAGTAAAACTACACCATTCTCCTCTTTGACTTCAGGGGAATGCCAAAGCTGGGGGTAGGCTCTTTGGTAGCCATTTATCAGTTGTGTGCGACCGACAAATACTGGGTCATATTCTCTTCCTGTTGTTTGCCTTGGTTTCCTTCAGTTTGTGAGTGTGCACTGGATAACCAATACAGCTCCACACAGCAAGATACACGTCACACGTGTCGTTCCGAGCGTGTCGACCACTCAACCGAGTAGAACAGAGAGGAAGTATTATACAGAGTCATTCAAAAGAACACGTATGACAGCTATTGGAAATACACAATACAATCCGCGAACTTAAGAGGTCAGTCAATGTTTGGGTAATTTCTTAACCCATCCACATTTAGCATTGGATTGTTTCATAAGGGGTTAAAAGCAAGACGAAATCAACTCTTCTTTTGTCCCCCATCAAACTGCTTTTAACAACATAAATATGCTCTCAAGTACATCCTAAAAAGACGGTTTCATGTTTAAAATTTAATGTGAAAATATGTTTTTAAAAAGAGAGTAGCTAGTTACAAGAGCATCTATCTAGATTATATTGTACTTTGAAATTTATTCTGAGCATTGAAATGACTTCAAGTAAAAGTTGAGCTTAGCAGTTAGTCTTTATGGTACTTTACTCTTCTCTTCTTCTCTCCTTATCTGCATCTCTTAATGATGTAGTTAAATTTGGCACCATCATTGCAAGGGTTCTTATTTGGACATGGTGCAAATTGTTTATCATGGCCACAATCCTCCTGCTAGCCACAACAACAAGCTTTTATTACAGACACACATTTCCCAAATGAGATTCAGCAGTGTGGATGGCATGCCAAGTACGGTTTGATGCCCGCAGCAGCATCATGGGCTGTTGCTCTAAGACTGAAACATTTGACAAGCATGCATGAGAGTCCACATGTGTGCACCATCCTCATTACATACATTTGGGAAGGGCAACATTCAGGCACTCAACTTTAAGCCTAAATCTAAACCACTTTACAATATTCGACACAACATATAACCCCTTGGAGTGCATTACTTAATCATTGTCCTTATGTCTTCACAAATTAAAAATGAGGCACCAGCTGCAACGTAATGTATTTGTTTGACCTGCACATTTCACAGCTGGCCACATCAGCACAGTGTTGTGTGTTAGCATGCGTTGGTGACTTTTGCATAATATCTCCCTGAATAACTGCATGACTGGCAGACTGCTCCGCCTACATGGAGCAGTGCTGAATTCAGCACTGTTAGATCCCTTGATGTTTTTTTTTTTTTTTTTAAATATGTCAAGTCCATTGTGAATTTATCCCAAGCTTCAACAGCTCCCTCTGGTTAACTTAACAAACACAGTGCCAGACTGGCAGACTCACAGACAGAACTAATTTGACTTTCATGCCAACAAGGCACGCATTAGCCATATAATGATGTCAAGATACTTGTACGTTTAGAGCGTGAACTTAAACCTGCATGTAATTTTCACATAACTAATTAGCTATTGGACAAAAGGCAGCCAGAAGAGGCTTCTGTATCTAGTTGATACTGATAAAATATGCTAGCTGATAAGCTAATTGAAGTAGCTGTGACTGACATGCTAGGTTAATACTTAAATTCACCTGAGCAACCCAATTTACTGTACTTTACTACTCCATGATACATTAGCTTGTTTTTTTTAGGAAATAGCAGGCTACAAAGGCGACTTTGAGGCATAGCAAACAAAAAAAACTTTACTGTTCTCTCTTTAAACTAGCCTCTTGTTCCGAATTTATTTAGGTTTTGTCACGTTTATGTACAATCGGTCATTTGATTATCATGAATTAGCCACAAGTAACGTTAGCTAAAAGACAGCAACTTGTTGAATTTCCTCAGAAAACAGGCGGCCCAATGAAAGATGCCGCTACCTTGATGCAATTACTGATTCCTATTGAAAATGATTGGAAACATTTTGAATTAGTTAAGTGTGCTACTCAACAAAAATGTATAACCTAGACCTGGTCCTTTGTTAGACAATTTATTGTGGAAATGTTACATATTTTACCTGACCTTGTGAGTCTGACAATATTCAAATTATCCGTTTATTTGCCTCCAAAATCTTATATCAACCAAAAAAAAGGTTTAAAAATTGTGGATGCAAAATGTGTGTGTTCTGTGAGTAAATAAGAAGCAGACTGTAGTGCTCTTTATATAAAAGCTCTACAAAAAATTGTGCAAATTAACCATTTCCATGGTCAGAATAGGTGTACTTTCCTGTGTTGCTTTGATTTACTGCCCTTTTCTGTTAATGGTTGCCTTAAATTTCAAATGATTTTTCACTGGCACTGTGGTACACTCAATATTTACTTATACCAATTACAATAATTGAACAAGTTCCCTTTTCTCTAGACACTACAACTGTGAAATGCCTTTGAAGGTACAGCAGAGCAGAAGCTTCTCCCTTCCTCCTATACCACAGCACAGTCTCATAAAGCTCCCCATGGGACACTGTGTAAGTTTAAGTGGGTAGGTGCAAACTATGTGTGACCCAGTTTGGGAAAGTGTTATTATCCTCATATTTAAAGTGTTAGTAGCTGAGGGAGCTTTAAGAGCTTCACATATTTAATGCATATTATGTCACTTTACTTCTCCTGTCTTCTGCACTCTGTTGCCTGCTATGTTAAACCTGGCTCAGGATGAACAATTGAGACTTGGCAGAAAGCGCTCAAACCAACAGATAAGAAAAGCATCTTTACGCCTTATCTAGATCCGCTCTTACTGTTATGTTAATTCTGACATAACAGTCCCGGGCTTGTTTCCATTTAGTTTTGCAGGTTTCCACCGGTGTAATGACGCATCGTACAGATGTGGATAATTGCGGACTTGGTCTATCAGCTTCTCTTCAAAACTTTCAGCCATTGTTATCCCTGCTGCTGTGTTGACCCTGTCACATCCCCCCTGCCTCTACACCTACTGTTCATGCTAAAGGCCAAATCTTTTATTAAGTTATTTAATCACAACCAACCTAAACCACTTCAAATTTAACCATACATGTATTTTCTTGCCGTTCCTCCAGAAAGTACATGAAGCAAAGCCTCGGGGGAATAAAGATTTTCAGCTCACTCCAAACCTCCCACTCTCTCACTCTGAAACACAGTAATCCCATCGTACCCGAAATTTGCTCCTGAAAACACATTTAACTTTCTTTGTAAACACTTTTCAGGAAAAATGTTTCTTCCTTCCTTCGGTCCATCCATCATCCACTTGCTTATCCTGTTTAGGGCTGCAGAAAGATGAATCCAACCCCAGCAAACACACAGTCCTCCTTTCATTTTAAAGTACTTCCACTGAACAAGCATCACAATGGCATGAAGCATGAAGCATGAAGATGAGTTTGAAACACATTTGCAGTTTGAAAAGGAGGGCTATGGCCGTCACAGATTGCATAAATGGTGTAGTACACTTAAGCACACAAACACAGCCTCTGGCTTGCTGAAATAAAAACAGCTGATCTCACTTGTATTTCAATGACTCAGCTATTGTTAACCTAAGCGGATGGACAATTCTCTTTTGGACAAATTGGGACTTTAAGTACAGCTGCACCGCCTCCGTGGATCGTTGTAATGAGTGTCCTCGTTACGCTGAGGTGACTCCCGCTGTGTTCGAACGGTAATTATCACTCTACAGCAATAACTTCTCTACGACTGCCTGTGGGTCATTAGAGCCGGTGTTCACTTAGAGGTTTGGGACGCCTCGATTAATCAACGGGATAAAGGTGCCGCACATTCACTCTCTCTGCCTTATATATTGTTCTTTAAAGTTCCCATTTTCAAGCTTACAACAGGCCTCTCTTATTGGACAAAATTAGGCCTAAGGGACCCCATAACACAGAGGGAAGCGTTAGTAGGGTTGTACTTGGATGCTTTTCGATACCACATGATTTTAACAATCTGTTATTTTTACATACGATTGTATTGAATAGTACCGACAGATTCATGAACTGACTTACAATCAGATTTTCAAGTAAGAGAGACATATGGGGTCGGAGCAGTTACTCTCCTAAGTACAAACTAACACGCCTGCAGCTCCACACAACCATGCAGGACTGTAACCCAGGACTGTTCCGTGTGCGCCGCGACCTCCAGAGTCGATCTCGCCCATTCAAGTCAATGCTCGTGATTCCACAGCACGCGCTGCGGTCCATCTCCGGCGAGTCCCAGAAGCGTCTCTCCGCTCTGCTCCACGAAAGATACGTGCCGGGTCTTTTTTTGATGGAGGCCGCTTCAAGCACGCATCAAGCTGAGCAGAGCAGATCGTTCCAAACATGAAGTCACACACGAAAACAGCATACAGCATCTGGTCATTTCAAAATAAAACACCATGTAAAGACCGATACAGACTCACGTTTTTTCCGTTTTTATAACAAAAACACACTGAAATCTTGAAAAAAGAACACTTTTAATTCAGTAGTGTCGTCATCCATGGTAGAAGCACAAAAATCACGGAATGATCTCCAAATGAGCAGATAATCAACCTCGGAGGTGCAAACTGAACTGTGTGTGTGTTGCTCTGTTTAACATTGATGTTATAGTGTGATTTCGCAATTCTCGCGCGACAACGTAGTTGTCCCGTGATCTTGCAACCCAGCTGCTTGGGCCAGCGCTTTGCCGCGGATCAGACACACTTCCTGTGGGCGAGGTCTCGCGCCGCCTGATGGACCAGAACTGTGGCACGGTCCAACGTGCCGGACACGGAACCTGTGGGATCGAGGTAAGAGATTTTGTTTGTATGCAGCCAAAGCCGCTTCATCCTGTCCGCCAAGTTTGCTTTTACACCTGACAGTTTTGGTCCTTTTTGGCTTTGCTCAGAAAGTCTGGTTCATTTGGACAGGTGAGAACTTGCATTCTTACTCTGGTGCAGACCAAACCACCAGACCATGGTCCCCTGGAAAAGATGGGTCTTAGTCCGTTTCCAAATGAACCATGGTGCGGTTCAATTCTGGTGAGAACAGACTCAGACTTAGAGTAGCACCAAATACAGGTCCACAATTACTGATGTTTCCTTACAGCCCTTTGGCACCTCATGAAGTCACACAAGTTATGTTAGCGTTGGTTGCACTGGAGAGAGACAGTCCCGTGGTCTCTACATTTTATTGGCTGGGGGCTCCATATTGTAGGCCAATGATTGACAGCCAGAAATGTCCCAAACACAGAAATTTAAATCTGAAAGTACAGACAGATTGTTAGCAGTATTGTTCGTTTTTTTACTATTGTATCAAAGTAAAAGATTTTGGCATTTTGACAACCCTACGTAATAGCATGTCAACGGAATCTATTGAAGCTATGGAATAAAGAGACCACTGACTCAGATTGTACCTGGCATTAACAAGGTTCAGATATTTCAGTCACCTCATGCAGCAGGTTCGAGTTGCTGGTGTGTAAAATTGCTCAGACGTTAGCTAAGCATGGGACACCTCGTTTATTCCTCTCTGCTCTTGACTCACCTTCACTCTGTGTTATTGCTCTGCACCCCGCCAGTTTTTCTCTCTGAAAGGACCTACATTTTCTTATTCATTTCCAATCTCACTCCATATCTCACTCCTCCTCGCTCAACACCATCAGGGTGTTCCATCTTCGCCAAACAGTTTCCAGTTGAAATGACAAGTTTATTACAAGGATTTCAGCTGAATATGAAATCATGTCCTTTCTGTTTTGATCAAGGGGGAAAGGCTCTGGCCGAGATGTTTTCCATTTTATTCTACAGCAGAAAGAGTGAAGGGAAGACAAATGTAATTGACTCGTTTGATTTTCCTGTTAGCGCCTTCACAACGAGCCAGCACAGCATCTTATGTAAGAAAATGTTGGCTTCAAAACTGCGGGGGGAGAAAAAATGGTTAATGAGGTGTTTGCTCAAAGAAGCATGTAAAATAACACACTCGCAGTTTTTCTTTTTTTTATCAACCTATATGCAGAAAATGAGACTCAAATCATTAGTTTTTCACTAGACATTAGACATTTAGGGCGTCAGTTTAGCTTAGTGGTAAATGTAATTTTATTCAATGATGCAAGGTAACCTAGATGTAAAGGCGGCTTCCAGCCTTAATTTTTACACATCTTTTGTGGTGACTGTTTATTATAAGGCAGGCTACCGTTCATGTGCACACTGCATCTTGTGTACACGTAACATTGTTAATTATGCTTCCACTTTTATGTTTATGTATTTTGTATACATACTGTATATATTTTGGTTCAGTGTTCTGTCACTTTAACATTTGCGTGGTTGTCCACTCAGGACGGATCAGACATGGACACCAACGTATGTGCATTTGTAGACTTGCATTTTCATTATATTTGTTCTAAGAACATTAGCATGTATGCTGTGTTGCTAGCTAAGCTGCGTGTATGTGTGTTAACATGTGTAAGAAACGTGTTTCTATATCTCTAGTATCATATCACCTGAATGCATGTTCGAGAACATTCCACTGACTTATTTGTCCATCACCAGATACATATATTGTGATTTATATTATAGGTTATAGCCCCAGTTTAACTGACCGATGTAAGAGTATCATCCTGAATGCATGTGCCAGAACATTCCAGTGATCGCCTTATTTGTCCATCACCAGAATAAACACCCGAAATGGGAATCCTCGTCTGTGGTACATTTAAAACGACACAACGCAAGATCACAACTTTTACATACACATAGCTTTTTTTTTTTTTAGGATGTGCACAGCCAATGTTCCAAACAGACACAGGGAAAGCGTGGCAGCCATCATACGCACACAAACACTTAGTTAAAAGCAAGTACATCTCCAGCTTAAGCAGCTCGGGGACATGATATTTAAGACAGGGAATTATGCAGCGGGGTAAAGTTAAAAGAGGATATTCTTTAGGAAGTCATTTAATCACAACCAACCTAAACTATTTCAGATTTTACCATACATTATTTCAAGGTTTCTTTTCTTGCTGTTCTCCCAAAAAGTAAAATGTTTCTACCTTCCATCCGTCCATCCATCGTCCACTCACTTATCCTGTTTAGGGCTGCAGAAAGCTGAATCCAACCCCAGCAAACACACAGTCCTACTTTCATTTGAAAATACTGCCTGTTAATTATTCCAAAAGTATTCGGACAGATTACAATAATGTTGAGCAGTCACTTTTCCTGCTTACATTTATTGTATAGAACAGATTTTTAAAGTTTGAATAAAGCAAAAGTTGCCGCATTGCCGGCTTGTTCAGTAACTTTTTTGTTGAGAGGCTGTTAAAGAACGCAACATAAAATATATTACAGATTATTTTAATTGGACATTTAATTAACCTATTAATTTTAAGCCTGAAGATGTCTTTACATTGTCAGTGGCTTAGTGACGGATATACAGTCTAAACAGATACATGCATACAGGATAATTTAAAGCTTTAATATGGATAATTTGGCCACTAGGAGGCAGAAGAACATGCAAACAAGGTGACAGATGAACAGCAGCTACTTGCTTGTAAACATGGTATGGCTAATGTGCTAGCAAAAAAAAAAAATGTTTGCACATCTTGCAGCATGAAGCAACTTTACATTTGGAGGCATATTTTAAGTAACTGAAATGGCCAAGTGGTAACGAGGCACATAGATCCTCCGATTGTCTGCTTTTTTAAAAGGTGTTTTGGGGGCATTCTGCCTTTAGTTGGCAGGACAGTGAAGAGTGACAGAAAATATGGGGACTGACACGTACCAAGGGGGTGAGAGTTGAAGCCGTCCCCAATGCAACAAGGACTATGCCTCTTACATGGAGTGCCTGCTCTACTAACTGAGCTCAACTAGCGCCCCATTAATGCAGGTTTTAAAATACTTAAACTGTTGTTAATTTTCAAAGATGCTATTATCACCTTACCAGGTATGAATTTTGCAAACAAGTTATACCCTAGTGGAGAAGAACAGTGCTTATCACTTTCCCCAGGTCGGAGATAGAAGATCCTGCCCTCACAAAACTGGCTTTATTTCCCTTCCTCTCCTATTACTGTATAGGTGAAACACAGCACTCTGTACAGAACAGCACCCAGGTCAACACACACATCTCTTCTGCTCTCCCGTTTGCAACACACAGCAGCTCTCCTCCCAGAGTGAGACACTTCATTCCTTGCGTGAGATAAAGACGCGGCTCTCTTCAATTTTGCGAAACAGATACACCAGCAGGACACCTGCATACCTGTGGAGATAAAGGGAGCAGGTTTGCAATTAAAAGCACCTAGAGGTGTCCTTTTTTCTTCTTCTTGTGATTCAATCTCTCATGGCAGCGTGCATAATTGCTATGACTGATGGGATGTGGGCGGGGAATTGATCTGGGGAGCGAGTGCGAGGCCATTATTCTGCTCCACTTCTGCCTGTCCCCTCTGTTTCTCTCTCTCTGGCTCTATTTTTATATCTTTTTCCGATCTCTGGAGATCTCTGCTTGTCTGTCCCCCTCGCTTCTCTTTGTATTAATAATATTCACCCAGTGTCAGAGGCAATTGTGTTGGCAGTGTTATACATCCAGCTGACAGGGTACAGTAGCAGTCTTACTGTATATGGTACTCTCTAAAAAATTATATTTTTTCTTCTGATTCACAAACAATCTACATTCCCGTTATAAAGACATTTGTTTTATATTTTGTTCTCTCAATTTTTGTAGTTTGTGTAGATTTTGTATAAAGTTCTTAATGAATTTGGCCTGACGACATATAAAAAAAGAAAAAATCTTTATTAACAAAACTTATCACCAACAATGAACATCACAGCTTAAGAGTTAGAGTTTTTTTTAAAGGTACGATATATACAACTTAAGTTCTGCTAAATGTCAAAATTTACAGTAAATAAATAAAATAAATATTCAACTTCATTGTGTTTTGGACACCTTTTTTTCTTTTTTAGTGCTTCAAATAACATTACAAAAAAGCACATATCATGAAATTCAATGTATAAGACCCACTTTGAATACATTTGTTTTCATCTAAGAGTGGGCTGCGTCCTATATACCGGTGTGATCAATATACCAGTATAAAATGCAGAGAGAGGTATTGTATTGTGTTACGGTATTTTACTTATTTATTTATTTTCTATAATCTAGCTAATGATCGTAACGGACATGGGCCGTCATGACCGCCAGTGCAGTCTCCACCCTCACAACTATCAGCGTTAGCGTATGGCTGCTAGCTACCGCACCGGCTGCTAACTAGCAGGATTCCAAACTCGACATGGCGAAAAAAGATGGTCGGCTGTAGTTTGTGTTTTTAATGTGTTTATATGAAAATAAATTGAAATAATGTTGAAATAACTTGTATACATGTTCTTATTAATAAATAGCTATGGAAAACCTTTTTCCCTCTGGGGTACCCCCCAAAACTGACTGCGTCTTATATTCCAGTGCGATTTATAATCCAGATTTTACGGTAATTCTTTGAAGAGAAATGCCGTCTTGTGTAGGTGGAATGTAACAATATTATTGATTAATTAGAAGGAGGGTTTTTCTGATTACAGGCCAAGTATGCATCAATGTTTTGTTTTTCTTATTACCTTTATATGTCACCAAAGCCTCCTACTCAGTGTGAATACCTGTCGGTCGTACTGAAGTTCCGTTTCAACCATGAAGCATTTCAGTTAAAGCTTATGTCTTCATTTTACAGTTGCCTGTATTGATAAAGCTAATCTAAGCCTCAGGTGATCACTCGCTGTGATAGTGAATGGACATTACACAGGGGTAGTAGGCTACTTGGCAGCACCCCATTACCAAACAATGGTCTCATCAGAACAGCTGGGTTTATTTGGCTCATCATCATCATCATCATCATATTTGCATTCAGCTAATTACTTCACATTTACATTTGTTTTGTGCCATCCCACATCCAACACAGTCGCTCACTGTTTGTAGAGATTTAAAGGGAAGAGTTAATCATGTGCAAATCAAGTTAGTCTGTTAGTCAGCTAATATTTTGGAAAGTTGGGGGATTCAATTATTTTACTTTTTCAGTCCTCATTCTGTTCAAATAAACTCCAAGATCAATTTCTCTTTTTTTTCACCCTCTCTTTACATGTTTTTGAACACTGATAATCATCCGCAATCTTTCCTGTGTCATTCATATATCTCTGTATTGACTTCATAGCTTGTCCTGTCGGCGGTCTTCCACTCAGTCATGATGTTTTAACCTTCCATGCCTCCTGCAGGCCAGCCTGCATGCGCCCGCCTGCTCCTTGGCTGCAAGATTACCCAGCATTCCAAGTGAGCAACAGTTTGGGCAGCTGAAACCGTACAGCACATATGTCTCGTCTGGCAATGGCATGTGTCTCTTTCCATCCCTCCTGTATACACTCATTTTGTTTATCCACTTCAGCAGGAAGTCTGACTGATGAAACTACATTAATTTTTACACACCTAGTTTAATTTATATAAGGGAGAAGGATGAGGAGAGTACCTGACACATAGATAAGCTGTTTTGAAGGACTTAAACAGGCAATTTTATCCTATTTTTTGATAGCTGTAAAATTTTCAGCAATATGTCAAATATGTACAGTTTGTAATATTATGTAGCAATGTGCTTTTATCTAAGTGGGATTAATATTTTACTTGTGAATGTATGTGAGTGTGTTTATTACCTTCAGGTATATGTTAATTATTCATGAGACCTGTTTGTGTATATGTCTCTGACAAACTGTATTTTGCAGTAACATAGTAGTGCCAGTAGATGGCAGCAGCTAAATTTCTGAAGTGCCTTGTGGGGAGTTTTTGAATGTTCAACATTTAAAATCTTATTAAGAAATGAAGGGATTCGGTCTACTGAAACGCTAGATGGCTTTTAATTTGAAACAGATAGAGGAAGTGTTGAGTAACAGCGTAATGCAGGAACTTTAACAGGGTTAATAGGAGTGGATAAAACAAGGTTTCAATTAGAAACTAGACAATTCCCCGTTGGGAAATCGCGAGAGTGGGCTGTGCTGCGCTGCATGTCTGTGTGCGCGTGTACATACAGATAATATGATAACATTTAGCTAATAGTCTAGACAGACACATTCTGTACTTATGGATAGCCTATAGCTTTGCTAACCCCTGTTGGGAAATTTCCTATGGAGATCTGTTCAGGCCGAGACTATAATCATGCATGTGAAATTTGAAGCTGATATAACATTGTATGTAACAGGTAGTACTGGCTCTTGCCAGTAGGTGGCGCTAAGAGTATGAGCGAAAAATGATTCTGTAGAACTGTTCAGTCCGACACTGTAATCATACATGGGAAATTTCAAGCTGATTGAACATTGTATATGAGAGTTACTACTGGCTCTTACCAGTAGGTTGCACTGTGACTATGAGTGAAAAATGAATATGCAGATGTGTTCAGGGCAGTACCCTCATGAAACCTGTGACATTTGGAGCAAATCAGACAATGTATATGAGAGTTGATACAGGCTCTGCCCAGTAGGTGGCGCCATCAGTATGAGTGAAAAATGTATATGTAGATGTGTTCAGGGCAGTACCCTCATCAAACCTGTGAAATTTGGTGGAGATTGGACAATGTATATGACAGTTTATACAGGCTCTGCCCAGTAGGTGGCGCTATGACTATGAGTGAGAAATGTATATGTAGATGTGTTCAGGGCGGTACCCTCATCAAACTTGTGAAATTTGGTGGAGATTGGACAATGTATAATGAGAGTTGATACAGGCTGTCACCAGTGGGTGGCGCTATAGTATTGGTAAGGAAAGGAGTGTGTAGATCTGTTCAGGGCGGGACTCTGATCAAGCATGTGAAATTTGGTGCAGACAGGATGAAGTACAGGCGAGTTATCGCAGCCTACATGTCATGGCGAGGCATCATGGCGAAGGTTATATGCGCCGCGCCGCCAGGGTCACGCCCTCTGTTGTAACCTGAACAAGTTTTGTCACAGACCTTAATCAAGGTCTTAAGAGTTTCCTGACATGAATTTGAGGTTAACATGTTTTACCACCTTGGAGGAGGGGCTTGTAGAGTCAAATATGTCACTTCCTGTTTCCAGTAGCGGGCGCTAGGCCTGATGGGAAATATTTTCATGTAATTGTGTTCAGGCTGGGACTCTTGTCATACACGTGAAATATGAAAGACCACACACACACAACTGTCCAATCAGAGTCCTCCTGTGTTGTCTGTCATCTGTATCCGAGGTGATTTGTCAAATGAGATCGATCAGCACGGAGCAGAAGGTTATATCATGGCAGAAAAAACCACACACACACAACTGTCCAATCAGAGTCCTCCTGTGTTGTCTGTCATCTGTATCCGAGCCTGATATCTGTGCACTTGACACAGACGCCGGACGATCATACTCTGCTGCAGTCTGTCTGTCTGTGTGATTTACATTGGAGTGAATGGAGCAGTTGAGCGCTACTCTTGTCGGTTAGGGGCAGATCAATCAAAAACCATAAGTCCTACTGATCAAGTAGACAGATTGGGAGAAAGAAGACAAGTGTGGCTACAACTTTGTGAAAAATCACTGTTCTACTGTGTAATTTGTGGCTGGGGTGAGTCACGGAAAGAGAGAATTTCTGAGAGTTTTTTGGAGTCTGAAGAATTAATTGGCCCAGCTGAGCTCGGTTGCCGCGGTGATGGTTGTCGTTACTCCCTAGCAACGACCAAAGCTGGTGTCTGTGGCAGCTGATCTGAGCGTGATTTCTGGCTCACATTTAGGACGTCAAACTACTGCCATTTCTTCCAAACCAAACATGATATCGTCAAAATTTCTTCACCATCAAGCCAGAAAGGCCTTAAAGAACACAGACATAAGTTTTTGTGGTCCTAGCTTCTAAAATGTGGTAATAGGAGCGAGTTAAAAACAGGTGCACTTTCGAAAATCCTGGAAAATCCTCCTCCCGATTAACATTGGAGTAAATGGAGCAGTTGAGAGCTACTCTTGTCGGTTAGGGGCAGATAAATGAAAAACCGTACATCCTACTGATAAAGTAGACACATTGGGAGAAAGAAGACAAGTGTGGCTACAACTCTGTGAAAAAATCACAGTTCTACTGTGTAATTTGTGGCTGGGGTCGCGAGAGAGAGAGAGAATTTCTGAGAGTTTTTTTTGAGTCTCCGCACTCTGTCAATTAGCTCTGCACGAACATTCCGCAATACACACCCATTATAAATCCTGAATTTTTCCAAAATAACTCACCATCTTTAAAGGGTCACCGTTCAAAAACGAAACATGGTAGGAAAAAAGTTCAAATACAACTTAAATAGACAAGACCCGTGCCTACATTTTAAAGTTTGAATGGTGTTTCTAGGTGAACGTAGGCCAGAGCAGGAGATGTTTGAAAAACGTGGCAGATTTGTGCGTTTTTTGGACCTCGTCCCATTCATTCCAGATGGGAAATTTGTGGCAGTTTTTCGCGTCTTACGACGCGAAAAATTAATATTCTGGAGATAAAAATAATAGCACACCGAGTCCGAACGAGCCGCACGTTTTGATGTATTTTTTATTTGTGTGCGCTCAAAGCTGCGGGGCAAGTTAGGTGCCGAAAATCAGGGAGGAAGAATAATAACTAGACAATTCCCCGTTGGGAAATCGCGAGAGTGGGCTGTGCTGCGCTGCATGTCTGTGTGCGTACATTGATGCTATGATGCTACTATACTACAATGCAATGCTACAATGCAATGCTAATATGTATTCATTTCACCACCTACCATTCATTCTCAGCGTCTTCATCTATGGTATTTGTCTAGACAGACACATTC
Organism: Semicossyphus pulcher; assembly: GCF_022749685.1. Lineage (NCBI taxonomy): Eukaryota > Metazoa > Chordata > Actinopteri > Labriformes > Labridae > Semicossyphus > Semicossyphus pulcher. The sequence goes on along the minus strand of NW_027211604.1, from coordinate 17,063,102 downwards.
TGTACTTATGGATAGCCTATAGCTTTGCTAACCCCTGTTGGGAAATTTCCTATGGAGATCTGTTCAGGCCGAGACTAGAATCATGCATGTGAAATTTGAAGCTGATATAACATTGTATGTAACAGGTAGTACTGGCTCTCGCCAGTAGGTGGCGCTAAGAGTATGAGCGAAAAATGATTCTGTAGAACTGTTCAGTCCGACACTGTAATCATACATGGGAAATTTCAAGCTGATTGAACATTGTATATGAGAGTTGATACAGGCTCTGCCCAGTAGGTGGCGCCATCAGTATGAGTGAAAAATGTCTATGTAGATGTGTTCAGGGCAGTACCCTCATCAAACCTGTGAAATTTGGTGGAGATTAGACAATGTATATGACAGTTTATACAGGCTCTGCCCAGTAGGTGGCGCTATGACTATGAGTGAGAAATGTATATGTAGATGTGTTCAGGGCGGTACCCTCATCAAACTTGTGAAATTTGGAGCAAATCAGACAATGTATATGAGAGTTGATACAGGCTGTCACCAGTGGGTGGCGCTATAGTATTGGTAAGGAAAGGAGTGTGTAGATCTGTTCAGGGCGGGACTCTGATCAAGCATGTGAAATTTGGTGCAGACAGGATGAAGTACAGGCGAGTTATCGCAGCCTAAATGTCATGGCGAGGCATCATGGCGAAGGTTATATGCGCCGCGCCGCCAGGGTCACGCCCTCTGTTGTAACCTGAACAAGTTTTGTCACAGACCTTAATCAAGGTCTTACGAGTTTCCTGACATGAATTTGAGGTTAACATGTTTTACCACCTTGGAGGAGGGGCTTATATGTCACTTCCTGTTTCCAGTAGCGGGCGCTAGGCCTGATGGGAAATATTTTCATGTAATTGTGTTCAGGCTGGGACTCTTGTCATACACGTGAAATATGAAAAACCACACACACACAACTGTCCAATCAGAGTCCTCCTGTGTTGTCTGTCATCTGTATCCGAGGTGATTTGTCAAATGAGATCGATCAGCGCGGAGCAGAAGGTTATATCATGGCAGAAAAAACCACACACACACAACTGTCCAATCAGAGTCCTCCTGTGTTGTCTGTCATCTGTATCCGAGGGGATTTGTCCAATGAGATGGCTGATATCTGTGCACTTGACACAGACGCCGGACGATCATACTCTGCTGCAGTCTGTCTGTCTGTGTGATTTACATTGGAGTGAATGGAGCAGTTGAGCGCTACTCTTGTCGGTTACAGGCAGATTAATCAAAAACCATAAGTCCTACTGATAAAGTAGACAGATTGGGAGAAAGAAGACAAGTGTGGCTACAACTTTGTGAAAAATCGCTGTTCTACTGTGTAAATTGTGGCTGGGGTGAGTCACGGAAAGAGAGAATTTCTGAGAGTTTTTTGGAGTCTGAAGAATTAATTGGCCCAGCTGAGCTCGGTTGCCGCGGAGATGGTTGTCGTTACTCCCTAGCAACGACCAAAGCTGGTGTCTGTGGCAGCTGATCTGAGCGTGATTTCTGGCTCACATTTAGGACGTCAAACTACTGCCATTTCTTCCAAACCAAACATGATATCGGCCAAATTTCTTCACCATCAAGCCAGAAAGGCCTTAAAGAACACAGACATAAGTTTTTGTGGTCCTAGCTTCTAAAATGTGGTAATAGGAGCGAGTTAAAAACAGGTGCACTTTCGAGAATCCTGGAAAATCCTCCTCCCGATTAACATTGGAGTAAATGGAGCAGTTGAGAGCTACTCTTGTCGGTTGGGGGCAGATAAATGAAAAACCGTACATCCTACTGATAAAGTAGACACATTGGGAGAAAGAAGACAAGTGTGGCTACAACTCTGTGAAAAAATCACAGTTCTACTGTGTAATTTGTGGCTGGGGTCGCGAGAGAGAGACAGAATTTCTGAGAGTTTTTTTTGAGTCTCCGCACTCTGTCAATTAGCTCTGCACGAACATTCCGCAATACACACCCATTATAAATCCTGAATTTTTCCAAAATAACTCACCATCTTTAAAGGCTCACCGTTCAAAAACGAAACATCGTAGGAAAAAAGTTCAAATACAACTTAAATAGACAAGACCCGTGCCTACATTTTAAAGTTTGAATGGTGTTTCTAGGTGAACGTAGGCCAGAGCAGGAGATGTTTGAAAAACGTGTCAGATTTTCGAGTTTTTTTTTCCTCGTCCCATTCATTCCAGATGGGAATTTTTTCCCAGTTTTTCGCGTCTTACGACGCGAAAAATTAATATTCTGGAGATAAAAGTAATAGCATAGCGAGTTAGACCGAGCCGCACGTTTTGATGTATTTTTTGTTGGTGTGCGCTCAAAGCTGCGGGGCAAGAAAGAAACCGAAAATTAGGGAGGAAGAATAATAATAAAAAAGAGGCGCGAGCAATAACAATAGTGGGCTGTGCTTCGCACAGCCCACAATGGACCCCTATAGCTTTGCTATAGAGGGGGCCATTGTGGGCTGTGCTGCACAGCCCACTAACTAGACAATTCCCCGTTGGGAAATCGCGAGAGTGGGCTGTGCTGCGCTGCATGTCTGTGTGCGTACATTGATGCTATGATGCTACTATACTACAATGCAATGCTACAATGCAATGCTAATATGTATTCATTTCACCACCTACCATTCATTCTCAGCGTCTTCATCTATGGTATTTGTCTAGACAGACACATTCTGTACTTATGGATAGCCTATAGCTTTGCTAACCCCTGTTGGGAAATTTCCTATGGAGATCTGTTCAGGCCGAGACTAGAATCATGCATGTGAAATTTGAAGCTGATATAACATTGTATGTAACAGGTAGTACTGGCTCTCGCCAGTAGGTGGCGCTAAGAGTATGAGCGAAAAATGATTCTGTAGAACTGTTCAGTCCGACACTGTAATCATACATGGGAAATTTCAAGCTGATTGAACATTGTATATGAGAGTTGATACAGGCTCTGCCCAGTAGGTGGCGCCATCAGTATGAGTGAAAAATGTCTATGTAGATGTGTTCAGGGCAGTACCCTCATCAAACCTGTGAAATTTGGTGGAGATTAGACAATGTATATGACAGTTTATACAGGCTCTGCCCAGTAGGTGGCGCTATGACTATGAGTGAGAAATGTATATGTAGATGTGTTCAGGGCGGTACCCTCATCAAACTTGTGAAATTTGGAGCAAATCAGACAATGTATATGAGAGTTGATACAGGCTGTCACCAGTGGGTGGCGCTATAGTATTGGTAAGGAAAGGAGTGTGTAGATCTGTTCAGGGCGGGACTCTGATCAAGCATGTGAAATTTGGTGCAGACAGGATGAAGTACAGGCGAGTTATCGCAGCCTAAATGTCATGGCGAGGCATCATGGCGAAGGTTATATGCGCCGCGCCGCCAGGGTCACGCCCTCTGTTGTAACCTGAACAAGTTTTGTCACAGACCTTAATCAAGGTCTTACGAGTTTCCTGACATGAATTTGAGGTTAACATGTTTTACCACCTTGGAGGAGGGGCTTATATGTCACTTCCTGTTTCCAGTAGCGGGCGCTAGGCCTGATGGGAAATATTTTCATGTAATTGTGTTCAGGCTGGGACTCTTGTCATACACGTGAAATATGAAAAACCACACACACACAACTGTCCAATCAGAGTCCTCCTGTGTTGTCTGTCATCTGTATCCGAGGTGATTTGTCAAATGAGATCGATCAGCGCGGAGCAGAAGGTTATATCATGGCAGAAAAAACCACACACACACAACTGTCCAATCAGAGTCCTCCTGTGTTGTCTGTCATCTGTATCCGAGGGGATTTGTCCAATGAGATGGCTGATATCTGTGCACTTGACACAGACGCCGGACGATCATACTCTGCTGCAGTCTGTCTGTCTGTGTGATTTACATTGGAGTGAATGGAGCAGTTGAGCGCTACTCTTGTCGGTTACAGGCAGATTAATCAAAAACCATAAGTCCTACTGATAAAGTAGACAGATTGGGAGAAAGAAGACAAGTGTGGCTACAACTTTGTGAAAAATCGCTGTTCTACTGTGTAAATTGTGGCTGGGGTGAGTCACGGAAAGAGAGAATTTCTGAGAGTTTTTTGGAGTCTGAAGAATTAATTGGCCCAGCTGAGCTCGGTTGCCGCGGAGATGGTTGTCGTTACTCCCTAGCAACGACCAAAGCTGGTGTCTGTGGCAGCTGATCTGAGCGTGATTTCTGGCTCACATTTAGGACGTCAAACTACTGCCATTTCTTCCAAACCAAACATGATATCGGCCAAATTTCTTCACCATCAAGCCAGAAAGGCCTTAAAGAACACAGACATAAGTTTTTGTGGTCCTAGCTTCTAAAATGTGGTAATAGGAGCGAGTTAAAAACAGGTGCACTTTCGAGAATCCTGGAAAATCCTCCTCCCGATTAACATTGGAGTAAATGGAGCAGTTGAGAGCTACTCTTGTCGGTTGGGGGCAGATAAATGAAAAACCGTACATCCTACTGATAAAGTAGACACATTGGGAGAAAGAAGACAAGTGTGGCTACAACTCTGTGAAAAAATCACAGTTCTACTGTGTAATTTGTGGCTGGGGTCGCGAGAGAGAGACAGAATTTCTGAGAGTTTTTTTTGAGTCTCCGCACTCTGTCAATTAGCTCTGCACGAACATTCCGCAATACACACCCATTATAAATCCTGAATTTTTCCAAAATAACTCACCATCTTTAAAGGCTCACCGTTCAAAAACGAAACATCGTAGGAAAAAAGTTCAAATACAACTTAAATAGACAAGACCCGTGCCTACATTTTAAAGTTTGAATGGTGTTTCTAGGTGAACGTAGGCCAGAGCAGGAGATGTTTGAAAAACGTGTCAGATTTTCGAGTTTTTTTTTCCTCGTCCCATTCATTCCAGATGGGAATTTTTTCCCAGTTTTTCGCGTCTTACGACGCGAAAAATTAATATTCTGGAGATAAAAGTAATAGCATAGCGAGTTAGACCGAGCCGCACGTTTTGATGTATTTTTTGTTGGTGTGCGCTCAAAGCTGCGGGGCAAGAAAGAAACCGAAAATTAGGGAGGAAGAATAATAATAAAAAAGAGGCGCGAGCAATAACAATAGTGGGCTGTGCTTCGCACAGCCCACAATGGACCCCTATAGCTTTGCTATAGAGGGGGCCATTGTGGGCTGTGCTGCACAGCCCACTAACTAGACAATTCCCCGTTGGGAAATCGCGAGAGTGGGCTGTGCTGCGCTGCATGTCTGTGTGCGCGTGTACATACAGATAATATGATAACATTTAGCTAACAGTCTAGACAGACACATTCTGTACTTATGGATAGCCTATAGCTTTGCTAACCCCTGTTGGGAAATTTCCTATGGAGATCTGTTCAGGCCGAGACTAGAATCATGCATGTGAAATTTGAAGCTGATATAACATTGTATGTAACAGGTAGTACTGGCTCTTGCCAGTAGGTGGCGCTAAGAGTATGAGCGAAAAATGATTATGTAGAACTGTTCAGTCCGACACTGTAATCATACATGGGAAATTTCAAGCTGATTGAACATTGTATATGAGAGTTACTACTGGCTCTTACCAGTAGGTGGCGCTGTGACTATGAGTGAAAAATGAATATGCAGATGTGTTCAGGGCAGTACCCTCATGAAACCTGTGAAATTTGGAGCAAATCAGACAATGTATATGACAGTTTATACAGGCTCTGCCCAGTAGGTGGCGCTATGACTATGAGTGAGAAATGTATATGTAGATGTGTTCAGGGCGGTACCCTCATCAAACTTGTGAAATTTGGTGGAGATTGGACAATGTATATGAGAGTTGATACAGGCTGTCACCAGTGGGTGGCGCTATAGTATTGGTAAGGAAAGGAGTGTGTAGATCTGTTCAGGGCGGGACTCTGATCAAGCATGTGAAATTTGGTGCAGACAGGATGAAGTACAGGCGAGTTATCGCAGCCTAAATGTCATGGCGAGGCATCATGGCGAAGGTTATATGCGCCGCGCCGCCAGGGTCACGCCCTCTGTTGTAACCTGAACAAGTTTTGTCACAGACCTTAATCAAGGTCTTAAGAGTTTCCCGACATGAATTTGAGGTTAACATGTTTTACCACCTTGGAGGAGGGGCTTGTAGAGTAAAATATGTCACTTCCTGTTTCCAGTAGCGGGCGCTAGGCCTGATGGGAAATATGTTCATGTAATTGTGATCAGGCTGGGACTCTTGTCATACACGTGAAATATGAAAAACCACACACACACAACTGTCCAATCAGAGTCCTCCTGTGTTGTCTGTCATCTGTATCCGAGGTGATTTGTCAAATGAGATCGATCAGCGCGGAGCAGAAGGTTATATCATGGCAGAAAAAACCACACACACACAACTGTCCAATCAGAGTCCTCCTGTGTTGTCTGTCATCTGTATCCGAGGGGATTTGTCAAATGAGATGGCTGATATCTGTGCACTTGACACAGACGCCGGACGATCATACTCTGCTGCAGTCTGTCTGTCTGTGTGATTTACATTGGAGTGAATGGAGCAGTTGAGCGCTACTCTTGTCGGTTACAGGCAGATCAATCAAAAACCATAAGTCCTACTGATAAAGTAGACAGATTGGGAGAAAGAAGACAAGTGTGGCTACAACTTTGTGAAAAATCACTGTTCTACTGTGTAATTTGTGGCTGGGGTGAGTCACGGAAAGAGAGAATTTCTGAGAGTTTTTTGGAGTCTGAAGAATTAATTGGCCCAGCTGAGCTCGGTTGCCGCGGAGATGGTTGTCGTTACTCCCTAGCAACGACCAAAGCTGGTGTCTGTGGCAGCTGATTTGAGCGTGATTTCTGGCTCACATTTAGGATGTCAAACTACTGCCATTTCTTCCAAACCAAACATGATATGGGCAAAATTTCTTCACCATCAAGCCAGAAAGGCCTTAAAGAACACAGACATAAGTTTTTGTGGTCCTAGCTTCTAAAATGTGGTAATAGGAGCGAGTTAAAAACAGGTGCACTTTCGAGAATCCTGGAAAATCCTCCTCCCGATTAACATTGGAGTAAATGGAGCAGTTGAGAGCTACTCTTGTCGGTTAGGGGCAGATAAATCAAAAACCGTACATCCTACTGATAAAGTAGACACATTGGGAGAAAGAAGACAAGTGTGGCTACAACTCTGTGAAAAAATCACAGTTCTACTGTGTAATTTGTGGCTGGGGTCGCGAGAGAGAGAGAGAATTTCTGAGAGTTTTTTTTGAGTCTCCGCACTCTGTCAGTTAGCTCTGCACGAACATTCCGCAATACACACCCATTATAAATCCTGAATTTTTCCAAAATAACTCACCATCTTTAAAGGGTCACCGTTCAAAAACGAAACATGGTAGGAAAAAAGTTCAAATACAACTTAAATAGACAAGACCCGTGCCTACATTTTAAAGTTTGAATGGTGTTTCTAGGTGAACGTAGGCCAGAGCAGGAGATGTTTGAAAAACGTCTCCGATTTTCGAGTTTTTTTTTCCTCGTCCCATTCATTCCAGATGGGAATTTTTTCCCAGTTTTTCGCGTCTTACGACGCGAAAAATTAATATTCTGGAGATAAAAATAATAGCACACCGAGTCCGAACGAGCCGCACGTTTTGATGTATTTTTTATTTGTGTGCGCTCAAAGCTGCGGGGCAAGAAAGAAACCGAAAATTAGGGAGGAAGAATAATAACTAGACAATTCCCCGTTGGGAAATCGCGAGAGTGGGCTGTGCTGCGCTGCATGTCTGTATTTGTCTAGACAGACACATTCTGTACTTATGGATAGCCTATAGCTTTGCTAACCCCTGTTGGGAAATTTCCTATGGAGATCTGTTCAGGCCGAGACTATAATCATGCATGTGAAATTTGAAGCTGATATAACATTGTATGTGACAGGTAGTACTGGCTCTTGCCAGTAGGTGGCGCTAAGAGTATGAGCGAAAAATGATTCTGTAGAACTGTTCAGTCCGACACTGTAATCATACATGGGAAATTTCAAGCTGATTGAACATTGTATATGAGAGTTACTACTGGCTCTTACCAGTAGGTGGCGCTGTGACTATGAGTGAAAAATGAATATGCAGATGTGTTCAGGGCAGTACCCTCATGAAACCTGTGAAATTTGGAGCAAATCAGACAATGTATATGAGAGTTGATACTGGCTCTGCCCAGTAGGTGGCGCCATCAGTATGAGTGAAAAATGTCTATGTAGATGTGTTCAGGGCAGTACCCTCATCAAACCTGTGAAATTTGGTGGAGATTGGACAATGTATATGACAGTTTATACAGGCTCTGCCCAGTAGGTGGCGCTATGACTATGAGTGAGAAATGTATATGTAGATGTGTTCAGGGCGGTACCCTCATCAAACTTGTGAAATTTGGAGCAAATCAGACAATGTATATGAGAGTTGATACAGGCTGTCACCAGTGGGTGGCGCTATAGTATTGGTAAGGAAAGGAGTGTGTAGATCTGTTCAGGGCGGGACTCTGATCAAGCATGTGAAATTTGGTGCAGACAGGATGAAGTACAGGCGAGTTATCGCAGCCTAAATGTCATGGCGAGGCATCATGGCGAAGGTTATATGCGCCGCGCCGCCAGGGTCACGCCCTCTGTTGTAACCTGAACAAGTTTTGTCACAGACCTTAATCAAGGTCTTACGAGTTTCCTGACATGAATTTGAGGTTAACATGTTTTACCACCTTGGAGGAGGGGCTTATATGTCACTTCCTGTTTCCAGTAGCGGGCGCTAGGCCTGATGGGAAATATTTTCATGTAATTGTGTTCAGGCTGGGACTCTTGTCATACACGTGAAATATGAAAAACCACACACACACAACTGTCCAATCAGAGTCCTCCTGTGTTGTCTGTCATCTGTATCCGAGGTGATTTGTCAAATGAGATCGATCAGCGCGGAGCAGAAGGTTATATCATGGCAGAAAAAACCACACACACACAACTGTCCAATCAGAGTCCTCCTGTGTTGTCTGTCATCTGTATCCGAGGGGATTTGTCCAATGAGATGGCTGATATCTGTGCACTTGACACAGACGCCGGACGATCATACTCTGCTGCAGTCTGTCTGTCTGTGTGATTTACATTGGAGTGAATGGAGCAGTTGAGCGCTACTCTTGTCGGTTACAGGCAGATTAATCAAAAACCATAAGTCCTACTGATAAAGTAGACAGATTGGGAGAAAGAAGACAAGTGTGGCTACAACTTTGTGAAAAATCGCTGTTCTACTGTGTAAATTGTGGCTGGGGTGAGTCACGGAAAGAGAGAATTTCTGAGAGTTTTTTGGAGTCTGAAGAATTAATTGGCCCAGCTGAGCTCGGTTGCCGCGGAGATGGTTGTCGTTACTCCCTAGCAACGACCAAAGCTGGTGTCTGTGGCAGCTGATCTGAGCGTGATTTCTGGCTCACATTTAGGACGTCAAACTACTGCCATTTCTTCCAAACCAAACATGATATCGGCAAAATTTCTTCACCATCAAGCCAGAAAGGCCTTAAAGAACACAGACATAAGTTTTTGTGGTCCTAGCTTCTAAAATGTGGTAATAGGAGCGAGTTAAAAACAGGTGCACTTTCGAGAATCCTGGAAAATCCTCCTCCCGATTAACATTGGAGTAAATGGAGCAGTTGAGAGCTACTCTTGTCGGTTGGGGGCAGATAAATGAAAAACCGTACATCCTACTGATAAAGTAGACACATTGGGAGAAAGAAGACAAGTGTGGCTACAACTCTGTGAAAAAATCACAGTTCTACTGTGTAATTTGTGGCTGGGGTCGCGAGAGAGAGACAGAATTTCTGAGAGTTTTTTTTGAGTCTCCGCACTCTGTCAATTAGCTCTGCACGAACATTCCGCAATACACACCCATTATAAATCCTGAATTTTTCCAAAATAACTCACCATCTTTAAAGGCTCACCGTTCAAAAACGAAACATCGTAGGAAAAAAGTTCAAATACAACTTAAATAGACAAGACCCGTGCCTACATTTTAAAGTTTGAATGGTGTTTCTAGGTGAACGTAGGCCAGAGCAGGAGATGTTTGAAAAACGTGTCAGATTTTCGAGTTTTTTTTTCCTCGTCCCATTCATTCCAGATGGGAATTTTTTCCCAGTTTTTCGCGTCTTACGACGCGAAAAATTAATATTCTGGAGATAAAAGTAATAGCATAGCGAGTTAGACCGAGCCGCACGTTTTGATGTATTTTTTGTTGGTGTGCGCTCAAAGCTGCGGGGCAAGAAAGAAACCGAAAATTAGGGAGGAAGAATAATAATAAAAAAGAGGCGCGAGCAATAACAATAGTGGGCTGTGCTTCGCACAGCCCACAATGGACCCCTATAGCTTTGCTATAGAGGGGGCCATTGTGGGCTGTGCTGCACAGCCCACTAACTAGACAATTCCCCGTTGGGAAATCGCGAGAGTGGGCTGTGCTGCGCTGCATGTCTGTGTGCGCGTGTGTGTGTGAACCCCACGTGTAAAAAAGTACTGGCTCTCGCCAGTAGGTGGCGCTAAGAGTATGAGCGAAAAATGATTCTGTAGAACTGTTCAGTCCGACACTGTAATCATACATGGGAAATTTCAAGCTGATTGAACATTGTATATGAGAGTTACTACTGGCTCTTACCAGTAGGTGGCGCTGTGACTATGAGTGAAAAATGAATATGCAGATGTGTTCAGGGCAGTACCCTCATGAAACCTGTGACATTTGGAGCAAATCAGACAATGTATATGAGAGTTGATACAGGCTCTGCCCAGTAGGTGGCGCCATCAGCATGAGTGAAAAATGTCTATGTAGATGTGTTCAGGGCAGTACCCTCATCAAACCTGTGAAATTTGGTGGAGATTGGACAACGTATATGACAGTTTATACAGGCTCTGCCCAGTAGGTGGCGCTATGACTATGAGTGAGAAATGTATATGTAGATGTGTTCAGGGCGGTACCCTCATCAAACTTGTGAAATTTGGTGGAGATTGGACAATGTATATGAGAGTTGATACAGGCTGTCACCAGTGGGTGGCGCTATAGTATTGGTAAGGAAAGGAGTGTGTAGATCTGTTCAGGGCGGGACTCTGATCAAGCATGTGAAATTTGGTGCAGACAGGATGAAGTACAGGCGAGTTATCGCAGCCTAAATGTCATGGCGAGGCATCATGGCGAAGGTTATATGCGCCGCGCCGCCAGGGTCACGCCCTCTGTTGTAACCTGAACAAGTTTTGTCACAGACCTTAATCAAGGTCTTAAGAGTTTCCTGACATGAATTTGAGGTTAACATGTTTTACCACCTTGGAGGAGGGGCTTGTAGAGTAAAATATGTCACTTCCTGTTTCCAGTAGCGGGCGCTAGGCCTGATGGGAAATATTTTCATGTAATTGTGTTCAGGCTGGGACTCTTGTCATACACGTGAAATATGAAAAACCACACACACACAACTGTCCAATCAGAGTCCTCCTGTGTTGTCTGTCATCTGTATCCGAGGTGATTTGTCAAATGAGATCGATCAGCACGGAGCAGAAGGTTATATCATGGCAGAAAAAACCACACACACACAACTGTCCAATCAGAGTCCTCCTGTGTTGTCTGTCATCTGTATCCGAGGTGATTTGTCCAATGAGATGGCTGATATCTGTGCACTTGACACAGACGCCGGACGATCATACTCTGCTGCAGTCTGTCTGTCTGTGTGATTTACATTGGAGTGAATGGAGCAGTTGAGCGCTACTCTTGTCGGTTAGGGGCAGATCAATCAAAAACCATAAGTCCTACTGATAAAGTAGACAGATTGGGAGAAAGAAGACAAGTGTGGCTACAACTTTGTGAAAAATCGCTGTTCTACTGTGTAATTTGTGGCTGGGGTGAGTCACGGAAAGAGAGAATTTCGGAGAGTTTTTTGGAGTCTGAAGAATTAATTGGCCCAGCTGAGCTCGGTTGCCGCGGAGATGGTTGTCGTTACTCCCTAGCAACGACCAAAGCTGGTGTCTGTGGCAGCTGATCTGAGCATGATTTCTGGCTCACATTTAGGACGTCAAACTACTGCCATTTCTTCCAAACCAAACATGATATCGTCAAAATTTCTTCACCATCAAGCCAGAAAGGCCTTAAAGAACACAGACATAAGTTTTTGTGGTCCTAGCTTCTAAAATGTGGTAATAGGAGCGAGTTAAAAACAGGTGCACTTTCGAGAATCCTGGAAAATCCTCCTCCCGATTAACATTGGAGTAAATGGAGCAGTTGAGAGCTACTCTTGTCGGTTGGGGGCAGATAAATGAAAAACCGTACATCCTACTGATAAAGTAGACACATTGGGAGAAAGAAGACAAGTGTGGCTACAACTCTGTGAAAAAATCACAGTTCTACTGTGTAATTTGTGGCTGGGGTCGCGAGAGAGAGAGAGAATTTCTGAGAGTTTTTTTTGAGTCTCCGCACTCTGTCAATTAGCTCTGCACGAACATTCCGCAATACACACCCATTATAAATCCTGAATTTTTCCAAAATAACTCACCATCTTTAAAGGCTCACCGTTCAAAAACGAAACATCGTAGGAAAAAAGTTCAAATACAACTTAAATAGACAAGACCCGTGCCTACATTTTAAAGTTTGAATGGTGTTTCTAGGTGAACGTAGGCCAGAGCAGGAGATGTTTGAAAAACGTCTCCGATTTTCGAGTTTTTTTTTCCTCGTCCCATTCATTCCAGATGGGAAATTTGTGGCAGTTTTTCGCGTCTTACGACGCGAAAAATTAATATTCTGGAGATAAAAATAATAGCACACCGAGTCCGAACGAGCCGCACGTTTTGATGTATTTTTTGTTTGTGTGCGCTCAAAGCTGCGGGGCAAGTTAGGTGCCGAAATATAGGGAGGAAGAATAATAATAAAAAGAGGCGCGAGCAATAACAATAGTGGGCTGTGCTTCGCACAGCCCACAATGGACCCCTATAGCTTTGCTATAGAGGAGGCCATTGTGGGCTGTGCTGCACAGCCCACTAATAAAAAAGAGGCGCGAGCAATAACAATAGTGGGCTGTGCTTCGCACAGCCCACAATGGACCCCTATAGCTACGCTATAGAGGGGGCCATTGTGGGCCGTGCTGCACAGCCCACTAACTAGACAATTCCCCGTTGGGAAATCGCGAGAGTGGGCTGTGCTGCGCTGCATGTCTGTGTGCGCGTGTACATACAGATAATATGATAACATTTAGCTAACAGTCTAGACAGACACATTCTGTACTTATGGATAGCCTATAGCTTTGCTAACCCCTGTTGGGAAATTTCCTATGGAGATCTGTTCAGGCCGAGACTAGAATCATGCATGTGAAATTTGAAGCTGATATAACATTGTATGTAACAGGTAGTACTGGCTCTTGCCAGTAGGTGGCGCTAAGAGTATGAGCGAAAAATGATTATGTAGAACTGTTCAGTCCGACACTGTAATCATACATGGGAAATTTCAAGCTGATTGAACATTGTATATGAGAGTTACTACTGGCTCTTACCAGTAGGTGGCGCTGTGACTATGAGTGAAAAATGAATATGCAGATGTGTTCAGGGCAGTACCCTCATGAAACCTGTGAAATTTGGAGCAAATCAGACAATGTATATGACAGTTTATACAGGCTCTGCCCAGTAGGTGGCGCTATGACTATGAGTGAGAAATGTATATGTAGATGTGTTCAGGGCGGTACCCTCATCAAACTTGTGAAATTTGGTGGAGATTGGACAATGTATATGAGAGTTGATACAGGCTGTCACCAGTGGGTGGCGCTATAGTATTGGTAAGGAAAGGAGTGTGTAGATCTGTTCAGGGCGGGACTCTGATCAAGCATGTGAAATTTGGTGCAGACAGGATGAAGTACAGGCGAGTTATCGCAGCCTAAATGTCATGGCGAGGCATCATGGCGAAGGTTATATGCGCCGCGCCGCCAGGGTCACGCCCTCTGTTGTAACCTGAACAAGTTTTGTCACAGACCTTAATCAAGGTCTTAAGAGTTTCCCGACATGAATTTGAGGTTAACATGTTTTACCACCTTGGAGGAGGGGCTTGTAGAGTAAAATATGTCACTTCCTGTTTCCAGTAGCGGGCGCTAGGCCTGATGGGAAATATGTTCATGTAATTGTGATCAGGCTGGGACTCTTGTCATACACGTGAAATATGAAAAACCACACACACACAACTGTCCAATCAGAGTCCTCCTGTGTTGTCTGTCATCTGTATCCGAGGTGATTTGTCAAATGAGATCGATCAGCGCGGAGCAGAAGGTTATATCATGGCAGAAAAAACCACACACACACAACTGTCCAATCAGAGTCCTCCTGTGTTGTCTGTCATCTGTATCCGAGGGGATTTGTCAAATGAGATGGCTGATATCTGTGCACTTGACACAGACGCCGGACGATCATACTCTGCTGCAGTCTGTCTGTCTGTGTGATTTACATTGGAGTGAATGGAGCAGTTGAGCGCTACTCTTGTCGGTTACAGGCAGATCAATCAAAAACCATAAGTCCTACTGATAAAGTAGACAGATTGGGAGAAAGAAGACAAGTGTGGCTACAACTTTGTGAAAAATCACTGTTCTACTGTGTAATTTGTGGCTGGGGTGAGTCACGGAAAGAGAGAATTTCTGAGAGTTTTTTGGAGTCTGAAGAATTAATTGGCCCAGCTGAGCTCGGTTGCCGCGGAGATGGTTGTCGTTACTCCCTAGCAACGACCAAAGCTGGTGTCTGTGGCAGCTGATTTGAGCGTGATTTCTGGCTCACATTTAGGATGTCAAACTACTGCCATTTCTTCCAAACCAAACATGATATGGGCAAAATTTCTTCACCATCAAGCCAGAAAGGCCTTAAAGAACACAGACATAAGTTTTTGTGGTCCTAGCTTCTAAAATGTGGTAATAGGAGCGAGTTAAAAACAGGTGCACTTTCGAGAATCCTGGAAAATCCTCCTCCCGATTAACATTGGAGTAAATGGAGCAGTTGAGAGCTACTCTTGTCGGTTAGGGGCAGATAAATCAAAAACCGTACATCCTACTGATAAAGTAGACACATTGGGAGAAAGAAGACAAGTGTGGCTACAACTCTGTGAAAAAATCACAGTTCTACTGTGTAATTTGTGGCTGGGGTCGCGAGAGAGAGAGAGAATTTCTGAGAGTTTTTTTTGAGTCTCCGCACTCTGTCAGTTAGCTCTGCACGAACATTCCGCAATACACACCCATTATAAATCCTGAATTTTTCCAAAATAACTCACCATCTTTAAAGGGTCACCGTTCAAAAACGAAACATGGTAGGAAAAAAGTTCAAATACAACTTAAATAGACAAGACCCGTGCCTACATTTTAAAGTTTGAATGGTGTTTCTAGGTGAACGTAGGCCAGAGCAGGAGATGTTTGAAAAACGTCTCCGATTTTCGAGTTTTTTTTTCCTCGTCCCATTCATTCCAGATGGGAATTTTTTCCCAGTTTTTCGCGTCTTACGACGCGAAAAATTAATATTCTGGAGATAAAAATAATAGCACACCGAGTCCGAACGAGCCGCACGTTTTGATGTATTTTTTATTTGTGTGCGCTCAAAGCTGCGGGGCAAGAAAGAAACCGAAAATTAGGGAGGAAGAATAATAATAAAAAAGAGGCGCGAGCAATAACAATAGTGGGCTGTGCTTCGCACAGCCCACAATGGACCCCTATAGCTACGCTATAGAGGGGGCCATTGTGGGCCGTGCTGCACAGCCCACTAATAAAAAAGAGGCGCGAGCAATAACAATAGTGGGCTGTGCTTCGCACAGCCCACAATGGACCCCTATAGCTTTGCTATAGAGGGGGCCATTGTGGGCTGTGCTGCACAGCCCACTAACTAGACAATTCCCCGTTGGGAAATCGCGAGAGTGGGCTGTGCTGCGCTGCATGTCTGTGTGCGCGTGTGTGTGTGAACCCCACGTGTAAAAAAGTACTGGCTCTCGCCAGTAGGTGGCGCTAAGAGTATGAGCGAAAAATGATTCTGTAGAACTGTTCAGTCCGACACTGTAATCATACATGGGAAATTTCAAGCTGATTGAACATTGTATATGAGAGTTACTACTGGCTCTTACCAGTAGGTGGCGCTGTGACTATGAGTGAAAAATGAATATGCAGATGTGTTCAGGGCAGTACCCTCATGAAACCTGTGAAATTTGGTGGAGATTGGACAATGTATATGAGAGTTTATACAGGCTCTGCCCAGTAGGTGGCGCTATGACTATGAGTGAGAAATGTATATGTAGATGTGTTCAGGGCAGTACCCTCATCAAACCTGTGAAATTTGGTGGAGATTGGACAATGTATATGACAGTTGATACAGGCTCTGCCCAGTAGGTGGCGCTATGACTATGAGTGAGAAATGTATATGTAGATGTGTTCAGGGCGGTACCCTCATCAAACTTGTGAAATTTGGAGCAAATCAGACAATGTATATGAGAGTTGATACAGGCTGTCACCAGTGGGTGGCGCTATAGTATTGGTAAGGAAAGGAGTGTGTAGATCTGTTCAGGGCGGGACTCTGATCAAGCATGTGAAATTTGGTGCAGACAGGATGAAGTACAGGCGAGTTATCGCAGCCTAAATGTCATGGCGAGGCATCATGGCGAAGGTTATATGCGCCGCGCCGCCAGGGTCACGCCCTCTGTTGTAACCTGAACAAGTTTTGTCACAGACCTTAATCAAGGTCTTAAGAGTTTCCTGACATGAATTTGAGGTTAACATGCTTCACCACCTTGGAGGAGGGGCTTGTAGAGTAAAATATGTCACTTCCTGTTTCCAGTAGCGGGCGCTAGGCCTGATGGGAAATATTTTCATGTAATTGTGTTCAGGCTGGGACTCTTGTCATACACGTGAAATATGAAAAACCACACACACACAACTGTCCAATCAGAGTCCTCCTGTGTTGTCTGTCATCTGTATCCGAGGTGATTTGTCAAATGAGATCGATCAGCACGGAGCAGAAGGTTATATCATGGCAGAAAAAACCACACACACACAACTGTCCAATCAGAGTCCTCCTGTGTTGTCTGTCATCTATATCCGAGGGGATTTGTCCAATGAGATGGCTGATATCTGTGCACTTGACACAGACGCCGGACGATCTGCTGCAGTCTGTCTGTCTGTGTGATTTACATTGGAGTGAATGGAGCAGTTGAGCGCTACTCTTGTCGGTTAGGGGCAGATCAATCAAAAACCATAAGTCCTACTGATAAAGTAGACAGATTGGGAGAAAGAAGACAAGTGTGGCTACAACTTTGTGAAAAATCACTGTTCTACTGTGTAATTTGTGGCTGGGGTGAGTCACGGAAAGAGAGAATTTCTGAGAGTTTTTTGGAGTCTGAAGAATTAATTGGCCCAGCTGAGCTCGGTTGCCGCGGAGATGGTTGTCGTTACTCCCTAGCAACGACCAAAGCTGGTGTCTGTGGCAGCTGATTTGAGCGTGATTTCTGGCTCACATTCAGGACGTCAAACTACTGCCATTTCTTCCAAACCAAACATGATATCGTCAAAATTTCTTCACCATCAAGCCAGAAAGGCCTTAAAGAACACAGACATAAGTTTTTGTGGTCCTAGCTTCTAAAATGTGGTAATAGGAGCGAGTTAAAAACAGGTGCACTTTCGAAAATCCTGGAAAATCCTCCTCCCGATTAACATTGGAGTAAATGGAGCAGTTGAGAGCTACTCTTGTCGGTTAGGGGCAGATAAATCAAAAACCGTACATCCTACTGATAAAGTAGACACATTGGGAGAAAGAAGACAAGTGTGGCTACAACTCTGTGAAAAAATCACAGTTCTACTGTGTAATTTGTGGCTGGGGTCGCGAGAGAGAGACAGAATTTCTGAGAGTTTTTTTTGAGTCTCCGCACTCTGTCAGTTAGCTCTGCACGAACATTCCGCAATACACACCCATTATAAATCCTGAATTTTTCCAAAATAACTCACCATCTTTAAAGGGTCACCGTTCAAAAACGAAACATGGTAGGAAAAAAGTTCAAATACAACTTAAATAGACAAGACCCGTGCCTACATTTTAAAGTTTGAATGGTGTTTCTAGGTGAACGTAGGCCAGAGCAGGAGATGTTTGAAAAACGTGTCAGATTTTTGAGTTTTTTTTTCCTCGTCCCATTCATTCCAGATGGGAATTTTTTCCCAGTTTTTCGCGTCTTACGACGCGAAAAATTAATATTCTGGAGATAAAAATAATAGCACACCGAGTCCGAACGAGCCGCACGTTTTGATGTATTTTTTGTTTGTGTGCGCTCAAAGCTGCGGGGCAAGTTAGGTGCCAAAATTTAGGGGGAAGAATAATAATAAAAAAGAGGCGCGAGCAATAACAATAGTGGGCTGTGCTTCGCACAGCCCACAATGGACCCCTATAGCTTTGCTATAGAGGGGGCCATTGTGGGCTGTGCTGCACAGCCCACTAACTAGACAATTCCCCGTTGGGAAATCGCGAGAGTGGGCTGTGCTGCGCTGCATGTCTGTGTGCGCGTGTACATACAGATCATATGATAACATTTAGCTAACAGTCTAGACAGACACATTCTGTACTTATGGATAGCCTATAGCTTTGCTAACCCCTGTTGGGAAATTTCCTATGGAGATCTGTTCAGGCCGAGACTAGAATCATGCATGTGAAATTTGAAGCTGATATAACATTGTATGTAACAGGTAGTACTGGCTCTTGCCAGTAGGTGGCGCTAAGAGTATGAGCGAAAAATGATTATGTAGAACTGTTCAGTCCGACACTGTAATCATACATGGGAAATTTCAAGCTGATTGAACATTGTATATGAGAGTTACTACTGGCTCTTACCAGTAGGTGGCGCTGTGACTATGAGTGAAAAATGAATATGCAGATGTGTTCAGGGCAGTACCCTCATGAAACCTGTGACATTTGGAGCAAATCAGACAATGTATATGAGAGTTGATACAGGCTCTGCCCAGTAGGTGGCGCCATCAGTATGAGTGAAAAATGTCTATGTAGATGTGTTCAGGGCAGTACCCTCATCAAACCTGTGAAATTTGGTGGAGATTGGACAATGTATATGAGAGTTGATACAGGCTGTCACCAGTGGGTGGCGCTATAGTATTGGTAAGGAAAGGAGTGTGTAGATCTGTTCAGGGCGGGACTCTGATCAAGCATGTGAAATTTGGTGCAGACAGGATGAAGTACAGGCGAGTTATCGCAGCCTAAATGTCATGGTGAGGCATCATGGCGAAGGTTATATGCGCCGCGCCGCCAGGGTCACGCCCTCTGTTGTAACCTGAACAAGTTTTGTCACAGACCTTAATCAAGGTCTTACGAGTTTCCTGACATGAATTTGAGGTTAACATGTTTTACCACCTTGGAGGAGGGGCTTATATGTCACTTCCTGTTTCCAGTAGCGGGCGCTAGGCCT
Organism: Semicossyphus pulcher; assembly: GCF_022749685.1. Classification (NCBI taxonomy): domain Eukaryota; kingdom Metazoa; phylum Chordata; class Actinopteri; order Labriformes; family Labridae; genus Semicossyphus; species Semicossyphus pulcher. Next base: position 17,043,696 of record NW_027211604.1, on the reverse strand, counting down.
GATGGGAAATATTTTCATGTAATTGTGTTCAGGCTGGGACTCTTGTCATACACGTGAAATATGAAAAACCACACACACACAACTGTCCAATCAGAGTCCTCCTGTGTTGTCTGTCATCTGTATCCGAGGTGATTTGTCAAATGAGATCGATCAGCGCGGAGCAGAAGGTTATATCATGGCAGAAAAAACCACACACACACAACTGTCCAATCAGAGTCCTCCTGTGTTGTCTGTCATCTGTATCCGAGGGGATTTGTCCAATGAGATGGCTGATATCTGTGCACTTGACACAGACGCCGGACGATCATACTCTGCTGCAGTCTGTCTGTCTGTGTGATTTACATTGGAGTGAATGGAGCAGTTGAGCGCTACTCTTGTCGGTTAGGGGCAGATCAATCAAAAACCATAAGTCCTACTGATAAAGTAGACAGATTGGGAGAAAGAAGACAAGTGTGGCTACAACTCTGTGAAAAAATCACTGTTCTACTGTGTAATTTGTGGCTGGGGTGAGTCACGGAAAGAGAGAATTTCTGAGAGTTTTTTGGAGTCTGAAGAATTAATTGGCCCAGCTGAGCTCGGTTGCCGCGGAGATGGTTGTCGTTACTCCCTAGCAACGACCAAAGCTGGTGTCTGTGGCAGCTGATCTGAGCGTGATTTCTGGCTCACATTTAGGACGTCAAACTACTGCCATTTCTTCCAAACCAAACATGATATCGTCAAAATTTCTTCACCATCAAGCCAGAAAGGCCTTAAAGAACACAGACATAAGTTTTTGTGGTCCTAGCTTCTAAAATGTGGTAATAGGAGCGAGTTAAAAACAGGTGCACTTTCGAAAATCCTGGAAAATCCTCCTCCCGATTAACATTGGAGTAAATGGAGCAGTTGAGAGCTACTCTTGTCGGTTAGGGGCAGATAAATGAAAAACCGTACATCCTACTGATAAAGTAGACACATTGGGAGAAAGAAGACAAGTGTGGCTACAACTCTGTGAAAAAATCACAGTTCTACTGTGTAATTTGTGGCTGGGGTCGCGAGAGAGAGACAGAATTTCTGAGAGTTTTTTTTGAGTCTCCGCACTCTGTCAGTTAGCTCTGCACGAACATTCCGCAATACACACCCATTATAAATCCTGAATTTTTCCAAAATAACTCACCATCTTTAAAGGGTCACCGTTCAAAAACGAAACATGGTAGGAAAAAAGTTCAAATACAACTTAAATAGACAAGACCCGTGCCTACATTTTAAAGTTTGAATGGTGTTTCTAGGTGAACGTAGGCCAGAGCAGGAGATGTTTGAAAAACGTGGCAGATTTGTGCGTTTTTTGGACCTCGTCCCATTCATTCCAGATGGGAAATTTGTGGCAGTTTTTCGCGTCTTACGACGCGAAAAATTAATATTCTGGAGATAAAAATAATAGCACACCGAGTCCGAACGAGCCGCACGTTTTGATGTATTTTTTATTTGTGTGCGCTCAAAGCTGCGGGGCAAGTTAGGTGCCGAAAATCAGGGAGGAAGAATAATAAAAAGAGGCGCGAGCAATAACAATAGTGGGCTGTGCTTCGCACAGCCCACAATGGACCCCTATAGCTACGCTATAGAGGGGGCCATTGTGGGCTGTGCTGCACAGCCCACTAACTAGACAATTCCCCGTTGGGAAATCGCGAGAGTGGGCTGTGCTGCGCTGCATGTCTGTGTGCACGTGTGTGAACCCCACGTACATTGAACATATGATTTTTGAAAAAGAAAGTTTCATTTTTTTTCACACAGCCCCATTCATTGTCAATGAGGATTGCCAATGCTATGATACTATACTACAATGCAATGCTACAATGTATTCATTTCACCACCTACCATTCATTCTCAGCGTCTTCATCTATGGTATTTGTCTAGACAGACACATTCTGTACTTATGGATAGCCTATAGCTTTGCTAACCCCTGTTTGCCCGGAGCTACTGGGCTCCGACTAGCCAAGCTAACTGCTTACGCTCCGTTAGCGTAAGCATGTCTGTGTGCGCGCGTGTGTGTGAACCCCACGTGTAAAAAAGTACTGGCTCTTGCCAGTAGGTGGCGCTAAGAGTATGAGCGAAAAATGATTCTGTAGAACTGTTCAGTCCGACACTGTAATCATACATGGGAAATTTCAAGCTGATTGAACATTGTATATGAGAGTTACTACTGGCTCTTACCAGTAGGTGGCGCTGTGACTATGAGTGAAAAATGAATATGCAGATGTGTTCAGGGCAGTACCCTCATGAAACCTGTGACATTTGGAGCAAATCAGACAATGCATATGAGAGTTGATACAGGCTCTGCCCAGTAGGTGGCGCCATCAGTATGAGTGAAAAATGTCTATGTAGATGTGTTCAGGGCAGTACCCTCATCAAACCTGTGAAATTTGGTGGAGATTGGACAATGTATATGACAGTTTATACAGGCTCTGCCCAGTAGGTGGCGCTATGACTATGAGTGAAAAATGTATATGTAGATGTGTTCAGGGCGGTACCCTCATCAAACTTGTGAAATTTGGTGGAGATTGGACAATGTATATGAGAGATGATACAGGCTGTCACCAGTGGGTGGCGCTATAGTATTGGTAAGGAAAGGAGTGTGTAGATCTGTTCAGGGCGGGACTCTGATCAAGCATGTGAAATTTGGTGCAGACAGGATGAAGTACAGGCGAGTTATCGCAGCCTAAATGTCATGGCGAGGCATCATGGCGAAGGTTATATGCGCCGCGCCGCCAGGGTCACGCCCTCTGTTGTAACCTGAACAAGTTTTGTCACAGACCTTAATCAAGGTCTTAAGAGTTTCCTGACATGAATTTGAGGTTAACATGTTTTACCACCTTGGAGGAGGGGCTTGTAGAGTAAAATATGTCACTTCCTGTTGCCAGTAGCGGACGCTAGGCCTGATGGGAAATATTTTCATGTAATTGTGTTCAGGCTGGGACTCTTGTCATACACGTGAAATATGAAAAACCACACACACACAACTGTCCAATCAGAGTCCTCCTGTGTTGTCTGTCATCTGTATCCGAGGTGATTTGTCCAATGAGATGGCTGAGATCTGTGCACTTGACACAGACGCCGGACGATCATACTCTGCTGCAGTCTGTCTGTCTGTGTGATTTACATTGGAGTGAATGGAGCAGTTGAGCGCTACTCTTGTCGGTTACAGGCAGATAAATCAAAAACCATAAGTCCTACTGATAAAGTAGACAGATTGGGAGAAAGAAGACAAGTGTGGCTACAACTTTGTGAAAAATCACTGTTCTACTGTGTAATTTGTGGCTGGGGTGAGTCACGGAAAGAGAGAATTTCTGAGAGTTTTTTGGAGTCTGAAGAATTAATTGGCCCAGCTGAGCTCGGTTGCCGCGGAGATGGTTGTCGTTACTCCCTAGCAACGACCAAAGCTGGTGTCTGTGGCAGCTGATCTGAGCGTGATTTCTGGCTCGCATTTAGGACGTCAAACTACTGCCATTTCTTCCAAACCAAACATGATATCGGCAAAATTTCTTCACCATCAAGCCAGAAAGGCCTTAAAGAACACAGACATAAGTTTTTGTGGTCCTAGCTTCTAAAATGTGGTAATAGGAGCGAGTTAAAAACAGGTGCACTTTCGAAAATCCTGGAAAATCCTCCTCCCGATTAACATTGGAGTAAATGGAGCAGTTGAGAGCTACTCTTGTCGGTTAGGGGCAGATAAATGAAAAACCGTACATCCTACTGATAAAGTAGACACATTGGGAGAAAGAAGACAAGTGTGGCTACAACTCTGTGAAAAAATCACAGTTCTACTGTGTAATTTGTGGCTGGGGTCGCGAGAGAGAGACAGAATTTCTGAGAGTTTTTTTTGAGTCTCCGCACTCTGTCAGTTAGCTCTGCACGAACATTCCGCAATACACACCCATTATAAATCCTGAATTTTTCCAAAATAACTCACCATCTTTAAAGGGTCACCGTTCAAAAACGAAACATGGTAGGAAAAAAGTTCAAATACAACTTAAATAGACAAGACCCGTGCCTACATTTTAAAGTTTGAATGGTGTTTCTAGGTGAACGTAGGCCAGAGCAGGAGATGTTTGAAAAACGTGGCAGATTTGTGCGTTTTTTGGACCTCGTCCCATTCATTCCAGATGGGAAATTTGTGGCAGTTTTTCGCGTCTTACGACGCGAAAAATTAATATTCTGGAGATAAAAATAATAGCACACCGAGTCCGAACGAGCCGCACGTTTTGATGTATTTTTTATTTGTGTGCGCTCAAAGCTGCGGGGCAAGTTAGGTGCCGAAAATCAGGGAGGAAGAATAATAAAAAGAGGCGCGAGCAATAACAATAGTGGGCTGTGCTTCGCACAGCCCACAATGGACCCCTATAGCTTTGCTATAGAGGGGGCCATTGTGGGCTGTGCTGCACAGCCCACTAACTAGACAATTCCCCGTTGGGAAATCGCGAGAGTGGGCTGTGCTGCGCTGCATGTCTGTGTGCGCGTGTACATACAGATAATATGATAACATTTAGCTAACAGTCTAGACAGACACATTCTGTACTTATGGATAGCCTATAGCTTTGCTAACCCCTGTTGGGAAATTTCCTATGGAGATCTGTTCAGGCCGAGACTAGAATCATGCATGTGAAATTTGAAGCTGATATAACATTGTATGTAACAGGTAGTACTGGCTCTTGCCAGTAGGTGGCGCTAAGAGTATGAGCGAAAAATGATTATGTAGAACTGTTCAGTCCGACACTGTAATCATACATGGGAAATTTCAAGCTGATTGAACATTGTATATGAGAGTTACTACTGGCTCTTACCAGTAGGTGGCGCTGTGACTATGAGTGAAAAATGAATATGCAGATGTGTTCAGGGCAGTACCCTCATGAAACCTGTGAAATTTGGAGCAAATCAGACAATGTATATGACAGTTTATACAGGCTCTGCCCAGTAGGTGGCGCTATGACTATGAGTGAGAAATGTATATGTAGATGTGTTCAGGGCGGTACCCTCATCAAACTTGTGAAATTTGGTGGAGATTGGACAATGTATATGAGAGTTGATACAGGCTGTCACCAGTGGGTGGCGCTATAGTATTGGTAAGGAAAGGAGTGTGTAGATCTGTTCAGGGCGGGACTCTGATCAAGCATGTGAAATTTGGTGCAGACAGGATGAAGTACAGGCGAGTTATCGCAGCCTAAATGTCATGGCGAGGCATCATGGCGAAGGTTATATGCGCCGCGCCGCCAGGGTCACGCCCTCTGTTGTAACCTGAACAAGTTTTGTCACAGACCTTAATCAAGGTCTTAAGAGTTTCCCGACATGAATTTGAGGTTAACATGTTTTACCACCTTGGAGGAGGGGCTTGTAGAGTAAAATATGTCACTTCCTGTTTCCAGTAGCGGGCGCTAGGCCTGATGGGAAATATGTTCATGTAATTGTGATCAGGCTGGGACTCTTGTCATACACGTGAAATATGAAAAACCACACACACACAACTGTCCAATCAGAGTCCTCCTGTGTTGTCTGTCATCTGTATCCGAGGTGATTTGTCAAATGAGATCGATCAGCGCGGAGCAGAAGGTTATATCATGGCAGAAAAAACCACACACACACAACTGTCCAATCAGAGTCCTCCTGTGTTGTCTGTCATCTGTATCCGAGGTGATTTGTCCAATGAGATGGCTGATATCTGTGCACTTGACACAGACGCCGGACGATCATACTCTGCTGCAGTCTCTCTGTCTGTGTGATTTACATTGGAGTGAATGGAGCAGTTGAGCGCTACTCTTGTCGGTTAGGGGCAGATCAATCAAAAACCATAAGTCCTACTGATAAAGTAGACAGATTGGGAGAAAGAAGACAAGTGTGGCTACAACTTTGTGAAAAATCACTGTTCTACTGTGTAATTTGTGGCTGGGGTGAGTCACGGAAAGAGAGAATTTCTGAGAGTTTTTTGGAGTCTGAAGAATTAATTGGCCCAGCTGAGCTCGGTTGCCGCGGAGATGGTTGTCGTTACTCCCTAGCAACGACCGCAGCTGGTGTCTGTGGCAGCTGATCTGAGCGTGATTTCTGGCTCACATTTAGGACGTCAAACTACTGCCATTTCTTCCAAACCAAACATGATATCGGCAAAATTTCTTCACCATCAAGCCAGAAAGGCCTTAAAGAACACAGACATAAGTTTTTGTGGTCCTAGCTTCTAAAATGTGGTAATAGGAGCGAGTTAAAAACAGGTGCACTTTCGAAAATCCTGGAAAATCCTCCTCCCGATTAACATTGGAGTAAATGGAGCAGTTGAGAGCTACTCTTGTCGGTTAGGGGCAGATAAATCAAAAACCGTACATCCTACTGATAAAGTAGACACATTGGGAGAAAGAAGACAAGTGTGGCTACAACTCTGTGAAAAAATCACAGTTCTACTGTGTAATTTGTGGCTGGGGTCGCGAGAGAGAGAGAGAATTTCTGAGAGTTTTTTTTGAGTCTCCGCACTCTGTCAATTAGCTCTGCACGAACATTCCGCAATACACACCCATTATAAATCCTGAATTTTTCCAAAATAACTCACCATCTTTAAAGGGTCACCGTTCAAAAACGAAACATGGTAGGAAAAAAGTTCAAATACAACTTAAATAGACAAGACCCGTGCCTACATTTTAAAGTTTGAATGGTGATTCTAGGTGAACGTAGGCCAGAGCAGGAGATGTTTGAAAAACCTTGCAGATTTGCGAGTTTTTTGTACCTCGTCCCATTCATTCCAGATGGGAATTTTTTCCCAGTTTTTCGCGTCTTACGACGCGAAAAATTAATATTCTGGAGATAAAAATAATAGCATAGCGAGTTAGACCGAGCCGCACGTTTTGATGTATTTTTTGTTTGTGTGCGCTCAAAGCTGCGGGGCAAGAAAGAAACCGAAAATCAGGGAGGAAGAATAATAAAAAGAGGCGCAGTGAAGAACAATAGTGGGCTGTGCTTCGCACAGCCCACAATGGACCCCTATAGCTACGCTATAGATGGGGCCATTGTGGGCTGTGCTGCACAGCCCACTAACTAGACAATTCCCCGTTGGGAAATCGCGAGAGTGGGCTGTGCTGCGCTGCATGTCTGTGTGCGCGTGTACATTGATGCTATGATGTTACTATACTACAATGCAATGCTACAATGTATTCATTTCACCACCTACCATTCATTCTCAGCGTCTTCATCTATGGTATTTGTCTAGACAGACACATTCTGTACTTATGGATAGCCTATAGCTTTGCTAACCCCTGTTGGGAAATTTCCTATGGAGATCTGTTCAGGCCGAGACTAGAATCATGCATGTGAAATTTGAAGCTGATATAACATTGTATGTAACAGGTAGTACTGGCTCTTGCCAGTAGGTGGCGCTAAGAGTATGAGCGAAAAATGATCATGTAGAACTGTTCAGTCCGACACTGTAATCATACATGGGAAATTTCAAGCTGATTGAACATTGTATATGAGAGTTACTACTGGCTCTTACCAGTAGGTGGCGCTGTGACTATGAGTGAAAAATGAATATGCAGATGTGTTCAGGGCAGTACCCTCATGAAACCTGTGACATTTGGAGCAAATCAGACAATGTATATGAGAGTTGATACAGGCTCTGCCCAGTAGGTGGCGCCATCAGTATGAGTGAAAAATGTATATGTAGATGTGTTCAGGGCAGTACCCTCATCAAACCTGTGAAATTTGGTGGAGATTGGACAATGTATATGACAGTTTATACAGGCTCTGCCCAGTAGGTGGCGCTATGACTATGAGTGAGAAATGTATATGTAGATGTGTTCAGGGCGGTACCCTCATCAAACTTGTGAAATTTGGTGGAGATTGGACAATGTATATGAGAGTTGATACAGGCTCTGCCCAGTAGGTGGCGCTATGACTATGAGTGAGAAATGTATATGTAGATGTGTTCAGGGCGGTACCCTCATCAAACTTGTGAAATTTGGTGGAGATTGGACAATGTATATGAGAGTTGATACAGGCTGTCACCAGTGGGTGGCGCTATAGTATTGGTAAGGAAAGGAGTGTGTAGATCTGTTCAGGGCGGGACTCTGATCAAGCATGTGAAATTTGGTGCAGACAGGATGAAGTACAGGCGAGTTATCGCAGCCTAAATGTCATGGCGAGGCATCATGGCGAAGGTTATATGCGCCGCGCCGCCAGGGTCACGCCCTCTGTTGTAACCTGAACAAGTTTTGTCACAGACCTTAATCAAGGTCTTAAGAGTTTCCTGACATGAATTTGAGGTTAACATGTTTTACCACCTTGGAGGAGGGGCTTGTAGAGTAAAATATGTCACTTCCTGTTTCCAGTAGCGGGCGCTAGGCCTGATGGGAAATATTTTCATGTAATTGTGTTCAGGCTGGGACTCTTGTCATACACGTGAAATATGAAAGACCACACACACACAACTGTCCAATCAGAGTCCTCCTGTGTTGTCTGTCATCTGTATCCGAGGTGATTTGTCAAATGAGATCGATCAGCACGGAGCAGAAGGTTATATCATGGCAGAAAAAACCACACACACACAACTGTCCAATCAGAGTCCTCCTGTGTTGTCTGTCATCTGTATCCGAGGTGATTTGTCCAATGAGATGGCTGATATCTGTGCACTTGACACAGACGCCGGACGATCATACTCTGCTGCAGTCTGTCTGTCTGTGTGATTTACATTGGAGTGAATGGAGCAGTTGAGCGCTACTCTTGTCGGTTACAGGCAGATCAATCAAAAACCATAAGTCCTACTGATAAAGTAGACAGATTGGGAGAAAGAAGACAAGTGTGGCTACAACTTTGTGAAAAATCACTGTTCTACTGTGTAATTTGTGGCTGGGGTGAGTCACGGAAAGAGAGAATTTCTGAGAGTTTTTTGGAGTCTGAAGAATTAATTGGCCCAGCTGAGCTCGGTTGCCGCGGAGATGGTTGTCGTTACTCCCTAGCAACGACCAAAGCTGGTGTCTGTGGCAGCTGATTTGAGCGTGATTTCTGGCTCACATTTAGGACGTCAAACTACTGCCATTTCTTCCAAACCAAACATGATATCGGCAAAATTTCTTCACCATCAAGCCAGAAAGGCCTTAAAGAACACAGACATAAGTTTTTGTGGTCCTAGCTTCTAAAATGTGGTAATAGGAGCGAGTTAAAAACAGGTGCACTTTCGAGAATCCTGGAAAATCCTCCTCCCGATTAACATTGGAGTAAATGGAGCAGTTGAGAGCTACTCTTGTCGGTTAGGGGCAGATAAATGAAAAACCGTACATCCTACTGATAAAGTAGACACATTGGGAGAAAGAAGACAAGTGTGGCTACAACTCTGTGAAAAAATCACAGTTCTACTGTGTAATTTGTGGCTGGGGTCGCGAGAGAGAGACAGAATTTCTGAGAGTTTTTTTTGAGTCTCCGCACTCTGTCAATTAGCTCTGCACGAACATTCCGCAATACACACCCATTATAAATCCTGAATTTTTCCAAAATAACTCACCATCTTTAAAGGGTCACCGTTCAAAAACGAAACATGGTAGGAAAAAAGTTCAAATACAACTTAAATAGACAAGACCCGTGCCTACATTTTAAAGTTTGAATGGTGTTTCTAGGTGAACGTAGGCCAGAGCAGGAGATGTTTGAAAAACGTCGTAGATTTTCGAGGTTTTTTTTCCTCGTCCCATTCATTCCAGATGGGAATTTTTTCCCAGTTTTTCGCGTCTTACGACGCGAAAAATTAATATTCTGGAGATAAAAATAATAGCACACCGAGTCCGAACGAGCCGCACGTTTTGATGTATTTTTTATTTGTGTGCGCTCAAAGCTGCGGGGCAAGAAAGAAACCGAAAATTAGGGAGGAAGAATAATAACTAGACAATTCCCCGTTGGGAAATCGCGAGAGTGGGCTGTGCTGCGCTGCATGTCTGTATTTGTCTAGACAGACACATTCTGTACTTATGGATAGCCTATAGCTTTGCTAACCCCTGTTGGGAAATTTCCTATGGAGATCTGTTCAGGCCGAGACTATAATCATGCATGTGAAATTTGAAGCTGATATAACATTGTATGTAACAGGTATTACTGGCTCTTGCCAGTAGGTGGCGCTAAGAGTATGAGCGAAAAATGATTCTGTAGAACTGTTCAGTCCGACACTGTAATCATACATGGGAAATTTCAAGCTGATTGAACATTGTATATGAGAGTTACTACTGGCTCTTACCAGTAGGTGGCGCTGTGACTATTAGTGAAAAATGAATATGCAGATGTGTTCAGGGCAGTACCCTCATGAAACCTGTGAAATTTGGAGCAAATCAGACAATGTATATGAGAGTTGATACAGGCTCTGCCCAGTAGGGGGCGCCATCAGTATGAGTGAAAAATGTCTATGTAGATGTGTTCAGGGCAGTACCCTCATCAAACCTGTGAAATTTGGTGGAGATTGGACAATGTATATGACAGTTTATACAGGCTCTGCCCAGTAGGTGGCGCTATGACTATGAGTGAGAAATGTATATGTGGATGTGTTCAGGGCGGTACCCTCATCAAACTTGTGAAATTTGGTGGAGATTGGACAATGTATATGAGAGTTGATACAGGCTGTCACCAGTGGGTGGCGCTATAGTATTGGTAAGGAAAGGAGTGTGTAGATCTGTTCAGGGCGGGACTCTGATCAAGCATGTGAAATTTGGTACAGACAGGATGAAGTACAGGCGAGTTATCGCAGCCTCAATGTCATGGCGAGGCATCATGGCGAAGGTTATATGCGCCGCGCCGCCAGCGTCACGCCCTCTGTTGTAACCTGAACAAGTTTTGTCACAGACCTTAATCAAGGTCTTAAGAGTTTCCTGACATGAATTTGAGGTTAACATGTTTTACCACCTTGGAGGAGGGGCTTATATGTCACTTCCTGTTTCCAGTAGCGGGCGCTAGGCCTGATGGGAAATATGTTCATGTAATTGTGTTCAGGCTGGGACTCTTGTCATACACGTGAAATATGAAAAACCACACACACACAACTGTCCAATCAGAGTCCTCCTGTGTTGTCTGTCATCTGTATCCGAGGTGATTTGTCAAATGAGATCGATCAGCGCGGAGCAGAAGGTTATATCATGGCAGAAAAAACCACACACACACAACTGTCCAATCAGAGTCCTCCTGTGTTGTCTGTCATCTGTATCCGAGGGGATTTGTCCAATGAGATGGCTGATATCTGTGCACTTGACACAGACGCCGGACGATCATACTCTGCTGCAGTCTGTCTGTCTGTGTGATTTACATTGGAGTGAATGGAGCAGTTGAGCGCTACTCTTGTCGGTTACAGGCAGATTAATCAAAAACCATAAGTCCTACTGATAAAGTAGACAGATTGGGAGAAAGAAGACAAGTGTGGCTACAACTTTGTGAAAAATCGCTGTTCTACTGTGTAAATTGTGGCTGGGGTGAGTCACGGAAAGAGAGAATTTCTGAGAGTTTTTTGGAGTCTGAAGAATTAATTGGCCCAGCTGAGCTCGGTTGCCGCGGAGATGGTTGTCGTTACTCCCTAGCAACGACCAAAGCTGGTGTCTGTGGCAGCTGATCTGAGCGTGATTTCTGGCTCACATTTAGGACGTCAAACTACTGCCATTTCTTCCAAACCAAACATGATATCGGCAAAATTTCTTCACCATCAAGCCAGAAAGGCCTTAAAGAACACAGACATAAGTTTTTGTGGTCCTAGCTTCTAAAATGTGGTAATAGGAGCGAGTTAAAAACAGGTGCACTTTCGAGAATCCTGGAAAATCCTCCTCCCGATTAACATTGGAGTAAATGGAGCAGTTGAGAGCTACTCTTGTCGGTTGGGGGCAGATAAATGAAAAACCGTACATCCTACTGATAAAGTAGACACATTGGGAGAAAGAAGACAAGTGTGGCTACAACTCTGTGAAAAAATCACAGTTCTACTGTGTAATTTGTGGCTGGGGTCGCGAGAGAGAGACAGAATTTCTGAGAGTTTTTTTTGAGTCTCCGCACTCTGTCAGTTAGCTCTGCACGAACATTCCGCAATACACACCCATTATAAATCCTGAATTTTTCCAAAATAACTCACCATCTTTAAAGGGTCACCGTTCAAAAATGAAACATCGTAGGAAAAAAGTTCAAATACAACTTAAATAGACAAGACCCGTGCCTACATTTTAAAGTTTGAATGGTGTTTCTAGGTGAACGTAGGCCAGAGCAGGAGATGTTTGAAAAACGTCTCCGATTTTCGAGTTTTTTTTTCCTCGTCCCATTCATTCCAGATGGGAATTTTTTCCCAGTTTTTCGCGTCTTACGACGCGAAAAATTAATATTCTGGAGATAAAAGTAATAGCATAGCGAGTTAGACCGAGCCGCACGTTTTGATGTATTTTTTGTTGGTGTGCGCTCAAAGCTGCGGGGCAAGAAAGAAACCGAAAATTAGGGAGGAAGAATAATAATAAAAAAGAGGCGCGAGCAATAACAATAGTGGGCTGTGCTTCGCACAGCCCACAATGGACCCCTATAGCTTTGCTATAGAGGGGGCCATTGTGGGCTGTGCTGCACAGCCCACTAATAAAAAAGAGGCGCGAGCAATAACAATAGTGGGCTGTGCTTCGCACAGCCCACAATGGACCCCTATAGCTACGCTATAGAGGGGGCCATTGTGGGCCGTGCTGCACAGCCCACTAACTAGACAATTCCCCGTTGGGAAATCGCGAGAGTGGGCTGTGCTGCGCTGCATGTCTGTGTGCGCGTGTGTGTGTGAACCCCACGTACATTGAACATATGATAACATTTAGCTAACAGTCTAGACAGACACATTCTGTACTTATGGATAGCCTATAGCTTTGCTAACCCCTGTTGGGAAATTTCCTATGGAGATCTGTTCAGGCCGAGACTATAATCATGCATGTGAAATTTGAAGCTGATATAACATTGTATGTAACAGGTAGTACTGGCTCTTGCCAGTAGGTGGCGCTAAGAGTATGAGCGAAAAATGATTCTGTAGAACTGTTCAGTCCGACACTGTAATCATACATGGGAAATTTCAAGCTGATTGAACATTGTATATGAGAGTTACTACTGGCTCTTACCAGTAGGTGGCGCTGTGACTATGAGTGAAAAATGAATATGCAGATGTGTTCAGGGCAGTACCCTCATGAAACCTGTGAAATTTGGAGCAAATCAGACAATGTATATGAGAGTTGATACAGGCTCTGCCCAGTAGGTGGCGCCATCAGTATGAGTGAAAAATGTCTATGTAGATGTGTTCAGGGCGGTACCCTCATCAAACCTGTGACATTTGGTGGAGATTGGACAATGTATATGACAGTTTATACAGGCTCTGCCCAGTAGGTGGCGCTATGACTATGAGTGAGAAATGTATATGTAGATGTGTTCAGGGCGGTACCCTCATCAAACTTGTGAAATTTGGAGCAAATCAGACAATGTATATGAGAGTTGATACAGGCTGTCACCAGTGGGTGGCGCTATAGTATTGGTAAGGAAAGGAGTGTGTAGATCTGTTCAGGGCGGGACTCTGATCAAGCATGTGAAATTTGGTGCAGACAGGATGAAGTACAGGCGAGTTATCGCAGCCTAAATGTCATGGCGAGGCATCATGGCGAAGGTTATATGCGCCGCGCCGCCAGGGTCACGCCCTCTGTTGTATCCTGAACAAGTTTTGTCACAGACCTTAATCAAGGTCTTACGAGTTTCCTGACATGAATTTGAGGTTAACATGTTTTACCACCTTGGAGGAGGGGCTTGTAGAGTAAAATATGTCACTTCCTGTTTCCAGTAGCGGGCGCTAGGCCTGATGGGAAATATTTTCATGTAATTGTGTTCAGGCTGGGACTCTTGTCATACACGTGAAATATGAAAAACCACACACACACAAATGTCCAATCAGAGTCCTCCTGTGTTGTCTGTCATCTGTATCCGAGGTGATTTGTCCAATGAGATGGCTGATATCTGTGCACTTGACACAGACGCCGGACGATCATACTCTGCTGCAGTCTGTCTGTCTGTGTGATTTACATTGGAGTGAATGGAGCAGTTGAGCGCTACTCTTGTCGGTTACAGGCAGATCAATCAAAAACCATAAGTCCTACTGATAAAGTAGACAGATTGGGAGAAAGAAGACAAGTGTGGCTACAACTTTGTGAAAAATCACTGTTCTACTGTGTAATTTGTGGCTGGGGTGAGTCACGGAAAGAGAGAATTTCTGAGAGTTTTTTGGAGTCTGAAGAATTAATTGGCCCAGCTGAGCTCGGTTGCCGCGGAGATGGTTGTCGTTACTCCCTAGCAACGACCAAAGCTGGTGTCTGTGGCAGCTGATTTGAGCGTGATTTCTGGCTCACATTCAGGACGTCAAACTACTGCCATTTCTTCCAAACCAAACATGATATCGTCAAAATTTCTTCACCATCAAGCCAGAAAGGCCTTAAAGAACACAGACATACGTTTTTGTGGTCCTAGCTTCTAAAATGTGGTAATAGGAGCGAGTTAAAAACAGGTGCACTTTCGAAAATCCTGGAAAATCCTCCTCCCGATTAACATTGGAGTAAATGGAGCAGTTGAGAGCTACTCTTGTCGGTTAGGGGCAGATAAATCAAAAACCGTACATCCTACTGATAAAGTAGACACATTGGGAGAAAGAAGACAAGTGTGGCTACAACTCTGTGAAAAAATCACAGTTCTACTGTGTAATTTGTGGCTGGGGTCGCGAGAGAGAGAGAGAATTTCTGAGAGTTTTTTTTGAGTCTCCGCACTCTGTCAGTTAGCTCTGCACGAACATTCCGCAATACACACCCATTATAAATCCTGAATTTTTCCAAAATAACTCACCATCTTTAAAGGGTCACCGTTCAAAAACGAAACATCGTAGGAAAAAAGTTCAAATACAACTTAAATAGACAAGACCCGTGCCTACATTTTGAAGTTTGAATGGTGTTTCTAGGTGAACGTAGGCCAGAGCAGGAGATGTTTGAAAAACGTCTCCGATTTTCGAGTTTTTTTTTCCTCGTCCCATTCATTCCAGATGGGAATTTTTTCCCAGTTTTTCGCGTCTTACGACGCGAAAAATTAATATTCTGGAGATAAAAATAATAGCACACCGAGTCCGAACGAGCCGCACGTTTTGATGTATTTTTTATTTGTGTGCGCTCAAAGCTGCGGGGCAAGAAAGAAACCGAAAATCTGGTAGGAAGAATAATAATAAAAAGAGGCGCGGTGAAGAACAATAGTGGGCTGTGCTTCGCACAGCCCACAATGGACCCCTATAGCTACGCTATAGAGGGGGCCATTGTGGGCTGTGCTGCACAGCCCACTAACTAGACAATTCCCCGTTGGGAAATCGCGAGAGTGGGCTGTGCTGCGCTGCATGTCTGTGTGTGTACATTGATGCTATGATGCTACTATACTACAATGCAATGCTACAATGCAATGCTAATATGTATTCATTTCACCACCTACCATTCATTCTCAGCGTCTTCATCTATGGTATTTGTCTAGACAGACACATTCTGTACTTATGGATAGCCTATAGCTTTGCTAACCCCTGTTGGGAAATTTCCTATGGAGATCTGTTCAGGCCGAGACTATAATCATGCATGTGAAATTTGAAGCTGATATAACATTGTATGTAACAGGTAGTACTGGCTCTCGCCAGTAGGTGGCGCAAAGAGTATGAGCGAAAAATGATTCTGTAGAACTGTTCAGTCCGACACTGTAATCATACATGGGAAATTTCAAGCTGATTGAACATTGTATATGAGAGTTACTACTGGCTCTTACCAGTAGGTGGCGCTGTGACTATGAGTGAAAAATGAATATGCAGATGTGTTCAGGGCAGTACCCTCATGAAACCTGTGACATTTGGAGCAAATCAGACAATGTATATGAGAGTTGATACAGGCTCTGCCCAGTAGGTGGCGCCATCAGTATGAGTGAAAAATGTCTATGTAGATGTGTTCAGGGCAGTACCCTCATCAAACCTGTGAAATTTGGTGGAGATTGGACAATGTATATGACAGTTTATACAGGCTCTGCCCAGTAGGTGGCGCTATGACTATGAGTGAGAAATGTATATGTAGATGTGTTCAGGGCGGTACCCTCATCAAACTTGTGAAATTTGGTGGAGATTGGACAATGTATATGAGAGTTGATACAGGCTGTCACCAGTGGGTGGCGCTATAGTATTGGTAAGGAAAGGAGTGTGTAGATCTGTTCAGGGCGGGACTCTGATCAAGCATGTGAAATTTGGTGCAGACAGGATGAAGTACAGGCGAGTTATCGCAGCCTAAATGTCATGGCGAGGCATCATGGCGAAGGTTATATGCGCCGCGCCGCCAGGGTCACGCCCTCTGTTGTAACCTGAACAAGTTTTGTCACAGACCTTAATCAAGGTCTTCATAGTTTCCTGACATGAATTTGAGGTTAACATGTTTTACCACCTTGGAGGAGGGGCTTGTAGAGTAAAATATGTCACTTCCTGTTGCCAGTAGCGGGCGCTAGGCCTGATGGGAAATATTTTCATGTAATTGTGTTCAGGCTGGGACTCTTGTCATACACGTGAAATATGAAAAACCACACACACACAACTGTCCAATCAGAGTCCTCCTGTGTTGTCTGTCATCTGTATCCGAGGTGATTTGTCAAATGAGATCGATCAGCACGGAGCAGAAGGTTATATCATGGCAGAAAAAACCACACACACACAACTGTCCAATCAGAGTCCTCCTGTGTTGTCTGTCATCTGTATCCGAGGGGATTTGTCCAATGAGATGGCTGATATCTGTGCACTTGACACAGACGCCGGACGACCTGCTGCAGTCTGTCTGTCTGTGTGATTTACATTGGAGTGAATGGAGCAGTTGAGCGCTACTCTTGTCGGTTAGGGGCAGATAAATCAAAAACCATAAGTCCTACTGATAAAGTAGACAGATTGGGAGAAAGAAGACAAGTGTGGCTACAACTTTGTGAAAAATCACTGTTCTACTGTGTAATTTGTGGCTGGGGTGAGTCACGGAAAGAGAGAATTTCTGAGAGTTTTTTGGAGTCTGAAGAATTAATTGGCCCAGCTGAGCTCGGTTGCCGCGGAGATGGTTGTCGTTACTCCCTAGCAACGACCAAAGCTGGTGTCTGTGGCAGCTGATCTGAGCATGATTTCTGGCTCACATTTAGGACGTCAAACTACTGCCATTTCTTCCAAACCAAACATGATATCGTCAAAATTTCTTCACCATCAAGCCAGAAAGGCCTTAAAGAACACAGACATAAGTTTTTGTGGTCCTAGCTTCTAAAATGTGGTAATAGGAGCGAGTTAAAAACAGGTGCACTTTCGAAAATCCTGGAAAATCCTCCTCCCGATTAACATTGGAGTAAATGGAGCAGTTGAGAGCTACTCTTGTCGGTTGGGGGCAGATAAATGAAAAACCGTACATCCTACTGATAAAGTAGACACATTGGGAGAAAGAAGACAAGTGTGGCTACAACTCTGTGAAAAAATCACAGTTCTACTGTGTAATTTGTGGCTGGGGTCGCGAGAGAGAGAGAGAATTTCTGAGAGTTTTTTTTGAGTCTCCGCACTCTGTCAATTAGCTCTGCACGAACATTCCGCAATACACACCCATTATAAATCCTGAATTTTTCCAAAATAACTCACCATCTTTAAAGGCTCACCGTTCAAAAACGAAACATCGTAGGAAAAAAGTTCAAATACAACTTAAATAGACAAGACCCGTGCCTACATTTTAAAGTTTGAATGGTGTTTCTAGGTGAACGTAGGCCAGAGCAGGAGATGTTTGAAAAACGTCTCCGATTTTCGAGTTTTTTTTTCCTCGTCCCATTCATTCCAGATGGGAATTTTTTCCCAGTTTTTCGCGTCTTACGACGCGAAAAATTAATATTCTGGAGATAAAAATAATAGCACACCGAGTCCGAACGAGCCGCACGTTTTGATGTATTTTTTGTTTGTGTGCGCTCAAAGCTGCGGGGCAAGTTAGGTGCCAAAATTTAGGGGGAAGAATAATAATAAAAAAGAGGCGCGAGCAATAACAATAGTGGGCTGTGCTTCGCACAGCCCACAATGGACCCCTATAGCTTTGCTATAGAGGGGGCCATTGTGGGCTGTGCTGCACAGCCCACTAACTAGACAATTCCCCGTTGGGAAATCGCGAGAGTGGGCTGTGCTGCGCTGCATGTCTGTGTGCGCGTGTGTGTGTGAACCCCACGTGTAAAAAAGTACTGGCTCTCGCCAGTAGGTGGCGCTAAGAGTATGAGCGAAAAATGATTCTGTAGAACTGTTCAGTCCGACACTGTAATCATACATGGGAAATTTCAAGCTGATTGAACATTGTATATGAGAGTTACTACTGGCTCTTACCAGTAGGTGGCGCTGTGACTATGAGTGAAAAATGAATATGCAGATGTGTTCAGGGCAGTACCCTCATGAAACCTGTGACATTTGGAGCAAATCAGACAATGTATATGAGACTTGATACAGGCTCTGCCCAGTAGGTGGCGCCATCAGTATGAGTGAAAAATGTCTATGTAGATGTGTTCAGGGCAGTACCCTCATCAAACCTGTGAAATTTGGTGGAGATTGGACAATGTATATGACAGTTTATACAGGCTCTGCCCAGTAGGTGGCGCTATGACTATGAGTGAGAAATGTATATGTAGATGTGTTCAGGGCGGTACCCTCATCAAACTTGTGAAATTTGGAGCAAATCAGACAATGTATATGAGAGTTGATACAGGCTGTCACCAGTGGGTGGCGCTATAGTATTGGTAAGGAAAGGAGTGTGTAGATCTGTTCAGGGCGGGACTCTGATCAAGCATGTGAAATTTGGTGCAGACAGGATGAAGTACAGGCGAGTTATCGCAGCCTAAATGTCATGGCGAGGCATCATGGCGAAGGTTATATGCGCCGCGCCGCCAGGGTCACGCCCTCTGTTGTAACCTGAACAAGTTTTGTCACAGACCTTAATCAAGGTCTTACGAGTTTCCTGACATGAATTTGAGGTTAACATGTTTTACCACCTTGGAGGAGGGGCTTATATGTCACTTCCTGTTTCCAGTAGCGGGCGCTAGGCCTGATGGGAAATATTTTCATGTAATTGTGTTCAGGCTGGGACTCTTGTCATACACGTGAAATATGAAAGACCACACACACACAACTGTCCAATCAGAGTCCTCCTGTGTTGTCTGTCATCTGTATCCGAGGTGATTTGTCAAATGAGATCGATCAGCGCGGAGCAGAAGGTTATATCATGGCAGAAAAAACCACACACACACAACTGTCCAATCAGAGTCCTCCTGTGTTGTCTGTCATCTGTATCCGAGGGGATTTGTCCAATGAGATGGCTGATATCTGTGCACTTGACACAGACGCCGGACGATCATACTCTGCTGCAGTCTGTCTGTCTGTGTGATTTACATTGGAGTGAATGGAGCAGTTGAGCGCTACTCTTGTCGGTTAGGGGCAGATTAATCAAAAACCATAAGTCCTACTGATAAAGTAGACAGATTGGGAGAAAGAAGACAAGTGTGGCTACAACTTTGTGAAAAATCGCTGTTCTACTGTGTAAATTGTGGCTGGGGTGAGTCACGGAAAGAGAGAATTTCTGAGAGTTTTTTGGAGTCTGAAGAATTAATTGGCCCAGCTGAGCTCGGTTGCCGCGGAGATGGTTGTCGTTACTCCCTAGCAACGACCAAAGCTGGTGTCTGTGGCAGCTGATCTGAGCGTGATTTCTGGCTCACATGTAGGACGTCAAACTACTGCCATTTCTTCCAAACCAAACATGATGTCGGCAAAATTTCTTCACCATCAAGCCAGAAAGGCCTTAAAGAACACAGACATAAGTTTTTGTGGTCCTAGCTTCTAAAATGTGGTAATAGGAGCGAGTTAAAAACAGGTGCACTTTCGAGAATCCTGGAAAATCCTCCTCCCGATTAACATTGGAGTAAATGGAGCAGTTGAGAGCTACTCTTGTCGGTTGGGGGCAGATAAATGAAAAACCGTACATCCTACTGATAAAGTAGACACATTGGGAGAAAGAAGACAAGTGTGGCTACAACTCTGTGAAAAAATCACAGTTCTACTGTGTAATTTGTGGCTGGGGTCGCGAGAGAGAGAGAGAATTTCTGAGAGTTTTTTTTGAGTCTCCGCACTCTGTCAGTTAGCTCTGCACGAACATTCCGCAATACACACCCATTATAAATCCTGAATTTTTCCAAAATAACTCACCATCTTTAAAGGGTCACCGTTCAAAAACGAAACATGGTAGGAAAAAAGTTCAAATACAACTTAAATAGACAAGACCCGTGCCTACATTTTAAAGTTTGAATGGTGTTTCTAGGTGAACGTAGGCCAGAGCAGGAGATGTTTGAAAAACGTGGCAGATTTTCGAGTTTTTTTTTCCTCGTCCCATTCATTCCAGATGGGAATTTTTTCCCAGTTTTTCGCGTCTTACGACGCGAAAAATTAATATTCTGGAGATAAAAATAATAGCACACCGAGTCCGAACGAGCCGCACGTTTTGATGTATTTTTTGTTTGTGTGCGTTCAAAGCTGCGGGGCAAGTTAGGTGCCAAAATTTAGGGGGAAGAATAATAATAAAAAAGAGGCGCGAGCAATAACAATAGTGGGCTGTGCTTCGCACAGCCCACAATGGACCCCTATAGCTTTGCTATAGAGGGGGCCATTGTGGGCTGTGCTGCACAGCCCACTAACTAGACAATTCCCCGTTGGGAAATCGCGAGAGTGGGCTGTGCTGCGCTGCATGTCTGTGTGCGCGTGTACATTGATGCTATGATGCTACTATACTACAATGCAATGCTACAATGTATTCATTTCACCACCTACCATTCATTCTCAGCGTCTTCATCTATGGTATTTGTCTAGACAGACACATTCTGTACTTATGGATAGCCTATAGCTTTGCTAACCCCTGTTGGGAAATTTCCTATGGAGATCTGTTCAGGCCGAGACTATAATCATGCATGTGAAATTTGAAGCTGATATAACATTGTATGTAACAGGTAGTACTGGCTCTTGCCAGTAGGTGGCGCTAAGAGTATGAGCGAAAAATGATTCTGTAGAACTGTTCAGTGCGACACTGTAATCATACATGGGAAATTTCAAGCTGATTGAACATTGTATATGAGAGTTACTACTGGCTCTTACCAGTAGGTGGCGCTGTGACTATGAGTGAAAAATGAATATGTAGATGTGTTCAGGGCAGTACCCTCATGAAACCTGTGAAATTTGGTGGAGATTGGACAATGTATATGACAGTTTATACAGGCTCTGCCCAGTAGGTGGCGCTATGACTATGAGTGAGAAATGTATATGTAGATGTGTTCAGGGCGGTACCCTCATCAAACTTGTGAAATTTGGTGGAGATTGGACAATGTATATGAGAGTTGATACAGGCTGTCACCAGTGGGTGGCGCTATAGTATTGGTAAGGAAAGGAGTGTGTAGATCTGTTCAGGGCGGGACTCTGATCAAGCATGTGAAATTTGGTGCAGACAGGATGAAGTACAGGCGAGTTATCGCAGCCTAAATGTCATGGCGAGGCATCATGGCGAAGGTTATATGCGCCGCGCCGCCAGGGTCACGCCCTCTGTTGTAACCTGAACAAGTTTTGTCACAGACCTTAATCAAGGTCTTAAGAGTTTCCTGACATGAATTTGAGGTTAACATGTTTTACCACCTTGGAGGAGGGGCTTATATGTCACTTCCTGTTTCCAGTAGCGGGCGCTAGGCCTGATGGGAAATATTTTCATGTCATTGTGTTCAGGCTGGGACTCTTGTCATACACGTGAAATATGAAAAACCACACACACACAACTGTCCAATCAGAGTCCTCCTGTGTTGTCTGTCATCTGTATCCGAGGTGATTTGTCAAATGAGATCGATCAGCGCGGAGCAGAAGGTTATATCATGGCAGAAAAAAACCACACACACACAACTGTCCAATCAGAGTCCTCCTGTGTTGTCTGTCATCTGTATCCGAGGTGATTTGTCCAATGAGATGGTTGATATCTGTGCACTTGACACAGACGCCGGACGATCATACTCTGCTGCAGTCTGTCTGTCTGTGTGATTTACATTGGAGTGAATGGAGTAGTTGAGCGCTACTCTTGTCGGTTACAGGCAGATCAATCAAAAACCATAAGTCCTACTGATAAAGTAGACAGATTGGGAGAAAGAAGACAAGTGTGGCTACAACTTTGTGAAAAATCACTGTTCTACTGTGTAATTTGTGGCTGGGGTGAGTCACGGAAAGAGAGAATTTCTGAGAGTTTTTTGGAGTCTGAAGAATTAATTGGCCCAGCTGAGCTCGGTTGCCGCGGAGATGGTTGTCGTTACTCCCTAGCAACGACCAAAGCTGGTGTCTGTGGCAGCTGATCTGAGCGTGATTTCTGGCTCACATTTAGGACGTCAAACTACTGCCATTTCTTCCAAACCAAACATGATATCGGCAAAATTTCTTCACCATCAAGCCAGAAAGGCCTTAAAGAACACAGACATAAGTTTTTGTGGTCCTAGCTTCTAAAATGTGGTAATAGGAGCGAGTTAAAAACAGGTGCACTTTCGAAAATCCTGGAAAATCCTCCTCCCGATTAACATTGGAGTAAATGGAGCAGTTGAGAGCTACTCTTGTCGGTTAGGGGCAGATAAATGAAAAACCGTACATCCTACTGATAAAGTAGATACATTGGGAGAAAGAAGACAAGTGTGGCTACAACTCTGTGAAAAAATCACAGTTCTACTGTGTAATTTGTGGCTGGGGTCGCGAGAGAGAGACAGAATTTCTGAGAGTTTTTTTTGAGTCTCCGCACTCTGTCAGTTAGCTCTGCACGAACATTCCGCAATACACACCCATTATAAATCCTGAATTTTTCCAAAATAACTCACCATCTTTAAAGGGTCACCGTTCAAAAACGAAACATGGTAGGAAAAAAGTTCAAATACAACTTAAATAGACAAGACCCGTGCCTACATTTTAAAGTTTGAATGGTGTTTCTAGGTGAACGTAGGCCAGAGCAGGAGATGTTTGAAAAACGTCTCCGATTTTCGAGGTTTTTTGTACCTCGTCCCATTCATTCCAGATGGGAATTTTTTCCCAGTTTTTCGCGTCTTACGACGCGAAAAATTAATATTCTGGAGATAAAAATAATAGCATAGCGAGTTAGACCGAGCCGCACGTTTTGATGTATTTTTTGTTGGTGTGCGCTCAAAGCTGCGGGGCAAGAAAGAAACCGAAAATTAGGTAGGAAGAATAATAACTAGACAATTCCCCGTTGGGAAATCGCGAGAGTGGGCTGTGCTGCGCTGCATGTCTGTGTGTGTACATTGATCATATGATAACATTTAGCTAACAGTCTAGACAGACACATTCTGTACTTATGGATAGCCTATAGCTTTGCAAACCCCTGTTGGGAAATTTCCTATGGAGATCTGTTCAGGCCGAGACTATAATCATGCATGTGAAATTTGAAGCTGATATAACATTGTATGTAACAGGTAGTACTGGCTCTTGCCAGTAGGTGGCGCTAAGAGTATGAGCGAAAAATGATTCTGTAGAACTGTTCAGTCCGACACTGTAATCATACATGGGAAATTTCAAGCTGATTGAACATTGTATATGAGAGTTACTACTGGCTCTTACCAGTAGGTGGCGCTGTGACTATGAGTGAAAAATGAATATGCAGATGTGTTCAGGGCAGTACCCTCATGAAACCTGTGACATTTGGAGCAAATCAGACAATGTATATGAGACTTGATACAGGCTCTGCCCAGTAGGTGGCGCCATCAGTATGAGTGAAAAATGTCTATGTAGATGTGTTCAGGGCAGTACCCTCATCAAACCTGTGAAATTTGGTGGAGATTGGACAATGTATATGACAGTTTATACAGGCTCTGCCCAGTAGGTGGCGCTATGACTATGAGTGAGAAATGTATATGGAGATGTGTTCAGGGCGGTACCCTCATCAAACTTGTGAAATTTGGAGCAAATCAGACAATGTATATGAGAGTTGATACAGGCTGTCACCAGTGGGTGGCGCTATAGTATTGGTAAGGAAAGGAGTGTGTAGATCTGTTCAGGGCGGGACTCTGATCAAGCATGTGAAATTTGGTGCAGACAGGATGAAGTACAGGCGAGTTATCGCAGCCTAAATGTCATGGCGAGGCATCATGGCGAAGGTTATATGCGCCGCGCCGCCAGGGTCACGCCCTCTGTTGTAACCTGAACAAGTTTTGTCACAGACCTTAATCAAGGTCTTAAGAATTTGAGGTTAACATGTTTTACCACCTTGGAGGAGGGGCTTGTAGAGTAAAATATGTCACTTCCTGTTTCCAGTAGCGGGCGCTAGGCCTGATGGGAAATATTTTCATGTAATTGTGTTCAGGCTGGGACTCTTGTCATACACGTGAAATATGAAAGACCACACACACACAACTGTCCAATCAGAGTCCTCCTGTGTTGTCTGTCATCTGTATCCGAGGTGATTTGTCAAATGAGATCGATCAGCACGGAGCAGAAGTTTATATCATGGCAGAAAAAACCACACACACACAACTGTCCAATCAGAGTCCTCCTGTGTTGTCTGTCATCTGTATCCGAGGTGATTTGTCCAATGAGATGGCTGATATCTGTGCACTTGACACAGACGCCGGACGATCTGCTGCAGTCTGTCTGTCTGTGTGATTTACATTGGAGTGAATGGAGCAGTTGAGCGCTACTCTTGTCGGTTAGGGGCAGATAAATCAAAAACCATAAGTCCTACTGATAAAGTAGACAGATTGGGAGAAAGAAGACAAGTGTGGCTACAACTTTGTGAAAAATCACTGTTCTACTGTGTAATTTGTGGCTGGGGTGAGTCACGGAAAGAGAGAATTTCTGAGAGTTTTTTGGAGTCTGAAGAATTAATTGGCCCAGCTGAGCTCGGTTGCCGCGGAGATGGTTGTCGTTACTCCCTAGCAACGACCAAAGCTGGTGTCTGTGGCAGCTGATTTGAGCGTGATTTCTGGCTCACATTCAGGACGTCAAACTACTGCCATTTCTTCCAAACCAAACATGATATCGTCAAAATTTCTTCACCATCAAGCCAGAAAGGCCTTAAAGAACACAGACATAAGTTTTTGTGGTCCTAGCTTCTAAAATGTGGTAATAGGAGCGAGTTAAAAACAGGTGCACTTTCGAAAATCCTGGAAAATCCTCCTCCCGATTAACATTGGAGTAAATGGAGCAGTTGAGAGCTACTCTTGTCGGTTAGGGGCAGATAAATCAAAAACCGTACATCCTACTGATAAAGTAGACACATTGGGAGAAAGAAGACAAGTGTGGCTACAACTCTGTGAAAAAATCACAGTTCTACTGTGTAATTTGTGGCTGGGGTCGCGAGAGAGAGACAGAATTTCTGAGAGTTTTTTTTGAGTCTCCGCACTCTGTCAGTTAGCTCTGCACGAACATTCCGCAATACACACCCATTATAAATCCTGAATTTTTCCAAAATAACTCACCATCTTTAAAGGCTCACCGTTCAAAAACGAAACATCGTAGGAAAAAAGTTCAAATACAACTTAAATAGACAAGACCCGTGCCTACATTTTAAAGTTTGAATGGTGTTTCTAGGTGAACGTAGGCCAGAGCAGGAGATGTTTGAAAAACGTGTCAGATTTTCGAGTTTTTTTTTCCTCGTCCCATTCATTCCAGATGGGAATTTTTTCCCAGTTTTTCGCGTCTTACGACGCGAAAAATTAATATTCTGGAGATAAAAGTAATAGCATAGCGAGTTAGACCGAGCCGCACGTTTTGATGTATTTTTTGTTGGTGTGCGCTCAAAGCTGCGGGGCAAGAAAGAAACCGAAAATTAGGGAGGAAGAATAATAATAAAAAAGAGGCGCGAGCAATAACAATAGTGGGCTGTGCTTCGCACAGCCCACAATGGACCCCTATAGCTTTGCTATAGAGGGGGCCATTGTGGGCTGTGCTGCACAGCCCACTAATAAAAAGAGGCGCAGTGAAGAACAATAGTGGGCTGTGCTTCGCACAGCCCACAATGGACCCCTATAGCTTTGCTATAGAGGGGGCCATTGTGGGCTGTGCTGCACAGCCCACTAACTAGACAATTCCCCGTTGGGAAATCGCGAGAGTGGGCTGTGCTGCGCTGCATGTCTGTGTGCGCGTGTACATACAGATAATATGATAACATTTAGCTAACAGTCTAGACAGACACATTCTGTACTTATGGATAGCCTATAGCTTTGCTAACCCCTGTTGGGAAATTTCCTATGGAGATCTGTTCAGGCCGAGACTAGAATCATGCATGTGAAATTTGAAGCTGATATAACATTGTATGTAACAGGTAGTACTGGCTCTTGCCAGTAGGTGGCGCTAAGAGTATGAGCGAAAAATGATTATGTAGAACTGTTCAGTCCGACACTGTAATCATACATGGGAAATTTCAAGCTGATTGAACATTGTATATGAGAGTTACTACTGGCTCTTACCAGTAGGTGGCGCTGTGACTATGAGTGAAAAATGAATATGCAGATGTGTTCAGGGCAGTACCCTCATGAAACCTGTGAAATTTGGAGCAAATCAGACAATGTATATGACAGTTTATACAGGCTCTGCCCAGTAGGTGGCGCTATGACTATGAGTGAGAAATGTATATGTAGATGTGTTCAGGGCGGTACCCTCATCAAACTTGTGAAATTTGGTGGAGATTGGACAATGTATATGAGAGTTGATACAGGCTGTCACCAGTGGGTGGCGCTATAGTATTGGTAAGGAAAGGAGTGTGTAGATCTGTTCAGGGCGGGACTCTGATCAAGCATGTGAAATTTGGTGCAGACAGGATGAAGTACAGGCGAGTTATCGCAGCCTAAATGTCATGGCGAGGCATCATGGCGAAGGTTATATGCGCCGCGCCGCCAGGGTCACGCCCTCTGTTGTAACCTGAACAAGTTTTGTCACAGACCTTAATCAAGGTCTTAAGAGTTTCCCGACATGAATTTGAGGTTAACATGTTTTACCACCTTGGAGGAGGGGCTTGTAGAGTAAAATATGTCACTTCCTGTTTCCAGTAGCGGGCGCTAGGCCTGATGGGAAATATGTTCATGTAATTGTGATCAGGCTGGGACTCTTGTCATACACGTGAAATATGAAAAACCACACACACACAACTGTCCAATCAGAGTCCTCCTGTGTTGTCTGTCATCTGTATCCGAGGTGATTTGTCAAATGAGATCGATCAGCACGGAGCAGAAGGTTATATCATGGCAGAAAAAACCACACACACACAACTGTCCAATCAGAGTCCTCCTGTGTTGTCTGTCATCTGTATCCGAGGGGATTTGTCAAATGAGATGGCTGATATCTGTGCACTTGACACAGACGCCGGACGATCATACTCTGCTGCAGTCTGTCTGTCTGTGTGATTTACATTGGAGTGAATGGAGCAGTTGAGCGCTACTCTTGTCGGTTACAGGCAGATCAATCAAAAACCATAAGTCCTACTGATAAAGTAGACAGATTGGGAGAAAGAAGACAAGTGTGGCTACAACTTTGTGAAAAATCACTGTTCTACTGTGTAATTTGTGGCTGGGGTGAGTCACGGAAAGAGAGAATTTCTGAGAGTTTTTTGGAGTCTGAAGAATTAATTGGCCCAGCTGAGCTCGGTTGCCGCGGAGATGGTTGTCGTTACTCCCTAGCAACGACCAAAGCTGGTGTCTGTGGCAGCTGATTTGAGCGTGATTTCTGGCTCACATTTAGGATGTCAAACTACTGCCATTTCTTCCAAACCAAACATGATATGGGCAAAATTTCTTCACCATCAAGCCAGAAAGGCCTTAAAGAACACAGACATAAGTTTTTGTGGTCCTAGCTTCTAAAATGTGGTAATAGGAGCGAGTTAAAAACAGGTGCACTTTCGAGAATCCTGGAAAATCCTCCTCCCGATTAACATTGGAGTAAATGGAGCAGTTGAGAGCTACTCTTGTCGGTTAGGGGCAGATAAATCAAAAACCGTACATCCTACTGATAAAGTAGACACATTGGGAGAAAGAAGACAAGTGTGGCTACAACTCTGTGAAAAAATCACAGTTCTACTGTGTAATTTGTGGCTGGGGTCGCGAGAGAGAGAGAGAATTTCTGAGAGTTTTTTTTGAGTCTCCGCACTCTGTCAGTTAGCTCTGCACGAACATTCCGCAATACACACCCATTATAAATCCTGAATTTTTCCAAAATAACTCACCATCTTTAAAGGGTCACCGTTCAAAAACGAAACATGGTAGGAAAAAAGTTCAAATACAACTTAAATAGACAAGACCCGTGCCTACATTTTAAAGTTTGAATGGTGTTTCTAGGTGAACGTAGGCCAGAGCAGGAGATGTTTGAAAAACGTCTCCGATTTTCGAGTTTTTTTTTCCTCGTCCCATTCATTCCAGATGGGAATTTTTTCCCAGTTTTTCGCGTCTTACGACGCGAAAAATTAATATTCTGGAGATAAAAATAATAGCACACCGAGTCCGAACGAGCCGCACGTTTTGATGTATTTTTTATTTGTGTGCGCTCAAAGCTGCGGGGCAAGAAAGAAACCGAAAATTAGGGAGGAAGAATAATAACTAGACAATTCCCCGTTGGGAAATCGCGAGAGTGGGCTGTGCTGCGCTGCATGTCTGTGTGCGTACATTGATAATATGATAACATTTAGCTAACAGTCTAGACAGACACATTCTGTACTTATGGATAGCCTATAGCTTTGCTAACCCCTGTTGGGAAATTTCCTATGGAGATCTGTTCAGGCCGAGACTATAATCATGCATGTGAAATTTGAAGCTGATATAACATTGTATGTAACAGGTAGTACTGGCTCTCGCCAATAGGTGGCGCTAAGAGTATGAGTGAAAAATGATTCTGTAGAACTGTTCAGTCCGACACTGTAATCATACATGGGAAATTTCAAGCTGATTGAACATTGTATATGAGAGTTACTACTGGCTCTTACCAGTAGGTGGCGCTGTGACTATGAGTGAAAAATGAATATGCAGATGTGTTCAGGGCAGTACCCTCATGAAACCTGTGAAATTTTGAGCAAATCAGACAATGTATATGAGAGTTGATACAGGCTCTGCCCAGTAGGTGGCGCCATCAGTATGAGTGAAAAATGTCTATGTAGATGTGTTCAGGGCAGTACCCTCATCAAACCTGTGAAATTTGGTGGAGATTGGACAATGTATATGACAGTTGATACAGGCTCTGCCCAGTAGGTGGCGCTATGACTATGAGTGAGAAATGTATATGTAGATGTGTTCAGGGCGGTACCCTCATCAAACTTGTGAAATTTGGAGCAAATCAGACAATGTATATGAGAGTTGATACAGGCTGTCACCAGTGGGTGGCGCTATAGTATTGGTAAGGAAAGGAGTGTGTAGATCTGTTCAGGGCGGGACTCTGATCAAGCATGTGAAATTTGGTGCAGACAGGATGAAGTACAGGCGAGTTATCGCAGCCTAAATGTCATGGCGAGGCATCATGGCGAAGGTTATATGCGCCGCGCCGCCAGGGTCACGCCCTCTGTTGTAACCTGAACAAGTTTTGTCACAGACCTTAATCAAGGTCTTAAGAGTTTCCTGACATGAATTTGAGGTTAACATGCTTTACCACCTTGGAGGAGGGGCTTGTAGAGTAAAATATGTCACTTCCTGTTTCCAGTAGCGGGCGCTAGGCCTGATGGGAAATATGTTCATGTAATTGTGTTCAGGCTGGGACTCTTGTCATACACGTGAAATATGAAAAACCACACACACACAACTGTCCAATCAGAGTCCTCCTGTGTTGTCTGTCATCTGTATCCGAGGTGATTTGTCAAATGAGATCGATCAGCACGGAGCAGAAGGTTATATCATGGCAGAAAAAACCACACACACACAACTGTCCAATCAGAGTCCTCCTGTGTTGTCTGTCATCTGTATCCGAGGGGATTTGTCCAATGAGATGGCTGATATCTGTGCACTTGACACAGACGCCGGACGATCTGCTGCAGTCTGTCTGTCTGTGTGATTTACATTGGAGTGAATGGAGCAGTTGAGCGCTACTCTTGTCGGTTAGGGGCAGATAAATCAAAAACCATAAGTCCTACTGATAAAGTAGACAGATTGGGAGAAAGAAGACAAGTGTGGCTACAACTTTGTGAAAAATCACTGTTCTACTGTGTAATTTGTGGCTGGGGTGAGTCACGGAAAGAGAGAATTTCTGAGAGTTTTTTGGAGTCTGAAGAATTAATTGGCCCAGCTGAGCTCGGTTGCCGCGGAGATGGTTGTCGTTACTCCCTAGCAACGACCAAAGCTGGTGTCTGTGGCAGCTGATTTGAGCGTGATTTCTGGCTCACATTCAGGACGTCAAACTACTGCCATTTCTTCCAAACCAAACATGATATCGTCAAAATTTCTTCACCATCAAGCCAGAAAGGCCTTAAAGAACACAGACATAAGTTTTTGTGGTCCTAGCTTCTAAAATGTGGTAATAGGAGCGAGTTAAAAACAGGTGCACTTTCGAAAATCCTGGAAAATCCTCCTCCCGATTAACATTGGAGTAAATGGAGCAGTTGAGAGCTACTCTTGTCGGTTAGGGGCAGATAAATCAAAAACCGTACATCCTACTGATAAAGTAGACACATTGGGAGAAAGAAGACAAGTGTGGCTACAACTCTGTGAAAAAATCACA
Source organism: Semicossyphus pulcher (assembly GCF_022749685.1). NCBI lineage: Eukaryota > Metazoa > Chordata > Actinopteri > Labriformes > Labridae > Semicossyphus > Semicossyphus pulcher. The sequence goes on along the minus strand of NW_027211604.1, from coordinate 17,012,945 downwards.
GTTCTACTGTGTAATTTGTGGCTGGGGTCGCGAGAGAGAGACAGAATTTCTGAGAGTTTTTTTTGAGTCTCCGCACTCTGTCAGTTAGCTCTGCACGAACATTCCACAATACACACCCATTATAAATCCTGAATTTTTCCAAAATAACTCACCATCTTTAAAGGGTCACCGTTCAAAAACGAAACATGGTAGGAAAAAAGTTCAAATACAACTTAAATAGACAAGACCCGTGCCTACATTTTAAAGTTTGAATGGTGTTTCTAGGTGAACGTAGGCCAGAGCAGGAGATGTTTGAAAAACGTGTCAGATTTTTGAGTTTTTTTTTCCTCGTCCCATTCATTCCAGATGGGAATTTTTTCCCAGTTTTTCGCGTCTTACGACGCGAAAAATTAATATTCTGGAGATAAAAATAATAGCACACCGAGTCCGAACGAGCCGCACGTTTTGATGTATTTTTTGTTTGTGTGCGCTCAAAGCTGCGGGGCAAGTTAGGTGCCAAAATTTAGGGGGAAGAATAATAATAAACTAGACAATTCCCCGTTGGGAAATCGCGAGAGTGGGCTGTGCTGCGCTGCATGTCTGTGTGCGCGTGTACATACAGATAATATGATAACATTTAGCTAACAGTCTAGACAGACACATTCTGTACTTATGGATAGCCTATAGCTTTGCTAACCCCTGTTGGGAAATTTCCTATGGAGATCTGTTCAGGCCGAGACTAGAATCATGCATGTGAAATTTGAAGCTGATATAACATTGTATGTAACAGGTAGTACTGGCTCTTGCCAGTAGGTGGCGCTAAGAGTATGAGCGAAAAATGATTATGTAGAACTGTTCAGTCCGACACTGTAATCATACATGGGAAATTTCAAGCTGATTGAACATTGTATATGAGAGTTACTACTGGCTCTTACCAGTAGGTGGCGCTGTGACTATGAGTGAAAAATGAATATGCAGATGTGTTCAGGGCAGTACCCTCATGAAACCTGTGAAATTTGGAGCAAATCAGACAATGTATATGACAGTTTATACAGGCTCTGCCCAGTAGGTGGCGCTATGACTATGAGTGAGAAATGTATATGTAGATGTGTTCAGGGCGGTACCCTCATCAAACTTGTGAAATTTGGTGGAGATTGGACAATGTATATGAGAGTTGATACAGGCTGTCACCAGTGGGTGGCGCTATAGTATTGGTAAGGAAAGGAGTGTGTAGATCTGTTCAGGGCGGGACTCTGATCAAGCATGTGAAATTTGGTGCAGACAGGATGAAGTACAGGCGAGTTATCGCAGCCTAAATGTCATGGCGAGGCATCATGGCGAAGGTTATATGCGCCGCGCCGCCAGGGTCACGCCCTCTGTTGTAACCTGAACAAGTTTTGTCACAGACCTTAATCAAGGTCTTAAGAGTTTCCCGACATGAATTTGAGGTTAACATGTTTTACCACCTTGGAGGAGGGGCTTGTAGAGTAAAATATGTCACTTCCTGTTTCCAGTAGCGGGCGCTAGGCCTGATGGGAAATATGTTCATGTAATTGTGATCAGGCTGGGACTCTTGTCATACACGTGAAATATGAAAAACCACACACACACAACTGTCCAATCAGAGTCCTCCTGTGTTGTCTGTCATCTGTATCCGAGGTGATTTGTCAAATGAGATCGATCAGCGCGGAGCAGAAGGTTATATCATGGCAGAAAAAACCACACACACACAACTGTCCAATCAGAGTCCTCCTGTGTTGTCTGTCATCTGTATCCGAGGGGATTTGTCAAATGAGATGGCTGATATCTGTGCACTTGACACAGACGCCGGACGATCATACTCTGCTGCAGTCTGTCTGTCTGTGTGATTTACATTGGAGTGAATGGAGCAGTTGAGCGCTACTCTTGTCGGTTACAGGCAGATCAATCAAAAACCATAAGTCCTACTGATAAAGTAGACAGATTGGGAGAAAGAAGACAAGTGTGGCTACAACTTTGTGAAAAATCACTGTTCTACTGTGTAATTTGTGGCTGGGGTGAGTCACGGAAAGAGAGAATTTCTGAGAGTTTTTTGGAGTCTGAAGAATTAATTGGCCCAGCTGAGCTCGGTTGCCGCGGAGATGGTTGTCGTTACTCCCTAGCAACGACCAAAGCTGGTGTCTGTGGCAGCTGATTTGAGCGTGATTTCTGGCTCACATTTAGGATGTCAAACTACTGCCATTTCTTCCAAACCAAACATGATATGGGCAAAATTTCTTCACCATCAAGCCAGAAAGGCCTTAAAGAACACAGACATAAGTTTTTGTGGTCCTAGCTTCTAAAATGTGGTAATAGGAGCGAGTTAAAAACAGGTGCACTTTCGAGAATCCTGGAAAATCCTCCTCCCGATTAACATTGGAGTAAATGGAGCAGTTGAGAGCTACTCTTGTCGGTTAGGGGCAGATAAATCAAAAACCGTACATCCTACTGATAAAGTAGACACATTGGGAGAAAGAAGACAAGTGTGGCTACAACTCTGTGAAAAAATCACAGTTCTACTGTGTAATTTGTGGCTGGGGTCGCGAGAGAGAGAGAGAATTTCTGAGAGTTTTTTTTGAGTCTCCGCACTCTGTCAGTTAGCTCTGCACGAACATTCCGCAATACACACCCATTATAAATCCTGAATTTTTCCAAAATAACTCACCATCTTTAAAGGGTCACCGTTCAAAAACGAAACATGGTAGGAAAAAAGTTCAAATACAACTTAAATAGACAAGACCCGTGCCTACATTTTAAAGTTTGAATGGTGTTTCTAGGTGAACGTAGGCCAGAGCAGGAGATGTTTGAAAAACGTCTCCGATTTTCGAGTTTTTTTTTCCTCGTCCCATTCATTCCAGATGGGAATTTTTTCCCAGTTTTTCGCGTCTTACGACGCGAAAAATTAATATTCTGGAGATAAAAATAATAGCACACCGAGTCCGAACGAGCCGCACGTTTTGATGTATTTTTTATTTGTGTGCGCTCAAAGCTGCGGGGCAAGAAAGAAACCGAAAATTAGGGAGGAAGAATAATAACTAGACAATTCCCCGTTGGGAAATCGCGAGAGTGGGCTGTGCTGCGCTGCATGTCTGTGTGCGCGTGATTTGCAGCGTCTTCATCTATGGTATTTGTCTAGACAGACACATTCTGTATTTATGGATAGCCTATAGCTTTGCTAACCCCTGTTGGGAAATTTCCTATGGAGATCTGTTCAGGCCGAGACTATAATCATGCATGTGAAATTTGAAGCTGATATAACATTGTATGTAACAGGTATTACTGGCTCTTGCCAGTAGGTGGCGCTAAGAGTATGAGCGAAAAATGATTCTGTAGAACTGTTCAGTCCGACACTGTAATCATACATGGGAAATTTCAAGCTGATTGAACATTGTATATGAGAGTTACTACTGGCTCTTACCAGTAGGTGGCGCTGTGACTATGAGTGAAAAATGAATATGCAGATGTGTTCAGGGCAGTACCCTCATGAAACCTGTGAAATTTGGAGCAAATCAGACAATGTATATGAGAGTTGATACAGGCTCTGCCCAGTAGGGGGCGCCATCAGTATGAGTGAAAAATGTCTATGTAGATGTGTTCAGGGCAGTACCCTCATCAAACCTGTGAAATTTGGTGGAGATTGGACAATGTATATGACAGTTTATACAGGCTCTGCCCAGTAGGTGGCGCTATGACTATGAGTGAGAAATGTATATGTGGATGTGTTCAGGGCGGTACCCTCATCAAACTTGTGAAATTTGGTGGAGATTGGACAATGTATATGAGAGTTGATACAGGCTGTCACCAGTGGGTGGCGCTATAGTATTGGTAAGGAAAGGAGTGTGTAGATCTGTTCAGGGCGGGACTCTGATCAAGCATGTGAAATTTGGTACAGACAGGATGAAGTACAGGCGAGTTATCGCAGCCTCAATGTCATGGCGAGGCATCATGGCGAAGGTTATATGCGCCGCGCCGCCAGCGTCACGCCCTCTGTTGTAACCTGAACAAGTTTTGTCACAGACCTTAATCAAGGTCTTAAGAGTTTCCTGACATGAATTTGAGGTTAACATGTTTTACCACCTTGGAGGAGGGGCTTATATGTCACTTCCTGTTTCCAGTAGCGGGCGCTAGGCCTGATGGGAAATATGTTCATGTAATTGTGTTCAGGCTGGGACTCTTGTCATACACGTGAAATATGAAAAACCACACACACACAACTGTCCAATCAGAGTCCTCCTGTGTTGTCTGTCATCTGTATCCGAGGTGATTTGTCAAATGAGATCGATCAGCGCGGAGCAGAAGGTTATATCATGGCAGAAAAAACCACACACACACAACTGTCCAATCAGAGTCCTCCTGTGTTGTCTGTCATCTGTATCCGAGGGGATTTGTCCAATGAGATGGCTGATATCTGTGCACTTGACACAGACGCCGGACGATCATACTCTGCTGCAGTCTGTCTGTCTGTGTGATTTACATTGGAGTGAATGGAGCAGTTGAGCGCTACTCTTGTCGGTTACAGGCAGATTAATCAAAAACCATAAGTCCTACTGATAAAGTAGACAGATTGGGAGAAAGAAGACAAGTGTGGCTACAACTTTGTGAAAAATCGCTGTTCTACTGTGTAAATTGTGGCTGGGGTGAGTCACGGAAAGAGAGAATTTCTGAGAGTTTTTTGGAGTCTGAAGAATTAATTGGCCCAGCTGAGCTCGGTTGCCGCGGAGATGGTTGTCGTTACTCCCTAGCAACGACCAAAGCTGGTGTCTGTGGCAGCTGATCTGAGCGTGATTTCTGGCTCACATTTAGGACGTCAAACTACTGCCATTTCTTCCAAACCAAACATGATATCGGCAAAATTTCTTCACCATCAAGCCAGAAAGGCCTTAAAGAACACAGACATAAGTTTTTGTGGTCCTAGCTTCTAAAATGTGGTAATAGGAGCGAGTTAAAAACAGGTGCACTTTCGAGAATCCTGGAAAATCCTCCTCCCGATTAACATTGGAGTAAATGGAGCAGTTGAGAGCTACTCTTGTCGGTTGGGGGCAGATAAATGAAAAACCGTACATCCTACTGATAAAGTAGACACATTGGGAGAAAGAAGACAAGTGTGGCTACAACTCTGTGAAAAAATCACAGTTCTACTGTGTAATTTGTGGCTGGGGTCGCGAGAGAGAGACAGAATTTCTGAGAGTTTTTTTTGAGTCTCCGCACTCTGTCAGTTAGCTCTGCACGAACATTCCGCAATACACACCCATTATAAATCCTGAATTTTTCCAAAATAACTCACCATCTTTAAAGGGTCACCGTTCAAAAATGAAACATCGTAGGAAAAAAGTTCAAATACAACTTAAATAGACAAGACCCGTGCCTACATTTTAAAGTTTGAATGGTGTTTCTAGGTGAACGTAGGCCAGAGCAGGAGATGTTTGAAAAACGTGTCAGATTTTCGAGTTTTTTTTTCCTCGTCCCATTCATTCCAGATGGGAATTTTTTCCCAGTTTTTCGCGTCTTACGACGCGAAAAATTAATATTCTGGAGATAAAAGTAATAGCATAGCGAGTTAGACCGAGCCGCACGTTTTGATGTATTTTTTGTTGGTGTGCGCTCAAAGCTGCGGGGCAAGAAAGAAACCGAAAATTAGGGAGGAAGAATAATAATAAAAAAGAGGCGCGAGCAATAACAATAGTGGGCTGTGCTTCGCACAGCCCACAATGGACCCCTATAGCTTTGCTATAGAGGGGGCCATTGTGGGCTGTGCTGCACAGCCCACTAATAAAAAAGAGGCGCGAGCAATAACAATAGTGGGCTGTGCTTCGCACAGCCCACAATGGACCCCTATAGCTACGCTATAGAGGGGGCCATTGTGGGCCGTGCTGCACAGCCCACTAACTAGACAATTCCCCGTTGGGAAATCGCGAGAGTGGGCTGTGCTGCGCTGCATGTCTGTGTGCGTACATTGATCATATGATAACATTTAGCTAACAGTCTAGACAGACACATTCTGTACTTATGGATAGCCTATAGCTTTGCTAACCCCTGTTGGGAAATTTCCTATGGAGATCTGTTCAGGCCGAGACTATAATCATGCATGTGAAATTTGAAGCTGATATAACATTGTATGTAACAGGTAGTACTGGCTCTTGCCAGTAGGTGGCGCTAAGAGTATGAGCGAAAAATGATTATGTAGAACTGTTCAGTCCGACACTGTAATCATACATGGGAAATTTCAAGCTGATTGAACATTGTATATGAGAGTTACTACTGGCTCTTACCAGTAGGTGGCGCTGTGACTATGAGTGAAAAATGAATATGCAGATGTGTTCAGGGCAGTACCCTCATGAAACCTGTGACATTTGGAGCAAATCAGACAATGTATATGAGAGTTGATACAGGCTCTGCCCAGTAGGTGGCGCCATCAGTATGAGTGAAAAATGTATCTGTAGATGTGTTCAGGGCAGTACCCTCATCAAACCTGTGAAATTTGGTGGAGATTGGACAATGTATATGACAGTTGATACAGGCTGTCACCAGTGGGTGGCGCTATAGTATTGGTAAGGAAAGGAGTGTGTAGATCTGTTCACGGCGGGACTCTGATCAAGCATGTGAAATTTGGTGCAGACAGGATGAAGTACAGGCGAGTTATCGCAGCCTAAATGTCATGGCGAGGCATCATGGCGAAGGTTATATGCACCGCGCCGCCAGGGTCACGCCCTCTGTTGTAACCTGAACAAGTTTTGTCACAGACCTTAATCAAGGTCTTAAGAGTTTCCTGACATGAATTTGAGGTTAACATGTTTTACCACCTTGGAGGAGGGGCTTGTAGAGTAAAATATGTCACTTCCTGTTTCCAGTAGCGGGCGCTAGGCCTGATGGGAAATATGTTCATGTAATTGTGTTCAGGCTGGGACTCTTGTCATACACGTGAAATATGAAAAACCACACACACACAACTGTCCAATCAGAGTCCTCCTGTGTTGTCTGTCATCTGTATCCGAGGTGATTTGTCAAATGAGATCGATCAGCGCGGAGCAGAAGGTTATATCATGGCAGAAAAAACCACACACACACAACTGTCCAATCAGAGTCCTCCTGTGTTGTCTGTCATCTGTATCCGAGGTGATTTGTCCAATGAGATGGCTGATATCTGTGCACTTGACACAGACGCCGGACGATCATACTCTGCTGCAGTCTGTCTGTCTGTGTGATTTACATTGGAGTGAATGGAGCAGTTGAGCGCTACTCTTGTCGGTTACAGGCAGATTAATCAAAAACCATAAGTCCTACTGATAAAGTAGACAGATTGGGAGAAAGAAGACAAGTGTGGCTACAACTTTGTGAAAAATCGCTGTTCTACTGTGTAAATTGTGGCTGGGGTGAGTCACGGAAAGAGAGAATTTCTGAGAGTTTTTTGGAGTCTGAAGAATTAATTGGCCCAGCTGAGCTCGGTTGCCGCGGAGATGGTTGTCGTTACTCCCTAGCAACGACCAAAGCTGGTGTCTGTGGCAGCTGATCTGAGCGTGATTTCTGGCTCACATTTAGGACGTCAAACTACTGCCATTTCTTCCAAACCAAACATGATATCGGCAAAATTTCTTCACCATCAAGCCAGAAAGGCCTTAAAGAACACAGACATAAGTTTTTGTGGTCCTAGCTTCTAAAATGTGGTAATAGGAGCGAGTTAAAAACAGGTGCACTTTCGAGAATCCTGGAAAATCCTCCTCCCGATTAACATTGGAGTAAATGGAGCAGTTGAGAGCTACTCTTGTCGGTTGGGGGCAGATAAATGAAAAACCGTACATCCTACTGATAAAGTAGACACATTGGGAGAAAGAAGACAAGTGTGGCTACAACTCTGTGAAAAAATCACAGTTCTACTGTGTAATTTGTGGCTGGGGTCGCGAGAGAGAGACAGAATTTCTGAGAGTTTTTTTTGAGTCTCCGCACTCTGTCAGTTAGCTCTGCACGAACATTCCGCAATACACACCCATTATAAATCCTGAATTTTTCCAAAATAACTCACCATCTTTAAAGGGTCACCGTTCAAAAATGAAACATCGTAGGAAAAAAGTTCAAATACAACTTAAATAGACAAGACCCGTGCCTACATTTTAAAGTTTGAATGGTGTTTCTAGGTGAACGTAGGCCAGAGCAGGAGATGTTTGAAAAACGTGGCAGATTTGTGCGTTTTTTTTTCCTCGTCCCATTCATTCCAGATGGGAATTTTTTCCCAGTTTTTCGCGTCTTACGACGCGAAAAATTAATATTCTGGAGATAAAAATAATAGCACACCGAGTCCGAACGAGCCGCACGTTTTGATGTATTTTTTATTTGTGTGCGCTCAAAGCTGCGGGGCAAGAAAGAAACCGAAAATTAGGGAGGAAGAATAATAACTAGACAATTCCCCGTTGGGAAATCGCGAGAGTGGGCTGTGCTGCGCTGCATGTCTGTGTGCGCGCGTGTGAACCCCACGAGGCCTTCTTCCTGGAGTGAAAAAAAGTGAAAGTTGAGAATTTCACGAAATCTGACTTCCCTTATTGTTGCTGCCGTCCTCTGGAGGTCTTCTTGCTGCTGTCTGTATAAATGTTGGCAGATTTAAAAGACATAAATTAGTAACAGATTTCAAAGACTGAAGTGAAAGTTGAGAATTTAACGAAATCTCACTTCCCTTATTGTTGCTGCAGTCCTCTGGAGGTCTTCTTGCTGCTGTCTGTATAAATGTTGGCAGATTTAAAAGACATAAATAAGTAACAGATTTCAAACACTGAAGTGAAAGTTGAGAATTTCACGAAATCTGACTTCCCTTATTGTTGCTGCAGTCCTCTGGAGGTCTTCTTGCTGCTGTCTGTATAAATGTTGGCAGATTTAAAAGACATAAATTAGTAACAGATTTCAAACACTGAAGTGAAAGTTGAGAATTTCACGAAATCTGACTTCCCTTATTGTTGCTGCAGTCCTCTGGAGGTCTTCTTGCTGCTGTCTGTATAAATGTTGGCAGATTTAAAAGACATAAATTAGTAACAGATTTCAAACACTGAAGTGAAAGTTGAGAATTTCACGAAATCTGACTTCCCTTATTGTTGCTGCAGTCCTCTGGAGGTCTTCTTGCTGCTGTCTGTATAAATGTTGCCAGATTTAAAAGACATAAATTAGTAACAGATTTCAAAGACTGAAGTGAAAGTTGAGAATTTCACGAAATCTTACTTCCCTCATTTTCTTCTGGGTTGTTGTCTTTGCTGGAGAGAGATCTGCTGCAGTCCTCTGGGGGTCTTTCTCACTGGATCATCCTAGAAAGACAATGACATCATCATTGAGTTAAATCACTCAATGCAAGTGAATCACTTTAAAAAAAGAGACACTTACTTTTTGATGGACCTGGTTTGACATACAGCTTGGTCTGCATCTCAGCTGGATGTTCAGCAACACAACACAACACAAGTGCACACCCTGCAACACAAGTAGCGACAACAACAACCCAGCAGAAAAAAATAAAAAATAAAAAATAAAAAAATTACAATAAAAAAAAATACATTACATTACATGATTAAATATACATGATTAAACATACATTACATGATTAAACATACATCATTAAATTACATAACTTATGCGAGCTTGGCTTATGAGAAGAATTTGCTGACCCCATTCTAAAATGAATAAATATATAAATAGATATATAAAAGACATTTACACAATAAGATTTTCCAGCCAAGACATGCCACTGTAACAACATACATATGAAAAACAATTACATGAGACAAAAACACACTAAAAGACTAAACAAGACTACAGCATAATTTAACAATGATAATGACCAGATACACTGTAAAACGTGGCAGGTCTTTGACATAAGAGCTGGAGAGGCTATTAGTCAGTCAAAATACAATAAACTGGACTGTGGTAACTGTAATAGGTTTGGAGAACACCTGATTGAAGACATTTATCAGGATGTGAAATGTAAATGTGGTCAATCAGTGTGTTCTTTTCGGTTGTCGAATTTGCTACTAATTGAGTGTAACCTCTGGACTGAAACAAATCTTTGATACTTTTTTTTCCTTTTGAAAGGAGGTCCTCATTAAAATCGCCACAAACAATGATGGGCTGGTGGTTTAACATGTCCAATGAGTCCAAGAGGTTTTTCAAGTTTTGGAGAAAGACTCCCAGTTGAAAACTTGGCGGTTTGTACACAGTCGCTATTAGCACTTTGACTGGAGCCTCGATTTTGACGACAACAAACTCCAAATCGGTGACCTGATGCATGTACCTGCGAGGCTCTGCTTGAACAGTGTCTCGACAGTACATCGCAACTCCACCTCCCTCTTTTTTGGCCATGTTCACACAGCTGTTGTAAGACAGCTGTCTGCTACGTGTGAACACGGTGTACCCCTCCAATTGAAAAATTTCAGCAACAGAGGAGCCCGACAAATGCGTCTCTGTGAGACAAAGCACATCTGCTTGCTGGAGCTCGTGATGCGATTTCAGGTCCGCCATGTGACATGGCAGACCCTGCGTGTTGTGGTGGACAATTGTCAAGACCTTTGGAGTTTGTTTCACAGATTGCGATAGCGTCAACAATGGTCTACAGCTCTGGAAAGATGCCTGAGGCATACTTTCCAGAGCTGTCTTGATCTTGGGGTCAGCGTAAATTTTCTTCTCATCAAAGTCAAGGATGGTGAGACCTTGAAGCGACGTTGTGCGGCTGAGCGCGACGTATGCCATGCCGGGTTCAAAAACGCGCTTCAGACACACAACGGCCGACGGCATCGTCATTCCTTGAACTTTGTGGGCCGTGCACGCAAAAGCTAATCTCATGGGGAACTGGCGCCGAACAACCCCTTTCTTATTGCTTAGGTGCTCCTCAGATCTTTCAATGTACACCGCGTTATCTGAGGGACCTAGCATTTTTTTGCGGAATCTCTGTCCTGCTGTAGGATTGTCCAGCAGGAGTCCAATCATCTTCACGCCTTGTGGGTCTTCAGTGACAATGTTCGAAATGGTTCCAAATGTACCGTTCACAAGGCCATCTTCCACATCTAAATTTCGGATCAACATAATGCGTACTCCTTGAGCGGCCATTATGTTGTCGGGCAAGTCTCGCTTGTGTCCTTTCATTTGCCCAGACACAAACGTCATGCAGCCAGTTCTGGGGTCTTTTCTAAAATCACGAGCTGCAATGCCAATCGCATTCTCGTAGGAGGCGGTTACTACGTCGGCGTTGTGACGGTCTACTTCTTTGTTTGTGGCGTAGATGTGTAGACTCTGTGCTGGACAATGCTGACTATCAGCCACTGCCTGTGTAAGCAGGAGCCTGTCTTCGTCTAACAAAGGATCTTGCTTTTGCTTCACCCTGAGACGGTTCAAGAGTTCAGCAAAAGCTCGATCGTCTTTCTGTCGCATGATCTCTGTCAGGGTGACCATTTTGAAGTTATCCCTCCAGAGATCAAACTCGGTCTCCTCGTACACACACAGCGGCTTGGCTTTGCCAAGGGGCGGCAGTTGATAAAAGTCACCTACGGCGAGGACAGACATGCCTCCGAATGGCTTCCGATTACCCCTGATCTGCTGAAATCGCCAATGCACGTAGGCAAATAGCTCTTTGGAGACCATGGATATCTCATCGATGATGAGAATCTCAGCGTTCGCCAGTGTTGCTCTGACCTCGTCGAGTGCATTTCCAAGACCTTGATAAGGTGGCTTCAAGGACCTCGGTAATTTGAGAATGGAGTGCAACGTGTTGCCTGATATGTTGAATGCTGCCGTACCTGTGAATGCGGTCAGCAGCACGGCGGGTTGGGACATGTCTGCGTCGTCCCGAAATCTCGGGAGCTCACGCAGAATTCTCGTTGCCTCGCGGTGAATGCACTTGATCACATGCGATTTGCCACATCCAGCCCCTCCCGATAGGAAGTAATAAAACGGTTCTGGATTGTGGCCCCAGACTAGTTCAAAGCACCACTGTCGAACGCTGTAGAAAACGGAAGCCTGAGTTTCGTTCAGACTTTGGTACATTTTCCTAACAAAGTCTGGACTCAACTGTGGAGCGTCTATTCTAGGCACAGAGCTCCCCTTCTCCTTCCTAGTGCCGAATTCTGGGACATCTTCGCCGTTTTGCTCCGGATCGCGAGGTTCGCATTCTGCCAGGCACTCCAGCCGGTCCACTTCAACTTCGGGCGCAAAAGAGTTCCACGCATTCACGAGAGGACCGCACACCTGAAGCTGCTCAAACGCAGCATCCATGTTTTTCCCTTGGCCCTCGTAACGTTTTTGGTTGCGCCCCACTATCTGCTCTACCGTCATACCCCACTTCTCGCCACACTTGTAAAACTGTTCGTAAGTGGGGTACGCTTCATCTGTCAGATCGGCGTCGGATCGATGTGGCAGATAAAGTTTCAGCAATCTTCTATAAAACTTCTCTGGATTTTTTTCCTCAGAGAAGCGAGTAAATCTAATGATTGCTGGTTTTCCTGCGGTTCTCTTTTGAATATATCCCATATCGTTTAGCAATTTATTTGCGTTCGGGCTTTCCTTTTGAGGGCCGTAGAGTACTCTGTAATCCGACGCAAACTCGGCCAGACACATGCCTTCAAACTCTCGATCGCGAGGTCTGTTGGCGTATTTTTCAGGCAACCCCGACATCCAGACGTCCTCGGAATTCGCTTCCAGTTTTTCCAGTCTACCCATAGGGTGACTCATTCTCAGGCCGTCCTCGTCGGTCTGAATAAACGCCACGGATCGGGAGCACTTCTTGAGGCGTAAGCTGCACGTACGGGCTACGGCCTCTTGAGCGCTGACCTCTCTGTGTTTAGAGTAGGCCTGCATAATTTGTTTCATTTCGTCGCGCTTGTTGACGTCGGATTGCTTAACATCTTTGATGACGTTCTTAAGGAATTCCGTCATCTCGTGCTCCGGTTTGGCTACGTACGACATCATGTACATGATGCAGCTGTAATCGTCTATGACGTACTGGATGTCCATGTTTGCGTTCCACGCTCTAATCAAATCGGGATTGTAGGCATTAACCCAACAATCATTTGGATGGCGCCTCAGCATCACGACATGGTTGTTTGCCAGGCGCTGCGCGGCATTCATGTATTCGTCGTAGGTTAAGTTGCACCGGCAAAGCAAGTCTGTCAAACTGCTGAACGAAGCGGCCGGATCCATAAGCAGATCTCTAACTGGTTGGAGCGTTTGTTTAGCCAATCGTTGCTTTTCGGCGAGGGCCTTTTTCTGCTCCGCTACTTTCGCTTCGAAGTCTGCATCGCTTTCATTGTCGTTTTGGAAGTAATCAACTGTGGGGGGCCTGGTGATGAATGTTTTATCCATCGGTAGTTTTGGAAAGCCGAACCTGCAGGCTACATTTCCCTTCTTACAGGACTTTGAATGTTGCCTGCTGTGCACCTGAACCTCTGACACTATTTTGTGGAGTTCCGGATCCGTGTCGGGGTCGGGCATTTTGCACCTAATGTACCGATCTATAAATTCCATGACTTCTGTATCGGAGGCGTCTTCAAATTTCGGCGAATCTTTTATCCAAATCAGCATGTGGATGTGCGGGCTTCCCCTGGCTTGGAACTCGACGCGATAAAAATAATCAGCTACTTCGCCGAGCGGTTGCGAAGGAGAGAGGATGAGGTTCGTCATGAGAGCTTCGACTCTCTTTTCAAACATGCGCATTACTGTGACGGGGTTGCTTCTCAGAATGTCGCATTTTGTTTTCCAATCCAAATCTGAAAACTGCCCTTGTTCACCCTGCTGAGCTTTGATGACCTCTATGAACTCAGGCCATCTCATCTCAGCAGCAGAGAACGTGGTAAAAAATGTTGGTTTTCCAATTTGACGAACCATCGCGTGCACATCTCTAAGCGTTTTATTCCAATAGGCTGGAGTGCCTCTAAGAGGTTGCATGAACCTGGTCGCGTCGTGGCTCATAATCAGCCGTTCTACCTCGTCCTTATCCTGGAGCATGACGTTGTTGATTCGGCGGCCGTCTCTGGTTTTGGACTTTCCTTTGCGCATTTGTATAGACATGCTATTCGTCGCGAGGTGAGTCTCTGTAACAAACTGCGCAAAGAAAAGATAACTCTGGTCACTTGCAAAACGCGTATCTGCAGCAAAGAGCCTACAATTGAAGTAAAGACTCGGGGACAGGGAGACGCCTCTAGCTGTGTCTAATGTGTTCTCTCCTGTCGGAAATTGCACAGGAAAAGCCATGGCCTCTAAATTGGGTATGGTGAAAAACCCAACCGGTTTGTTGCCTTGAGCGGGCGCAACACTAAATACTCCGTCGCCATACGAAAGGATTTCCTGTGCAATGTCGGGGGGCTGCATGCAAGTGTCCAGGGAGAGGCCTGGTCTCAGCTCTTCCTGTTCTTCCTCGGCCGCCTCTAACTGTCCCGGTTCATTTTGGTTACTAAAAATGTCCTCCAAATCTATGTCCATGTCTTCGTCTGCCAGCCAGCCAGACAGCCACTCTTCGTTGATGGGCTCCTCTTCTGCCCCTGGGACGATGGGCTCCTCTTCTGCCCCTGGGACGATGGGCTCCTCTTCTGCCCCTGGGACGATGGGCTCCTCTTCTGCCCCTGGGACGATGGGCTCCTCTTCTGCCCCTGGGACGATGGGCTCCTCTTCTGCCCCGATGGGCTCCTCTTCTGCGAGCAGACAGTCAAAAGTGGCAGTCTCATCGATAAACACGTCTTTATATTCCGAATGCGCGTCTCTCAATTTCGCGAGGCCAGCCAGCACATTCTTCATATCGACGGTGTAGAAGTGCTGGTAACCTTTGTATTTAACGTGTCTTTTCAATTTGACTTGAAGCAGCTGCGCTTCTGCTCTGGGCCTTGGGAGACTGTTGACGATCGCTTGCACCTCTGATGGAACGCACACAACAGCTCCGTGGACTGCTCTCTGTTGGCCTTTTGGCAGAGCAACTATTTTGGCGAACGGCAGGATTTTTGCAATCAGCTGCCTCTCAAGCATATTAAGTGCAGCCAATTCTGTGGGGATGGGCGCCAACTCCAAATTGTTTGCGACTGCCATGGGTGGTATGCGTCCTCTGCAAAGGTGGCCGGCACAGGTGTAGCATATCCACTCATGTAGTCTCTCTTGTGGCACAGAGCAAGGGGTAGAGCACTCGCGGTCGCAAAAGTGAACATATTTTCGCGTCAAGCATTCGGCTGCCACTTTTGCGTGCTCACTATATTTTTGTCTTTTACATTCTTTGACCTGATTGGGAAACAAGGCTCTGTGACACACAGTACAAATGTATGTGGGTCCATGTCTAATGGACTCGCGAAAGACAGCTATGGCTATTTCCATCACTGGATCTATCAGGGGCTGGGGGCGGTGGGGCACAATTTGTCTGTATTTTTGCTTGATTTTAAGCGCTCTCTGCATCTTGTAAAATATACTAAAGGCAGCATTTGTGGCCAATTTGTTTTTTCTCTGCTGCTCGCAACGTTGATTAAAACGACGTCGAAATTCCGGATCATTGCGATATCTAATATTGAAATTGAGCTTTTGCTTTAGCTTTAGCTTTTGGCTATAGCGTTGATCTGTGTTGTATCTCTGAGACATGCCAAATTTTTGTCTGCTCCGAAACACTGCATCTGACTGGTACCTATCTCTAATGTAATTCTTCTGTCTGGTGCGGAACGTGGCATCTTCTTTGTATTTCTTCGTGATGCAAGTCTTCTGTCGTCTCCTGAAAGTAGCATCTTCCCTGTATCTTCTGACGACTTCTTCCTTCTTCTTGTCTCGAACTTTAGCGTCTTCATGGTAACGTCTGAAGGATCGCCGTTTCCGATTGAGACCGTCTTGGGCATATCTTCTCCTTTGTGCTTCCAGACGGCTGCTGTTCTTTTTCCTTTGTTCTTCACCAGACAGTAATGCGTGTTTTTTGTGGGCTTGCCACATCGCTTTTCTTCGCTGACGCTTTGGCAGCTTTTTTAAATTGTCCGTTGCTGCTGGTGCAGGAGCTGTCTTGACGACACTCTCTGCTGCTGCTGGTGCGGGAGCTGTCTTGAGGACACGCTCTGCTGTTGCTGGTGCAGGAGCCGTCTTAAGGACACGCTCTGCTGCTGCTGGTGCAGGAGCCGTCTTAAGGACACGCTCTGTTGCTGCTGGTGCAGGAGCCGTCTTAAGGACACGCTCTGCTGCTGCTGGTGCAGGAGCCGTCTTAAGGACACGCTCTGCTGCTGGTGGGAGAGCTGTCCTGGATCCATTGAGTGCAGGAGATGCCTGAGGGCGTTCTCTGGAACCAATGGCTTCGAATGACACCGGCACAAACTCGTAACCGGCAGAAGGTCCACGATTCGCAAAGAGTTTGTGCAGGTGGTCAGCCAAGTCACTAATTTCAGAGAAGGTCTTCATAATTGCAGTTCCGCGGGGGTGAGGTAAGCCCACCACGTTTCTTGAGTGTGAATCAAACACACCATACCTGCCTGATTGGTCACGGAAAACTGCAATGCACTCTGGAATAATTATGATTAAAGCCAAATTAACTTCACCTGACAGACACTCTAACTGTGTGGCCAGGGGCAGATACCAAGTCTGGCCTTCACTGGCTTTCACAAATCCACACCTGACTTCAGGCATGTGGACGTTACACACCTCTGTGTCAGTCAGGACTTGTTTGGGAAGTTCTTCCACAGCGAGATGGTCACTCTGGAATGTTTTTTTGCGGATCAGCTGTCGTTTTACACCTACATAGAGAGAATCTCCCTTTGCCAGCACTCTATCGAGGGCAGCAGTGTTGAACTGACAGCCCTCGTTCTGATAAGCCAGAAAAGTCAGGGACATGCAGGTACACTGCTGGTTCCTGGAAAACTTCCTGTACCTCATGTCACTCTGACTATGACTAGCCCTAATAACAGCACTAACACCAGCACTAACACCAGCACTAACACCAGCACTAACCGGCACCTGAAATATAAGATAAATTATAATCATTATCATAAAGGATTACTTATTAGCATAATCATAAGCCTAGTTAACATTAATATTAGTTGTAGTAATTAACCGTTTCATATACTACAGTCATAGCATAGTGAGAGTTCAAGGAAATGTGACTAAAAACATTTCACCTACTGCAGCTTTAATTAAATTAATAACTATCAACTGTCCAATTAATTATACAATATCATTTCCACCAAATTTAAATGTTTTGAGAACATTATAAACCTTTGTCACCCCTTGTCATCTTGACCAAAGTTTGAAGGAGGCTTTAAAGAACCTTTAACTCTCATACATCCCTAGTACTTGTGTCACACCTATTACACATGACGTAAAAGGTTGGTTTTGGGTTTTTGTTACCATTAAAAGGGTTAAAAGAACATGACTGAAATTTTAAACTCACCAGATTGACACTTCAAGATGTTAACTGACCAAGATAATAATTTTCAGAAAACCTCTGTTCCGTTACTTGTGTTTATCTTTAAACAATTGATAAAATCGTGTCAAACTAGTTGTTCAGTTATTTTGTTCATACTTTTATTACCATTATTACTTTTATTATTGTTAACAATCATTGCATAAATATATTAATTAATTCTCTCCTTCATTTCCTTAATAGTTTTTTGGCATTTCAGTTGAAAATAAACCACACTTTCCCCTCGAACAAACACTTTATTGAGCCCACGATAAACCCGAATGTAAATGTCCTTACCTGTTTGGAAGGGAAATGAGCGGGGGAGAGTCCGTCATCGATGATCCAGGGCCAGCAGGTCGATGAGGGTGACCAGGCGGTCTGTGATAAGTCATAACACCAGTTAATATTTAGACATGAGGCAACACACAACGCAGCAAGTTTTCCAAATGTATTTCAATTACTCACTGACATTTGTGAACTGCAGAGAAAGATAATGGTATCAGAGATGTTAAATGAACCAGTGTAACGTAGTTACAGCTGATTTTACAGTAAACGTTGTGTGTGTCAGTTGTGGAGTAAATACCTTCGCTGGGTGAGGAGAGCGACAGGCCGCAGCTTTAGGCATCTGGGACGGTCCAGCCGGTGAAGGGGTCTTCATCCTGGCCACCTGAGAACAAATAATAACAACAATTCAGTAAAATGAAGACTTTAATGACATTATGAACTTTATTCAATAGGAATAATATTTACCTTGGCAAGCGGTGAACAGCGGGGGGTCGCCGGATCACCCAAACTACAGGACAACCTGACTGGAGGGGATCCAACCAGCTATTGACACATGAGAACAAACATGTTAAACTTCACACGTCTCAGTGTATGTTCTGTGTGAGATTGTGTCTGTTGTGTCAGAGAGTAACATACGTTGGTCACTGAAGTTTGGGTGCGGGGGGGTGAGCCGTCCATGCTCCTGGACCGAGGAACCGGGCTGGAGGGGGCGTCGTCCTCCAGTCTCCGTGACAGCCTGGCTGGAGGGGATCCAACCAGCTGTTGACAGACGAGAACAAATATATTAAAATTCAGACAGAGTGGACAATGTGGTTATGTCTCCATGAAGACACCGTTTCAAAGGTAAACACTGACTGTGTGTCAGTTGTGTAACATACGTTGTTCACAGGAGACTGGCTGCGAGGGGGGCGTCTCTCCGTGGTCCTACGACGCCTGGCTGCCGCTGGGGAGGCCACCTGCACCGTCAAATAAAAAACATAGCACCGGTAACTGTAGGGAACACGGAGAAACTTTATAATACAGCTGAGAAGAGATGTCAGACCATTTACCTTCTTGCGCGCCGGAGGAGACGGGACGTCCGCCACGTCAGACAGCCGAGAAGGAGAGACCTGCTCCATAGCACGAAGGGACGCGCTACTGAACCACATTGGGTTCAGTGGGAGGAGGGACTCCTTCTCCTGTGAAAGAGGAGAAAAAAAGACACGTGAATATTTGTCTGGTCAAATACACAAAGTTTAAATACTAACCAGTTAACTTGTTGTGAAAAAAAAACGAGAAAAATGAGTCACCTGCTGCTGAGCCACGCTGGCCGGACCGGGAACCTGCGACTGGGAAAGCACATCACATATTTGATTAAATGGCTGCTTTTTAGTTACGACTGTGAACCCGTTCACCATAATGTACACAAACACATGTAAACACAAGTGATAATAGAATTTTTTTTTAAAACGTACTAACCTTGGGGCTCTGACCAACGACCTTCCATTGGAAGGGGTCAGGAGACCGAGGAGCACGTACCTCTCCCTTCACAACCAGCTTAGGAGAAACCTTCCTAAGCGGCGGTGAAGGAGTAGGAGACACCGGGGTAGGGGGAGGTGGTGTCTCCAGGAACTGCTCCGTCGAGGTCCACAGCAGCTCGGTGAGGATCCCCATCCCCTCACGGTCGCTCAGGTGAACCTGCAGACATGACAAATCCATTTACAGACAAAGTTCAACTCTAAAAAACGTAGCTCGTGTTGACCGTTTCATATTAACACAAGAAATTATAGACAATTAGACTTTTTCTATCACACATAGATGTTCTACTTACGCCGTCTCTGCTCCACAGATCCAGGCGCGTACGGGGGAAGTACTCCTCCGCAGAGAAGTACCTCAGACCTAAAATGTAAAAAAGAAAAAAAGTGAGTCATTACAACATCCACACATGTATTATGACTTTATGTTCATCACAGACATTTGTAAGTACATTTCTTTTTCTTGTTTTTATTGACAAGATATTGTTTTACGTACCCATACGAGCCGCCACGCGGTGGTACTCCTGGCGAAGGGCCCTCTGGTGCTCCTCAGCCTCGGTCAGGCGGGGGGGGAAGTCCAGCACGAAGACCTGTACAGAACAAAATTTTAGAAAACACCAATTGACAGTTTCATTCAAAATCACACACACCACATTAAGTACACATTTTTTAAAAGCTCATACAATTAGTCTTATTAGAGTAGTCAATGCAGTACTTCTATTGTTGTTAAACTACTAAGAATACAGGACAAGGGAGACATGAAATTAAAGCTTACCGTGGGCGCGCAGGTACTCGAGTGGTTAGAGCGCATGCCACATACGCAGCGGACCCTGGTTCGAATCCCTTTGCTGCATGTCACACCCCCTCTCTTTCCCATTTCAAAAATCTATGCACTGTCTCAATAAAAAAGGTGTCTATGCCTGACATAAATAAATAAATGCTTACCTTCAGCCAGCGGCTCCTCACAGCAGCGAGGAATCGGGCGAAGTCGACAGCTGCCTCGTCCACGGTCCTGCTCGCTGTCAGGTTGTTGCTAGGGGCAAGAACACAAACAGCATCAGGGGTCCGATAAACATTGGCATGCAGGACCTCAGTCCGCAGCTGAGCGGCATGGGCCCCGGGGGTCGACATGATACCAAAAGAAAACTTTCCTTCTGGCATCGGAGCGAACCCGTCCACGATGGCGCGGAGATGGGAGTCCCCGACAATCAGAACAAACTGCAACAACAAAGAAAATTTCTTTAGCATGAAAATCATTAATCCCTCTCAAGATCAATTACTTCCTTCATAAACTGGACAATAATAGCACCTTCTTGTCAGGAGACTCCGGCGGGATGACCAACTTGTGGCTCCGTCCAGTGAGCTTCGAAGTTGGCCACCTCCGCACCCGATGGCGGTAACCAGTACCGCGGCCTGTTTAGTAAAGGACAAAACAGATAAAAGGTAAAACTAATGAAGGAAAGATCAACAATCACTTGTTTATACCAGTAAAAAAGAACAGGAAAACCAGTTTAAAAAGTTTAATATTGATGATGAATTAATTTATTGTTCATTTAGGGATAAAACAGGTGGATACTTACGTGCACAAACTTCGGCATCACCGGGGGTCCAGAAAGCCTGGGCAGGGGGTGAAGATCCAACCACCTGACGACAGATAAATCATAACAACAACAAGCATAACATACAGACACAAGTTAAAACAAAATATAATAACATTTTAAGGCAGTACAAACATTACAAACACATTAAACCTCAGACAATGTCTCATTGTGTGTGTGTGTGTGTGTGTGCGTGTGCGTGTGTGCGCGCATGTGTGCGAGAGGTGAGAGCATACGTTGCCGACTGGCGCTCGGGAGCAGAGGGTCTCCCTGGTCCTCTTGGTCCTCTTGGTCCTCGACCCTCTGGAAGGCTCCTCTCCGGCCGGGGGGGACACCGTCTGATGAAACATTAACATCAAAGACATGGCAGACATGAAGAACTCAGCATTAAAGGAGAAAGCAATAGGTGTAACATTTCTATAGCCATTTTCATGCAGACAGTTGTCACTGCGACACAGAAGCTTATCTACTGTGCAAGTACCTCCAGGGGGGGAGGGGGAGACCTCGGCTCCTCCAGGTCAGGCTTCCTCCAGCGCCGCGTCGACGCCACAGACCGCCTCGACTTCCTCGGCATCCTGCTGACAGAAGTCAAAGAGACACAGGAGGGAAAAAAACAAGAGAAATCCTTCTCAAATGTTACTAACTTAACCTGTCAAGGTTGATGAAGATGTGGTGATTGTGTGTGTGTGTGTGTGTGTGTGGGGGTGATACTGCTCTGCTCCAAAGGTTGAGGGGAATCAATTGAAGTTGATGGTCACTCTCAGCTGTGGCACAGGAACCCTTTAATCTAAGACAATATGCAATAAAAAGATAAGTGTCTCTCAAATGTTACGAGTCATTGTTAGCAACAAGCTAATAGCATAACAGACACACGTTAAACATCTGTACTTGTCATAATGTGTGTGTTTTTGGGCACAGTATTTTTTAAATAATTCTATATTATAATTACTATAAATGATAATACTATATTAATGTTATACTACACAGTATTCTCACAACAAAGAATTACTATGAGACAATAAATATACTACACAAGTAAAAATAACATTAACTCCATCAACTGTACAAGATTTTATCAACATCTGAATGGACATTCATTCCCAAAAGCAAAAATAGTCATGTATGAAAATGCTTCCTTTTCTATTTAATCAAGGCAGGTTGTAAAAGTGTACATTTAAGTATGATATTTTTCTAACTACATAAAACATTTTATCACAGACAATCAAACAAACACGGAAAAGGAGAAATGTGTTTTTCGGTGGACAGAAGGGAGTATTAAATACTAGTCACAAACTAAACAAGTAGATAAAAAATACAGCTTTCAGCTTGTGTTAATGTTCTTGTATAAAAACAGAAAAACAAAAAAAAAACCTGCTTTTTTAATCCCAAAATCATGAGTAATGTCTCTTATTAAAAATCTAACCTGTGTTAATACCACTCCGGGCATTTTCAGCTAAAACGCCTAGAAAAAGCATTGAAAAAGTAAATAAAGGTCTGTTTTTTAATTACTTGGGGTACATGCATGTGTTTTGGCTTGTTTGAAAGGTAAGACTCTGAATTTCCTCCTCAAACAGTCAGAATCACTGTCAGTGCTACTGGCATTGAGTTATTTAATTTGGAACAACACAGAAATTTGAAATTTTTATTGTCGCCTGAATTTGTCTTTGCAAAAAAAGCCTGCAGAGGATCACACTGACAGGTATGACCTGGAAAACAGCATAGGGCCCCAGCAAAAGTTGTAAACTTGTCTCAGTCCAAAGTAGAGAAGAATAGCACAAAAAATTAATTTGTTTACGGCTGTTTTTCTAAAAGTTGGTCCATGCGTTTCCAAAATGGACCACTTGGAGACTCCAAAGGACCCATGCTAACCAAGGCCACATACTGAGGATAAAATGACTAACTTTTGAATGCTTCAAGCTACAGACATGGTTCAGGGCTCTAATGAAAGGTGACACTTAGAGGTACCCTATCCCATATTCATATTCATATCCCAGATTCACTGTCAGTACTTCTGACACAGAACTATTGAAGCATAAACAACTTTTTAGTGCACTTTTATCCTTTTGAAACTAAACTTGTGCATATAAAAGAGTCAAAACAAGTGCTAGATGGAAAAAAAAAAAAAAAAGTTTATATAAAAAGTAGCACAGAAAACTATTTACATATCTACATGCACACACATGTACACATCTATTTATAAAATCAACTTTTTACAGGTCCTTGGTAACGTCATTATAACAGCCCCCCACTAGCCCCCCTCCTCTGTATGCAAATTCACAGCATGTTGGCAACATGGCAGCCATTAGAACAGTCAGAGCGAGATCAAAGCACAACGGCACGTCCCAGGACGAGCACTTTACTGGCATCTTTGCATGACACTGCCTGCACTTCAGCCGACAAAACGCATTCGTAACTCAAACTAAGGCTTATTTATGTAATAATATACAGTGATATATGTTATATTACACACACACACACAAACACCTGCAGGTCAGCAGAAAACACACCGGAAAGCGATCGACAAAATGCGCATTCATAACTCTAAATAAGGGTTATTTATTTATAAATATAAAGTAATATAAATATATATGTGTAAGTTATACAATATAATCATTACTTTGAGGGGTCTACAGTCCAAAACAACAGCTCTAAGACGGGTCTCTCTGTTTACGCACCTAATGCGCACAGACGCAGCCATTGTTGGCGTTAATTGCACCCGCTGTGGTGATTGGATCTTTTAATGGTTTATATCAATAGAATCTTGAGAATCTTAGCTTTCTAACGTAGTGACACACGAGTGACAACATAAAGTAAGCATCGTAGCAGATATGCAAATGTTGCAGTGATCGCCATGACGGCCCGCCGGCGTGCTGTAGAGTGGTAAGAGGCTACGGATCTAAGCATGACAGAGAACAAAGGCCAGGGTTCGCGCCGTTAGCATCTAGCTCGGCCTAATGTTTTAGCTTTTAGCTCAGTGTTCTTATATAGAAACAGATCGACCATAACAATCAGTCTAACCTAAATCACGACACAGTAATGTCTAGCTTCAATAAGCTCACTTTTGTTAAAGATGTACGGATGTTAGCACAGTTAGCTTTTCGCTCCGGTTAGCGTTTCTCTATAGAAAACACAAAGTCACCGCTGTTGGCTTACAGCGCGGCCTAATGCTTTATATACCAGAGCCGAGTAGCGCCGTTAGCTCGTCTTAATATTGTTGTATTGACACAGACTGACGTTACTGTTAGCTAGACAGACACATTCTGTACTTAAGTATAGCCTATAGCTTTGCTAACCCCTGTTGGCCCGGAGCTACTGGGCTCCGACTAGCCAAGCTAACTGCTAACGCTACGTTAGCGTTAGCTCGGCTCCGACTAGCCAAGCTAACTGCTAACGCTACGTTAGCGTTAGCTCGGCTACTCGCTAATCCGGACCCAAGTACCTCCGGATTAATGTTGCTGAAACAGACCGACCATAAACAAGTACATTCATTTTTCCCAAATCATGAGTAATCGTGATCATGGGAGAGATAGTAATGTCTAGCTTCAATAAAATCCACTTTTAGTAACAATTTCAGCATGCTAATCTCGAACATGACTGGTACTTACCTACGAGTAGTTCAAAGGGGATCGATCAGCGCGGAGCAGAAGGTTATATCATGGCAAAAAAAAACACACACACACAACTGTCCAATCAGGGTCCTCCTGTGTTGTCTGTCATCTGTATCCGAGGTGATTTGTCAAATGAGATGGCTGATATCTGTGCACTTGACACAGACGCCGGACGATCATACTCTGCTGCAGTTCATCATTTATATTTATTTTTATGAATGTACAATACATTAATACATACATATACATATATATATATATATATATATATACATATACAAATACATTAAAAAAACATCAATGTTAATTAGAACACTTAATTAATAGTAATATTAATTGATTAATATTGAATTATTATATTATATATTATTAAATACATAACATAAAACAGTATATGTTTTATTTATTTTTTCTTATATTAATATATTATTTATATTATATCAGCTGATGGAGTATTAAGAGATATTACAGTGAGAATGAGTCAAATACTCTGAATCAGACTGAGAAATTCAATTAATCTCGAAATATTGATGATTGGAAACATTTAAATATTTCAATGGAGTTCCTGGCTTGAATGAATGAAAAGATAATCATTAAATATAGTTTAAATGTTTAGAAATATTCTCTCTGTCTGTGTGTGTCTGTCGTCTGTCTGTCTGTCTGTCTTGTGTGTGTGTCAGTGTGTGTCTGTCATCTGTCTGTCTGTCTGTGTGATTTACATTGGAGTGAATGGAGCAGTTGAGCGCTACTCTTGTCGGTTACAGGCAGATCAATCAAAAACCATAAGTCCTACTGATAAAGTAGACAGATTGGGAGAAAGAAGACAAGTGTGGCTACAACTTTGTGAAAAATCACTGTTCTACTGTGTAATTTGTGGCTGGGGTGATTCACGGAAAGAGAGAATTTCTGAGAGTTTTTTGGAGTCTGAAGAATTAATTGGCCCAGCTGAGCTCGGTTGCCGCGGAGATGGTTGTCGTTACTCCCTAGCAACGACCGCAGCTGGTGTCTGTGGCAGCTGATCTGAGCGTGATTTCTGGCTCACATTTAGGACGTCAAACTACTGCCATTTCTTCCAAACCAAACATGATATCGGCAAAATTTCTTCACCATCAAGCCAGAAAGGCCTTAAAGAACACAGACATAAGTTTTTGTGGTCCTAGCTTCTAAAATGTGGTAATAGGAGCGAGTTAAAAACAGGTGCACTTTCGAAAATCCTGGAAAATCCTCCTCCCGATTAACATTGGAGTAAATGGAGCAGTTGAGAGCTACTCTTGTCGGTTGGGGGCAGATAAATGAAAAACCGTACATCCTACTGATAAAGTAGACACATTGGGAGAAAGAAGACAAGTGTGGCTACAACTCTGTGAAAAAATCACAGTTCTACTGTGTAATTTGTGGCTGGGGTCGCGAGAGAGAGAGAGAATTTCTGAGAGTTTTTTTTGAGTCTCCGCACTCTGTCAATTAGCTCTGCACGAACATTCCGCAATACACACCCATTATAAATCCTGAATTTTTCCAAAATAACTCACCATCTTTAAAGGGTCACCGTTCAAAAACGAAACATGGTAGGAAAAAAGTTCAAATACAACTTAAATAGACAAGACCCGTGCCTACATTTTAAAGTTTGAATGGTGTTTCTAGGTGAACGTAGGCCAGAGCAGGAGATGTTTGAAAAACGTCGCAGATTTTCGAGTTTTTTTTTCCTCATCCCATTCATTCCAGATGGGAATTTTTTCCCAGTTTTTCGCGTCTTACGACGCGAAAAATTAATATTCTGGAGATAAAAGTAATAGCATAGCGAGTTAGACCGAGCCGCACGTTTTGATGTATTTTTTGTTGGTGTGCGCTCAAAGCTGCGGGGCAAGAAAGAAACCGAAAATTAGGGAGGAAGAATAATAATAAAAAAGAGGCGCGAGCAATAACAATAGTGGGCTGTGCTTCGCACAGCCCACAATGGACCCCTATAGCTTTGCTATAGAGGGGGCCATTGTGGGCTGTGCTGCACAGCCCACTAATAAAAAAGAGGCGCGAGCAATAACAATAGTGGGCTGTGCTTCGCACAGCCCACAATGGACCCCTATAGCTACGCTATAGAGGGGGCCATTGTGGGCCGTGCTGCACAGCCCACTAATAAAAAAGAGGCGCGAGCAATAACAATAGTGGGCTGTGCTTCGCACAGCCCACAATGGACCCCTATAGCTACGCTATAGAGGGGGCCATTGTGGGCCGTGCTGCACAGCCCACTAACTAGACAATTCCCCGTTGGGAAATCGCGAGAGTGGGCTGTGCTGCGCTGCATGTCTGTATTTGTCTAGACAGACACATTCTGTACTTATGGATAGCCTATAGCTTTGCTAACCCCTGTTGGGAAATTTCCTATGGAGATCTGTTCAGGCCGAGACTATAATCATGCATGTGAAATTTGAAGCTGATATAACATTGTATGTAACAGGTAGTACTGGCTCTCGCCAGTAGGTGGCGCTAAGAGTATGAGCGAAAAATGATTCTGTAGAACTGTTCAGTCCGACACTGTAATCATACATGGGAAATTTCAAGCTGATTGAACATTGTATATGAGAGTTACTACTGGCTCTTACCAGTAGGTGGCGCTGTGACTATGAGTGAAAAATGAATATGCAGATGTGTTCAGGGCAGTACCCTCATGAAACCTGTCAAATTTGGAGCAAATCAGACAATGTATATGAGAGTTGATACAGGCTCTGCCCAGTAGGTGGCGCCATCAGTATGAGTGAAAAATGTCTATGTAGATGTGTTCAGGGCAGTACCCTCATCAAACCTGTGAAATTTGGTGGAGATTGGACAATGTATATGACAGTTTATACAGGCTCTGCCCAGTAGGTGGCGCTATGACTATGAGTGAGAAATGTATATGTAGATGTGTTCAGGGCGGTACCCTCATCAAACTTGTGAAATTTGGAGCAAATCAGACAATGTATATGAGAGTTGATACAGGCTGTCACCAGTGGGTGGCGCTATAGTATTGGTAAGGAAAGGAGTGTGTAGATCTGTTCAGGGCGGGACTCTGATCAAGCATGTGAAATTTGGTGCAGACAGGATGAAGTACAGGCGAGTTATCGCAGCCTAAATGTCATGGCGAGGCATCATGGCGAAGGTTATATGCGCCGCGCCGCCAGGGTCACGCCCTCTGTTGTAACCTGAACAAGTTTTGTCACAGACCTTAATCAAGGTCTTACGAGTTTCCTGACATGAATTTGAGGTTAACATGTTTTACCACCTTGGAGGAGGGGCTTATATGTCACTTCCTGTTTCCAGTAGCGGGCGCTAGGCCTGATGGGAAATATGTTCATGTAATTGTGTTCAGGCTGGGACTCTTGTCATACACGTGAAATATGAAAGACCACACACACACAACTGTCCAATCAGAGTCCTCCTGTGTTGTCTGTCATCTGTATCCGAGGTGATTTGTCAAATGAGATCGATCAGCGCGGAGCAGAAGGTTATATCATGGCAGAAAAAACCACACACACACAACTGTCCAATCAGAGTCCTCCTGTGTTGTCTGTCATCTGTATCCGAGGTGATTTGTCCAATGAGATGGCTGATATCTGTGCACTTGACACAGACGCCGGACGATCATACTCTGCTGCAGTCTGTCTGTCTGTGTGATTTACATTGGAGTGAATGGAGCAGTTGAGCGCTACTCTTGTCGGTTAGGGGCAGATAAATCAAAAACCATAAGTCCTACTGATAAAGTAGACAGATTGGGAGAAAGAAGACAAGTGTGGCTACAACTTTGTGAAAAATCACTGTTCTACTGTGTAATTTGTGGCTGAGGTGAGTCACGGAAAGAGAGAATTTCTGAGAGTTTTTTGGAGTCTGAAGAATTAATTGGCCCAGCTGAGCTCGGTTGCCGCGGAGATGGTTGTCGTTACTCCCTAGCAACGACCAAAGCTGGTGTCTGTGGCAGCTGATCTGAGCGTGATTTCTGGCTCAGATTCAGGACGTCAAACTACTGCCATTTCTTCCAAACCAAACATGATATCGTCAAAATTTCTTCACCATCAAG
This sequence comes from Semicossyphus pulcher, assembly GCF_022749685.1. Classification (NCBI taxonomy): domain Eukaryota; kingdom Metazoa; phylum Chordata; class Actinopteri; order Labriformes; family Labridae; genus Semicossyphus; species Semicossyphus pulcher. Next base: position 16,984,536 of record NW_027211604.1, on the reverse strand, counting down.
CCAGAAAGGCCTTAAAGAACACAGACATAAGTTTTTGTGGTCCTAGCTTCTAAAATGTGGTAATAGGAGCGAGTTAAAAACAGGTGCACTTTCGAAAATCCTGGAAAATCCTCCTCCCGATTAACATTGGAGTAAATGGAGCAGTTGAGAGCTACTCTTGTCGGTTAGGGGCAGATAAATGAAAAACCGTACATCCTACTGATAAAGTAGACACATTGGGAGAAAGAAGACAAGTGTGGCTACAACTCTGTGAAAAAATCACAGTTCTACTGTGTAATTTGTGGCTGGGGTCGCGAGAGAGAGACAGAATTTCTGAGAGTTTTTTTTGAGTCTCCGCACTCTGTCAGTTAGCTCTGCACGAACATTCCGCAATACACACCCATTATAAATCCTGAATTTTTCCAAAATAACTCACCATCTTTAAAGGGTCACCGTTCAAAAACGAAACATCGTAGGAAAAAAGTTCAAATACAACTTAAATAGACAAGACCCGTGCCTACATTTTAAAGTTTGAATGGTGATTCTAGGTGAACGTAGGCCAGAGCAGGAGATGTTTGAAAAACGTTGAAGATTTGTGCGTTTTTTGGACCTCGTCCCATTCATTCCAGATGGGAATTTTTTCCCAGTTTTTCGCGTCTTACGACGCGAAAAATTAATATTCTGGATATAAAAATAATAGCATAGCGAGTTAGACCGAGCCGCACGTTTTGATGTATTTTTTGTTTGTGTGCGCTCAAAGCTGCGGGGCAAGAAAGAAACCGAAAATCAGGGAGGAAGAATAATAAAAAGAGGCGCGGTGAAGAACAATAGTGGGCTGTGCTTCGCACAGCCCACAATGGACCCCTATAGCTTTGCTATAGAGGGGGCCATTGTGGGCTGTGCTGCACAGCCCACTAACTAGACAATTCCCCGTTGGGAAATCGCGAGAGTGGGCTGTGCTGCGCTGCATGTCTGTGTGCGTACATTGATAATATGATAACATTTAGACACATTCTGTACTTATGGATAGCCTATAGCTTTGCTAACCCCTGTTGGGAAATTTCCTATGGAGATCTGTTCAGGCCGAGACTATAATCATGCATGTGAAATTTGAAGCTGATATAACATTGTATGTAACAGGTAGTACTGGCTCTTGCCAGTAGGTGGCGCTAAGAGTATGAGCGAAAAATGATTCTGTAGAACTGTTCAGTCCGACACTGTAATCATACATGGGAAATTTCAAGCTGATTGAACATTGTATATGAGAGTTACTACTGGCTCTTACCAGTAGGTGGCGCTGTGACTATGAGTGAAAAATGAATATGCAGATGTGTTCAGGGCAGTACCCTCATGAAACCTGTGACATTTGGAGCAAATCAGACAATGTATATGACAGTTGATACAGGCTCTGCCCAGTAGGTGGCGCCATCAGTATGAGTGAAAAATGTCTATGTAGATGTGTTCAGGGCAGTACCCTCATCAAACCTGTGAAATTTGGTGGAGATTGGACAATGTATATGACAGTTTATACAGGCTCTGCCCAGTAGGTGGCGCTATGACTATGAGTGAGAAATGTATATGTAGATGTGTTCAGGGCGGTACCCTCATCAAACTTGTGAAATTTGGTGGAGATTGGACAATGTATATGAGAGTTGATACAGGCTGTCACCAGTGGGTGGCGCTATAGTATTGGTAAGGAAAGGAGTGTGTAGATCTGTTCAGGGCGGGACTCTGATCAAGCATGTGAAATTTGGTGCAGACAGGATGAAGTACAGGCGAGTTATCGCAGCCTAAATGTCATGGCGAGGCATCATGGCGAAGGTTATATGCGCCGCGCCGCCAGGGTCACGCCCTCTGTTGTAACCTGAACAAGTTTTGTCACAGACCTTAATCAAGGTCTTAAGAGTTTCCTGACATGAATTTGAGGTTAACATGTTTTACCACCTTGGAGGAGGGGCTTATATGTCACTTCCTGTTTCCAGTAGCGGGCGCTAGGCCTGATGGGAAATATTTTCATGTAATTGTGTTCAGGCTGGGACTCTTGTCATACACGTGAAATATGAAAAACCACACACACACAACTGTCCAATCAGAGTCCTCCTGTGTTGTCTGTCATCTGTATCCGAGGTGATTTGTCCAATGAGATGGCTGATATCTGTGCACTTGACACAGACGCCGGACGATCATACTCTGCTGCAGTCTCTCTGTCTGTGTGATTTACATTGGAGTGAATGGAGTAGTTGAGCGCTACTCTTGTCGGTTACAGGCAGATCAATCAAAAACCATAAGTCCTACTGATAAAGTAGACACATTGGGAGAAAGAAGACAAGTGTGGCTACAACTTTGTGAAAAATCACTGTTCTACTGTGTAATTTGTGGCTGGGGTGAGTCACGGAAAGAGAGAATTTCTGAGAGTTTTTTGGAGTCTGAAGAATTAATTGGCCCAGCTGAGCTCGGTTGCCGCGGAGATGGTTGTCGTTACTCCCTAGCAACGACCAAAGCTGGTGTCTGTGGCAGCTGATTTGAGCGTGATTTCTGGCTCACATTTAGGACGTCAAACTACTGCCATTTCTTCCAAACCAAACATGATATCGGCAAAATTTCTTCACCATCAAGCCAGAAAGGCCTTAAAGAACACAGACATAAGTTTTTGTGGTCCTAGCTTCTAAAATGTGGTAATAGGAGCGAGTTAAAAACAGGTGCACTTTCGAAAATCCTGGAAAATCCTCCTCCCGATTAACATTGGAGTAAATGGAGCAGTTGAGAGCTACTCTTGTCGGTTAGGGGCAGATAAATCAAAAACCGTACATCCTACTGATAAAGTAGACACATTGGGAGAAAGAAGACAAGTGTGGCTACAACTCTGTGAAAAAATCACAGTTCTACTGTGTAATTTGTGGCTGGGGTCGCGAGAGAGAGACAGAATTTCTGAGAGTTTTTTTTGAGTCTCCGCACTCTGTCAGTTAGCTCTGCACGAACATTCCGCAATACACACCCATTATAAATCCTGAATTTTTCCAAAATAACTCACCATCTTTAAAGGGTCACCGTTCAAAAACGAAACATGGTAGGAAAAAAGTTCAAATACAACTTAAATAGACAAGACCCGCGCCTACTTTTTAAAGTTTGAATGGTGTTTCTAGGTGAACGTAGGCCAGAGCAGGAGATGTTTGAAAAACGTGGCAGATTTTCGAGGTTTTTTGTACCTCGTCCCATTCATTCCAGATGGGAATTTTTTCCCAGTTTTTCGCGTCTTACGACGCGAAAAATTAATATTCTGGAGATAAAAATAATAGCATAGCGAGTTAGACCGAGCCGCACGTTTTGATGTATTTTTTGTTGGTGTGCGCTCAAAGCTGCGGGGCAAGAAAGAAACCGAAAATTAGGTAGGAAGAATAATAATAAAAAGAGGCGCAGTGAAGAACAATAGTGGGCTGTGCTTCGCACAGCCCACAATGGACCCCTATAGCTACGCTATAGAGGGGGCCATTGTGGGCTGTGCTGCACAGCCCACTAACTAGACAATTCCCCGTTGGGAAATCGCGAGAGTGGGCTGTGCTGCGCTGCATGTCTGTGTGCGCGTGTACATACAGATAATATGATAACATTTAGCTAACAGTCTAGACAGACACATTCTGTACTTATGGATAGCCTATAGCTTTGCTAACCCCTGTTGGGAAATTTCCTATGGAGATCTGTTCAGGCCGAGACTAGAATCATGCATGTGAAATTTGAAGCTGATATAACATTGTATGTAACAGGTAGTACTGGCTCTTGCCAGTAGGTGGCGCTAAGAGTATGAGCGAAAAATGATTATGTAGAACTGTTCAGTCCGACACTGTAATCATACATGGGAAATTTCAAGCTGATTGAACATTGTATATGAGAGTTACTACTGGCTCTTACCAGTAGGTGGCGCTGTGACTATGAGTGAAAAATGAATATGCAGATGTGTTCAGGGCAGTACCCTCATGAAACCTGTGAAATTTGGAGCAAATCAGACAATGTATATGACAGTTTATACAGGCTCTGCCCAGTAGGTGGCGCTATGACTATGAGTGAGAAATGTATATGTAGATGTGTTCAGGGCGGTACCCTCATCAAACTTGTGAAATTTGGTGGAGATTGGACAATGTATATGAGAGTTGATACAGGCTGTCACCAGTGGGTGGCGCTATAGTATTGGTAAGGAAAGGAGTGTGTAGATCTGTTCAGGGCGGGACTCTGATCAAGCATGTGAAATTTGGTGCAGACAGGATGAAGTACAGGCGAGTTATCGCAGCCTAAATGTCATGGCGAGGCATCATGGCGAAGGTTATATGCGCCGCGCCGCCAGGGTCACGCCCTCTGTTGTAACCTGAACAAGTTTTGTCACAGACCTTAATCAAGGTCTTAAGAGTTTCCCGACATGAATTTGAGGTTAACATGTTTTACCACCTTGGAGGAGGGGCTTGTAGAGTAAAATATGTCACTTCCTGTTTCCAGTAGCGGGCGCTAGGCCTGATGGGAAATATGTTCATGTAATTGTGATCAGGCTGGGACTCTTGTCATACACGTGAAATATGAAAAACCACACACACACAACTGTCCAATCAGAGTCCTCCTGTGTTGTCTGTCATCTGTATCCGAGGTGATTTGTCAAATGAGATCGATCAGCGCGGAGCAGAAGGTTATATCATGGCAGAAAAAACCACACACACACAACTGTCCAATCAGAGTCCTCCTGTGTTGTCTGTCATCTGTATCCGAGGGGATTTGTCAAATGAGATGGCTGATATCTGTGCACTTGACACAGACGCCGGACGATCATACTCTGCTGCAGTCTGTCTGTCTGTGTGATTTACATTGGAGTGAATGGAGCAGTTGAGCGCTACTCTTGTCGGTTACAGGCAGATCAATCAAAAACCATAAGTCCTACTGATAAAGTAGACAGATTGGGAGAAAGAAGACAAGTGTGGCTACAACTTTGTGAAAAATCACTGTTCTACTGTGTAATTTGTGGCTGGGGTGAGTCACGGAAAGAGAGAATTTCTGAGAGTTTTTTGGAGTCTGAAGAATTAATTGGCCCAGCTGAGCTCGGTTGCCGCGGAGATGGTTGTCGTTACTCCCTAGCAACGACCAAAGCTGGTGTCTGTGGCAGCTGATTTGAGCGTGATTTCTGGCTCACATTTAGGATGTCAAACTACTGCCATTTCTTCCAAACCAAACATGATATGGGCAAAATTTCTTCACCATCAAGCCAGAAAGGCCTTAAAGAACACAGACATAAGTTTTTGTGGTCCTAGCTTCTAAAATGTGGTAATAGGAGCGAGTTAAAAACAGGTGCACTTTCGAGAATCCTGGAAAATCCTCCTCCCGATTAACATTGGAGTAAATGGAGCAGTTGAGAGCTACTCTTGTCGGTTAGGGGCAGATAAATCAAAAACCGTACATCCTACTGATAAAGTAGACACATTGGGAGAAAGAAGACAAGTGTGGCTACAACTCTGTGAAAAAATCACAGTTCTACTGTGTAATTTGTGGCTGGGGTCGCGAGAGAGAGAGAGAATTTCTGAGAGTTTTTTTTGAGTCTCCGCACTCTGTCAGTTAGCTCTGCACGAACATTCCGCAATACACACCCATTATAAATCCTGAATTTTTCCAAAATAACTCACCATCTTTAAAGGGTCACCGTTCAAAAACGAAACATGGTAGGAAAAAAGTTCAAATACAACTTAAATAGACAAGACCCGTGCCTACATTTTAAAGTTTGAATGGTGTTTCTAGGTGAACGTAGGCCAGAGCAGGAGATGTTTGAAAAACGTCTCCGATTTTCGAGTTTTTTTTTCCTCGTCCCATTCATTCCAGATGGGAATTTTTTCCCAGTTTTTCGCGTCTTACGACGCGAAAAATTAATATTCTGGAGATAAAAATAATAGCACACCGAGTCCGAACGAGCCGCACGTTTTGATGTATTTTTTATTTGTGTGCGCTCAAAGCTGCGGGGCAAGAAGGAAACCGAAAATTAGGGAGGAAGAATAATAACTAGACAATTCCCCGTTGGGAAATCGCGAGAGTGGGCTGTGCTGCGCTGCATGTCTGTGTGCGCGTGTGTGTGAACCCCACGTACATTGAACATATGATAACATTTAGCTAACAGTCTAGACAGACACATTCTGTACTTATGGATAGCCTATAGCTTTGCTAACCCCTGTTGGCCCGGAGCTACTGGGCTCCGACTAGCCAAGCTAACTGCTAACGCTCCGTTAAAAAAGTACTGGCTCTTGCCAGTAGGTGGTGCTAAGAGTATGAGCGAAAAATGATTCTGTAGAACTGTTCAGTCCGACACTGTAATCATACATGGGAAATTTCAAGCTGATTGAACATTGTATATGAGAGTTACTACTGGCTCTTACCAGTAGGTTGCGCTGTGACTATGAGTGAAAAATGAATATGCAGATGTGTTCAGGGCAGTACCCTCATGAAACCTGTGACATTTGGAGCAAATCAGACAATGTATATGAGAGTTGATACAGGCTCTGCCCAATAGGTGGCGCCATCAGTATGAGTGAAAAATGTCTATGTAGATGTGTTCAGGGCAGTACCCTCATCAAACCTGTGAAATTTGGTGGAGATTGGACAATGTATATGACAGTTTATACAGGCTCTGCCCAGTAGGTGGCGCTATGACTATGAGTGAGAAATGTATATGTAGATGTGTTCAGGGCGGTACCCTCATCAAACTTGTGAAATTTGGAGCAAATCAGACAATGTATATGAGAGTTGATACAGGCTGTCACCAGTGGGTGGCGCTATAGTATTGGTAAGGAAAGGAGTGTGTAGATCTGTTCAGGGCGGGACTCTGATCAAGCATGTGAAATTTGGTGCAGACAGGATGAAGTACAGGCGAGTTATCGCAGCCTAAATGTCATGGCGAGGCATCATGGCGAAGGTTATATGCGCCGCGCCGCCAGGGTCACGCCCTCTGTTGTAACCTGAACAAGTTTTGTCACAGACCTTAATCAAGGTCTTACGAGTTTCCTGACATGAATTTGAGGTTAACATGTTTTACCACCTTGGAGGAGGGGCTTATATGTCACTTCCTGTTTCCAGTAGCGGGCGCTAGGCCTGATGGGAAATATTTTCATGTAATTGTGTTCAGGCTGGGACTCTTGTCATACACGTGAAATATGAAAAACCACACACACACAACTGTCCAATCAGAGTCCTCCTGTGTTGTCTGTCATCTGTATCCGAGGTGATTTGTCCAATGAGATCGATCAGCGCGGAGCAGAAGGTTATATCATGGCAGAAAAAACCACACACACACAACTGTCCAATCAGAGTCCTCCTGTGTTGTCTGTCATCTGTATCCGAGGTGATTTGTCCAATGAGATGGCTGATATCTGTGCACTTGACACAGACGCCGGACGATCATACTCTGCTGCAGTCTGTCTGTCTGTGTGATTTACATTGGAGTGAATGGAGCAGTTGAGCGCTACTCTTGTCGGTTACAGGCAGATCAATCAAAAACCATAAGTCCTACTGATAAAGTAGACAGATTGGGAGAAAGAAGACAAGTGTGGCTACAACTTTGTGAAAAATCACTGTTCTACTGTGTAATTTGTGGCTGGGGTGAGTCACGGAAAGAGAGAATTTCGAAGAGTTTTTTGGAGTCTGAAGAATTAATTGGCCCAGCTGAGCTCGGTTGCCGCGGAGATGGTTGTCGTTACTCCCTAGCAACGACCAAAGCTGGTGTCTGTGGCAGCTGATTTGAGCGTGATTTCTGGCTCACATTTAGGACGTCAAACTACTGCCATTTCTTCCAAACCAAACATGATATCGTCAAAATTTCTTCACCATCAAGCCAGAAAGGCCTTAAAGAACACAGACATAAGTTTTTGTGGTCCTAGCTTCTAAAATGTGGTAATAGGAGCGAGTTAAAAACAGGTGCACTTTCGAGAATCCTGGAAAATCCTCCTCCCGATTAACATTGGAGTAAATGGAGCAGTTGAGAGCTACTCTTGTCGGTTAGGGGCAGATAAATCAAAAACCGTACATCCTACTGATAAAGTAGACACATTGGGAGAAAGAAGACAAGTGTGGCTACAACTCTGTGAAAAAATCACAGTTCTACTGTGTAATTTGTGGCTGGGGTCGCGAGAGAGAGAGAGAATTTCTGAGAGTTTTTTTTGAGTCTCCGCACTCTGTCAGTTAGCTCTGCACGAACATTCCGCAATACACACCCATTATAAATCCTGAATTTTTCCAAAATAACTCACCATCTTTAAAGGGTCACCGTTCAAAAACGAAACATGGTAGGAAAAAAGTTCAAATACAACTTAAATAGACAAGACCCGTGCCTACATTTTAAAGTTTGAATGGTGTTTCTAGGTGAACGTAGGCCAGAGCAGGAGATGTTTGAAAAACGTCTCCGATTTTCGAGGTTTTTTTTCCTCGTCCCATTCATTCCAGATGGGAATTTTTTCCCAGTTTTTCGCGTCTTACGACGCGAAAAATTAATATTCTGGAGATAAAAATAATAGCACACCGAGTCCGAACGAGCCGCACGTTTTGATGTATTTTTTATTTGTGTGCGCTCAAAGCTGCGGGGCAAGAAAGAAACCGAAAATCTGGTAGGAAGAATAATAATAAAAAGAGGCGCGGTGAAGAACAATAGTGGGCTGTGCTTCGCACAGCCCACAATGGACCCCTATAGCTACGCTATAGAGGGGGCCATTGTGGGCTGTGCTGCACAGCCCACTAATAAAAAAGAGGCGCGAGCAATAACAATAGTGGGCTGTGCTTCGCACAGCCCACAATGGACCCCTATAGCTACGCTATAGAGGGGGCCATTGTGGGCCGTGCTGCACAGCCCACTAACTAGACAATTCCCCGTTGGGAAATCGCGAGAGTGGGCTGTGCTGCGCTGCATGTCTGTGTGCGTACATTGATAATATGATAACATTTAGCTAACAGTCTAGACAGACACATTCTGTACTTATGGATAGCCTATAGCTTTGCTAACCCCTGTTGGGAAATTTCCTATGGAGATCTGTTCAGGCCGAGACTATAATCACGCATGTGAAATTTGAAGCTGATATAACATTGTATGTAACAGGTAGTACTGGCTCTCGCCAGTAGGTGGCGCTAAGAGTATGAGCGAAAAATGATTCTGTAGAACTGTTCAGTCCGACACTGTAATCATACATGGGAAATTTCAAGCTGATTGAACATTGTATATGAGAGTTACTACTGGCTCTTACCAGTAGGTGGCGCTGTGACTATGAGTGAAAAATGAATATGCAGATGTGTTCAGGGCAGTACCCTCATGAAACCTGTGAAATTTGGAGCAAATCAGACAATGTATATGAGAGTTGATACAGGCTCTGCCCAGTAGGTGGCGCCATCAGTATGAGTGAAAAATGTCTATGTAGATGTGTTCAGGGCAGTACCCTCATCAAACCTGTGACATTTGGTGGAGATTGGACAATGTATAATGAGAGTTGATACAGGCTGTCACCAGTGGGTGGCGCTATAGTATTGGTAAGGAAAGGAGTGTGTAGATCTGTTCAGGGCGGGACTCTGATCAAGCATGTGAAATTTGGTGCAGACAGGATGAAGTACAGGCGAGTTATCGCAGCCTAAATGTCATGGCGAGGCATCATGGCGAAGGTTATATGCGCCGCGCCGCCAGGGTCACGCCCTCTGTTGTAACCTGAACAAGTTTTGTCACAGACCTTAATCAAGGTCTTAAGAGTTTCCTGACATGAATTTGAGGTTAACATGTTTACCACCTTGGAGGAGGGGCTTGTAGAGTAAAATATGTCACTTCCTGTTTCCAGTAGCGGGCGCTAGGCCTGATGGGAAATATTTTCATGTCATTGTGTTCAGGCTGGGACTCTTGTCATACACGTGAAATATGAAAAACCACACACACACAACTGTCCAATCAGAGTCCTCCTGTGTTGTCTGTCATCTGTATCCGAGGTGATTTGTCCAATGAGATCGATCAGCACGGAGCAGAAGGTTATATCATGGCAGAAAAAACCACACACACACAACTGTCCAATCAGAGTCCTCCTGTGTTGTCTGTCATCTGTATCCGAGGGGATTTGTCCAATGAGATGGCTGATATCTGTGCACTTGACACAGACGCCGGACGATCTGCTGCAGTCTGTCTGTCTGTGTGATTTACATTGGAGTGAATGGAGCAGTTGAGCGCTACTCTTGTCGGTTACAGGCAGATTAATCAAAAACCATAAGTCCTACTGATAAAGTAGACAGATTGGGAGAAAGAAGACAAGTGTGGCTACAACTTTGTGAAAAATCACTGTTGTACTGTGTAATTTGTGGCTGGGGTGAGTCACGGAAAGAGAGAATTTCTGAGAGTTTTTTGGAGTCTGAAGAATTAATTGGCCCAGCTGAGCTCGGTTGCCGCGGAGATGGTTGTCGTTACTCCCTAGCAACGACCAAAGCTGGTGTCTGTGGCAGCTGATCTGAGCGTGATTTCTGGCTCACATTTAGGACGTCAAACTACTGCCATTTCTTCCAAACCAAACATGATATCGTCAAAATTTCTTCACCATCAAGCCAGAAAGGCCTTAAAGAACACAGACATAAGTTTTTGTGGTCCTAGCTTCTAAAATGTGGTAATAGGAGCGAGTTAAAAACAGGTGCACTTTCGAAAATCCTGGAAAATCCTCCTCCCGATTAACATTGGAGTAAATGGAGCAGTTGAGAGCTACTCTTGTCGGTTAGGGGCAGATAAATCAAAAACCGTAAATCCTACTGATAAAGTAGACACATTGGGAGAAAGAAGACAAGTGTGGCTACAACTCTGTGAAAAAATCACAGTTCTACTGTGTAATTTGTGGCTGGGGTCGCGAGAGAGAGAGAGAATTTCTGAGAGGTTTTTTTGAGTCTCCGCACTCTGTCAATTAGCTCTGCACGAACATTCCGCAATACACACCCATTATAAATCCTGAATTTTTCCAAAATAACTCACCATCTTTAAAGGGTCACCGTTCAAAAACGAAACATGGTAGGAAAAAAGTTCAAATACAACTTAAATAGACAAGACCCGTGCCTACATTTTAAAGTTTGAATGGTGTTTCTAGGTGAACGTAGGCCAGAGCAGGAGATGTTTGAAAAACGTTGCAGATTTGCGAGTTTTTTGTACCTCGTCCCATTCATTCCAGATGGGAATTTTTTCCCAGTTTTTCGCGTCTTACGACGCGAAAAATTAATATTCTGGAGATAAAAATAATAGCATAGCGAGTTAGACCGAGCCGCACGTTTTGATGTATTTTTTGTTTGTGTGCGCTCAAAGCTGCGGGGCAAGAAAGAAACCGAAAATCAGGGAGGAAGAATAATAACTAGACAATTCCCCGTTGGGAAATCGCGAGAGTGGGCTGTGCTGCGCTGCATGTCTGTGTGCGCGTGTACATTGATCATATGATTTGATTTTTTGAATTGGATTTTTGAAAAAGAAAGTTTCATTTTTTTTTTCACACAGCCCCATTCATTGTCAATGAGGATTGCCAATGCTATGATACTATACTACAATGCAATGCTACAATGTATTCATTTCACCACCTACCATTCATTCTCAGCGTCTTCATCTATGGTATTTGTCTAGACAGACACATTCTGTACTTATGGATAGCCTATAGCTTTGCTAACCCCTGTTGGCCCGGAGCTACTGGGCTCCGACTAGCCAAGCTAACTGCTAACGCTCCGTTAGCGTAAGCGTGTCTGTGTGCGCGTGTGTGTGAACCCCACGTGTAAAAAAGTACTGGCTCTTGCCAGTAGGTGGCGCTAAGAGTATGAGCGAAAAATGATTATGTAGAACTGTTCAGTCCGACACTGTAATCATACATGGGAAATTTCAAGCTGATTGAACATTGTATATGAGAGTTACTACTGGCTCTTACCAGTAGGTGGCGCTGTGACTATGAGTGAAAAATGAATATGCAGATGTGTTCAGGGCAGTACCCTCATGAAACCTGTGAAATTTGGAGCAAATCAGACAATGTATATGAGAGTTGATACAGGCTCTGCCCAGTAGGTGGCGCCATCAGTATGAGTGAAAAATGTATATGTAGATGTGTTCAGGGCGGTACCCTCATCAAACTTGTGAAATTTGGAGCAAATCAGACAATGTATATGAGAGTTGATACAGGCTGTCACCAGTGGGTGGCGCTATAGTATTGGTAAGGAAAGGAGTGTGTAGATCTGTTCAGGGCGGGACTCTGATCAAGCATGTGAAATTTGGTGCAGACAGGATGAAGTACAGGCGAGTTATCGCAGCCTAAATGTCATGGCGAGGCATCATGGCGAGGTTATATGCGCCGCGCCGCCAGGGTCACGCCCTCTGTTGTAACCTGAACAAGTTTTGTCACAGACCTTAATCAAGGTCTTACGAGTTTCCTGACATGAATTTGAGGTTAACATGTTTTACCACCTTGGAGGAGGGGCTTGTAGAGTAAAATATGTCACTTCCTGTTTCCAGTAGCGGGCGCTAGGCCTGATGGGAAATATTTTCATGTAATTGTGTTCAGGCTGGGACTCTTGTCATACACGTGAAATATGAAAAACCACACACACACAACTGTCCAATCAGAGTCCTCCTGTGTTGTCTGTCATCTGTATCCAAGGCTGATATCTGTGCACTTGACACAGACGCCGGACGATCATACTCTGCTGCAGTCTGTCTGTCTGTGTGATTTACATTGGAGTGAATGGAGCAGTTGAGCGCTACTCTTGTCGGTTACAGGCAGATTAATCAAAAACCATAAGTCCTACTGATAAAGTAGACAGATTGGGAGAAAGAAGACAAGTGTGGCTACAACTTTGTGAAAAATCGCTGTTCTACTGTGTAAATTGTGGCTGGGGTGAGTCACGGAAAGAGAGAATTTCTGAGAGTTTTTTGGAGTCTGAAGAATTAATTGGCCCAGCTGAGCTCGGTTGCCGCGGAGATGGTTGTCGTTACTCCCTAGCAACGACCAAAGCTGGTGTCTGTGGCAGCTGATCTGAGCGTGATTTCTGGCTCACATTTAGGACGTCAAACTACTGCCATTTCTTCCAAACCAAACATGATATCGGCAAAATTTCTTCACCATCAAGCCAGAAAGGCCTTAAAGAACACAGACATAAGTTTTTGTGGTCCTAGCTTCTAAAATGTGGTAATAGGAGCGAGTTAAAAACAGGTGCACTTTCGAGAATCCTGGAAAATCCTCCTCCCGATTAACATTGGAGTAAATGGAGCAGTTGAGAGCTACTCTTGTCGGTTGGGGGCAGATAAATGAAAAACCGTACATCCTACTGATAAAGTAGACACATTGGGAGAAAGAAGACAAGTGTGGCTACAACTCTGTGAAAAAATCACAGTTCTACTGTGTAATTTGTGGCTGGGGTCGCGAGAGAGAGAGAGAATTTCTGAGAGTTTTTTTTGAGTCTCCGCACTCTGTCAATTAGCTCTGCACGAACATTCCGCAATACACACCCATTATAAATCCTGAATTTTTCCAAAATAACTCACCATCTTTAAAGGCTCACCGTTCAAAAACGAAACATCGTAGGAAAAAAGTTCAAATACAACTTAAATAGACAAGACCCGTGCCTACATTTTAAAGTTTGAATGGTGTTTCTAGGTGAACGTAGGCCAGAGCAGGAGATGTTTGAAAAACGTCGCAGATTTTCGAGTTTTTTTTTCCTCGTCCCATTCATTCCAGATGGGAATTTTTTCCCAGTTTTTCGCGTCTTACGACGCGAAAAATTAATATTCTGGAGATAAAAGTAATAGCATAGCGAGTTAGACCGAGCCGCACGTTTTGATGTATTTTTTGTTGGTGTGCGCTCAAAGCTGCGGGGCAAGAAAGAAACCGAAAATTAGGGAGGAAGAATAATAATAAAAAAGAGGCGCGAGCAATAACAATAGTGGGCTGTGCTTCGCACAGCCCACAATGGACCCCTATAGCTACGCTATAGAGGGGGCCATTGTGGGCTGTGCTGCACAGCCCACTAACTAGACAATTCCCCGTTGGGAAATCGCGAGAGTGGGCTGTGCTGCGCTGCATGTCTGTATTTGTCTAGACAGACACATTCTGTACTTATGGATAGCCTATAGCTTTGCTAACCCCTGTTGGGAAATTTCCTATGGAGATCTGTTCAGGCCGAGACTATAATCATGCATGTGAAATTTGAAGCTGATATAACATTGTATGTAACAGGTAGTACTGGCTCTTGCCAGTAGGTGGCGCTAAGAGTATGAGCGAAAAATGATTCTGTAGAACTGTTCAGTCCGACACTGTAATCATACATGGGAAATTTCAAGCTGATTGAACATTGTATATGAGAGTTACTACTGGCTCTTACCAGTAGGTGGCGCTGTGACTATGAGTGAAAAATGAATATGCAGATGTGTTCAGGGCAGTACCCTCATGAAACCTGTGAAATTTGGAGCAAATCAGACAATGTATATGAGAGTTGATACAGGCTCTGCCCAGTAGGTGGCGCCATCAGTATGAGTGAAAAATGTATCTGTAGATGTGTTCAGGGCAGTACCCTCGTCAAACCTGTGAAATTTGGTGGAGATTGGACAATGTATATGACAGTTTATACAGGCTCTGCCCAGTAGGTGGCGCTATGACTATGAGTGAGAAATGTATATGTAGATGTGTTCAGGGCGGTACCCTCATCAAACTTGTGAAATTTGGAGCAAATCAGACAATGTATATGAGAGTTGATACAGGCTGTCACCAGTGGGTGGCGCTATAGTATTGGTAAGGAAAGGAGTGTGTAGATCTGTTCAGGGCGGGACTCTGATCAAGCATGTGAAATTTGGTGCAGACAGGATGAAGTACAGGCGAGTTATCGCAGCCTAAATGTCATGGCGAGGCATCATGGCGAAGGTTATATGCGCCGCGCTGCCAGGGTCACGCCCTCTGTTGTAACCTGAACAAGTTTTGTCACAGACCTTAATCAAGGTCTTCCGAGTTTCCTGACATGAATTTGAGGTTAACATGTTTTACCACCTTGGAGGAGGGGCTTGTAGAGTAAAATATGTCACTTCCTGTTTCCAGTAGCGGGCGCTAGGCCTGATGGGAAATATTTTCATGTAATTGTGTTCAGGCTGGGACTCTTGTCATACACGTGAAATATGAAAAACCACACACACACAACTGTCCAATCAGAGTCCTCCTGTGTTGTCTGTCATCTGTATCCGAGGTGATTTGTCAAATGAGATCGATCAGCACGGAGCAGAAGGTTATATCATGGCAGAAAAAACCACACACACACAACTGTCCAATCAGAGTCCTCCTGGGTTGTCTGTCATCTGTATCCGAGGGGATTTGTCCAATGAGATGGCTGATATCTGTGCACTTGACACAGACGCCGGACGATCATACTCTGCTGCAGTCTCTCTGTCTGTGTGATTTACATTGGAGTGAATGGAGTAGTTGAGCGCTACTCTTGTCGGTTACAGGCAGATCAATCAAAAACCATAAGTCCTACTGATAAAGTAGACAGATTGGGAGAAAGAAGACAAGTGTGGCTACAACTTTGTGAAAAATCACTGTTCTACTGTGTAATTTGTGGCTGGGGTGAGTCACGGAAAGAGAGAATTTCTGAGAGTTTTTTGGAGTCTGAAGAATTAATTGGCCCAGCTGAGCTCGGTTGCCGCGGAGATGGTTGTCGTTACTCCCTAGCAACGACCAAAGCTGGTGTCTGTGGCAGCTGATCTGAGCGTGATTTCTGGCTCACATTTAGGACGTCAAACTACTGCCATTTCTTCCAAACCAAACATGATATCGGCAAAATTTCTTCACCATCAAGCCAGAAAGGCCTTAAAGAACACAGACATAAGTTTTTGTGGTCCTAGCTTCTAAAATGTGGTAATAGGAGCGAGTTAAAAACAGGTGCACTTTCGAAAATCCTGGAAAATCCTCCTCCCGATTAACATTGGAGTAAATGGAGCAGTTGAGAGCTACTCTTGTCGGTTAGGGGCAGATAAATCAAAAACCGTACATCCTACTGATAAAGTAGACACATTGGGAGAAAGAAGACAAGTGTGGCTACAACTCTGTGAAAAAATCACAGTTCTACTGTGTAATTTGTGGCTGGGGTCGCGAGAGAGAGACAGAATTTCTGAGAGTTTTTTTTGAGTCTCCGCACTCTGTCAGTTAGCTCTGCACGAACATTCCGCAATACACACCCATTATAAATCCTGAATTTTTCCAAAATAACTCACCATCTTTAAAGGGTCACCGTTCAAAAACGAAACATCGTAGGAAAAAAGTTCAAATACAACTTAAATAGACAAGACCCATGCCTACATTTTAAAGTTTGAATGGTGTTTCTAGGTGAACGTAGGCCAGAGCAGGAGATGTTTGAAAAACGTGGCAGATTTGTGCGTTTTTTGGACCTCGTCCCATTCATTCCAGATGGGAAATTTGTGGCAGTTTTTCGCGTCTTACGACGCGAAAAATTAATATTCTGGAGATAAAAATAATAGCACACCGAGTCCGAACGAGCCGCACGTTTTGATGTATTTTTTATTTGTGTGCGCTCAAAGCTGCGGGGCAAGTTAGGTGCCGAAAATCAGGGAGGAAGAATAATAAAAAGAGGCGCGAGCAATAACAATAGTGGGCTGTGCTTCGCACAGCCCACAATGGACCCCTATAGCTACGCTATAGAGGGGGCCATTGTGGGCCGTGCTGCACAGCCCACTAATAACTAGACAATTCCCCGTTGGGAAATCGCGAGAGTGGGCTGTGCTGCGCTGCATGTCTGTGTGCGCGTGTACATTGATCATATGATTTGATTTTTTGAATTGGATTTTTGAAAAAGAAAGTTTCATTTTTTTTTTCACACAGCCCCATTCATTGTCAATGAGGATTGCCAATGCTATGATACTATACTACAATGCAATGCTACAATGTATTCATTTCACCACCTACCATTCATTCTCAGCGTCTTCATCTATGGTATTTGTCTAGACAGACACATTCTGTACTTATGGATAGCCTATAGCTTTGCTAACCCCTGTTGGCCCGGAGCTACTGGGCTCCGACTAGCCAAGCTAACTGCTAACGCTCCGTTAGCGTAAGCGTGTCTGTGTGCGCGTGTGTGTGAACCCCACGTGTAAAAAAGTACTGGCTCTTGCCAGTAGGTGGCGCTAAGAGTATGAGCGAAAAATGATTATGTAGAACTGTTCAGTCCGACACTGTAATCATACATGGGAAATTTCAAGCTGATTGAACATTGTATATGAGAGTTACTACTGGCTCTTACCAGTAGGTGGCGCTGTGACTATGAGTGAAAAATGAATATGCAGATGTGTTCAGGGCAGTACCCTCATGAAACCTGTGAAATTTGGAGCAAATCAGACAATGTATATGAGAGTTGATACAGGCTCTGCCCAGTAGGTGGCGCCATCAGTATGAGTGAAAAATGTATATGTAGATGTGTTCAGGGCGGTACCCTCATCAAACTTGTGAAATTTGGAGCAAATCAGACAATGTATATGAGAGTTGATACAGGCTGTCACCAGTGGGTGGCGCTATAGTATTGGTAAGGAAAGGAGTGTGTAGATCTGTTCAGGGCGGGACTCTGATCAAGCATGTGAAATTTGGTGCAGACAGGATGAAGTACAGGCGAGTTATCGCAGCCTAAATGTCATGGCGAGGCATCATGGCGAGGTTATATGCGCCGCGCCGCCAGGGTCACGCCCTCTGTTGTAACCTGAACAAGTTTTGTCACAGACCTTAATCAAGGTCTTACGAGTTTCCTGACATGAATTTGAGGTTAACATGTTTTACCACCTTGGAGGAGGGGCTTGTAGAGTAAAATATGTCACTTCCTGTTTCCAGTAGCGGGCGCTAGGCCTGATGGGAAATATTTTCATGTAATTGTGTTCAGGCTGGGACTCTTGTCATACACGTGAAATATGAAAAACCACACACACACAACTGTCCAATCAGAGTCCTCCTGTGTTGTCTGTCATCTGTATCCAAGGCTGATATCTGTGCACTTGACACAGACGCCGGACGATCATACTCTGCTGCAGTCTGTCTGTCTGTGTGATTTACATTGGAGTGAATGGAGCAGTTGAGCGCTACTCTTGTCGGTTACAGGCAGATTAATCAAAAACCATAAGTCCTACTGATAAAGTAGACAGATTGGGAGAAAGAAGACAAGTGTGGCTACAACTTTGTGAAAAATCGCTGTTCTACTGTGTAAATTGTGGCTGGGGTGAGTCACGGAAAGAGAGAATTTCTGAGAGTTTTTTGGAGTCTGAAGAATTAATTGGCCCAGCTGAGCTCGGTTGCCGCGGAGATGGTTGTCGTTACTCCCTAGCAACGACCAAAGCTGGTGTCTGTGGCAGCTGATCTGAGCGTGATTTCTGGCTCACATTTAGGACGTCAAACTACTGCCATTTCTTCCAAACCAAACATGATATCGGCAAAATTTCTTCACCATCAAGCCAGAAAGGCCTTAAAGAACACAGACATAAGTTTTTGTGGTCCTAGCTTCTAAAATGTGGTAATAGGAGCGAGTTAAAAACAGGTGCACTTTCGAGAATCCTGGAAAATCCTCCTCCCGATTAACATTGGAGTAAATGGAGCAGTTGAGAGCTACTCTTGTCGGTTGGGGGCAGATAAATGAAAAACCGTACATCCTACTGATAAAGTAGACACATTGGGAGAAAGAAGACAAGTGTGGCTACAACTCTGTGAAAAAATCACAGTTCTACTGTGTAATTTGTGGCTGGGGTCGCGAGAGAGAGAGAGAATTTCTGAGAGTTTTTTTTGAGTCTCCGCACTCTGTCAATTAGCTCTGCACGAACATTCCGCAATACACACCCATTATAAATCCTGAATTTTTCCAAAATAACTCACCATCTTTAAAGGCTCACCGTTCAAAAACGAAACATCGTAGGAAAAAAGTTCAAATACAACTTAAATAGACAAGACCCGTGCCTACATTTTAAAGTTTGAATGGTGTTTCTAGGTGAACGTAGGCCAGAGCAGGAGATGTTTGAAAAACGTCGCAGATTTTCGAGTTTTTTTTTCCTCGTCCCATTCATTCCAGATGGGAATTTTTTCCCAGTTTTTCGCGTCTTACGACGCGAAAAATTAATATTCTGGAGATAAAAGTAATAGCATAGCGAGTTAGACCGAGCCGCACGTTTTGATGTATTTTTTGTTGGTGTGCGCTCAAAGCTGCGGGGCAAGAAAGAAACCGAAAATTAGGGAGGAAGAATAATAATAAAAAAGAGGCGCGAGCAATAACAATAGTGGGCTGTGCTTCGCACAGCCCACAATGGACCCCTATAGCTACGCTATAGAGGGGGCCATTGTGGGCTGTGCTGCACAGCCCACTAACTAGACAATTCCCCGTTGGGAAATCGCGAGAGTGGGCTGTGCTGCGCTGCATGTCTGTATTTGTCTAGACAGACACATTCTGTACTTATGGATAGCCTATAGCTTTGCTAACCCCTGTTGGGAAATTTCCTATGGAGATCTGTTCAGGCCGAGACTATAATCATGCATGTGAAATTTGAAGCTGATATAACATTGTATGTAACAGGTAGTACTGGCTCTTGCCAGTAGGTGGCGCTAAGAGTATGAGCGAAAAATGATTCTGTAGAACTGTTCAGTCCGACACTGTAATCATACATGGGAAATTTCAAGCTGATTGAACATTGTATATGAGAGTTACTACTGGCTCTTACCAGTAGGTGGCGCTGTGACTATGAGTGAAAAATGAATATGCAGATGTGTTCAGGGCAGTACCCTCATGAAACCTGTGAAATTTGGAGCAAATCAGACAATGTATATGAGAGTTGATACAGGCTCTGCCCAGTAGGTGGCGCCATCAGTATGAGTGAAAAATGTATCTGTAGATGTGTTCAGGGCAGTACCCTCGTCAAACCTGTGAAATTTGGTGGAGATTGGACAATGTATATGACAGTTTATACAGGCTCTGCCCAGTAGGTGGCGCTATGACTATGAGTGAGAAATGTATATGTAGATGTGTTCAGGGCGGTACCCTCATCAAACTTGTGAAATTTGGAGCAAATCAGACAATGTATATGAGAGTTGATACAGGCTGTCACCAGTGGGTGGCGCTATAGTATTGGTAAGGAAAGGAGTGTGTAGATCTGTTCAGGGCGGGACTCTGATCAAGCATGTGAAATTTGGTGCAGACAGGATGAAGTACAGGCGAGTTATCGCAGCCTAAATGTCATGGCGAGGCATCATGGCGAAGGTTATATGCGCCGCGCTGCCAGGGTCACGCCCTCTGTTGTAACCTGAACAAGTTTTGTCACAGACCTTAATCAAGGTCTTCCGAGTTTCCTGACATGAATTTGAGGTTAACATGTTTTACCACCTTGGAGGAGGGGCTTGTAGAGTAAAATATGTCACTTCCTGTTTCCAGTAGCGGGCGCTAGGCCTGATGGGAAATATTTTCATGTAATTGTGTTCAGGCTGGGACTCTTGTCATACACGTGAAATATGAAAAACCACACACACACAACTGTCCAATCAGAGTCCTCCTGTGTTGTCTGTCATCTGTATCCGAGGTGATTTGTCAAATGAGATCGATCAGCACGGAGCAGAAGGTTATATCATGGCAGAAAAAACCACACACACACAACTGTCCAATCAGAGTCCTCCTGGGTTGTCTGTCATCTGTATCCGAGGGGATTTGTCCAATGAGATGGCTGATATCTGTGCACTTGACACAGACGCCGGACGATCATACTCTGCTGCAGTCTCTCTGTCTGTGTGATTTACATTGGAGTGAATGGAGTAGTTGAGCGCTACTCTTGTCGGTTACAGGCAGATCAATCAAAAACCATAAGTCCTACTGATAAAGTAGACAGATTGGGAGAAAGAAGACAAGTGTGGCTACAACTTTGTGAAAAATCACTGTTCTACTGTGTAATTTGTGGCTGGGGTGAGTCACGGAAAGAGAGAATTTCTGAGAGTTTTTTGGAGTCTGAAGAATTAATTGGCCCAGCTGAGCTCGGTTGCCGCGGAGATGGTTGTCGTTACTCCCTAGCAACGACCAAAGCTGGTGTCTGTGGCAGCTGATCTGAGCGTGATTTCTGGCTCACATTTAGGACGTCAAACTACTGCCATTTCTTCCAAACCAAACATGATATCGGCAAAATTTCTTCACCATCAAGCCAGAAAGGCCTTAAAGAACACAGACATAAGTTTTTGTGGTCCTAGCTTCTAAAATGTGGTAATAGGAGCGAGTTAAAAACAGGTGCACTTTCGAAAATCCTGGAAAATCCTCCTCCCGATTAACATTGGAGTAAATGGAGCAGTTGAGAGCTACTCTTGTCGGTTAGGGGCAGATAAATCAAAAACCGTACATCCTACTGATAAAGTAGACACATTGGGAGAAAGAAGACAAGTGTGGCTACAACTCTGTGAAAAAATCACAGTTCTACTGTGTAATTTGTGGCTGGGGTCGCGAGAGAGAGACAGAATTTCTGAGAGTTTTTTTTGAGTCTCCGCACTCTGTCAGTTAGCTCTGCACGAACATTCCGCAATACACACCCATTATAAATCCTGAATTTTTCCAAAATAACTCACCATCTTTAAAGGGTCACCGTTCAAAAACGAAACATCGTAGGAAAAAAGTTCAAATACAACTTAAATAGACAAGACCCATGCCTACATTTTAAAGTTTGAATGGTGTTTCTAGGTGAACGTAGGCCAGAGCAGGAGATGTTTGAAAAACGTGGCAGATTTGTGCGTTTTTTGGACCTCGTCCCATTCATTCCAGATGGGAAATTTGTGGCAGTTTTTCGCGTCTTACGACGCGAAAAATTAATATTCTGGAGATAAAAATAATAGCACACCGAGTCCGAACGAGCCGCACGTTTTGATGTATTTTTTATTTGTGTGCGCTCAAAGCTGCGGGGCAAGTTAGGTGCCGAAAATCAGGGAGGAAGAATAATAAAAAGAGGCGCGAGCAATAACAATAGTGGGCTGTGCTTCGCACAGCCCACAATGGACCCCTATAGCTACGCTATAGAGGGGGCCATTGTGGGCCGTGCTGCACAGCCCACTAACTAGACAATTCCCCGTTGGGAAATCGCGAGAGTGGGCTGTGCTGCGCTGCATGTCTGTATTTGTCTAGACAGACACATTCTGTACTTATGGATAGCCTATAGCTTTGCTAACCCCTGTTGGGAAATTTCCTATGGAGATCTGTTCAGGCCGAGACTATAATCATGCATGTGAAATTTGAAGCTGATATAACATTGTATGTAACAGGTATTACTGGCTCTTGCCAGTAGGTGGCGCTAAGAGTATGAGCGAAAAATGATTCTGTAGAACTGTTCAGTCCGACACTGTAATCATACATGGGAAATTTCAAGCTGATTGAACATTGTATATGAGAGTTACTACTGGCTCTTACCAGTAGGTGGCGCTGTGACTATTAGTGAAAAATGAATATGCAGATGTGTTCAGGGCAGTACCCTCATGAAACCTGTGAAATTTGGAGCAAATCAGACAATGTATATGAGAGTTGATACAGGCTCTGCCCAGTAGGGGGCGCCATCAGTATGAGTGAAAAATGTCTATGTAGATGTGTTCAGGGCAGTACCCTCATCAAACCTGTGAAATTTGGTGGAGATTGGACAATGTATATGACAGTTTATACAGGCTCTGCCCAGTAGGTGGCGCTATGACTATGAGTGAGAAATGTATATGTGGATGTGTTCAGGGCGGTACCCTCATCAAACTTGTGAAATTTGGTGGAGATTGGACAATGTATATGAGAGTTGATACAGGCTGTCACCAGTGGGTGGCGCTATAGTATTGGTAAGGAAAGGAGTGTGTAGATCTGTTCAGGGCGGGACTCTGATCAAGCATGTGAAATTTGGTACAGACAGGATGAAGTACAGGCGAGTTATCGCAGCCTCAATGTCATGGCGAGGCATCATGGCGAAGGTTATATGCGCCGCGCCGCCAGCGTCACGCCCTCTGTTGTAACCTGAACAAGTTTTGTCACAGACCTTAATCAAGGTCTTAAGAGTTTCCTGACATGAATTTGAGGTTAACATGTTTTACCACCTTGGAGGAGGGGCTTATATGTCACTTCCTGTTTCCAGTAGCGGGCGCTAGGCCTGATGGGAAATATGTTCATGTAATTGTGTTCAGGCTGGGACTCTTGTCATACACGTGAAATATGAAAAACCACACACACACAACTGTCCAATCAGAGTCCTCCTGTGTTGTCTGTCATCTGTATCCGAGGTGATTTGTCAAATGAGATCGATCAGCGCGGAGCAGAAGGTTATATCATGGCAGAAAAAACCACACACACACAACTGTCCAATCAGAGTCCTCCTGTGTTGTCTGTCATCTGTATCCGAGGGGATTTGTCCAATGAGATGGCTGATATCTGTGCACTTGACACAGACGCCGGACGATCATACTCTGCTGCAGTCTGTCTGTCTGTGTGATTTACATTGGAGTGAATGGAGCAGTTGAGCGCTACTCTTGTCGGTTACAGGCAGATTAATCAAAAACCATAAGTCCTACTGATAAAGTAGACAGATTGGGAGAAAGAAGACAAGTGTGGCTACAACTTTGTGAAAAATCGCTGTTCTACTGTGTAAATTGTGGCTGGGGTGAGTCACGGAAAGAGAGAATTTCTGAGAGTTTTTTGGAGTCTGAAGAATTAATTGGCCCAGCTGAGCTCGGTTGCCGCGGAGATGGTTGTCGTTACTCCCTAGCAACGACCAAAGCTGGTGTCTGTGGCAGCTGATCTGAGCGTGATTTCTGGCTCACATTTAGGACGTCAAACTACTGCCATTTCTTCCAAACCAAACATGATATCGGCAAAATTTCTTCACCATCAAGCCAGAAAGGCCTTAAAGAACACAGACATAAGTTTTTGTGGTCCTAGCTTCTAAAATGTGGTAATAGGAGCGAGTTAAAAACAGGTGCACTTTCGAGAATCCTGGAAAATCCTCCTCCCGATTAACATTGGAGTAAATGGAGCAGTTGAGAGCTACTCTTGTCGGTTGGGGGCAGATAAATGAAAAACCGTACATCCTACTGATAAAGTAGACACATTGGGAGAAAGAAGACAAGTGTGGCTACAACTCTGTGAAAAAATCACAGTTCTACTGTGTAATTTGTGGCTGGGGTCGCGAGAGAGAGACAGAATTTCTGAGAGTTTTTTTTGAGTCTCCGCACTCTGTCAGTTAGCTCTGCACGAACATTCCGCAATACACACCCATTATAAATCCTGAATTTTTCCAAAATAACTCACCATCTTTAAAGGGTCACCGTTCAAAAATGAAACATCGTAGGAAAAAAGTTCAAATACAACTTAAATAGACAAGACCCGTGCCTACATTTTAAAGTTTGAATGGTGTTTCTAGGTGAACGTAGGCCAGAGCAGGAGATGTTTGAAAAACGTCTCCGATTTTCGAGTTTTTTTTTCCTCGTCCCATTCATTCCAGATGGGAATTTTTTCCCAGTTTTTCGCGTCTTACGACGCGAAAAATTAATATTCTGGAGATAAAAGTAATAGCATAGCGAGTTAGACCGAGCCGCACGTTTTGATGTATTTTTTGTTGGTGTGCGCTCAAAGCTGCGGGGCAAGAAAGAAACCGAAAATTAGGGAGGAAGAATAATAATAAAAAAGAGGCGCGAGCAATAACAATAGTGGGCTGTGCTTCGCACAGCCCACAATGGACCCCTATAGCTTTGCTATAGAGGGGGCCATTGTGGGCTGTGCTGCACAGCCCACTAACTAGACAATTCCCCGTTGGGAAATCGCGAGAGTGGGCTGTGCTGCGCTGCATGTCTGTGTGCGTACATTGATAATATGATAACATTTAGCTAACAGTCTAGACAGACACACTCTGTACTTATGGATAGCCTATAGCTTTGCTAACCCCTGTTGGGAAATTTCCTATGGAGATCTGTTCAGGCCGAGACTATAATCATGCATGTGAAATTTGAAGCTGATATAACATTGTATGTAACAGGTAGTACTGGCTCTCGCCAGTAGGTGGCGCTAAGAGTATGAGCGAAAAATGATTCTGTAGAACTGTTCAGTCCGACACTGTGATCATACATGGGAAATTTCAAGCTGATTGAACATTGTATATGAGAGTTACTACTGGCTCTTACCAGTAGGTGGCGCTGTGACTATGAGTGAAAAATGAATATGCAGATGTGTTCAGGGCAGTACCCTCATGAAACCTGTGAAATTTGGAGCAAATCAGACAATGTATATGAGAGTTGATACAGGCTCTGCCCAGTAGGTGGCGCCATCAGTATGAGTGAAAAATGTATCTGTAGATGTGTTCAGGGCAGTACCCTCGTCAAACCTGTGAAATTTGGTGGAGATTGGACAATGTATATGACAGTTTATACAGGCTCTGCCCAGTAGGTGGCGCTATGACTATGAGTGAGAAATGTATATGTAGATGTGTTCAGGGCGGTACCCTCATCAAACTTGTGAAATTTGGTGGAGATTGGACAATGTATATGAGAGTTGATACAGGCTGTCACCAGTGGGTGGCGCTATAGTATTGGTAAGGAAAGGAGTGTGTAGATCTGTTCAGGGCGGGACTCTGATCAAGCATGTGAAATTTGGTGCAGACAGGATGAAGTACAGGCGAGTTATCGCAGCCTAAATGTCATGGCGAGGCATCATGGCGAAGGTTATATGTGCCGCGCCGCCAGGGTCACGCCCTCTGTTGTAACCTGAACAAGTTTTCTCACAGACCTTAATCAAGGTCTTAAGAGTTTCCTGACATGAATTTGAGGTTAACATGTTTTACCACCTTGGAGGAGGGGCTTGTAGAGTAAAAAATGTCACTTCCTGTTTCCAGTAGCGGGCGCTAGGCCTGATGGGAAATATTTTCATGTAATTGTGTTCAGGCTGGGACTCTTGTCATACACGTGAAATATGAAAAACCACACACACACAACTGTCCAATCAGAGTCCTCCTGTGTTGTCTGTCATCTGTATCCGAGGTGATTTGTCCAATGAGATCGATCAGCACGGAGCAGAAGGTTATATCATGGCAGAAAAAACCACACACACACAACTGTCCAATCAGAGTCCTCCTGTGTTGTCTGTCATCTGTATCCGAGGTGATTTGTCCAATGAGATGGCTGATATCTGTGCACTTGACACAGACGCCGGACGATCATACTCTGCTGCAGTCTGTCTGTCTGTGTGATTTACATTGGAGTGAATGGAGCAGTTGAGCGCTACTCTTGTCGGTTACAGGCAGATTAATCAAAAACCATAAGTCCTACTGATAAAGTAGACAGATTGGGAGAAAGAAGACAAGTGTGGCTACAACTTTGTGAAAAATCGCTGTTCTACTGTGTAATTTGTGGCTGGGGTGAGTCACGGAAAGAGAGAATTTCTGAGAGTTTTTTGGAGTCTGAAGAATTAATTGGCCCAGCTGAGCTCGGTTGCCGCGGAGATGGTTGTCGTTACTCCCTAGCAACGACCAAAGCTGGTGTCTGTGGCAGCTGATCTGAGCGTGATTTCTGGCTCACATTTAGGACGTCAAACTACTGCCATTTCTTCCAAACCAAACATGATATCGTCAAAATTTCTTCACCATCAAGCCAGAAAGGCCTTAAAGAACACAGACATAAGTTTTTGTGGTCCTAGCTTCTAAAATGTGGTAATAGGAGCGAGTTAAAAACAGGTGCACTTTCGAGAATCCTGGAAAATCCTCCTCCCGATTAACATTGGAGTAAATGGAGCAGTTGAGAGCTACTCTTGTCGGTTGGGGGCAGATAAATGAAAAACCGTACATCCTACTGATAAAGTAGACACATTGGGAGAAAGAAGACAAGTGTGGCTACAACTCTGTGAAAAAATCACAGTTCTACTGTGTAATTTGTGGCTGGGGTCGCGAGAGAGAGACAGAATTTCTGAGAGTTTTTTTTGAGTCTCCGCACTCTGTCAATTAGCTCTGCACGAACATTCCGCAATACACACCCATTATAAATCCTGAATTTTTCCAAAATAACTCACCATATTTAAAGGCTCACCGTTCAAAAACGAAACATGGTAGGAAAAAAGTTCAAATACAACTTAAATAGACAAGACCCGTGCCTACATTTTAAAGTTTGAATGGTGTTTCTAGGTGAACGTAGGCCAGAGCAGGAGATGTTTGAAAAACGTCTCCGATTTTCGAGTTTTTTTTTCCTCGTCCCATTCATTCCAGATGGGAATTTTTTCCCAGTTTTTCGCGTCTTACGACGCGAAAAATTAATATTCTGGAGATAAAAGTAATAGCATAGCGAGTTAGACCGAGCCGCACGTTTTGATGTATTTTTTGTTGGTGTGCGCTCAAAGCTGCGGGGCAAGAAAGAAACCGAAAATTAGGGAGGAAGAATAATAACTAGACAATTCCCCGTTGGGAAATCGCGAGAGTGGGCTGTGCTGCGCTGCATGTCTGTGTGCGCGTGTACATTGATCATATGATTTGATTTTTTGAATTGGATTTTTGAAAAAGAAAGTTTCTTTTTTTTTTTCACACAGCCCCATTCATTGTCAATGAGGATTGCCAATGCTATGATACTATACTACAATGCAATGCTACAATGTATTCATTTCACCACCTACCATTCATTCTCAGCGTCTTCATCTATGGTATTTGTCTAGACAGACACATTCTGTACTTATGGATAGCCTATAGCTTTGCTAACCCCTGTTGGGAAATTTCCTATGGAGATCTGTTCAGGCCGAGACTAGAATCATGCATGTGAAATTTGAAGCTGATATAACATTGTATGTAACAGGTAGTACTGGCTCTTGCCAGTAGGTGGCGCTAAGAGTATGAGCGACAAATGATTATGTAGAACTGTTCAGTCCGACACTGTAATCATACATGGGAAATTTCAAGCTGATTGAACATTGTATATGAGAGTTACTACTGGCTCTTACCAGTAGGTGGCGCTGTGACTATGAGTGAAAAATGAATATGCAGATGTGTTCAGGGCAGTACCCTCATGAAACCTGTGAAATTTGGAGCAAATCAGACAATGTATATGAGAGTTGATACAGGCTCTGCCCAGTAGGTGGCGCCATCAGTATGAGTGAAAAATGTATATGTAGATGTGTTCAGGGCAGTACCCTCATCAAACCTGTGAAATTTGGTGGAGATTGGACAATGTATATGAGAGTTGATACAGGCTGTCACCAGTGGGTGGCGCTATAGTATTGGTAAGGAAAGGAGTGTGTAGATCTGTTCAGGGCGGGACTCTGATCAAGCATGTGAAATTTGGTGCAGACAGGATGAAGTACAGGCGAGTTATCGCAGCCTAAATGTCATGGTGAGGCATCATGGCGAAGGTTATATGCGCCGCGCCGCCAGGGTCACGCCCTCTGTTGTAACCTGAACAAGTTTTGTCACAGACCTTAATCAAGGTCTTACGAGTTTCCTGACATGAATTTGAGGTTAACATGTTTTACCACCTTGGAGGAGGGGCTTATATGTCACTTCCTGTTTCCAGTAGCGGGCGCTAGGCCTGATGGGAAATATTTTCATGTAATTGTGTTCAGGCTGGGACTCTTGTCATACACGTGAAATATGAAAAACCACACACAC
Source organism: Semicossyphus pulcher (assembly GCF_022749685.1). Classification (NCBI taxonomy): domain Eukaryota; kingdom Metazoa; phylum Chordata; class Actinopteri; order Labriformes; family Labridae; genus Semicossyphus; species Semicossyphus pulcher. The sequence continues at coordinate 16,955,939 of NW_027211604.1, read as the reverse complement.
ACAACTGTCCAATCAGAGTCCTCCTGTGTTGTCTGTCATCTGTATCCGAGGTGATTTGTCAAATGAGATCGATCAGCGCGGAGCAGAAGGTTATATCATGGCAGAAAAAACCACACACACACAACTGTCCAATCAGAGTCCTCCTGTGTTGTCTGTTATCTGTATCCGAGGGGATTTGTCCAATGAGATGGCTGATATCTGTGCACTTGACACAGACGCCGGACGATCATACTCTGCTGCAGTCTGTCTGTCTGTGTGATTTACATTGGAGTGAATGGAGCAGTTGAGCGCTACTCTTGTCGGTTACAGGCAGATTAATCAAAAACCATAAGTCCTACTGATAAAGTAGACAGATTGGGAGAAAGAAGACAAGTGTGGCTACAACTTTGTGAAAAATCGCTGTTCTACTGTGTAAATTGTGGCTGGGGTGAGTCACGGAAAGAGAGAATTTCTGAGAGTTTTTTGGAGTCTGAAGAATTAATTGGCCCAGCTGAGCTCGGTTGCCGCGGAGATGGTTGTCGTTACTCCCTAGCAACGACCAAAGCTGGTGTCTGTGGCAGCTGATCTGAGCGTGATTTCTGGCTCACATTTAGGACGTCAAACTACTGCCATTTCTTCCAAACCAAACATGATATCGTCAAAATTTCTTCACCATCAAGCCAGAAAGGCCTTAAAGAACACAGACATAAGTTTTTGTGGTCCTAGCTTCTAAAATGTGGTAATAGGAGCGAGTTAAAAACAGGTGCACTTTCGAGAATCCTGGAAAATCCTCCTCCCGATTAACATTGGAGTAAATGGAGCAGTTGAGAGCTACTCTTGTCGGTTGGGGGCAGATAAATGAAAAACCGTACATCCTACTGATAAAGTAGACACATTGGGAGAAAGAAGACAAGTGTGGCTACAACTCTGTGAAAAAATCACAGTTCTACTGTGTAATTTGTGGCTGGGGTCGCGAGAGAGAGAGAGAATTTCTGAGAGTTTTTTTTGAGTCTCCGCACTCTGTCAATTAGCTCTGCACGAACATTCCGCAATACACACCCATTATAAATCCTGAATTTTTCCAAAATAACTCACCATCTTTAAAGGCTCACCGTTCAAAAACGAAACATCGTAGGAAAAAAGTTCAAATACAACTTAAATAGACAAGACCCGTGCCTACATTTTAAAGTTTGAATGGTGTTTCTAGGTGAACGTAGGCCAGAGCAGGAGATGTTTGAAAAACGTCGCAGATTTTCGAGTTTTTTTTTCCTCGTCCCATTCATTCCAGATGGGAATTTTTTCCCAGTTTTTCGCGTCTTACGACGCGAAAAATTAATATTCTGGAGATAAAAGTAATAGCATAGCGAGTTAGACCGAGCCGCACGTTTTGATGTATTTTTTGTTGGTGTGCGCTCAAAGCTGCGGGGCAAGAAAGAAACCGAAAATTAGGGAGGAAGAATAATAATAAAAAAGAGGCGCGAGCAATAACAATAGTGGGCTGTGCTTCGCACAGCCCACAATGGACCCCTATAGCTACGCTATAGAGGGGGCCATTGTGGGCTGTGCTGCACAGCCCACTAACTAGACAATTCCCCGTTGGGAAATCGCGAGAGTGGGCTGTGCTGCGCTGCATGTCTGTGTGCGCGCGTGTGAACCCCAAATACATTGAACATATGATTTTTGAAAAAGAAAGTTTCTTTTTTTTTTCACACAGCCCCATTCATTGTCAATGAGGATTGCCAATGCTATGATACTATACTACAATGCAATGCTACAATGTATTCATTTCACCACCTACCATTCATTCTCAGCGTCTTCATCTATGGTATTTGTCTAGACAGACACATTCTGTACTTATGGATAGCCTATAGCTTTGCTAACCCCTGTTGGGAAATTTCCTATGGAGATCTGTTCAGGCCGAGACTATAATCATGCATGTGAAATTTGAAGCTGATTGAACATTGTATATGAGAGTTACTACTGGCTCTTACCAATAGGTGGCGCCATCAGTATGAGTGAAAAATGAATATGCAGATGTGTTCAGGGCAGTACCCTCATGAAACCTGCGAAATTTGGAGCAAATCAGACAATGTATATGAGAGTTGATACAGGCTCTGCCCAGTAGGTGGCGCTATCAGTATGAGTGAAAAATGTCTATGTAGATGTGTTCAGGGCAGTACCCTCATCAAACCTGTGAAATTTGGTGGAGATTGGACAATGTATATGACAGTTGATACAGGCTCTGCCCAGTAGGTGGCGCTATGACTATGAGTGAGAAATGTATATGTAGATGTGTTCAGGGCGGTACCCTCATCAAACTTGTGAAATTTGGTGGAGATTGGACAATGTATATGAGAGTTGATACAGGCTGTCACCAGTGGGTGGCGCTATAGTATTGGTAAGGAAAGGAGTGTGTAGATCTGTTCAGGGCGGGACTCTGATCAAGCATGTGAAATTTGGTGCAGACAGGATGAAGTACAGGCGAGTTATCGCAGCCTAAATGTCATGGCGAGGCATCATGGCGAAGGTTATATGCGCCGCGCCGCCAGGGTCACGCCCTCTGTTGTAACCTGAACAAGTTTTGTCACAGACCTTAATCAAGGTCTTACGAGTTTCCTGACATGAATTTGAGGTTAACATGTTTTACCACCTTGGAGGATGGGCTTGTAGAGTAAAATATGTCACTTCCTGTTTCCAGTAGCGGGCGCTAGGCCTGATGGGAAATATGTTCATGTAATTGTGTTCAGGCTGGGACTCTTGTCATACACGTGAAATATGAAAAACCACACACACACAACTGTCCAATCAGAGTCCTCCTGTGTTGTCTGTCATCTGTATCCGAGGTGATTTGTCAAATGAGATCGATCAGCGCGGAGCAGAAGGTTATATCATGGCAGAAAAAACCACACACACACAACTGTCCAATCAGAGTCCTCCTGTGTTGTCTGTCATCTGTATCCGAGGTGATTTGTCCAATGAGATGGCTGATATCTGTGCACTTGACACAGACGCCGGACGATCATACTCTGCTGCAGTCTGTCTGTCTGTGTGATTTACATTGGAGTGAATGGAGCAGTTGAGCGCTACTCTTGTCGGTTACAGGCAGATCAATCAAAAACCATAAGTCCTACTGATAAAGTAGACAGATTGGGAGAAAGAAGACAAGTGTGGCTACAACTTTGTGAAAAATCACTGTTCTACTGTGTAATTTGTGGCTGGGGTGAGTCACGGAAAGAGAGAATTTCTGAGAGTTTTTTGGAGTCTGAAGAATTAATTGGCCCAGCTGAGCTCGGTTGCCGCGGAGATGGTTGTCGTTACTCCCTAGCAACGACCAAAGCTGGTGTCTGTGGCAGCTGATTTGAGCGTGATTTCTGGCTCACATTTAGGACGTCAAACTACTGCCATTTCTTCCAAACCAAACATGATATCGGCAAAATTTCTTCACCATCAAGCCAGAAAGGCCTTAAAGAACACAGACATAAGTTTTTGTGGTCCTAGCTTCTAAAATGTGGTAATAGGAGCGAGTTAAAAACAGGTGCACTTTCGAGAATCCTGGAAAATCCTCCTCCCGATTAACATTGGAGTAAATGGAGCAGTTGAGAGCTACTCTTGTCGGTTAGGGGCAGATAAATCAAAAACCGTACATCCTACTGATAAAGTAGACACATTGGGAGAAAGAAGACAAGTGTGGCTACAACTCTGTGAAAAAATCACAGTTCTACTGTGTAATTTGTGGCTGGGGTCGCGAGAGAGAGAGAGAATTTCTGAGAGTTTTTTTTGAGTCTCCGCACTCTGTCAGTTAGCTCTGCACGAACATTCCGCAATACACACCCATTATAAATCCTGAATTTTTCCAAAATAACTCACCATCTTTAAAGGGTCACCGTTCAAAAACGAAACATGGTAGGAAAAAAGTTGAAATACAACTTAAATAGACAAGACCCGTGCCTACATTTTAAAGTTTGAATGGTGTTTCTAGGTGAACGTAGGCCAGAGCAGGAGATGTTTGAAAAACGTCTCCGATTTTCGAGTTTTTTTTTCCTCGTCCCATTCATTCCAGATGGGAAATTTGTGGCAGTTTTTCGCGTCTTACGACGCGAAAAATTAATATTCTGGAGATAAAAATAATAGCACACCGAGTCCGAACGAGCCGCACGTTTTGATGTATTTTTTGTTTGTGTGCGCTCAAAGCTGCGGGGCAAGTTAGGTGCCGAAATATAGGGAGGAAGAATAATAATAACTAGACAATTCCCCGTTGGGAAATCGCGAGAGTGGGCTGTGCTGCGCTGCATGTCTGTGTGCGTACATTGATAATATGATAACATTTAGCTAACAGTCTAGACAGACACATTCTGTACTTATGGATAGCCTATAGCTTTGCTAACCCCTGTTGGGAAATTTCCTATGGAGATCTGTTCAGGCCGAGACTATAATCACGCATGTGAAATTTGAAGCTGATATAACATTGTATGTAACAGGTAGTACTGGCTCTCGCCAGTAGGTGGCGCTAAGAGTATGAGCGAAAAATGATTCTGTAGAACTGTTCAGTCCGACACTGTAATCATACATGGGAAATTTCAAGCTGATTGAACATTGTATATGAGAGTTACTACTGGCTCTTACCAGTAGGTGGCGCTGTGACTATGAGTGAAAAATGAATATGCAGATGTGTTCAGGGCAGTACCCTCATCAAACCTGTGAAATTTGGTGGAGATTGGACAATGTATATGACAGTTGATACAGGCTCTGCCCAGTAGGTGGCGCTATGACTATGAGTGAGAAATGTATATGTAGATGTGTTCAGGGCAGTACCCTCATCAAACCTGTGAAATTTGGTGGAGATTGGACAATGTATATGACAGTTTATACAGGCTCTGCCCAGTAGGTGGCGCTATGACTATGAGTGAGAAATGTATATGTAGATGTGTTCAGGGCGGTACCCTCATCAAACTTGTGAAATTTGGAGCAAATCAGACAATGTATATGAGAGTTGATACAGGCTGTCACCAGTGGGTGGCGCTATAGTATTGGTAAGGAAAGGAGTGTGTAGATCTGTTCAGGGCGGGACTCTGATCAAGCATGTGAAATTTGGTGCAGACAGGATGAAGTACAGGCGAGTTATCGCAGCCTAAATGTCATGGCGAAGGTTATATGCGCCGCGCCGCCAGGGTCACGCCCTCTGTTGTAACCTGAACAAGTTTTGTCACAGACCTTAATCAAGGTCTTACGAGTTTCCTGACATGAATTTGAGGTTAACATGTTTTACCACCTTGGAGGAGGGGCTTGTAGAGTCAAATATGTCACTTCCTGTTTCCAGTAGCGGGCGCTAGGCCTGATGGGAAATATTTTCATGTAATTGTGTTCAGGCTGGGACTCTTGTCATACACGTGAAATATGAAAGACCACACACACACAACTGTCCAATCAGAGTCCTCCTGTGTTGTCTGTCATCTGTATCCGAGGGGATTTGTCCAATGAGATGGCTGATATCTGTGCACTTGACACAGACGCCGGACGATCACACTCTGCTGCAGTCTCTCTGTCTGTGTGATTTACATTGGAGTGAATGGAGTAGTTGAGCGCTACTCTTGTCGGTTACAGGCAGATCAATCAAAAACCATAAGTCCTACTGATAAAGTAGACAGATTGGGAGAAAGAAGACAAGTGTGGCTACAACTTTGTGAAAAATCGCTGTTCTACTGTGTAATTTGTGGCTGGGGTGAGTCACGGAAAGAGAGAATTTCTGAGAGTTTTTTGGAGTCTGAAGAATTAATTGGCCCAGCTGAGCTCGGTTGCCGCGGAGATGGTTGTCGTTACTCCCTAGCAACGACCAAAGCTGGTGTCTGTGGCAGCTGATTTGAGCGTGATTTCTGGCTCACATTTAGGACGTCAAACTACTGCCATTTCTTCCAAACCAAACATGATATCGGCAAAATTTCTTCACCATCAAGCCAGAAAGGCCTTAAAGAACACAGACATAAGTTTTTGTGGTCCTAGCTTCTAAAATGTGGTAATAGGAGCGAGTTAAAAACAGGTGCACTTTCGAGAATCCTGGAAAATCCTCCTCCCGATTAACATTGGAGTAAATGGAGCAGTTGAGAGCTACTCTTGTCGGTTAGGGGCAGATAAATGAAAAACCGTACATCCTACTGATAAAGTAGACACATTGGGAGAAAGAAGACAAGTGTGGCTACAACTCTGTGAAAAAATCACAGTTCTACTGTGTAATTTGTGGCTGGGGTCGCGAGAGAGAGACAGAATTTCTGAGAGTTTTTTTTGAGTCTCCGCACTCTGTCAGTTAGCTCTGCACGAACATTCCGCAATACACACCCATTATAAATCCTGAATTTTTCCAAAATAACTCACCATCTTTAAAGGGTCACCGTTCAAAAACGAAACATGGTAGGAAAAAAGTTCAAATACAACTTAAATAGACAAGACCCGTGCCTACATTTTAAAGTTTGAATGGTGTTTCTAGGTGAACGTAGGCCAGAGCAGGAGATGTTTGAAAAACGTCTCCGATTTTCGAGTTTTTTTTTCCTCGTCCCATTCATTCCAGATGGGAATTTTTTCCCAGTTTTTCGCGTCTTACGACGCGAAAAATTAATATTCTGGAGATAAAAATAATAGCACACCGAGTCCGAACGAGCCGCACGTTTTGATGTATTTTTTGTTTGTGTGCGCTCAAAGCTGCGGGGCAAGTTAGGTGCCAAAATTTAGGGGGAAGAATAATAATAAAAAAGAGGCGCGAGCAATAACAATAGTGGGCTGTGCTTCGCACAGCCCACAATGGACCCCTATAGCTTTGCTATAGAGGGGGCCATTGTGGGCTGTGCTGCACAGCCCACTAAAAAGAGGCGCGAGCAATAACAATAGTGGGCTGTGCTTCGCACAGCCCACAATGGACCCCTATAGCTTTGCTATAGAGGGGGCCATTGTGGGCTGTGCTGCACAGCCCACTAACTAGACAATTCCCCGTTGGGAAATCGCGAGAGTGGGCTGTGCTGCGCTGCATGTCTGTGTGCGTACATTGATAATATGATAACATTTAGCTAACAGTCTAGACAGACACATTCTGTACTTATGGATAGCCTATAGCTTTGCTAACCCCTGTTGGGAAATTTCCTATGGAGATCTGTTCAGGCCGAGACTATAATCATGCATGTGAAATTTGAAGCTGATATAACATTGTATGTAACAGGTAGTACTGGCTCTTGCCAGTAGGTGGCGCTAAGAGTATGAGCGAAAAATGATTCTGTTGAACTGTTCAGTCCGACACTGTAATCATACATGGGAAATTTCAAGCTGATTGAACATTGTATATGAGAGTTACTACTGGCTCTTACCAGTAGGTGGCGCTGTGACTATGAGTGAAAAATGAATATGCAGATGTGTTCAGGGCAGTACCCTCATGAAACCTGTGAAATTTGGAGCAAATCAGACAATGTATATGAGAGTTGATACAGGCTCTGCCCAGTAGGTGGCGCCATCAGTATGAGTGAAAAATGTCTATGTAGATGTGTTCAGGGCAGTACCCTCATCAAACCTGTGAAATTTGGTGGAGATTGGACAATGTATATGACAGTTTATACAGGCTCTGCCCAGTAGGTGGCGCTATGACTATGAGTGAGAAATGTATATGTAGATGTGTTCAGGGCGGTACCCTCATCAAACTTGTGAAATTTGGAGCAAATCAGACAATGTATATGAGAGTTGATACAGGCTGTCACCAGTGGGTGGCGCTATAGTATTGGTAAGGAAAGGAGTGTGTAGATCTGTTCAGGGCGGGACTCTGATCAAGCATGTGAAATTTGGTGCAGACAGGATGAAGTACAGGCGAGTTATCGCAGCCTAAATGTCATGGCGAGGCATCATGGCGAAGGTTATATGCGCCGCCAGGGTCACGTCCTCTGTTGTAACCTGAACAAGTTTTGTCACAGACCTTAATCAAGGTCTTAAGAGTTTCCTGACATGAATTTGAGGTTAACATGTTTTACCACCTTGGAGGAGGGGCTTGTAGAGTAAAATATGTCACTTCCTGTTTCCAGTAGCGGGCGCTAGGCCTGATGGGAAATATTTTCATGTAATTGTGTTCAGGCTGGGACTCTTGTCATACACGTGAAATATGAAAAACCACACACACACAACTGTCCAATCAGAGTCCTCCTGTGTTGTCTGTCATCTGTATCCGAGGTGATTTGTCCAATGAGATCGATCAGCACGGAGCAGAAGGTTATATCATGGCAGAAAAAACCACACACACACAACTGTCCAATCAGAGTCCTCCTGTGTTGTCTGTCATCTGTATCCGAGGTGATTTGTCCAATGAGATGGCTGATATCTGTGCACTTGACACAGACGCCGGACGATCATACTCTGCTGCAGTCTCTCTGTCTGTGTGATTTACATTGGAGTGAATGGAGTAGTTGAGCGCTACTCTTGTCGGTTACAGGCAGATCAATCAAAAACCATAAGTCCTACTGATAAAGTAGACAGATTGGGAGAAAGAAGACAAGTGTGGCTACAACTTTGTGAAAAATCACTGTTCTACTGTGTAATTTGTGGCTGGGGTGAGTCACGGAAAGAGAGAATTTCTGAGAGTTTTTTGGAGTCTGAAGAATTAATTGGCCCAGCTGAGCTCGGTTGCCGCGGAGATGGTTGTCGTTACTCCCTAGCAACGACCAAAGCTGGTGTCTGTGGCAGCTGATTTGAGCGTGATTTCTGGCTCACATTTAGGACGTCAAACTACTGCCATTTCTTCCAAACCAAACATGATATCGGCAAAATTTCTTCACCATCAAGCCAGAAAGGCCTTAAAGAACACAGACATAAGTTTTTGTGGTCCTAGCTTCTAAAATGTGGTAATAGGAGCGAGTTAAAAACAGGTGCACTTTCGAGAATCCTGGAAAATCCTCCTCCCGATTAACATTGGAGTAAATGGAGCAGTTGAGAGCTACTCTTGTCGGTTAGGGGCAGATAAATCAAAAACCGTACATCCTACTGATAAAGTAGACACATTGGGAGAAAGAAGACAAGTGTGGCTACAACTCTGTGAAAAAATCACAGTTCTACTGTGTAATTTGTGGCTGGGGTCGCGAGAGAGAGAGAGAATTTCTGAGAGTTTTTTTTGAGTCTCCGCACTCTGTCAATTAGCTCTGCATGAACATTCCGCAATACACACCCATTATAAATCCTGAATTTTTCCAAAATAACTCACCATTTTTAAAGGGTCACCGTTCAAAAACGAAACATGGTAGGAAAAAAGTTCAAATACAACTTAAATAGACAAGACCCGTGCCTACATTTTAAAGTTTGAATGGTGTTTCTAGGTGAACGTAGGCCAGAGCAGGAGATGTTTGAAAAACGTCTCCGATTTTCGAGTTTTTTTTTCCTCGTCCCATTCATTCCAGATGGGAATTTTTTCCCAGTTTTTCGCGTCTTACGACGCGAAAAATTAATATTCTGGAGATAAAAATAATAGCACACCGAGTCCGAACGAGCCGCACGTTTTGATGTATTTTTTATTTGTGTGCGCTCAAAGCTGCGGGGCAAGAAAGAAACCGAAAATTAGGGAGGAAGAATAATAACTAGACAATTCCCCGTTGGGAAATCGCGAGAGTGGGCTGTGCTGCGCTGCATGTCTGTGTGCGTACATTGATAATATGATAACATTTAGCTAACAGTCTAGACAGACACATTCTGTACTTATGGATAGCCTATAGCTTTGCTAACCCCTGTTGGGAAATTTTCTATGGAGATCTGTTCAGGCCGAGACTATAATCACGCATGTGAAATTTGAAGCTGATATAACATTGTATGTAACAGGTAGTACTGGCTCTCGCCAGTAGGTGGCGCTAAGAGTATGAGCGAAAAATGATTCTGTAGAACTGTTCAGTCCGACACTGTAATCATACATGGGAAATTTCAAGCTGATTGAACATTGTATATGAGAGTTACTACTGGCTCTTACCAGTAGGTGGCGCTGTGACTATGAGTGAAAAATGAATATGCAGATGTGTTCAGGGCAGTACCCTCATGAAACCTGTGACATTTGGAGCAAATCAGACAATGTATATGAGAGTTGATACAGGCTCTGCCCAGTAGGTGGCGCCATCAGTATGAGTGAAAAATGTCTATGTAGATGTGTTCAGGGCAGTACCCTCATCAAACCTGTGAAATTTGGTGGAGATTGGACAATGTATAGGACAGTTTATACAGGCTCTGCCCAGTAGGTGGCGCTATGACTATGAGTGAGAAATATATATGTAGATGTGTTCAGGGCGGTACCCTCATCAAACTTGTGAAATTTGGAGCAAATCAGACAATGTATATGAGAGTTGATACAGGCTGTCACCAGTGGGTGGCGCTATAGTATTGGTAAGGAAAGGAGTGTGTAGATCTGTTCAGGGCGGGACTCTGATCAAGCATGTGAAATTTGGTGCAGACAGGATGAAGTACAGGCGAGTTATCGCAGCCTAAATGTCATGGCGAGGCATCATGGCGAAGGTTATATGCGCCGCGCCGCCAGGGTCACGCCCTCTGTTGTAACCTGAACAAGTTTTGTCACAGACCTTAATCAAGGTCTTACGAGTTTCCTGACATGAATTTGAGGTTAACATGTTTTACCACCTTGGAGGAGGGGCTTATATGTCACTTCCTGTTTCCAGTAGCGGGCGCTAGGCCTGATGGGAAATATTTTCATGTAATTGTGTTCAGGCTGGGACTCTTGTCATACACGTGAAATATGAAAAACCACACACACACAACTGTCCAATCAGAGTCCTCCTGTGTTGTCTGTCATCTGTATCCGAGGTGATTTGTCCAATGAGATCGATCAGCGCGGAGCAGAAGGTTATATCATGGCAGAAAAAACCACACACACACAACTGTCCAATCAGAGTCCTCCTGTGTTGTCTGTCATCTGTATCCGAGGTGATTTGTCCAATGAGATGGCTGATATCTGTGCACTTGACACAGACGCCGGACGATCATACTCTGCTGCAGTCTGTCTGTCTGTGTGATTTACATTGGAGTGAATGGAGCAGTTGAGCGCTACTCTTGTCGGTTACAGGCAGATCAATCAAAAACCATAAGTCCTACTGATAAAGTAGACAGATTGGGAGAAAGAAGACAAGTGTGGCTACAACTTTGTGAAAAATCACTGTTCTACTGTGTAATTTGTGGCTGGGGTGAGTCACGGAAAGAGAGAATTTCTGAGAGTTTTTTGGAGTCTGAAGAATTAATTGGCCCAGCTGAGCTCGGTTGCCGCGGAGATGGTTGTCGTTACTCCCTAGCAACGACCAAAGCTGGTGTCTGTGGCAGCTGATTTGAGCGTGATTTCTGGCTCACATTTAGGACGTCAAACTACTGCCATTTCTTCCAAACCAAACATGATATCGTCAAAATTTCTTCACCATCAAGCCAGAAAGGCCTTAAAGAACACAGACATAAGTTTTTGTGGTCCTAGCTTCTAAAATGTGGTAATAGGAGCGAGTTAAAAACAGGTGCACTTTCGAGAATCCTGGAAAATCCTCCTCCCGATTAACATTGGAGTAAATGGAGCAGTTGAGAGCTACTCTTGTCGGTTAGGGGCAGATAAATCAAAAACCGTACATCCTACTGATAAAGTAGACACATTGGGAGAAAGAAGACAAGTGTGGCTACAACTCTGTGAAAAAATCACAGTTCTACTGTGTAATTTGTGGCTGGGGTCGCGAGAGAGAGAGAGAATTTCTGAGAGTTTTTTTTGAGTCTCCGCACTCTGTCAGTTAGCTCTGCACGAACATTCCGCAATACACACCCATTATAAATCCTGAATTTTTCCAAAATAACTCACCATCTTTAAAGGCTCACCGTTCAAAAACGAAACATGGTAGGAAAAAAGTTCAAATACAACTTAAATAGACAAGACCTGTGCCTACATTTTAAAGTTTGAATGGTGTTTCTAGGTGAACGTAGGCCAGAGCAGGAGATGTTTGAAAAACGTGGCAGATTTGTGCGTTTTTTGGACCTCGTCCCATTCATTCCAGATGGGAAATTTGTGGCAGTTTTTCGCGTCTTACGACGCGAAAAATTAATATTCTGGAGATAAAAATAATAGCACACCGAGTCCGAACGAGCCGCACGTTTTGATGTATTTTTTGTTTGTGTGCGCTCAAAGCTGCGGGGCAAGTTAGGTGCCGAAAATCAGGGAGGAAGAATAATAAAAAGAGGCGCGAGCAATAACAATAGTGGGCTGTGCTTCGCACAGCCCACAATGGACCCCTATAGCTTTGCTATAGAGGGGGCCATTGTGGGCTGTGCTGCACAGCCCACTAACTAGACAATTCCCCGTTGGGAAATCGCGAGAGTGGGCTGTGCTGCGCTGCATGTCTGTGTGCGCGTGATTTGCAGCGTCTTCATCTATGGTATTTGTCTAGACAGACACATTCTGTACTTATGGATAGCCTATAGCTTTGCTAACCCCTGTTGGGAAATTTCCTATGGAGATCTGTTCAGGCCGAGACTATAATCATGCATGTGAAATTTGAAGCTGATATAACATTGTATGTAACAGGTATTACTGGCTCTTGCCAGTAGGTGGCGCTAAGAGTATGAGCGAAAAATGATTCTGTAGAACTGTTCAGTCCGACACTGTAATCATACATGGGAAATTTCAAGCTGATTGAACATTGTATATGAGAGTTACTACTGGCTCTTACCAGTAGGTGGCGCTGTGACTATTAGTGAAAAATGAATATGCAGATGTGTTCAGGGCAGTACCCTCATGAAACCTGTGAAATTTGGAGCAAATCAGACAATGTATATGAGAGTTGATACAGGCTCTGCCCAGTAGGGGGCGCCATCAGTATGAGTGAAAAATGTCTATGTAGATGTGTTCAGGGCAGTACCCTCATCAAACCTGTGAAATTTGGTGGAGATTGGACAATGTATATGACAGTTTATACAGGCTCTGCCCAGTAGGTGGCGCTATGACTATGAGTGAGAAATGTATATGTGGATGTGTTCAGGGCGGTACCCTCATCAAACTTGTGAAATTTGGTGGAGATTGGACAATGTATATGAGAGTTGATACAGGCTGTCACCAGTGGGTGGCGCTATAGTATTGGTAAGGAAAGGAGTGTGTAGATCTGTTCAGGGCGGGACTCTGATCAAGCATGTGAAATTTGGTACAGACAGGATGAAGTACAGGCGAGTTATCGCAGCCTCAATGTCATGGCGAGGCATCATGGCGAAGGTTATATGCGCCGCGCCGCCAGCGTCACGCCCTCTGTTGTAACCTGAACAAGTTTTGTCACAGACCTTAATCAAGGTCTTAAGAGTTTCCTGACATGAATTTGAGGTTAACATGTTTTACCACCTTGGAGGAGGGGCTTATATGTCACTTCCTGTTTCCAGTAGCGGGCGCTAGGCCTGATGGGAAATATGTTCATGTAATTGTGTTCAGGCTGGGACTCTTGTCATACACGTGAAATATGAAAAACCACACACACACAACTGTCCAATCAGAGTCCTCCTGTGTTGTCTGTCATCTGTATCCGAGGTGATTTGTCAAATGAGATCGATCAGCGCGGAGCAGAAGGTTATATCATGGCAGAAAAAACCACACACACACAACTGTCCAATCAGAGTCCTCCTGTGTTGTCTGTCATCTGTATCCGAGGGGATTTGTCCAATGAGATGGCTGATATCTGTGCACTTGACACAGACGCCGGACGATCATACTCTGCTGCAGTCTGTCTGTCTGTGTGATTTACATTGGAGTGAATGGAGCAGTTGAGCGCTACTCTTGTCGGTTACAGGCAGATTAATCAAAAACCATAAGTCCTACTGATAAAGTAGACAGATTGGGAGAAAGAAGACAAGTGTGGCTACAACTTTGTGAAAAATCGCTGTTCTACTGTGTAAATTGTGGCTGGGGTGAGTCACGGAAAGAGAGAATTTCTGAGAGTTTTTTGGAGTCTGAAGAATTAATTGGCCCAGCTGAGCTCGGTTGCCGCGGAGATGGTTGTCGTTACTCCCTAGCAACGACCAAAGCTGGTGTCTGTGGCAGCTGATCTGAGCGTGATTTCTGGCTCACATTTAGGACGTCAAACTACTGCCATTTCTTCCAAACCAAACATGATATCGGCAAAATTTCTTCACCATCAAGCCAGAAAGGCCTTAAAGAACACAGACATAAGTTTTTGTGGTCCTAGCTTCTAAAATGTGGTAATAGGAGCGAGTTAAAAACAGGTGCACTTTCGAGAATCCTGGAAAATCCTCCTCCCGATTAACATTGGAGTAAATGGAGCAGTTGAGAGCTACTCTTGTCGGTTGGGGGCAGATAAATGAAAAACCGTACATCCTACTGATAAAGTAGACACATTGGGAGAAAGAAGACAAGTGTGGCTACAACTCTGTGAAAAAATCACAGTTCTACTGTGTAATTTGTGGCTGGGGTCGCGAGAGAGAGACAGAATTTCTGAGAGTTTTTTTTGAGTCTCCGCACTCTGTCAGTTAGCTCTGCACGAACATTCCGCAATACACACCCATTATAAATCCTGAATTTTTCCAAAATAACTCACCATCTTTAAAGGGTCACCGTTCAAAAATGAAACATCGTAGGAAAAAAGTTCAAATACAACTTAAATAGACAAGACCCGTGCCTACATTTTAAAGTTTGAATGGTGTTTCTAGGTGAACGTAGGCCAGAGCAGGAGATGTTTGAAAAACGTCTCCGATTTTCGAGTTTTTTTTTCCTCGTCCCATTCATTCCAGATGGGAATTTTTTCCCAGTTTTTCGCGTCTTACGACGCGAAAAATTAATATTCTGGAGATAAAAGTAATAGCATAGCGAGTTAGACCGAGCCGCACGTTTTGATGTATTTTTTGTTGGTGTGCGCTCAAAGCTGCGGGGCAAGAAAGAAACCGAAAATTAGGGAGGAAGAATAATAATAAAAAAGAGGCGCGAGCAATAACAATAGTGGGCTGTGCTTCGCACAGCCCACAATGGACCCCTATAGCTTTGCTATAGAGGGGGCCATTGTGGGCTGTGCTGCACAGCCCACTAATAAAAAAGAGGCGCGGTGGAGAACAATAGTGGGCTGTGCTTCGCACAGCCCACAATGGACCCCTATAGCTACGCTATAGAGGGGGCCATTGTGGGCTGTGCTGCACAGCCCACTAATAAAAAAGAGGCGCGAGCAATAACAATAGTGGGCTGTGCTTCGCACAGCCCACAATGGACCCCTATAGCTTTGCTATAGAGGGGGCCATTGTGGGCTGTGCTGCACAGCCCACTAACTAGACAATTCCCCGTTGGGAAATCGCGAGAGTGGGCTGTGCTGCGCTGCATGTCTGTGTGCGCGTGATTTGCAGCGTCTTCATCTATGGTATTTGTCTAGACAGACACATTCTGTACTTATGGATAGCCTATAGCTTTGCTAACCCCTGTTGGGAAATTTCCTATGGAGATCTGTTCAGGCCGAGACTATAATCATGCATGTGAAATTTGAAGCTGATATAACATTGTATGTAACAGGTATTACTGGCTCTTGCCAGTAGGTGGCGCTAAGAGTATGAGCGAAAAATGATTCTGTAGAACTGTTCAGTCCGACACTGTAATCATACATGGGAAATTTCAAGCTGATTGAACATTGTATATGAGAGTTACTACTGGCTCTTACCAGTAGGTGGCGCTGTGACTATTAGTGAAAAATGAATATGCAGATGTGTTCAGGGCAGTACCCTCATGAAACCTGTGAAATTTGGAGCAAATCAGACAATGTATATGAGAGTTGATACAGGCTCTGCCCAGTAGGGGGCGCCATCAGTATGAGTGAAAAATGTCTATGTAGATGTGTTCAGGGCAGTACCCTCATCAAACCTGTGAAATTTGGTGGAGATTGGACAATGTATATGACAGTTTATACAGGCTCTGCCCAGTAGGTGGCGCTATGACTATGAGTGAGAAATGTATATGTGGATGTGTTCAGGGCGGTACCCTCATCAAACTTGTGAAATTTGGTGGAGATTGGACAATGTATATGAGAGTTGATACAGGCTGTCACCAGTGGGTGGCGCTATAGTATTGGTAAGGAAAGGAGTGTGTAGATCTGTTCAGGGCGGGACTCTGATCAAGCATGTGAAATTTGGTACAGACAGGATGAAGTACAGGCGAGTTATCGCAGCCTCAATGTCATGGCGAGGCATCATGGCGAAGGTTATATGCGCCGCGCCGCCAGCGTCACGCCCTCTGTTGTAACCTGAACAAGTTTTGTCACAGACCTTAATCAAGGTCTTAAGAGTTTCCTGACATGAATTTGAGGTTAACATGTTTTACCACCTTGGAGGAGGGGCTTATATGTCACTTCCTGTTTCCAGTAGCGGGCGCTAGGCCTGATGGGAAATATTTTCATGTCATTGTGTTCAGGCTGGGACTCTTGTCATACACGTGAAATATGAAAGACCACACACACACAACTGTCCAATCAGAGTCCTCCTGTGTTGTCTGTCATCTGTATCCGAGGTGATTTGTCAAATGAGATCGATCAGCACGGAGCAGAAGGTTATATCATGGCAGAAAAAACCACACACACAAAACTGTCCAATCAGAGTCCTCCTGTGTTGTCTGTCATCTGTATCCGAGGTGATTTGTCCAATGAGATGGCTGATATCTGTGCACTTGACACAGACGCCGGACGATCATACTCTGCTGCAGTCTCTCTGTCTGTGTGATTTACATTGGAGTGAATGGAGTAGTTGAGCGCTACTCTTGTCGGTTACAGGCAGATCAATCAAAAACCATAAGTCCTACTGATAAAGTAGACAGATTGGGAGAAAGAAGACAAGTGTGGCTACAACTTTGTGAAAAATCACTGTTCTACTGTGTAATTTGTGGCTGGGGTGAGTCACGGAAAGAGAGAATTTCTGAGAGTTTTTTGGAGTCTGAAGAATTAATTGGCCCAGCTGAGCTCGGTTGCCGCGGAGATGGTTGTCGTTACTCCCTAGCAACGACCAAAGCTGGTGTCTGTGGCAGCTGATCTGAGCGTGATTTCTGGCTCACATTTAGGACGTCAAACTACTGCCATTTCTTCCAAACCAAACATGATATCGGCAAAATTTCTTCACCATCAAGCCAGAAAGGCCTTAAAGAACACAGACATAAGTTTTTGTGGTCCTAGCTTCTAAAATGTGGTAATAGGAGCGAGTTAAAAACAGGTGCACTTTCGAAAATCCTGGAAAATCCTCCTCCCGATTAACATTGGAGTAAATGGAGCAGTTGAGAGCTACTCTTGTCGGTTAGGGGCAGATAAATCAAAAACCGTACATCCTACTGATAAAGTAGACACATTGGGAGAAAGAAGACAAGTGTGGCTACAACTCTGTGAAAAAATCACAGTTCTACTGTGTAATTTGTGGCTGGGGTCGCGAGAGAGAGACAGAATTTCTGAGAGTTTTTTTTGAGTCTCCGCACTCTGTCAGTTAGCTCTGCACGAACATTCCGCAATACACACCCATTATAAATCCTGAATTTTTCCAAAATAACTCACCATCTTTAAAGGGTCACCGTTCAAAAACGAAACATCGTAGGAAAAAAGTTCAAATACAACTTAAATAGACAAGACCCATGCCTACATTTTAAAGTTTGAATGGTGTTTCTAGGTGAACGTAGGCCAGAGCAGGAGATGTTTGAAAAACGTCTCCGATTTTCGAGGTTTTTTTTCCTCGTCCCATTCATTCCAGATGGGAATTTTTTCCCAGTTTTTCGCGTCTTACGACGCGAAAAATTAATATTCTGGAGATAAAAATAATAGCACACCGAGTCCGAACGAGCCGCACGTTTTGATGTATTTTTTATTTGTGTGCGCTCAAAGCTGCGGGGCAAGAAAGAAACCGAAAATCTGGTAGGAAGAATAATAATAAAAAGAGGCGCGGTGGAGAACAATAGTGGGCTGTGCTTCGCACAGCCCACAATGGACCCCTATAGCTACGCTATAGAGGGGGCCATTGTGGGCTGTGCTGCACAGCCCACTAACTAGACAATTCCCCGTTGGGAAATCGCGAGAGTGGGCTGTGCTGCGCTGCATGTCTGTGTGCGCGTGTGTGTGAACCCCACGTACATTGAACATATGATAACATTTAGCTAAGAGTCTAGACAGACACATTCTGTACTTATGGATAGCCTATAGCTTTGCTAACCCCTGTTGGCCCGGAGCTACTGGGCTCCGACTAGCCAAGCTAACTGCTAACGCTCCGTTAAAAAAGTACTGGCTCTTGCCAGTAGGTGGTGCTAAGAGTATGAGCGAAAAATGATTCTGTAGAACTGTTCAGTCCGACACTGTAATCATACATGGGAAATTTCAAGCTGATTGAACATTGTATATGAGAGTTACTACTGGCTCTTACCAGTAGGTTGCGCTGTGACTATGAGTGAAAAATGAATATGCAGATGTGTTCAGGGCAGTACCCTCATGAAACCTGTGACATTTGGAGCAAATCAGACAATGTATATGAGAGTTGATACAGGCTCTGCCCAATAGGTGGCGCCATCAGTATGAGTGAAAAATGTCTATGTAGATGTGTTCAGGGCAGTACCCTCATCAAACCTGTGAAATTTGGTGGAGATTGGACAATGTATATGACAGTTTATACAGGCTCTGCCCAGTAGGTGGCGCTATGACTATGAGTGAGAAATGTATATGTAGATGTGTTCAGGGCGGTACCCTCATCAAACTTGTGAAATTTGGAGCAAATCAGACAATGTATATGAGAGTTGATACAGGCTGTCACCAGTGGGTGGCGCTATAGTATTGGTAAGGAAAGGAGTGTGTAGATCTGTTCAGGGCGGGACTCTGATCAAGCATGTGAAATTTGGTGCAGACAGGATGAAGTACAGGCGAGTTATCGCAGCCTAAATGTCATGGCGAGGCATCATGGCGAAGGTTATATGCGCCGCGCCGCCAGGGTCACGCCCTCTGTTGTAACCTGAACAAGTTTTGTCACAGACCTTAATCAAGGTCTTACGAGTTTCCTGACATGAATTTGAGGTTAACATGTTTTACCACCTTGGAGGAGGGGCTTATATGTCACTTCCTGTTTCCAGTAGCGGGCGCTAGGCCTGATGGGAAATATTTTCATGTAATTGTGTTCAGGCTGGGACTCTTGTCATACACGTGAAATATGAAAAACCACACACACACAACTGTCCAATCAGAGTCCTCCTGTGTTGTCTGTCATCTGTATCCGAGGTGATTTGTCCAATGAGATCGATCAGCGCGGAGCAGAAGGTTATATCATGGCAGAAAAAACCACACACACACAACTGTCCAATCAGAGTCCTCCTGTGTTGTCTGTCATCTGTATCCGAGGTGATTTGTCCAATGAGATGGCTGATATCTGTGCACTTGACACAGACGCCGGACGATCATACTCTGCTGCAGTCTGTCTGTCTGTGTGATTTACATTGGAGTGAATGGAGCAGTTGAGCGCTACTCTTGTCGGTTACAGGCAGATCAATCAAAAACCATAAGTCCTACTGATAAAGTAGACAGATTGGGAGAAAGAAGACAAGTGTGGCTACAACTTTGTGAAAAATCACTGTTCTACTGTGTAATTTGTGGCTGGGGTGAGTCACGGAAAGAGAGAATTTCGGAGAGTTTTTTGGAGTCTGAAGAATTAATTGGCCCAGCTGAGCTCGGTTGCCGCGGAGATGGTTGTCGTTACTCCCTAGCAACGACCAAAGCTGGTGTCTGTGGCAGCTGATTTGAGCGTGATTTCTGGCTCACATTTAGGACGTCAAACTACTGCCATTTCTTCCAAACCAAACATGATATCGTCAAAATTTCTTCACCATCAAGCCAGAAAGGCCTTAAAGAACACAGACATAAGTTTTTGTGGTCCTAGCTTCTAAAATGTGGTAATAGGAGCGAGTTAAAAACAGGTGCACTTTCGAGAATCCTGGAAAATCCTCCTCCCGATTAACATTGGAGTAAATGGAGCAGTTGAGAGCTACTCTTGTCGGTTAGGGGCAGATAAATCAAAAACCGTACATCCTACTGATAAAGTAGACACATTGGGAGAAAGAAGACAAGTGTGGCTACACCAGTGGGTGGCGCTATAGTATTGGTAAGGAAAGGAGTGTGTAGATCTGTTCAGGGCGGGATTCTGATCAAGCATGTGAAATTTGGTGCAGACAGGATGAAGTACAGGCGAGTTATCGCAGCCTAAATGTCATGGCGAGGCATCATGGCGAAGGTTATATGCGCCGCGCCGCCAGGGTCACGCCCTCTGTTGTAACCTGAACAAGTTTTGTCACAGACCTTAATCAAGGTCTTAAGAGTTTCCTGACATGAATTTGAGGTTAACATGTTTTACCACCTTGGAGGAGGGGCTTGTAGAGTAAAATATGTCACTTCCTGTTTCCAGTAGCGGGCGCTAGGCCTGATGGGAAATATGTTCATGTAATTGTGTTCAGGCTGGGACTCTTGTCATACACGTGAAATATGAAAAACCACACACACACAACTGTCCAATCAGAGTCCTCCTGTGTTGTCTGTCATCTGTATCCGAGGTGATTTGTCCAATGAGATGGCTGATATCTGTGCACTTGACACAGACGCCGGACGATCATACTCTGCTGCAGTCTCTCTGTCTGTGTGATTTACATTGGAGTGAATGGAGTAGTTGAGCGCTACTCTTGTCGGTTAGAGGCAGATCAATCAAAAACCATAAGTCCTACTGATAAAGTAGACAGATTGGGAGAAAGAAGACAAGTGTGGCTACAACTTTGTGAAAAATCACTGTTCTACTGTGTAATTTGTGGCTGGGGTGAGTCACGGAAAGAGAGAATTTCTGAGAGTTTTTTGGAGTCTGAAGAATTAATTGGCCCAGCTGAGCTCGGTTGCCGCGGAGATGGTTGTCGTTACTCCCTAGCAACGACCAAAGCTGGTGTCTGTGGCAGCTGATTTGAGCGTGATTTCTGGCTCACATTTAGGATGTCAAACTACTGCCATTTCTTCCAAACCAAACATGATATCGGCAAAATTTCTTCACCATCAAGCCAGAAAGGCCTTAAAGAACACAGACATAAGTTTTTGTGGTCCTAGCTTCTAAAATGTGGTAATAGGAGCGAGTTAAAAACAGGTGCACTTTCGAAAATCCTGGAAAATCCTCCTCCCGATTAACATTGGAGTAAATGGAGCAGTTGAGAGCTACTCTTGTCGGTTAGGGGCAGATAAATGAAAAACCGTACATCCTACTGATAAAGTAGACACATTGGGAGAAAGAAGACAAGTGTGGCTACAACTCTGTGAAAAAATCACAGTTCTACTGTGTAATTTGTGGCTGGGGTCGCGAGAGAGAGACAGAATTTCTGAGAGTTTTTTTTGAGTCTCCGCACTCTGTCAGTTAGCTCTGCACGAACATTCCGCAATACACACCCATTATAAATCCTGAATTTTTCCAAAATAACTCACCATCTTTAAAGGCTCACCGTTCAAAAACGAAACATGGTAGGAAAAAAGTTCAAATACAACTTAAATAGACAAGACCCGTGCCTACATTTTAAAGTTTGAATGGTGTTTCTAGGTGAACGTAGGCCAGAGCAGGAGATGTTTGAAAAACGTGGCAGATTTGTGCGTTTTTTGGACCTCGTCCCATTCATTCCAGATGGGAAATTTGTGGCAGTTTTTCGCGTCTTACGACGCGAAAAATTAATATTCTGGAGATAAAAATAATAGCACACCGAGTCCGAACGAGCCGCACGTTTTGATGTATTTTTTGTTTGTGTGCGCTCAAAGCTGCGGGGCAAGTTAGGTGCCGAAAATCAGGGAGGAAGAATAATAAAAAGAGGCGCGAGCAATAACAATAGTGGGCTGTGCTTCGCACAGCCCACAATGGACCCCTATAGCTTTGCTATAGAGGGGGCCATTGTGGGCTGTGCTGCACAGCCCACTAACTAGACAATTCCCCGTTGGGAAATCGCGAGAGTGGGCTGTGCTGCGCTGCATGTCTGTGTGTGTACATTGATCATATGATAACATTTAGCTAACAGTCTAGACAGACACATTCTGTACTTATGGATAACCTATAGCTTTGCTAACCCCTGTTGGGAAATTTCCTATGGAGATCTGTTCAGGCCGAGACTATAATCATGCATGTGAAATTTGAAGCTGATATAACATTGTATGTAACAGGTAGTACTGGCTCTCGCCAGTAGGTGGCGCTAAGAGTATGAGCGAAAAATGATTCTGTAGAACTGTTCAGTCCAACACTGTAATCATACATGGGAAATTTCAAGCTGATTGAACATTGTATATGAGAGTTACTACTGGCTCTTACCAGTAGGTGGCGCTGTGACTATGAGTGAAAAATGAATATGCAGATGTGTTCAGGGCAGTACCCTCATGAAACCTGTGAAATTTGGAGCAAATCAGACAATGTATATGAGAGTTGATACAGGCTCTGCCCAGTAGGTGGCGCTATGACTATGAGTGAGAAATGTCTATGTAGATGTGTTCAGGGCAGTACCCTCATCAAACCTGTGAAATTTGGTGGAGATTGGACAATGTATATGACAGTTTATACAGGCTCTGCCCAGTAGGTGGCGCTATGACTATGAGTGAGAAATGTATATGTAGATGTGTTCAGGGCGGTACCCTCATCAAACTTGTGAAATTTGGAGCAAATCAGACAATGTATATGAGAGTTGATACAGGCTGTCACCAGTGGGTGGCGCTATAGTATTGGTAAGGAAAGGAGTGTGTAGATCTGTTCAGGGCGGGACTCTGATCAAGCATGTGAAATTTGGTGCAGACAGGATGAAGTACAGGCGAGTTATCGCAGCCTAAATGTCATGGCGAGGCATCATGGCGAAGGTTATATGCGCCGCGCCGCCAGGGTCACGCCCTCTGTTGTAACCTGAACAAGTTTTGTCACAGACCTTAATCAAGGTCTTACGAGTTTCCTGACATGAATTTGAGGTTAACATGTTTTACCACCTTGGAGGAGGGGCTTGTAGAGTCAAATATGTCACTTCCTGTTTCCAGTAGCGGGCGCTAGGCCTGATGGGAAATATTTTCATGTAATTGTGTTCAGGCTGGGACTCTTGTCATACACGTGAAATATGAAAAACCACACACACACAACTGTCCAATCAGAGTCCTCCTGTGTTGTCTGTCATCTGTATCCGAGGTGATTTGTCAAATGAGATCGATCAGCACGGAGCAGAAGGTTGTATCATGGCAGAAAAAACCACACACACACAACTGTCCAATCAGAGTCCTCCTGTGTTGTCTGTCATCTGTATCCGAGGTGATTTGTCAAATGAGATCGATCAGCGCGGAGCAGAAGGTTATATCATGGCAGAAAAAACCACACACACACAACTGTCCAATCAGAGTCCTCCTGTGTTGTCTGTCATCTGTATCCGAGGGGATTTGTCCAATGAGATGGCTGATATCTGTGCACTTGACACAGACGCCGGACGATCATACTCTGCTGCAGTCTCTCTGTCTGTGTGATTTACATTGGAGTGAATGGAGCAGTTGAGCGCTACTCTTGTCGGTTACAGGCAGATAAATCAAAAACCATAAGTCCTACTGATAAAGTAGACAGATTGGGAGAAAGAAGACAAGTGTGGCTACAACTTTGTGAAAAATCACTGTTCTACTGTGTAATTTGTGGCTGGGGTGAGTCACGGAAAGAGAGAATTTCTGAGAGTTTTTTGGAGTCTGAAGAATTAATTGGCCCAGCTGAGCTCGGTTGCCGCGGAGATGGTTGTCGTTACTCCCTAGCAACGACCAAAGCTGGTGTCTGTGGCAGCTGATCTGAGCGTGATTTCTGGCTCACATTTAGGACGTCAAACTACTGCCATTTCTTCCAAACCAAACATGATATCGGCAAAATTTCTTCACCATCAAGCCAGAAAGGCCTTAAAGAACACAGACATAAGTTTTTGTGGTCCTAGCTTCTAAAATGTGGTAATAGGAGCGAGTTAAAAACAGGTGCACTTTCGAAAATCCTGGAAAATCCTCCTCCCGATTAACATTGGAGTAAATGGAGCAGTTGAGAGCTACTCTTGTCGGTTGGGGGCAGATAAATGAAAAACCGTACATCCTACTGATAAAGTAGACACATTGGGAGAAAGAAGACAAGTGTGGCTACAACTCTGTGAAAAAATCACAGTTCTACTGTGTAATTTGTGGCTGGGGTGGCGAGAGAGAGAGAGAATTTCTGAGAGTTTTTTTTGAGTCTCCGCACTCTGTCAATTAGCTCTGCACGAACATTCCGCAATACACACCCATTATAAATCCTGAATTTTTCCAAAATAACTCACCATCTTTAAAGGCTCACCGTTCAAAAACGAAACATCGTAGGGAAAAAGTTCAAATACAACTTAAATAGACAAGACCCGTGCCTACATTTTAAAGTTTGAATGGTGTTTCTAGGTGAACGTAGGCCAGAGCAGGAGATGTTTGAAAAACGTCTCCGATTTTCGAGTTTTTTTTTCCTCGTCCCATTCATTCCAGATGGGAATTTTTTCCCAGTTTTTCGCGTCTTACGACGCGAAAAATTAATATTCTGGAGATAAAAATAATAGCACCCCGAGTCCGAACGAGCCGCACGTTTTGATGTATTTTTTGTTTGTGTGCGCTCAAAGCTGCGGGGCAAGTTAGGTGCCAAAATTTAGGGGGAAGAATAATAATAAACTAGACAATTCCCCGTTGGGAAATCGCGAGAGTGGGCTGTGCTGCGCTGCATGTCTGTGTGCGCGTGATTTGCAGCGTCTTCATCTATGGTATTTGTCTAGACAGACACATTCTGTACTTATGGATAGCCTATAGCTTTGCTAACCCCTGTTGGGAAATTTCCTATGGAGATCTGTTCAGGCCGAGACTATAATCATGCATGTGAAATTTGAAGCTGATATAACATTGTATGTAACAGGTATTACTGGCTCTTGCCAGTAGGTGGCGCTAAGAGTATGAGCGAAAAATGATTCTGTAGAACTGTTCAGTCCGACACTGTAATCATACATGGGAAATTTCAAGCTGATTGAACATTGTATATGAGAGTTACTACTGGCTCTTACCAGTAGGTGGCGCTGTGACTATTAGTGAAAAATGAATATGCAGATGTGTTCAGGGCAGTACCCTCATGAAACCTGTGAAATTTGGAGCAAATCAGACAATGTATATGAGAGTTGATACAGGCTCTGCCCAGTAGGGGGCGCCATCAGTATGAGTGAAAAATGTCTATGTAGATGTGTTCAGGGCAGTACCCTCATCAAACCTGTGAAATTTGGTGGAGATTGGACAATGTATATGACAGTTTATACAGGCTCTGCCCAGTAGGTGGCGCTATGACTATGAGTGAGAAATGTATATGTGGATGTGTTCAGGGCGGTACCCTCATCAAACTTGTGAAATTTGGTGGAGATTGGACAATGTATATGAGAGTTGATACAGGCTGTCACCAGTGGGTGGCGCTATAGTATTGGTAAGGAAAGGAGTGTGTAGATCTGTTCAGGGCGGGACTCTGATCAAGCATGTGAAATTTGGTACAGACAGGATGAAGTACAGGCGAGTTATCGCAGCCTCAATGTCATGGCGAGGCATCATGGCGAAGGTTATATGCGCCGCGCCGCCAGCGTCACGCCCTCTGTTGTAACCTGAACAAGTTTTGTCACAGACCTTAATCAAGGTCTTAAGAGTTTCCTGACATGAATTTGAGGTTAACATGTTTTACCACCTTGGAGGAGGGGCTTATATGTCACTTCCTGTTTCCAGTAGCGGGCGCTAGGCCTGATGGGAAATATGTTCATGTAATTGTGTTCAGGCTGGGACTCTTGTCATACACGTGAAATATGAAAAACCACACACACACAACTGTCCAATCAGAGTCCTCCTGTGTTGTCTGTCATCTGTATCCGAGGTGATTTGTCAAATGAGATCGATCAGCGCGGAGCAGAAGGTTATATCATGGCAGAAAAAACCACACACACACAACTGTCCAATCAGAGTCCTCCTGTGTTGTCTGTCATCTGTATCCGAGGGGATTTGTCCAATGAGATGGCTGATATCTGTGCACTTGACACAGACGCCGGACGATCATACTCTGCTGCAGTCTGTCTGTCTGTGTGATTTACATTGGAGTGAATGGAGCAGTTGAGCGCTACTCTTGTCGGTTACAGGCAGATTAATCAAAAACCATAAGTCCTACTGATAAAGTAGACAGATTGGGAGAAAGAAGACAAGTGTGGCTACAACTTTGTGAAAAATCGCTGTTCTACTGTGTAAATTGTGGCTGGGGTGAGTCACGGAAAGAGAGAATTTCTGAGAGTTTTTTGGAGTCTGAAGAATTAATTGGCCCAGCTGAGCTCGGTTGCCGCGGAGATGGTTGTCGTTACTCCCTAGCAACGACCAAAGCTGGTGTCTGTGGCAGCTGATCTGAGCGTGATTTCTGGCTCACATTTAGGACGTCAAACTACTGCCATTTCTTCCAAACCAAACATGATATCGGCAAAATTTCTTCACCATCAAGCCAGAAAGGCCTTAAAGAACACAGACATAAGTTTTTGTGGTCCTAGCTTCTAAAATGTGGTAATAGGAGCGAGTTAAAAACAGGTGCACTTTCGAGAATCCTGGAAAATCCTCCTCCCGATTAACATTGGAGTAAATGGAGCAGTTGAGAGCTACTCTTGTCGGTTGGGGGCAGATAAATGAAAAACCGTACATCCTACTGATAAAGTAGACACATTGGGAGAAAGAAGACAAGTGTGGCTACAACTCTGTGAAAAAATCACAGTTCTACTGTGTAATTTGTGGCTGGGGTCGCGAGAGAGAGACAGAATTTCTGAGAGTTTTTTTTGAGTCTCCGCACTCTGTCAGTTAGCTCTGCACGAACATTCCGCAATACACACCCATTATAAATCCTGAATTTTTCCAAAATAACTCACCATCTTTAAAGGGTCACCGTTCAAAAATGAAACATCGTAGGAAAAAAGTTCAAATACAACTTAAATAGACAAGACCCGTGCCTACATTTTAAAGTTTGAATGGTGTTTCTAGGTGAACGTAGGCCAGAGCAGGAGATGTTTGAAAAACGTCTCCGATTTTCGAGTTTTTTTTTCCTCGTCCCATTCATTCCAGATGGGAATTTTTTCCCAGTTTTTCGCGTCTTACGACGCGAAAAATTAATATTCTGGAGATAAAAGTAATAGCATAGCGAGTTAGACCGAGCCGCACGTTTTGATGTATTTTTTGTTGGTGTGCGCTCAAAGCTGCGGGGCAAGAAAGAAACCGAAAATTAGGGAGGAAGAATAATAATAAAAAAGAGGCGCGAGCAATAACAATAGTGGGCTGTGCTTCGCACAGCCCACAATGGACCCCTATAGCTTTGCTATAGAGGGGGCCATTGTGGGCTGTGCTGCACAGCCCACTAACTAGACAATTCCCCGTTGGGAAATCGCGAGAGTGGGCTGTGCTGCGCTGCATGTCTGTGTGCGTACATTGATAATATGATAACATTTAGCTAACAGTCTAGACAGACACATTCTGTACTTATGGATAGCCTATAGCTTTGCTAACCCCTGTTGGGAAATTTCCTATGGAGATCTGTTCAGGCCGAGACTATAATCATGCATGTGAAATTTGAAGCTGATATAACATTGTATGTAACAGGTAGTACTGGCTCTCGCCAATAGGTGGCGCTAAGAGTATGAGTGAAAAATGATTCTGTAGAACTGTTCAGTCCGACACTGTAATCATACATGGGAAATTTCAAGCTGATTGAACATTGTATATGAGAGTTACTACTGGCTCTTACCAGTAGGTGGCGCTGTGACTATGAGTGAAAAATGAATATGCAGATGTGTTCAGGGCAGTACCCTCATGAAACCTGTGAAATTTTGAGCAAATCAGACAATGTATATGAGAGTTGATACAGGCTCTGCCCAGTAGGTGGCGCCATCAGTATGAGTGAAAAATGTCTATGTAGATGTGTTCAGGGCAGTACCCTCATCAAACCTGTGAAATTTGGTGGAGATTGGACAATGTATATGACAGTTGATACAGGCTCTGCCCAGTAGGTGGCGCTATGACTATGAGTGAGAAATGTATATGTAGATGTGTTCAGGGCGGTACCCTCATCAAACTTGTGAAATTTGGAGCAAATCAGACAATGTATATGAGAGTTGATACAGGCTGTCACCAGTGGGTGGCGCTATAGTATTGGTAAGGAAAGGAGTGTGTAGATCTGTTCAGGGCGGGACTCTGATCAAGCATGTGAAATTTGGTGCAGACAGGATGAAGTACAGGCGAGTTATCGCAGCCTAAATGTCATGGCGAGGCATCATGGCGAAGGTTATATGCGCCGCGCCGCCAGGGTCACGCCCTCTGTTGTAACCTGAACAAGTTTTGTCACAGACCTTAATCAAGGTCTTAAGAGTTTCCTGACATGAATTTGAGGTTAACATGCTTTACCACCTTGGAGGAGGGGCTTGTAGAGTAAAATATGTCACTTCCTGTTTCCAGTAGCGGGCGCTAGGCCTGATGGGAAATATGTTCATGTAATTGTGTTCAGGCTGGGACTCTTGTCATACACGTGAAATATGAAAAACCACACACACACAACTGTCCAATCAGAGTCCTCCTGTGTTGTCTGTCATCTGTATCCGAGGTGATTTGTCAAATGAGATCGATCAGCACGGAGCAGAAGGTTATATCATGGCAGAAAAAACCACACACACACAACTGTCCAATCAGAGTCCTCCTGTGTTGTCTGTCATCTGTATCCGAGGGGATTTGTCCAATGAGATGGCTGATATCTGTGCACTTGACACAGACGCCGGACGATCTGCTGCAGTCTGTCTGTCTGTGTGATTTACATTGGAGTGAATGGAGCAGTTGAGCGCTACTCTTGTCGGTTAGGGGCAGATAAATCAAAAACCATAAGTCCTACTGATAAAGTAGACAGATTGGGAGAAAGAAGACAAGTGTGGCTACAACTTTGTGAAAAATCACTGTTCTACTGTGTAATTTGTGGCTGGGGTGAGTCACGGAAAGAGAGAATTTCTGAGAGTTTTTTGGAGTCTGAAGAATTAATTGGCCCAGCTGAGCTCGGTTGCCGCGGAGATGGTTGTCGTTACTCCCTAGCAACGACCAAAGCTGGTGTCTGTGGCAGCTGATTTGAGCGTGATTTCTGGCTCACATTCAGGACGTCAAACTACTGCCATTTCTTCCAAACCAAACATGATATCGTCAAAATTTCTTCACCATCAAGCCAGAAAGGCCTTAAAGAACACAGACATAAGTTTTTGTGGTCCTAGCTTCTAAAATGTGGTAATAGGAGCGAGTTAAAAACAGGTGCACTTTCGAAAATCCTGGAAAATCCTCCTCCCGATTAACATTGGAGTAAATGGAGCAGTTGAGAGCTACTCTTGTCGGTTAGGGGCAGATAAATCAAAAACCGTACATCCTACTGATAAAGTAGACACATTGGGAGAAAGAAGACAAGTGTGGCTACAACTCTGTGAAAAAATCACAGTTCTACTGTGTAATTTGTGGCTGGGGTCGCGAGAGAGAGACAGAATTTCTGAGAGTTTTTTTTGAGTCTCCGCACTCTGTCAGTTAGCTCTGCACGAACATTCCACAATACACACCCATTATAAATCCTGAATTTTTCCAAAATAACTCACCATCTTTAAAGGGTCACCGTTCAAAAACGAAACATGGTAGGAAAAAAGTTCAAATACAACTTAAATAGACAAGACCCGTGCCTACATTTTAAAGTTTGAATGGTGTTTCTAGGTGAACGTAGGCCAGAGCAGGAGATGTTTGAAAAACGTGTCAGATTTTTGAGTTTTTTTTTCCTCGTCCCATTCATTCCAGATGGGAATTTTTTCCCAGTTTTTCGCGTCTTACGACGCGAAAAATTAATATTCTGGAGATAAAAATAATAGCACACCGAGTCCGAACGAGCCGCACGTTTTGATGTATTTTTTGTTTGTGTGCGCTCAAAGCTGCGGGGCAAGTTAGGTGCCAAAATTTAGGGGGAAGAATAATAATAAACTAGACAATTCCCCGTTGGGAAATCGCGAGAGTGGGCTGTGCTGCGCTGCATGTCTGTGTGCGCGTGATTTGCAGCGTCTTCATCTATGGTATTTGTCTAGACAGACACATTCTGTACTTATGGATAGCCTATAGCTTTGCTAACCCCTGTTGGGAAATTTCCTATGGAGATCTGTTCAGGCCGAGACTATAATCATGCATGTGAAATTTGAAGCTGATATAACATTGTATGTAACAGGTATTACTGGCTCTTGCCAGTAGGTGGCGCTAAGAGTATGAGCGAAAAATGATTCTGTAGAACTGTTCAGTCCGACACTGTAATCATACATGGGAAATTTCAAGCTGATTGAACATTGTATATGAGAGTTACTACTGGCTCTTACCAGTAGGTGGCGCTGTGACTATTAGTGAAAAATGAATATGCAGATGTGTTCAGGGCAGTACCCTCATGAAACCTGTGAAATTTGGAGCAAATCAGACAATGTATATGAGAGTTGATACAGGCTCTGCCCAGTAGGGGGCGCCATCAGTATGAGTGAAAAATGTCTATGTAGATGTGTTCAGGGCAGTACCCTCATCAAACCTGTGAAATTTGGTGGAGATTGGACAATGTATATGACAGTTTATACAGGCTCTGCCCAGTAGGTGGCGCTATGACTATGAGTGAGAAATGTATATGTGGATGTGTTCAGGGCGGTACCCTCATCAAACTTGTGAAATTTGGTGGAGATTGGACAATGTATATGAGAGTTGATACAGGCTGTCACCAGTGGGTGGCGCTATAGTATTGGTAAGGAAAGGAGTGTGTAGATCTGTTCAGGGCGGGACTCTGATCAAGCATGTGAAATTTGGTACAGACAGGATGAAGTACAGGCGAGTTATCGCAGCCTCAATGTCATGGCGAGGCATCATGGCGAAGGTTATATGCGCCGCGCCGCCAGCGTCACGCCCTCTGTTGTAACCTGAACAAGTTTTGTCACAGACCTTAATCAAGGTCTTAAGAGTTTCCTGACATGAATTTGAGGTTAACATGTTTTACCACCTTGGAGGAGGGGCTTATATGTCACTTCCTGTTTCCAGTAGCGGGCGCTAGGCCTGATGGGAAATATGTTCATGTAATTGTGTTCAGGCTGGGACTCTTGTCATACACGTGAAATATGAAAAACCACACACACACAACTGTCCAATCAGAGTCCTCCTGTGTTGTCTGTCATCTGTATCCGAGGTGATTTGTCAAATGAGATCGATCAGCGCGGAGCAGAAGGTTATATCATGGCAGAAAAAACCACACACACACAACTGTCCAATCAGAGTCCTCCTGTGTTGTCTGTCATCTGTATCCGAGGGGATTTGTCCAATGAGATGGCTGATATCTGTGCACTTGACACAGACGCCGGACGATCATACTCTGCTGCAGTCTGTCTGTCTGTGTGATTTACATTGGAGTGAATGGAGCAGTTGAGCGCTACTCTTGTCGGTTACAGGCAGATTAATCAAAAACCATAAGTCCTACTGATAAAGTAGACAGATTGGGAGAAAGAAGACAAGTGTGGCTACAACTTTGTGAAAAATCGCTGTTCTACTGTGTAAATTGTGGCTGGGGTGAGTCACGGAAAGAGAGAATTTCTGAGAGTTTTTTGGAGTCTGAAGAATTAATTGGCCCAGCTGAGCTCGGTTGCCGCGGAGATGGTTGTCGTTACTCCCTAGCAACGACCAAAGCTGGTGTCTGTGGCAGCTGATCTGAGCGTGATTTCTGGCTCACATTTAGGACGTCAAACTACTGCCATTTCTTCCAAACCAAACATGATATCGGCAAAATTTCTTCACCATCAAGCCAGAAAGGCCTTAAAGAACACAGACATAAGTTTTTGTGGTCCTAGCTTCTAAAATGTGGTAATAGGAGCGAGTTAAAAACAGGTGCACTTTCGAGAATCCTGGAAAATCCTCCTCCCGATTAACATTGGAGTAAATGGAGCAGTTGAGAGCTACTCTTGTCGGTTGGGGGCAGATAAATGAAAAACCGTACATCCTACTGATAAAGTAGACACATTGGGAGAAAGAAGACAAGTGTGGCTACAACTCTGTGAAAAAATCACAGTTCTACTGTGTAATTTGTGGCTGGGGTCGCGAGAGAGAGACAGAATTTCTGAGAGTTTTTTTTGAGTCTCCGCACTCTGTCAGTTAGCTCTGCACGAACATTCCGCAATACACACCCATTATAAATCCTGAATTTTTCCAAAATAACTCACCATCTTTAAAGGGTCACCGTTCAAAAATGAAACATCGTAGGAAAAAAGTTCAAATA
Source organism: Semicossyphus pulcher (assembly GCF_022749685.1). NCBI lineage: Eukaryota > Metazoa > Chordata > Actinopteri > Labriformes > Labridae > Semicossyphus > Semicossyphus pulcher. Next base: position 16,923,602 of record NW_027211604.1, on the reverse strand, counting down.
CAACTTAAATAGACAAGACCCGTGCCTACATTTTAAAGTTTGAATGGTGTTTCTAGGTGAACGTAGGCCAGAGCAGGAGATGTTTGAAAAACGTCTCCGATTTTCGAGTTTTTTTTTCCTCGTCCCATTCATTCCAGATGGGAATTTTTTCCCAGTTTTTCGCGTCTTACGACGCGAAAAATTAATATTCTGGAGATAAAAGTAATAGCATAGCGAGTTAGACCGAGCCGCACGTTTTGATGTATTTTTTGTTGGTGTGCGCTCAAAGCTGCGGGGCAAGAAAGAAACCGAAAATTAGGGAGGAAGAATAATAATAAAAAAGAGGCGCGAGCAATAACAATAGTGGGCTGTGCTTCGCACAGCCCACAATGGACCCCTATAGCTTTGCTATAGAGGGGGCCATTGTGGGCTGTGCTGCACAGCCCACTAACTAGACAATTCCCCGTTGGGAAATCGCGAGAGTGGGCTGTGCTGCGCTGCATGTCTGTGTGCGCGTGTACATACAGATAATATGATAACATTTAGCTAACAGTCTAGACAGACACATTCTGTACTTATGGATAGCCTATAGCTTTGCTAACCCCTGTTGGGAAATTTCCTATGGAGATCTGTTCAGGCCGAGACTAGAATCATGCATGTGAAATTTGAAGCTGATATAACATTGTATGTAACAGGTAGTACTGGCTCTTGCCAGTAGGTGGCGCTAAGAGTATGAGCGAAAAATGATTATGTAGAACTGTTCAGTCCGACACTGTAATCATACATGGGAAATTTCAAGCTGATTGAACATTGTATATGAGAGTTACTACTGGCTCTTACCAGTAGGTGGCGCTGTGACTATGAGTGAAAAATGAATATGCAGATGTGTTCAGGGCAGTACCCTCATGAAACCTGTGAAATTTGGAGCAAATCAGACAATGTATATGACAGTTTATACAGGCTCTGCCCAGTAGGTGGCGCTATGACTATGAGTGAGAAATGTATATGTAGATGTGTTCAGGGCGGTACCCTCATCAAACTTGTGAAATTTGGTGGAGATTGGACAATGTATATGAGAGTTGATACAGGCTGTCACCAGTGGGTGGCGCTATAGTATTGGTAAGGAAAGGAGTGTGTAGATCTGTTCAGGGCGGGACTCTGATCAAGCATGTGAAATTTGGTGCAGACAGGATGAAGTACAGGCGAGTTATCGCAGCCTAAATGTCATGGCGAGGCATCATGGCGAAGGTTATATGCGCCGCGCCGCCAGGGTCACGCCCTCTGTTGTAACCTGAACAAGTTTTGTCACAGACCTTAATCAAGGTCTTAAGAGTTTCCCGACATGAATTTGAGGTTAACATGTTTTACCACCTTGGAGGAGGGGCTTGTAGAGTAAAATATGTCACTTCCTGTTTCCAGTAGCGGGCGCTAGGCCTGATGGGAAATATGTTCATGTAATTGTGATCAGGCTGGGACTCTTGTCATACACGTGAAATATGAAAAACCACACACACACAACTGTCCAATCAGAGTCCTCCTGTGTTGTCTGTCATCTGTATCCGAGGTGATTTGTCAAATGAGATCGATCAGCGCGGAGCAGAAGGTTATATCATGGCAGAAAAAACCACACACACACAACTGTCCAATCAGAGTCCTCCTGTGTTGTCTGTCATCTGTATCCGAGGGGATTTGTCAAATGAGATGGCTGATATCTGTGCACTTGACACAGACGCCGGACGATCATACTCTGCTGCAGTCTGTCTGTCTGTGTGATTTACATTGGAGTGAATGGAGCAGTTGAGCGCTACTCTTGTCGGTTACAGGCAGATCAATCAAAAACCATAAGTCCTACTGATAAAGTAGACAGATTGGGAGAAAGAAGACAAGTGTGGCTACAACTTTGTGAAAAATCACTGTTCTACTGTGTAATTTGTGGCTGGGGTGAGTCACGGAAAGAGAGAATTTCTGAGAGTTTTTTGGAGTCTGAAGAATTAATTGGCCCAGCTGAGCTCGGTTGCCGCGGAGATGGTTGTCGTTACTCCCTAGCAACGACCAAAGCTGGTGTCTGTGGCAGCTGATTTGAGCGTGATTTCTGGCTCACATTTAGGATGTCAAACTACTGCCATTTCTTCCAAACCAAACATGATATGGGCAAAATTTCTTCACCATCAAGCCAGAAAGGCCTTAAAGAACACAGACATAAGTTTTTGTGGTCCTAGCTTCTAAAATGTGGTAATAGGAGCGAGTTAAAAACAGGTGCACTTTCGAGAATCCTGGAAAATCCTCCTCCCGATTAACATTGGAGTAAATGGAGCAGTTGAGAGCTACTCTTGTCGGTTAGGGGCAGATAAATCAAAAACCGTACATCCTACTGATAAAGTAGACACATTGGGAGAAAGAAGACAAGTGTGGCTACAACTCTGTGAAAAAATCACAGTTCTACTGTGTAATTTGTGGCTGGGGTCGCGAGAGAGAGAGAGAATTTCTGAGAGTTTTTTTTGAGTCTCCGCACTCTGTCAGTTAGCTCTGCACGAACATTCCGCAATACACACCCATTATAAATCCTGAATTTTTCCAAAATAACTCACCATCTTTAAAGGGTCACCGTTCAAAAACGAAACATGGTAGGAAAAAAGTTCAAATACAACTTAAATAGACAAGACCCGTGCCTACATTTTAAAGTTTGAATGGTGTTTCTAGGTGAACGTAGGCCAGAGCAGGAGATGTTTGAAAAACGTCTCCGATTTTCGAGTTTTTTTTTCCTCGTCCCATTCATTCCAGATGGGAATTTTTTCCCAGTTTTTCGCGTCTTACGACGCGAAAAATTAATATTCTGGAGATAAAAATAATAGCACACCGAGTCCGAACGAGCCGCACGTTTTGATGTATTTTTTATTTGTGTGCGCTCAAAGCTGCGGGGCAAGAAAGAAACCGAAAATTAGGGAGGAAGAATAATAATAAAAAAGAGGCGCGAGCAATAACAATAGTGGGCTGTGCTTCGCACAGCCCACAATGGACCCCTATAGCTACGCTATAGAGGGGGCCATTGTGGGCCGTGCTGCACAGCCCACTAACTAGACAATTCCCCGTTGGGAAATCGCGAGAGTGGGCTGTGCTGCGCTGCATGTCTGTATTTGTCTAGACAGACACATTCTGTACTTATGGATAGCCTATAGCTTTGCTAACCCCTGTTGGGAAATTTCCTATGGAGATCTGTTCAGGCCGACACTGTAATCATACATGGGAAATTTCAAGCTGATTGAACATTGTATATGAGAGTTACTACTGACTCTTACCAGTAGGTGGCGCCATCAGTATGAGTGAAAAATGAATATGCAGATGTGTTCAGGGCAGTACCCTCATGAAACCTGTGACATTTGGAGCAAATCAGACAATGTATATGAGAGTTGATACAGGCTCTGCCCAGTAGGTGGCGCCATCAGTATGAGTGAAAAATGTATATGTAGATGTGTTCAGGGCAGTACCCTCATCAAACCTGTGAAATTTGGTGGAGATTGGACAATGTATATGACAGTTTATACAGGCTCTGCCCAGTAGGTGGCGCTATGACTATGAGTGAGAAATGTATATGTAGATGTGTTCAGGGCGGTACCCTCATCAAACTTGTGAAATTTGGTGGAGATTGGACAATGTATATGAGAGTTGATACAGGCTGTCACCAGTGGGTGGCGCTATAGTATTGGTAAGGAAAGGAGTGTGTAGATCTGTTCAGGGCGGGACTCTGATCAAGCATGTGAAATTTGGTACAGACAGGATGAAGTACAGGCGAGTTATTGCAGCCTAAATGTCATGGCGAGGCATCATGGCGAAGGTTATATGCGCCGCGCTGCCAGGGTCACGCCCTCTGTTGTAACCTGAACAAGTTTTGTCACAGACCTTAATCAAGGTCTTAAGAGTTTCCTGACATGAATTTGAGGTTAACATGTTTTACCACCTTGGAGGAGGGGCTTGTAGAGTAAAATATGTCACTTCCTGTTTCCAGTAGCGGGCGCTAGGCCTGATGGGAAATATTTTCATGTAATTGTGTTCAGGCTGGGACTCTTGTCATACATGTGAAATATGAAAAACCACACACACACAACTGTCCAATCAGAGTCCTCCTGTGTTGTCTGTCATCTGTATCCGAGGTGATTTGTCCAATGAGATGGCTGATATCTGTGCACTTGACACAGACGCCGGACGATCATACTCTGCTGCAGTCTCTCTGTCTGTGTGATTTACATTGGAGTGAATGGAGTAGTTGAGCGCTACTCTTGTCGGTTACAGGCAGATCAATCAAAAACCATAAGTCCTACTGATAAAGTAGACTGATTGGGAGAAAGAAGACAAGTGTGGCTACAACTTTGTGAAAAATCACTGTTCTACTGTGTAATTTGTGGCTGGGGTGAGTCACGGAAAGAGAGAATTTCTGAGAGTTTTTTGGAGTCTGAAGAATTAATTGGCCCAGCTGAGCTCGGTTGCCGCGGAGATGGTTGTCGTTACTCCCTAGCAACGACCAAAGCTGGTGTCTGTGGCAGCTGATCTGAGCGTGATTTCTGGCTCACATTTAGGACGTCAAACTACTGCCATTTCTTCCAAACCAAACATGATATCGTCAAAATTTCTTCACCATCAAGCCAGAAAGGCCTTAAAGAACACAGACATAAGTTTTTGTGGTCCTAGCTTCTAAAATGTGGTAATAGGAGCGAGTTAAAAACAGGTGCACTTTCGAAAATCCTGGAAAATCCTCCTCCCGATTAACATTGGAGTAAATGGAGCAGTTGAGAGCTACTCTTGTCGGTTAGGGGCAGATAAATCAAAAACCGTACATCCTACTGATAAAGTAGACACATTGGGAGAAAGAAGACAAGTGTGGCTACAACTCTGTGAAAAAATCACAGTTCTACTGTGTAATTTGTGGCTGGGGTCGCGAGAGAGAGACAGAATTTCTGAGAGTTTTTTTTGAGTCTCCGCACTCTGTCAGTTAGCTCTGCACGAACATTCCGCAATACACACCCATTATAAATCCTGAATTTTTCCAAAATAACTCACCATCTTTAAAGGGTCACCGTTCAAAAACGAAACATCGTAGGAAAAAAGTTCAAATACAACTTAAATAGACAAGACCCATGCCTACATTTTAAAGTTTGAATGGTGTTTCTAGGTGAACGTAGGCCAGAGCAGGAGATGTTTGAAAAACGTGGCAGATTTGTGCGTTTTTTGGACCTCGTCCCATTCATTCCAGATGGGAAATTTGTGGCAGTTTTTCGCGTCTTACGACGCGAAAAATTAATATTCTGGAGATAAAAATAATAGCACACCGAGTCCGAACGAGCCGCACGTTTTGATGTATTTTTTATTTGTGTGCGCTCAAAGCTGCGGGGCAAGTTAGGTGCCGAAAATCAGGGAGGAAGAATAATAACTAGACAATTCCCCGTTGGGAAATCGCGAGAGTGGGCTGTGCTGCGCTGCATGTCTGTGTGCGCGTGTGTGTGAACCCCACGTACATTGAACATATGATAACATTTAGCTAACAGTCTAGACAGACACATTCTGTACTTATGGATAGCCTATAGCTTTGCTAACCCCTGTTGGCCCGGAGCTACTGGGCTCCGACTAGCCAAGCTAACTGCTAACGCTCCGTTAAAAAAGTACTGGCTCTTGCCAGTAGGTGGCGCTAAGAGTATGAGCGAAAAATGAGTCTGTAGAACTGTTCAGTCCGACACTGTGATCATACATGGGAAATTTCAAGCTGATTGAACATTGTATATGAGAGTTACTACTGGCTCTTACCAGTAGGTGGCGCTGTGACTATGAGTGAAAAATGAATATGCAGATGTGTTCAGGGCAGTACCCTCATGAAACCTGTGACATTTGGAGCAAATCAGACAATGTATATGAGACTTGATACAGGCTCTGCCCAGTAGGTGGCGCCATCAGTATGAGTGAAAAATGTCTATGTAGATGTGTTCAGGGCAGTACCCTCATCAAACCTGTGAAATTTGGTGGAGATTGGACAATGTATATGACAGTTTATACAGGCTCTGCCCAGTAGGTGGCGCTATGACTATGAGTGAGAAATGTATATGTAGATGTGTTCAGGGCGGTACCCTCATCAAACTTGTGAAATTTGGAGCAAATCGGACAATGTATATGAGAGTTGATACAGGCTGTCACCAGTGGGTGGCGCTATAGTATTGGTAAGGAAAGGAGTGTGTAGATCTGTTCAGGGCGGGACTCTGATCAAGCATGTGAAATTTGGTGCAGACAGGATGAAGTACAGGCGAGTTATCGCAGCCTAAATGTCATGGCGAGGCATCATGGCGAAGGTTATATGCGCCGCGCCGCCAGGGTCACGCCCTCTGTTGTAACCTGAACAAGTTTTGTTCCTTAATCAAGGTCTTAAGAGTTTCCTGACATGAATTTGAGGTTAACATGTTTTACCACCTTGGAGGAGGGGCTTATATGTCACTTCCTGTTTCCAGTAGCGGGCGCTAGGCCTGATGGGAAATATTTTCATGTAATTGTGTTCAGGCTGGGACTCTTGTCATACACGTGAAATATGAAAAACCACACACACACAACTGTCCAATCAGAGTCCTCCTGTGTTGTCTGTCATCTGTATCCGAGGGGATTTGTCAAATGAGATCGATCAGCACGGAGCAGAAGGTTATATCATGGCAGAAAAAACCACACACACACAACTGTCCAATCAGAGTCCTCCTGTGTTGTCTGTCATCTGTATCCGAGGTGACTTGTCCAATGAGATGGCTGATATCTGTGCACTTGACACAGACGCCGGACGATCATACTCTGCTGCAGTCTCTCTGTCTGTGTGATTTACATTGGAGTGAATGGAGTAGTTGAGCGCTACTCTTGTCGGTTACAGGCAGATCAATCAAAAACCATAAGTCCTACTGAGAAAGTAGACAGATTGGGAGAAAGAAGACAAGTGTGGCTACAACTTTGTGAAAAATCACTGTTCTACTGTGTAATTTGTGGCTGGGGTGAGTCACGGAAAGAGAGAATTTCTGAGAGTTTTTTGGAGTCTGAAGAATTAATTGGCCCAGCTGAGCTCGGTTGCCGCGGAGATGGTTGTCGTTACTCCCTAGCAACGACCAAAGCTGGTGTCTGTGGCAGCTGATCTGAGCGTGATTTCTGGCTCACATTTAGGACGTCAAACTACTGCCATTTCTTCCAAACCAAACATGATATCGTCAAAATTTCTTCACCATCAAGCCAGAAAGGCCTTAAAGAACACAGACATAAGTTTTTGTGGTCCTAGCTTCTAAAATGTGGTAATAGGAGCGAGTTAAAAACAGGTGCACTTTCGAAAATCCTGGAAAATCCTCCTCCCGATTAACATTGGAGTAAATGGAGCAGTTGAGAGCTACTCTTGTCGGTTAGGGGCAGATAAATGAAAAACCGTACATCCTACTGATAAAGTAGACACATTGGGAGAAAGAAGACAAGTGTGGCTACAACTCTGTGAAAAAATCACAGTTCTACTGTGTAATTTGTGGCTGGGGTCGCGAGAGAGAGACAGAATTTCTGAGAGTTTTTTTTGAGTCTCCGCACTCTGTCAGTTAGCTCTGCACGAACATTCCGCAATACACACCCATTATAAATCCTGAATTTTTCCAAAATAACTCACCATCTTTAAAGGGTCACCGTTCAAAAACAAAACATCGTAGGAAAAAAGTTCAAATACAACTTAAATAGACAAGACCCGTGCCTACATTTTAAAGTTTGAATGGTGTTTCTAGGTGAACGTAGGCCAGAGCAGGAGATGTTTGAAAAACGTTGCAGATTTGCGAGTTTTTTGTACCTCGTCCCATTCATTCCAGATGGGAATTTTTTCCCAGTTTTTCGCGTCTTACGACGCGAAAAATTAATATTCTGGAGATAAAAATAATAGCATAGCGAGTTAGACCGAGCCGCACGTTTTGATGTATTTTTTGTTTGTGTGCGCTCAAAGCTGCGGGGCAAGAAAGAAACCGAAAATCAGGGAGGAAGAATAATAAAAAGAGGCGCAGTGAAGAACAATAGTGGGCTGTGCTTCGCACAGCCCACAATGGACCCCTATAGCTTTGCTATAGAGGGGGCCATTGTGGGCTGTGCTGCACAGCCCACTAACTAGACAATTCCCCGTTGGGAAATCGCGAGAGTGGGCTGTGCTGCGCTGCATGTCTGTGTGCGCGTGTGTGTGTGAACCCCACGTACATTGAACATATGATAACATTTAGCTAACAGTCTAGACAGACACATTCTGTACTTATGGATAGCCTATAGCATTGCTAACCCCTGTTGGGAAATTTCCTATGGAGATCTGTTCAGGCCGAGACTAGAATCATGCATGTGAAATTTGAAGCTGATATAACATTGTATGTAACAGGTAGTACTGGCTCTTGCCAGTAGGTGGCGCTAAGAGTATGAGCGAAAAATGATTCTGTAGAACTGTTCAGTCCGACACTGTAATCATACATGGGAAATTTCATGCTGATTGAACATTGTATATGAGAGTTACTACTGGCTCTTACCAGTAGGTGGCGCTGTGACTATGAGTGAAAAATGAATATGCAGATGTGTTCAGGGCAGTACCCTCATGAAACCTGTGACATTTGGAGCAAATCAGACAATGTATATGAGAGTTGATACAGGCTCTGCCCAGTAGGTGGCGCTATGACTATGAGTGAGAAATGTATATGTAGATGTGTTCAGGGCGGTACCCTCATCAAACTTGTGAAATTTGGTGGAGATTGGATAATGTATATGAGAGTTGATACAGGCTGTCACCAGTGGGTGGCGCTATAGTATTGGTAAGGAAAGGAGTGTGTAGATCTGTTCAGGGCGGGACTCTAAACAAGCATGTGAAATTTGGTGCAGACAGGATGAAGTACAGGCGAGTTATCGCAGCCTAAATGTCATGGCGAGGCATCATGGCGAAGGTTATATGCGCCGCGCCGCCAGGGTCACGCCCTCTGTTGTAACCTGAACAAGTTTTGTCACAGACCTTAATCAAGGTCTTAAGAGTTTCCTGACATGAATTTGAGGTTAACATGTTTTACCACCTTGGAGGAGGGGCTTGTAGAGTAAAATATGTCACTTCCTGTTTCCAGTAGCGGGCGCTAGGCCTGATGGGAAATATTTTCATGTAATTGTGTTCAGGCTGGGACTCTTGTCATACACGTGAAATATGAAAAACCACACACACACAACTGTCCAATCAGAGTCCTCCTGTGTTGTCTGTCATCTGTATCCGAGGTGATTTGTCAAATGAGATCGATCAGCGCGGAGCAGAAGGTTATATCATGGCAGAAAAAACCACACACACACAACTGTCCAATCAGAGTCCTCCTGTGTTGTCTGTCATCTGTATCCGAGGGGATTTGTCCAATGAGATGGCTGATATCTGTGCACTTGACACAGACGCCGGACGATCATACTCTGCTGCAGTCTGTCTGTCTGTGTGATTTACATTGGAGTGAATGGAGCAGTTGAGCGCTACTCTTGTCGGTTAGGGGCAGATCAATCAAAAACCATAAGTCCTGCTGATAAAGTAGACAGATTGGGAGAAAGAAGACAAGTGTGGCTACAACTTTGTGAAAAATCACTGTTCTACTGTGTAATTTGTGGCTGGGGTGAGTCACGGAAAGAGAGAATTTCTGAGAGTTTTTTGGAGTCTGAAGAATTAATTGGCCCAGCTGAGCTCGGTTGCCGCGGAGATGGTTGTCGTTACTCCCTAGCAACGACCAAAGCTGGTGTCTGTGGCAGCTGATTTGAGCGTGATTTCTGGCTCAGATTCAGGACGTCAAACTACTGCCATTTCTTCAAAACCAAACATGATATCGGCAAAATTTCTTCACCATCAAGCCAGAAAGGCCTTAAAGAACACAGACATAAGTTTTTGTGGTCCTAGCTTCTAAAATGTGGTAATAGGAGCGAGTTAAAAACAGGTGCACTTTCGAGAATCCTGGAAAATCCTCCTCCCGATTAACATTGGAGTAAATGGAGCAGTTGAGAGCTACTCTTGTCGGTTAGGGGCAGATAAATGAGAAACCGTACATCCTACTGATAAAGTAGACACATTGGGAGAAAGAAGACAAGTGTGGCTACAACTCTGTGAAAAAATCACAGTTCTACTGTGTAATTTGTGGCTGGGGTCGCGAGAGAGAGACAGAATTTCTGAGAGTTTTTTTTGAGTCTCCGCACTCTGTCAGTTAGCTCTGCACGAACATTCCGCAATACACACCCATTATAAATCCTGAATTTTTCCAAAATAACTCACCATCTTTAAAGGGTCACCGTTCAAAAACGAAACATGGTAGGAAAAAAGTTCAAATACAACTTAAATAGACAAGACCCGTGCCTACATTTTAAAGTTTGAATGGTGTTTCTAGATGAACGTAGGCCAGAGCAGGAGATGTTTGAAAAACGTGGCAGATTTGTGCGTTTTTTGGACCTCGTCCCATTCATTCCAGATGGGAAATTTGTGGCAGTTTTTCGCGTCTTACGACGCGAAAAATTAATATTCTGGAGATAAAAATAATAGCACACCGAGTCCGAACGAGCCGCACGTTTTGATGTATTTTTTATTTGTGTGCGCTCAAAGCTGCGGGGCAAGTTAGGTGCCGAAAATCAGGGAGGAAGAATAATAAAAAGAGGCGCGAGCAATAACAATAGTGGGCTGTGCTTCGCACAGCCCACAATGGACCCCTATAGCTTTGCTATAGAGGGGGCCATTGTGGGCTGTGCTGCACAGCCCACTAACTAGACAATTCCCCGTTGGGAAATCGCGAGAGTGGGCTGTGCTGCGCTGCATGTCTGTGTGCGTACATTGATCATATGATAACATTTAGACACATTCTGTACTTATGGATAGCCTATAGCTTTGCTAACCCCTGTTGGGAAATTTCCTATGGAGATCTGTTCAGGCCGAGACTATAATCATGCATGTGAAATTTGAAGCTGATATAACATTGTATGTAACAGGTAGTACTGGCTCTTGCCAGTAGGTGGCGCTAAGAGTATGAGCGAAAAATGATTCTGTAGAACTGTTCAGTCCGACACTGTAATCATACATGGGAAATTTCAAGCTGATTGAACATTGTATATGAGAGTTACTACTGGCTCTTACCAGTAGGTGGCGCTGTGACTATGAGTGAAAAATGAATATGCAGATGTGTTCAGGGCAGTACCCTCATGAAACCTGTGAAATTTGGAGCAAATCAGACAATGTATATGAGAGTTGATACAGGCTCTGCCCAGTAGGTGGCGCCATCAGTATGAGTGAAAAATGTCTATGTAGATGTGTTCAGGGCAGTACCCTCATCAAACCTGTGAAATTTGGTGGAGATTGGACAATGTATATGACAGTTTATACAGGCTCTGCCCAGTAGGTGGCGCTATGACTATGAGTGAGAAATGTATATGTGGATGTGTTCAGGGCGGTACCCTCATCAAACTTGTGAAATTTGGAGCAAATCAGACAATGTATATGAGAGTTGATACAGGCTGTCACCAGTGGGTGGCGCTATAGTATTGGTAAGGAAAGGAGTGTGTAGATCTGTTCAGGGCGGGACTCTGATCAAGCATGTGAAATTTGGTGCAGACAGGATGAAGTACAGGCGAGTTATCGCAGCCTAAATGTCATGGCGAGGCATCATGGCGAAGGTTATATGCGCCGCCAGGGTCACGTCCTCTGTTGTAACCTGAACAAGTTTTGTCACAGACCTTAATCAAGGTCTTAAGAGTTTCCTGACATGAATTTGAGGTTAACATGTTTTACCACCTTGGAGGAGGGGCTTGTAGAGTAAAATATGTCACTTCCTGTTTCCAGTAGCGGGCGCTAGGCCTGATGGGAAATATTTTCATGTAATTGTGTTCAGGCTGGGACTCTTGTCATACACGTGAAATATGAAAAACCACACACACACAACTGTCCAATCAGAGTCCTCCTGTGTTGTCTGTCATCTGTATCCGAGGTGATTTGTCCAATGAGATCGATCAGCACGGAGCAGAAGGTTATATCATGGCAGAAAAAACCACACACACACAACTGTCCAATCAGAGTCCTCCTGTGTTGTCTGTCATCTGTATCCGAGGTGATTTGTCCAATGAGATGGCTGATATCTGTGCACTTGACACAGACGCCGGACGATCATACTCTGCTGCAGTCTCTCTGTCTGTGTGATTTACATTGGAGTGAATGGAGTAGTTGAGCGCTACTCTTGTCGGTTACAGGCAGATCAATCAAAAACCATAAGTCCTACTGATAAAGTAGACAGATTGGGAGAAAGAAGACAAGTGTGGCTACAACTTTGTGAAAAATCACTGTTCTACTGTGTAATTTGTGGCTGGGGTGAGTCACGGAAAGAGAGAATTTCTGAGAGTTTTTTGGAGTCTGAAGAATTAATTGGCCCAGCTGAGCTCGGTTGCCGCGGAGATGGTTGTCGTTACTCCCTAGCAACGACCAAAGCTGGTGTCTGTGGCAGCTGATTTGAGCGTGATTTCTGGCTCACATTCAGGACGTCAAACTACTGCCATTTCTTCCAAACCAAACATGATATCGTCAAAATTTCTTCACCATCAAGCCAGAAAGGCCTTAAAGAACACAGACATAAGTTTTTGTGGTCCTAGCTTCTAAAATGTGGTAATAGGAGCGAGTTAAAAACAGGTGCACTTTCGAAAATCCTGGAAAATCCTCCTCCCGATTAACATTGGAGTAAATGGAGCAGTTGAGAGCTACTCTTGTCGGTTAGGGGCAGATAAATCAAAAACCGTACATCCTACTGATAAAGTAGACACATTGGGAGAAAGAAGACAAGTGTGGCTACAACTCTGTGAAAAAATCACAGTTCTACTGTGTAATTTGTGGCTGGGGTCGCGAGAGAGAGACAGAATTTCTGAGAGTTTTTTTTGAGTCTCCGCACTCTGTCAGTTAGCTCTGCACGAACATTCCGCAATACACACCCATTATAAATCCTGAATTTTTCCAAAATAACTCACCATCTTTAAAGGGTCACCGTTCAAAAACGAAACATGGTAGGAAAAAAGTTCAAATACAACTTAAATAGACAAGACCCGTGCCTACATTTTAAAGTTTGAATGGTGTTTCTAGGTGAACGTAGGCCAGAGCAGGAGATGTTTGAAAAACGTGTCAGATTTTTGAGTTTTTTTTTCCTCGTCCCATTCATTCCAGATGGGAATTTTTTCCCAGTTTTTCGCGTCTTACGACGCGAAAAATTAATATTCTGGAGATAAAAATAATAGCACACCGAGTCCGAACGAGCCGCACGTTTTGATGTATTTTTTGTTTGTGTGCGCTCAAAGCTGCGGGGCAAGTTAGGTGCCAAAATTTAGGGGGAAGAATAATAATAAAAAAGAGGCGCGAGCAATAACAATAGTGGGCTGTGCTTCGCACAGCCCACAATGGACCCCTATAGCTTTGCTATAGAGGGGGCCATTGTGGGCTGTGCTGCACAGCCCACTAAAAAGAGGCGCGAGCAATAACAATAGTGGGCTGTGCTTCGCACAGCCCACAATGGACCCCTATAGCTACGCTATAGAGGGGGCCATTGTGGGCCGTGCTGCACAGCCCACTAAAAAGAGGCGCGAGCAATAACAATAGTGGGCTGTGCTTCGCACAGCCCACAATGGACCCCTATAGCTTTGCTATAGAGGGGGCCATTGTGGGCTGTGCTGCACAGCCCACTAAAAAGAGGCGCGAGCAATAACAATAGTGGGCTGTGCTTCGCACAGCCCACAATGGACCCCTATAGCTTTGCTATAGAGGGGGCCATTGTGGGCTGTGCTGCACAGCCCACTAATAAAGGCAGGGTACATAATGCAGTTGAGGTTAATAAAGGCCCCAGACACTATTGGATGAAACACAGTATAGTAAACCTAGGTAAAGTAAAATTCACAACTATCATCATAACAGCGGCAATGTTGTCACAATACAGTTGCAACAGTTTCTCTGAGTGTATCCCATCCCAGCTCCAGAAACCTAGCATGGCAGGCTAAGTTAGCAGTAAAAGCTAATCATAAAAATAAATAATAATAATTAGGGATGCACGATATCGGATTTTTTGGCAATATGCCGATATTTTCCAACCCTTTTTGCAGATTGATACCGATATATTAGGCACATGTTTTTTTTCCACCTAATTGCAAAGAAAATCAAGTCTCCCCTGTAGTGGAATTGATATCATGCCTACTCTTATTGTAGTGGCCCACTGGCAGATACAGAAATAACATAATACAGTGGATTTTAAAATGTACACATTCACTAGGCAATATAAGAAAACTACTGAAACTTAGGTTATGTAAAATGTATACCATGATTCACTTATTTTAGACTTATACAGCAAAGGTTAACAAGGATACAACAAATCTGAATGTTGCTATTGTAAACCACACTTAATATATAATTTTCTTGCTCTCCATTAATAATGATCTCCTTGCTACAGTTAAAAAAAAGCTAACGGCCATGTGGAGACAGTTCAGTAAAGCAGGATGATTGACGTTGTCAGGAGAATGATTTAACCGTGTTTGAAAGGTTATTGTATGTTACTGAACACAGGAAGGACAACAGGACCATGATCAAAGTGACACCATCTGTGGAGTATTCACTGCTGTCAAAGCAGCATCATACGCAGACACGTACATAAGTGAAGACATATGTCCACACGTCCCCACACGCATGCGATCAAAAGAAGAACAACCACATATATAAAGCCTGTTTACTTCACACAATTTCTTTCCGCTGAGACAATTCTTACTGATTCACTTGTGTACTTTTGGAAGTTAGTTAAGATTTGGTATAAAAGCAACTTCAGAATTATGAAAGGTGAACACATTGTTTCAAAATAGCTCCAACAGTAAAAATATACAGATTCTTTTTTTTTGTTCAAATGGGTCACAAGCTACAAAAAAAAGCATTGACTGTAAAAATAACACTGTCACTTAGCATCAGCTTCAACCCAGCAACCTAGCGACCTTAAAGTAATCTGTACATTATGAAAGACCCTCTGGGGAGTGAGAGAGAGCAGGGCAGCTGAAATCTGCATGGTGTGAGAAAAAGAGTGTTGCGCTCTGATACGAGCAACATGTTCCTTAACAAAGGCAGAAATAGAACCTGTTTTTCACTTGTGGGTTAAAAGCTTGTTTAGAATCTAAACCAGGACAGAACATTTCACACACACAAGGGCATCATTCACAGGGATTTTCTTGTGCACTGTGGTCAAACCAGCGGTTTACACTGAACATTTCAGAGCCCTTTACATGTTGTGTGCCCTCAAGTCTAAACAACATTTGAACAATGAAGTCAGAGCAAACAAGAGCCAATAAAGCTGGTTTTGATGATAGTCATGATGATGTTACTGCAAGGAGGTTACATTTTATAGAAGTCAGCAAACAGCCCGCCTTTTTCATTGATTTTTTTTTTCTCTACTGGTGTTTTTGAAGCAAACATATTCACTTAGTATTCCTCACATGGTTCACATACAAGTTTTAATCATTTAAGTTCAGCATTGATCGTTAGAGTCACTTAAAAGCTCTGAAAACCCAGTGGGTTGACTTTTGTATTGAGTCTATTTTGTCTCACATGTTGTGATTAACTCAGATCATTAAAGACAGAACATTTCCCTGATTCCCATCTTCAAACAAAAGCTTGAATTTTTTTAGTGTAAAAAATACAGCACATAAAGCACTAATGAAGGAAAAACAAAAACATCATCATCCATGATAAACATAGGGCTGCCAATATAGACTTGAAGTTAAGAAAAATTGAGCTTGAAGAGAGTCAATACTGGACCAACATTACCCAGATGGTCATAAACACAACTCTGAATGAACAGGTTTGTTCATATTGCTTTGTCATTGCCAGATGCAATAAACCAAATGTTCAACGTCACAGTCACTGATGTGTTCACATCTTGTTTCCGATACACCAAAATTGTTTAAAATAGTTTTTAGTTCAAATCGTTAATGCAGAATTTCACTTTTTTTTTTTCAAGAATTTTGCCCAGTTTTGTGAAGGAATTCAAGATTAAAAAGCAGTCTGTGTAACCCGTGTGTGTGCGTGTCTTAGGCCTGTGTTGCGTTCTGGTCGTGAATGAAGAATCAGGAAACAGAAGGTGGGTTCTGGTTCTTTACTTTCAGCCGCAGTGGCAACAGACAGAAATACAGAAATCCATGAGCTGTGTGTGTTGCGGGTCTGCGACCTGATAAAAGAGCAAACATGCACCATTAACAAGGGACGACGGAGCTTTTCTCCTAACAAGGAACCCGACTTAGCGTGCTAGCGTAAGCCTTTTATCGTCGAGACCAAACTCATTGAAAACTCACATCTCTGCAGGACTGACACAGGACAAGTCGTATATTACATAGAATATAACAGCAGTTTGGTCTCATCCAAATCACAAATAACATTTTTTATAAACATTTATCAGCACAGTGTGGCTTAACTATAACATACCTCCTGGTACCGGGCTGGAGCACGCACTGCGCACGCACATACCTACATCACCACGCCCACGTACACACAGACTCCAAAATACACCGGTCGGAGGATAAGGGGCGACCCAAAATAATAAATATAATTTTAAAAAAGTGTTTTGGTGAAATTCACAAGCTGTGTCTATGTCAGACTGTTACATCTGCACTGTCAGATGTAGCAGTCACCAACTGTAAAACACTAATTAGTTTAAATATTATCTCTGTCAGACGAGAGGTCAGACTTCAGGCTACATGATCATGTGTTGATTTTGCCTTTCAATGACCTTTCACCACATCTATGTCGCCTTCTTTTGACAGCGCTGGTAAAAGCCATGACCCTAATTATGACGACTTAATTATGATTGTTGCTCGCGGCTCTGAGGACATGTCAGAGGTGTCATCAGTGACAGTGACCTCTATCACACAGATGAACTGGTTAGCTGCGAAACCCTGGTGACGATGTTCCATTCAGTGGTGGAAAAGGTCAATGCACCTTTTTGTCTCCTGCAGCGTTGACCCCTGACAGCTCGAGTTAAGACATATGTTCTGCACAGCTGCTCCGCGACATAACTGCTTTTAGATGACTTCTGCTTTGTGGGAAACCATGTGTAGGTTGTTTGGTGTCACAGTCTTGCACATTTCTCGAGTCTTTTATCTGAAACGTAGGCTAAAACTTCTGCAGGTGGTGCTTTTACTTGTATATTTCCACATGTTTGCACACTATTGCTTCAGAGTCTACTCGTCTTTGTTATTTCACACACTTTCATGAGTCAGGTATGCGTAAGTTTTGTCTCACTTTGAGGTTGTGATTGAAAGACGTCTGACAGACATGTCGGTAAGACTGAACAACTGCAAAATATGGAAATTTGATCTGTTATGGTGACAATTTAATTACATTTCGGAGTGTGTTGCTGATGTGGTCGGGATTTCATCATCATGATTTGCATTTCTGCCAAGATAATGATGTGTACGAAAAAGAGGAACATTTCTGGGAGCTTCCTTTAACTCCGGTGAGAATTAATGTTTCATTCAGTTAGTATGCTCTACCTTCTCTTGGAGACATTTAAAGCCAATATTTTCACGCCTCTGATTTGTATGTATATAACAACTGATCTATTTGTAAGAACATGATTTGTCTCTAATATAAATTCATATGTATTATAGTTACTGGAGCCAGCTTTCTGTCCACAAAGCTACATCAGAGGCTTGTGGTAGTTAATCTGCAACAAATGACACTTGAAACATTCTGAACAACCACAGTGAAGACTTGAGTAATTCATGCCCTTTCAAGAAAAGAACAATTGACTTATCCAGATGGAACAGCCCCAAAAAGTAGCAGCCAAACATCCACCCTCTAATTTGTCCTGGTTTCAGAAATACGTCTGTAACTTGGCAGGTTTTCTGTCTGGGCTTCCTGCCAGCAGGCGAGCTGGGGCCATCAGTCAATGTCAAGATTTAAATCACAGGAAAAAAACCAAGTGGGGAAAAAAGCTCAGGTAAAGACACAGGAGGTTTAAAGAGCAGTGGGAATCCCCTTCAATTAATCTCTGTCTGCTCACACCATGTTCAAGTTTAAACAACTTAAATATTTTAAAATGTATAGTTATATACCTGATTGACCCTCAGCAGTCAATCAGCAAGTGATCCATAAACTTGATCCTGCACCTTTTACATCCAAAGACATAACTTAGTAAATGTTATGACAGAAATATATACAGTATAATGTACTGGGGTTGATTATATTTAGAAATGCGTGACTGAGAATGTGATTTGTAGATGCTAAACGTTTGAATGATATTATTTTAAAGATGACCAGACATATAACAACATATAACCAGACATCCACGGTTGGCTCCGGTTGTAACTCTTGATTTTCCTCGCTGACGGTCACTTTTCTTTTTAGACTGTTTGCCTTCATCTGAGCATCCAATTTGTTACTGTTTACTCGCAACAGACCGCAAAAGCAGCTGCTTAACTCTGCCTACCCTCTCTGGCAGACCAACCACTGCTGGGGTGATGGAAAACGCGTCACTAACTGGGCGCCGCTTGTGATTTATTTCTGCGAAAGTCACACCAGACACCCAGTCCATAATAATACTATATACTGCAAATGCAAAGGCTTTCATCAGTTGGCCATATGCTCAATCACCATTGTGTTACCTCATTCAGTGATAGATAGTGACTTAACAGACATTAATTTAAATGAAAAAGTACTGAGAAAGAACCTTTTTTAACATTCAAGTCAGACAAGTTGGCAAACGTTTAAAGCTGCTGTTCTTTGTTCTAGTGTGTGTGTGTGTGTGTGTGTGTGTGTGTGTGTGTGTGTGTGTGTGTGTGGAAAACCAACTTTGAGTTTATTCCACTCTGCACAGGTGTGGTTTTTGATGGGGACAAGGAGTCATTTCTAATTCAACCAATAAAAAAGGGATATAAAGGATTTCTTTCCAAGTCCATTTCACTCACCCTGGCAGTTTAGATGTTACGTGAAATGTCATCACTTATATAATCCGTTTATTACGTCTTTAAGGCTTAGCAGAGCAGAATCACAATTTTATTGCTGACCAGCTGAATCCCGGGGCCTGGTTTACAAAGCCAAATGAACAGGTAAGCGGGTGTCTCTGCAGGGCTGAACTTTGGCTTATCCATCCCTCAATATTGGTGATGAGTCACTGTTAGAGATCTCCATGGTAACATCAGCTGCACAGCTAAGTTTATTTGGAGCAGTCTAAGATTAGGTTACCAATGTTCCTCACAATCGGTCAGATCTCTGGAAGAATCACGCCGGGAACACACCGGACGCCGAAGCGCCGCGAATAGCCGCAGAGCGGAGCCCGTTTCCTTTCGGCGCCCATGTTAACCGATTGTGTTGTTCACACCAGACGCGCCGCGGCGCGCACCTCCGCAGCCGGCTCGCGCCCTGCAGTGATCGTTTCGGCGTCTGGTCTATTTTTTCCGCGAGCCGCAAGCGATCGCGTCAATCCTGGCAGGAAGTCACACATGAAACAATGAGAGAATCCGGTCAATTTTCAAAATTAAAACAATTTTCAAAATAAAACACCGCGATTGACAAATGCGATGTTATATTTGTGTGCTTTTATATATTTCTCAGTATCTAAACAGAGCGCGAGAGAGACGAAGATACACACAGACAGACATACACAGACACAGACACACACGCGCAAACACACACACACACAAGAAAGAGAGGGACACAAAGTGAACTGGCTATAGGGGGTGCGGGCGGGGTGTCAAAACACACACGCAAACAGAGAGAGTGAGCAAGAGAGAGAGAACATGATGAAAAAACTGCTCCAAATGTGAGTAAACGACAGCTGAGGAGCAGAGGCGCTTGTCGACCAGCGCGGAGAAATGCGCGTCTGGTGTGAATGGAAATGCTTCGGCTCGCGCACGATTTTCGTTGCGCGGTGCTTCGCAGCGCTTCGGCATCCGGTGTGTCCCCGGCGTCAAAGTTCCCAAGACACGGCTGTTTGATTCCATGTATTTATGTTTTTCAGAACGTTAGGGAGGGACTTGCAATTGATTGGCATTTACTGCAGCCAATAGTGCTGAAGCCCTACACCACCAACACCTGTCAAATTTCAAACAAAATCACAGTGAATAACACTACCACAGGGAGGGGGGAACGCTGCAACACACCAGGCTAACATTACTGCTAGCTTGTTGAATCACGGACAAACGCACCATTCGTCCAGTCTGTCTCCACATACAAATATGCTGAAGAAGACGTCATTCGAAATACAGCTTCCCAAAACATTGTGATACTGTAACTTGATGAATATTAAGTAAGTGGATGGTTAGATTTTTTATCATGTTCGGGAAAACCTCTAAGAATGGAAATTTAAGGAAAACAGCAGGTACAGTGTCAGGAAAATCAAAAGGGTTTGCGAGCTATGGGATGCTAACTTGCTGCTAGCTTGTAAGTCCTGTGCGCTGGACAGTAACTAGCGGATTTTATAGTCACGGAGGAGGTACGTCAAAACTTTTTATTGGAGGAAAAACTAGTGAAAACCTCAGAGTTAAGGATGATAATTCCAGATTAACAATTAAATAAAATCTAGCGTTAACAGCTGCTAGGGCAAATCACCCTTGGTTAGCATAGTTTTGTGATTAACAATCCTGGTTTAAATAAGATGTAAATGATTCTTGATTAATGATGGTATGTGATAATTATATGTGATTATATCCCTGGGTTAACAAAGCCAGGAGCTACATAATCCTGGAAAAACCAGATGAATAATAACAATCCTGTGTTAGGGCTAACTGAGCTTTGTGATGCATAAACCTGGATTAACAGGGTCGGATCTTGCAAAATCCTGGGCTAACGTAGCCGGATATCGCATAATGCTGGGTTAAAAGATTCAAATAATAAATAATCCTAATAAAATAAATAAATAAATAAAAAAGGAACAACCATTACAGTCTTGGACTATGCCAATATTAGCAAATTTGTTAGATAGATTAATATTTCATGCTTTTCAAGGTGACACAGTCAGTGTGCTTGGACAGAATTTGTGATGACAAGCTGGTACTGCTTTTGCATGTGTGTGTATTTGCATCAAGCGTTGGCCTTTTGCTGTACAGTAGCACTTGTTGTGACATTTCTCTCATTTTATCTGTTACCGTCTCCGCGCTCGGCTCGGTGTGAAATGATCTATAGAACCGCTGTTATTCAATCATCACGTTTATTTTTTGCTCTGACCTTTCCAAAGGTGAGTTGGGTTTTATTATGCCAGCACTCAATCTGAGCTCGAGTGCTCCCTATCGCAAGCATTATTAGTCATTAAATGCATTCATGTGTGTGTGCCATTCACCTTAGCTCCAACCTGAAAACTAGTATTATTCACAGAGTTTATGTGTATGTGTGCGTGTGCGTGTGCGTCTGTGTGTGTGTCAAAGTGAGTGTATATGATGTCCTGTGTGCAGATCTGTCAGTTGACACCAGTGTTCTGCATTATGAAGTGAACAAGAGCTCACTTTTCAGCTGACCAGGCGTAACGTTGTGTTCCTTCTTTTTTCCCTCTCTGTCCTTGTCTTTGAAAAGGCGTTATCATCATCCTCTGTATTTCCTCGCATTGTTTAATCTATGAGCACCTGTTATGTGTAGCTGTCGGGCAGCCTGCTGGTTATGGGACTGGCCTGCCTATAAGGAGGTCGTACTTAAAAACACAGCCCAAACAGCAGAGTATAAGTTGAAACCGCCTTGAAGTGCTAACGCCGAAGCTTTTTTGGCATGAATAAACCAAACTGCATGCGGCGTTCCTCTCCAGCTGAGGTGGCACATACATAATAGAATAGTTTATGTGCTGTGTTTTCTTGTTGACATCAAAATAGTCTTTTAGTGCGAGTCTGAAATTGAAGTTTTGGCAAAACAAAAGTCAATAACACAAATTATCCTCGCACAAGATGTTTTTTTTTCTTTTCTTTTGAGGATAATGTGAAGGCAATACAGAGTTTTAGGACAATAAAACAGTTAACAAAAGATTAGACATGACAGAAGCAGAAATCAAACAAATAAGGAAACAAAAATAAAACTGACACAAGTCTGAACAGATGAACAGAAAGAGGACAAAAAAGAGGAAGGAAGAAGAAAACAAAAGTTCTGTTTGACAGCCTTGAGAAAGTAGAGTGAAATGACAGGGTTTCTGTGTGTGAATGCAAATTTAGTTAAATGTGGGTGTTTGTTGTGGTGGGGTTGGGTGAGGTCGAGGTTGCAGGGTGAGGGGTTTAGGAGCCGTACTAGGGGTTGGTGACCGGATTGACACTGCCGATGATATGAGGGTATGGTGGAGGGAGGGGCTGAGGAGCTTGTTTAAAATGTATCTTTCTGGCTGGGCCTACCAAAGGCAGACCCCAGTTAGAAGTCCTCACGGGTCCACTGGAACCCTAGGACCCGGGATCTGAACCAGGACCCGGACGGCTTTGGGTCCACGTTTTATGTTGGCAACTGGTTCTGGGTCGGGACTCGTTCTATAACCCCTGGTTCCAGGTCTGTTCAACACTATGTGTAATACCTGAGTGGATCCGGGAAGACCTGGCCGTGATTAGAAGGCGCTTGTCATGATGAAAGAGGGTATGGTTGAGGGAGAGGCTGAGGAGCTTGTTTATATGTTATCTTTCTGGCTGGGCCACCCAACCATTAGAAGGGGGCTAGCCAAATCCCGGACTCAACCAATGTAGAGTGTGTACCAGTTAGAGGTCTTCACGGTCCACCAGAACCCTAGGACCCAGGGCCTAGGGTCGGGACTCGTTCTAGGTGTGTTCAACCTTATGTGTAATACCAGAAGGATCCAGGAAGACCCAGCCGTGATGAGAATGCGCTGGTCATGAGGAAAGTGCAGGAAAAGTGCAGCTTTGGCCACAAGGTGGCACCAATGACCTGGCCGAGCGAGTGCTCGACCTACTTTTGGGTCAGAGGGTCAGACTTTAGCAGCTATGGCAACGAGTGATCGTGATCATTGTTAAAAAGGACAAATAGTTGAAGTTATCTTTATTATGCTCGATCCAACAAAACGGCAATGCTTATTCTAAACGAGCCGCAAATTTGTCATCCGTCTGCAAGTGGACTTTAAACCTGAAATAACTAGTGCATTATCATTGGTGTTTTTATCAATACGACATGGATAACAGGAAACCTGGATGAGTAAGGAGGATGGATTATATGCATGTCCAGGCACAGGGGAGAATGCTACCTCAAATTAGGTAGGACAAAAAGTGTTGTTTGGACAACTGACTAACAGTAACTTGTTAATAGCAATCAGCTTTGAAGTCAGTGCTGATTGGGTCTGTTTCGCCTTGCCAGGGTCGGGTCCGGCATTTCTCGGTTCTGCATGGGTCTGGGTCCCAGCTTTCAAATTATAGACGGATCGTGTTCAGTTCCAGGTTGTACATTTCCAGGCCTCTTTGGGTTCGAGCATTTTGGCCCTTTGAAGACATCTAGTACCAGTGGGAGGGGGACCACTAGTACCAGGGGAGGGAGCCCCCCTCTCACAGAGCACAGAGATCTGATGATGTCTTTGCATTGTAATTTTTAAATAGCTCTAATTACTTATATGTTGTTGTCCTCCAGCCCCTCCCTGGTGCAAGATGTTAAAGTAATCCACTGATAGCTTCACCAAATGTCTTAAACTGTAAACTTGCTTAAAGAGGATTTCAGGGGTATCTTTTAGGAAAATAGAATAAAATAATTATAAGCATATTTCATGCCTGTTTAATCACTTGAAAAAAGGGAATCACATGTTTGTAACCTTAGAATGAGCTTTATATCTGCAGAAGAAGCGGGTCGTCCTCCACGGATCATGCCATGATGTACCGCCATTTTTCTACAGTAGCCAAGACAGGACAAACAAAACACAGACTCTAGACAGGGCCTTTTTGCATTATTTTAAAGTTTCCCAGCCTTGTGTGTTATTCCATGTTTGGAAAGGTGGCAGAAGGCAGGGCTTGCAGTCTGTAAATCACCTTGGTCCTTCAAATATCCCATCCTATCGCCAGTTGACACAAGCAATCGGGTTTACAGAGCAGCTCTGTGTGCACGAGTTGCTGTGGATGAAAAAGAATTTCAAAGTAAAACCCTGGCAGAGCTGCATGGCGGTTTGCCAGACAATCATTTTAGGAGGCCAATATATCTTTGTAGTAGTTTAGGTGTCCTTGAAGATCTCTGAAGTCATCATGCACAGAGCAGTCTGTGTCTCACAGCGGGACGTGCAATCTAATGGCTCATTACATGCTGGGAACCTGACTAAATGCACCTAATTGATTCTGAATAGTTGTTATTTTTGCATCCCATCTTTGTTCTTAAAGAATGTTATATCTTTAAACTGTATTTTTGTGTGTAAACTTGTAAGAAAAACTACTCATGTCTTGCTCAAGGTTACTTAGTAAAGCAGATGCAAGGCCAACTAGAGCTTGTCCTACAGCAGTGTCCTATAATGTTAAGAAGTTAACTCAGTGAACTTGCCCGAGGGGGCCGAGGGCCCGGACCCTTGCTCATTTCTGGAGGGCTGGTTACCGGAGGTGCTGAACTTGGCTCCCCTGCGGTGCCCGATAGTGATGGAGAGAGCGCACCGGGTCGGGCCGAGAAGAGACAACGAAACTCCGCCGAGAACGTTGATAATGAGATTCCTGAACTACAAGCAGAAGATAGAAGTGATAAAAGCAGCGAAGGCAAAGAAAGACATCCTCTACAAAAACCAACAGGTGCGTCTTTACAACGACCTCGCCACAGAAGTGCACAAACAACGGAGACAGTACGACTCGGTGCGCCAGCAGCTGCGGAGTCTGGGCCTCAGACACGGCATAATACCCCCGGCCAAACTGGTGATAACTTATAAGGAACAAACACGCACATTTAACACTCCGACGGAGGTGCAACACTTCATAAACAAGGTGAAGGAAGAAGCTGCAGGAGTAAATGTTGAAGCCTGAGACAGAGGAAGCAACAGGACTGTCAGCTGAATGTTTGTGTTTACATCCCTGCAGATGTGAGGTTGATCACACGGTAAGAGGGATTGTGCAACAACAGACTGTGAAACAATATAATTTGTGATACTAAAACGGGGAATTAACAAAACGTGAAAATCCTCTGGGTTTCTTTTTTTTTCTTCCTTAACATTCTTTCTTAACATGCTAAAGTTAAAGGCATCAGTATATCAGTATTTTGAACACTGGTAGCTTATTATGTTTGCACAGGTTTATAAAACATACTCCAGTCAGGGATGTTTGTCGTTACATAAAGCAGCACACACTGTTAAACCCTGAAAAAGCAGGAGACTAAGTTTGAATGTTTTTGATTAAGCTGCTGCAGATGCAGGAGGGTTTGCACACTAAGACAGGCTGTGTAATAATAGAGTAAAGATACTATAATTTCTGTTATTTTAATGGAACTCCGCTCAAACATTGCCCTCTATCTTATTTTTCACTCTTTAGTAATTTTCGTAAGTAATACGAAACAAGTTCGTTAAGTAAATGTTGCCATTAAAAGCTGCAACAAGGTCAGTATTTTAACATTGGCAATTTATGAGCTTGCACTTATATACCACTTTTTTCAGGAGTAACTATTCAGATAGAAGTAAAACGGAGCAGGTTAGCAAGGGCAGAGAGAAGGCTGAGTGGACTGATCCAGGGATCTGTTCGCAACAGTAGCTGGAAGCAAATCTAGGGGGGCTTCCCATTTAGTTGGGAGAATGGGGTTATTTTTTTTCTACTGTTCAGTGTATTCAATGAATGTTTTAGGGTTTAAATGTGTTAATCCTCTCAGATATGTCATTTTCATTAAGGGTACTTCATGGTATATTATTTGGAATGTCTCAAAAAGTAGAACTTAAATGTACCTCCTGGAATTGCAGAGGTTTACAAAAAACTAAGAAAATTAAACAGGTTATGAATAAGTTGAAAGACACCGATTCAAAAATTGTTTTTCTGCAGGAAACACACACCTTAAAAGAGGACATTGTAAGAATTAGAAGGAGGTGGCAGGGGAGCATCTATGCAGCATCATTTACAACACAGGCAAGGGGAGTTATGACACTAATCCACCATTCAGTGCCCTTTCAGGTTTCTAATGTAATCGAGGATAAATTTGGTAGATATTTGATCGTCCAGGGATCGCTGCTCTCAGTAAACTTGAATTTGGTTAATATATACGGCCCCAATACAGATGAACCCAGCTTTTTTACAAATGTATTTCTCACACTTGCATCCCTCCCAGGAGAGTATATAATTGCTGGGGACTGGAACTGTACACTAGATCCAGTCAGGGACAGATCTACAGGTACTGATCAAACTCATAATAGAAGTAGAACAACCATTCATCATTTCATTAAAGAGTTAAATCTGTTAGACATCTGGAGACACCTGAAACCTAATGAAGTTGCCTACTCCTGTCACTCAAGTACTTATCAGACATACTCACGGATAGACTACTTTTTAATCTCTGCATCATTAGTTTCAAAAATACAGGATTGTTCATACGGCAGTGTATTAATATCAGACCACGGACTGTGCTGTATGATATACACAGATGGGAACCTTATTAGAGATCGATCTAGATGGACTCTGAGTCAGAAATGGTTACAAGATGATGACTTTGTAAAGTACGTGGGAACAGAAATAGATAATTATTTTAAGGATAATACAACACAAACAACAGCATGTGTCAAGTGGGATGCTTTCAAAGCCTTCTTGAGGGGGCATGTAATAAGTTACACTTCATCCAAATCTAGGGAGTTACGCCAGAAAAGACAGCAACTAGAATCCAGAATACAAATTCTTCAAGAGCAGGTATTTAGGAATAAAACCCTGGAAGCAGAAAAAGAATTGTTGCTCTTAAGAGCACAATATAATAAACTATCGGCAGCTAGGGCAGCATCCAGTATGCTTAGGCTGAACCAAACATTCTACGAGCAAGGGGAAAAACCCGGCAAACTTCTGGCCTGGCAGATCAAACAGTTAGAAACAAGGAAAAACATTACTTCAATTATCAACAATAATGGCGATACAATAATAAATCCTGCTGAATTAAATAGGGAATTTAGGGAATACTATGAAAATCTATATAAATCCCAAATCAAATACGACCCCCAGGCCCAAAAGACATTTCTGGATAAACTGGATATTCCAACTATTTCTGAAGAATTTGCAGAGATGCTAGAGGCAGATCTTAAGGAAGAGGAAATAAGTATTGCTATTGACGGCATGAAAGCGGGAAAATCAGCAGGACCAGACGGAATCCCAATAGACCTGTATAAAAAATTTAAGACAAAATTACTTAAACCATTATTAGAAATGTTTTTGGAAGCATTTTGTAATGGTAGTTTACCCAAATCAATGACTGGTGCGTTAATAACATTACTGCCAAAACCAGGAAAGCCCAACAATAGATGCGAAAATATGAGACCAATAAGTCTACTAAACTCTGACCTCAAAATTCTGTGTAAAGTCTTAGCAAGACGGCTTCAAGAAACATTACCCAGTGTAATACATAGAGATCAAAATGGGTTTATCATCGGTCGCCAAGGGTTCCACAATGTTAGGAGGGTCCTTAATATTATTCAAAGCTTGGAGGACACTTCAGATATGGCCCTCCTATCTCTAGACGCCGAAAAGGCTTTTGATAAGGTGGAATGGTCCTACCTTTTTAACACTTTGGAACGATTTGGATATGGAAACAAATTTATAAAGTGGGTTCAACTACTGTACCTTAACCCTATGGCGGAAATACTAACAAACAAAAATATATCAGAACCGATCTCAATCAAAAGAGGATGCCGTCAGGGGTGCCCCTTGTCCCCGCTTTTGTTTACTCTGGCGATCGAACCTTTTGCTATAGCTGTACGGATGCATACGGGAATAATGGGAATAACAACTGGCCAGACAGAACATAAACTTTCCCTATATGCAGATGACGTTATCTTATTTATCTCGCACCTTAACAAAACAATCCCTGCTCTTCTACAGTTAATAAAATCATTTGGTGCCATCTCAGGATATACAATTAATAACACTAAGTCCTCAGTTCTATTACTCAATGAAAAGGAAAGGGAAAACCCACTTACGGAAACTTCTAAATTTAAAGTGGTAGATCAATTTACATATTTAGGAATTCAAATTGGATCTAAACTAGATTGGACTGTAAAAATTAACTATGAGCCTTTGATGGAAGAAATAACAAAATTAATTAATAGGTGGATTTCCCTGCCTTTATCTTTGATTGGCAGAATAAATGTTATAAAAATGAATATACTCCCTAAAATATTGTATGTATTTCAGAATATTCCACTACCTCCACCTGATGATTTTTTTCAGAAGATAAGAAGGTTGTTCACAGAATTTATATGGGCTAATAACCGTGCCAGAGTTCGCTTATCGCTTCTATACTTACCATATAGTAAGGGGGGCTTAAAAAGTCCAAATATAACCTGGTATTATTGGGCGGTACAACTAAGGACCATCAAGTTTTACTTTGCAACAAGGGATAGTCCACAATGGACAGAAATGGAATCGGAGGGTTTAAGTTTGCCTCTACCCCTGTACTTATATTCAGATACACTGTCGAATTTGATGAAACGAACTACTAATCCAATTGTTAAAAATATGATAAAGGTGTGGTTTGAAGTGAAAAAATGTATTAAAGAACCTAAAATATTGTCTCAGTACAGTCCTGTGTGGGGAAATCAACACTTTACTCCAGGAAGAGCAGACGCTGTATTTAGAACATGGGCATCAAAGGGATTAGAAAAGATTCAGGACTTGTATCTGCCCAATTCAGATAATATGATGTCATTTGAAGAAATTAAACATAAGTATGACATAGATAAAAAATACTTTTTTAAATTTCTCCAACTCAGAGCTTTTATCAGGACAAGTCAAAAGGGTCTTATAACTAAACCCTTAACATCCAGCTTGGAAAAATTGATGTCTAAGGACAGCTTAAGCAAAGGTGCTATTTCAGAGCTGTATGATGTATTGATGTCTAACTCATCAGAAAATTCAGATTGTAAAAAAAACTTATGGAGTAAGGACCTGGGAAAAGAGATCTCCCCAGAGGACTGGGGATCAATATGCACAAAGGCTCACTCCCAATCAGTCAACACTAGATTGAGATTGTTACAGTATAAATGGACAATGAGAACTTATATCACACCAGCTAAATTAAATAAATATAATAGTAATATTCCTGATCTATGTATAAAATGTATGGAGGAAAAAGGGACGCTATTCCACTGTGTGTGGCAATGCAGTAAGGTCAAAGCTTTTTGGGAAGACATTAAAAAAGCAATAGAAAAGATTATCTCAAAAGATCTTGTGATAAACCCAGTTTTCTTTATTTTAGGACTTTACCCCAAAAATCACAAATACACCAAGAGTGAACAAATAATGATAGATATGTGTCTTTTGCATGCAAAAAAATCAATTGCATTGTTTTGGAAGAAGTCCAGTAGACCAAATGTCACATACTGGGTCAGGCAAATGTTGATAACTTTTCCTTTGGAAAAAATAACATATATACAAAGAGGGAAGCAAGAACTATTTGAGAAGGTTTGGGGACCATTTGATTTGTTTGTGAAAGGTGTTGAGCTAGCGGACGAAGAGGAGGTTTGAGTACTGGTTAATGTAAACCTCTTAATGAGGCTAATGAGAGTTTAGAAGATGAAGTTACCTTTAAATAAGATTGATTAGACATCAATTTGTTGTACTATTTTTGTGTTACTATCTGAGAGGTTTATTTTATTTTATTTTTATTATTTATTTTTTTCATTTGTATCTTGTATTTATGTATTTAATTTCTCCTTTTTTGTCCTTTGACTTAAAATTGTTTGTTTGAAGTTTTGCGTATATCACTTGTGTGTCAGTGCAGTCGGGAAGAGTCGGTGTACACTTATGTGAGTTTATAACTATACACTGTACACTCGTGTTTTGAGTAAAATGTCAATAAACATATTGTTCAAAAAAAAAAAAAGAAGTTAACTCATTCTCTTAATCTGTGATAAAACAACAATAGTTGACAGACAATCCAATATCAAAGGACTTCAGCTTTTGCTTGGTTGTTTTTTTCTCTTGTAAATGTTTCTGCTGAAATAGCTGGCCATCTGAAGAGCCCTCGGGCCATGAGAAACACACCCTCCGAGCCCGGACCAATCTGTCACCTCGCTCATAGTGCCTCATGTTTCAGCTCACTGTCTGGCTCTTTGTATGCCCACACACTTGTCAGTCCTGCCCACAGTAAAGTCTACTGTACAGTTTATTTAGTTTAGTTTAAATCCGGGCAGGTTGGAGACGCTCTAGTTATCTGCATTGTGGGAGTCCAGCGGGCGATGTGCTCCATAGTCTCTATTGTTTCTACCGTCTATTTTTACTGTGTAGCATGATTGTATTTCCCTTCATCAATCTGTCACAGTTTAAGACTCTTGGAAACATATATGTGTTTACACATTAGGTTGGTTTAATGCTGCTATGCACACAAATATAGTTTCTCTGCAATGTTTTCTCATATTTAGTCTTTTACCTCATGTCAGTATAATCTGGAGTTCAGTCAGGGATGAACAGCAGGAGGTTTTCGGAAGGTGCCACATTGGAGTCATTTGTAAAGCTGTTCTTTCGCAATTTTTCTCTCACATTTTCAAGTTTAATCCAGGTGGTATTAAAATGGAAATCATTTTTTTGTGTTTTTTTTAAAGCTACAAAGCTTTGCCAAATGGGAAAATTAACTTCCTTAACGAGGAGCAGGAATGGTCTTATGTCTCTTTCTATTCATTCTTTTATGGTTGCAGTTTTGATTGTATTTACTTCCATATAAAGGTTTAAATGTTAAGTTTTTACTTTCAGTTTGTATAAACAATCAGAGACCGCTTTATTAGGTTCACGTCGAGGTCAAAGATGCTGTTATACTTCCAATGAGATGGGGCAGCTGTGGCTCAGTAGTAGTCGGGCGTCTCCTATAATCGAGGGGTTTGCGGTTCGATCTCCAGCTCTAGCCTACATGAAGTGTCCTTGGCCAAGACACTGAACCCCAAATTGCTCCTAAACACGTAGCCACCGGAGTAGGCTTAAATCCTGATTGGAGATTGGCACTTTGCATAGCAGCCATTATGTGTGAGAATGTGTGTGAAAGGGTGAATGTGACGTGTAGTGTAAAAGCGCTTTCAGTGGTCTAAAGAAGACTAGAAAGATGAACCATTTTTGCCATACGTGTAGTAGGCAGGATATTAGAAACACCTCAGAATAATAGGCCCTCCCACCACTTACTGTGACCTCAATGCTGAAATATATAGTTGAATTAGTACCTCTGTGACAGTGTCAGTAGAAACTGGTCTGTTGTGATGAATTGCATGAGATTGTCCAGGTTTACTAAATAAGGCAGCCATATATAAGCACAGTATATCTTCCTTTTTTGTCACTGTTTGGACAGCCATAATATGTTATTGGCCTTGAAGTTGTTTTTAAAGATGAGTCACATCATAGCACGCACTTGTTAGACAACACTATTGCTTATGGAGAGCAGGAACAGTCCATTACTGAGATATACTGCGTCTAAATCTGGAAGCAGGGACTCTCCTCTTGGAGGCAGAATGTGAACCGGAGGCTCCCACGGGTAAGAAAACATCTGCCAGCCAAAACAAGGGGGCAGAGTGTATGTGTGTGTGCCTGTGCGTGTGTGTGTGTGTGTGTGTGTGTGTGTGTGTGTGTACAGTATTTAAGCCTGCAGGTCTGACACTGAGGTACACTGCTGCTCACTCATCACTGTAATGTTTAGAGGACATGGTTTCTGTGTCTGAGTGAGTATCAGGAGAGGATGCCTCAGCTCTTCCTCTTTGAACCTGCATCTCAGGACGAGTCACACCCGCAGGCTATGATGTTCTGAATCTCCTCAATTTAACTTGTGATATTTGATTCTTCAATCAGTGGGAGTGTGTCTGCAAGCGCACCAACCTGTTGCTGATGAATGAAAGACCTGTTTTTTGGGTTAATTTGACTAAATAAAAAGATAATTTTCTTCTCGTCATATGGAAGTCTCTTCATAAGTAACAGGTCGATGACAGGGTGTTATAGCAGGTGTAGCCTCTTCACTGTAGTGCTGAATACAACGTTGTGAAAAGAGCTGGGTTCACCTTAAAATACTGCAGAGCCTTATGTTTTATTTTCTGTTTTGCGTACGCTTGAGATTGTGACATGATTAAAAACCTGAGGAGAACAGCACACCTGCGAATGTCCCTGTTTCCCCCTGTACTGTTATATTATTCACTCCACTGATGCTGCTCTACTCCTCTGACAGAGTTCCAATCACTGATAAAGGTAAAGATTTACCAGCACTGATAAACAGGTTTTGTTATTGATGTACGTTTTCTTCATATTGATTTTCTCTGAGGAAATCAGTATGAAATTGAAAAACACAAGTCAGTACTCTTTTTAGCCTTTTCTGCCAGTGATCAAGAGCTACGTGTGGACGCATCTCGAGCACAAAGGAAATAAAGCTAATAGGAAAAAATATCTCCAACACTTCACAGAATTTAATGTAAGTTTCACAAGCACGTTCTGCTCCGCTAAAGATACGCGCGGCGTGGAGAGACGCTTCTGGGACGTGCCGGAGACGAACCGCGCGGAGTCTATTTTTGAAGGAGGCCGCTTCAAGCACGTGTCAAGCTGAACAGAGCAGATTGTTCCTAACAGGAAGTCACGCACGAGTACAGCATACAGCATCCAGTCATTTCAAAATAAAACACCATGTATAGACCGGTACAGACAAACATCTAGAAAAAAGAAAAACTTTTAATTAAGTGGCGTACTCAGCCATGGTAGAAACACAAAAATCACGGAATGATCATCAAATGAGCAGATAATCAACCTCCGAGGTGCACACTGAACTGTTGTTTGTGTGTTGCTCTGTTTAACATTGATGCTATCGCATGATTTCGCAATTCTCGCACGATAACGTAGTTCTCCCGCGATCTTGTGATCTCGCGAATCCAGCTGCATGGGTTAGCGCTCCGCTGCGCTGCGGATCAGACACGCTTCCTGTGGGCGAGGGCTTGCGCCGCCTGATGGACCAGAACCGCGTCGCAGATGGAACGCGCCGGACACGGATCCTGTGGGATCGAGTGTGTCGGAAAAAGAGAACATCTGTCTTGCTGCAATTTGCAGCTAAATTATGGTTTAATAAAAAGTATCTCTATCACTTTTGAGTATTGCGATTTAAGTTTTTACCATAATGAAATGATATCATAGTAGGTGCAATAGTTTGAATCAAGTCCAGGTTAACCTTATATGAGGGGTAAAGTCAATGTTTTTACTACTCCTGTATGTTATTTACAGAATAAAATGCCACATACTGACCGTAAATCTTTTAAAGACAAAGCCTCTGTGTAAGGGACACAAAAAGATTAAAGAGTAGTAAAAGTAGATTTTCCATTTGAACTCCTCCAGGTCTGTGCACCTGTGCTCGGAGAAGCTTCTAACTAACTAACTGCAGCTGTTTGCTGCACAAAAAGGCGGTTTATTATCTCAACATGAGGTGTTCTTTATTTTTTACTGCATCATTATATGTGGCCTTTGTCTGCTTCACAGGCTGTTTCGCTGCACTTTGCATCTGAAGCAGAGTTACTGAAACAGATTGGTGCTTCCTGAATGAAAGGTCATAACTCTGAAAAAACAACTGTAAGCTTTTAAAATGATGTGGAGCCAGTTAGACCACCGGGAGCATTATCGCTACGCTTTATAATTTCATAATGAGTAGAAACACTCCTGCATACACACAAAGAATAACACTAGCCAAATGCGTTCAAGTAGAAAGAAAGGGACATGCTGGAATATAATGGGGCCTGTTAGCATAGCTTTTAGGTGTTTTTTTCCCCTTTGTCTCTAAATGCCTCTAATGGGAAATGAAGTTGTATTACAGCCTTTTTTGATGGTTGAAAGTGTACTGTTAACACATAACATTTTATAAGGTGCTTCTCATTGTCCCATTTCTACCTGTCCATCATTATAAATTATATACAACATTCAGGTGCAGTCCTGACTGTAAGTTATCACTATCCTTTTCTAAATAGTTTCTATGTGACACCAGAGTAACAAAGGTATACGTGCAGCATGACTTGCTTTTGGTTGCAGAATCTGGGTCAATAAAGTCAGATAAACTGTCCAGTGCAAGAATTACCTGTCAGACTTTATCACTGAATACTTACTACCCCAGGTACTTTGACTAGTCAGTGTGAATATAACACGAGAACTTTAGAGCCGCCGATAAAACAATGCGTTAATTATGCCTAAATGCTCAATGATTCCCTAAAAAAGCTTGACGTAATGCTGCAACTTTAACTCAGCACGAGTGATGTCTCCGTAGTAGGTGCAGTAAACAAGTCCGGGCATGTCTCACTCACTGCCGTGTTTCAGGAGGATGTTGCATTCAGGTGCGCTCAGAAACGTGAGTGATCAGACACGTGACCTTTTGTACAACGCCGTCAAGCGTGACCAAGGGTGCAAGATGTCTATGGTATGGCAGTTTTTGGCCACGACAATAAGAATAGGCATGATATCAAGTCCACTACAGGGGAGACTCTGCAATTAGGTGGGAAAAAGTGCCTAATATATCGGTATCGAAACTGGAAATTGTCAAAAAGGGTTGGAAAATATCTCCTCAGTGGTTTTATACGATATAAAAGCAGCATCATACAACACAAAGATGTAGACAGTTAAAATATCAATAAAAAAATAAAAATAAAAAATAGTTAATTTTGCACTATCCAGGCCCAAGAAAAAAATCTGCATAGTCATTTGTTATAGCACTTATATAAGACAGCATTGCACAGTCCCAATCAATCAATTACATCACAATCTTCAGACTTTTGGAGTTAAGTTTAGTTCAGTCAGACAACTCACGTTGTTATAGTTTGAAATGTTTACTGCAGCAGCAGAAAATAGCTTGTGTATGGCATCTAGGCTCCGACCTCATTACTCCTTGCCGATTTATTTTACATGCAGAGATTGAGGAGTGATGAGATAATATCTTCAGGTGGATGCTGGGGTGGTGGTGGGGCTGAAAGTAAGAGCGCAGTACTGGTGCAGGGCAGCGATGGCAATGACAGAGCAGAGGGAAATCAGGAAGACAGGAAATCTTGCAGCTTAAATAGAGCGCCAATTGGGAGGAAGTGTTTGATGTGGAAGTGACGTATGTCAATTATTAAATCAGTGCAGCTCGAGTTGTCTGCCTGACCTAGCTTGCAGGCGTCACCCCATTTCTTTGATGGTATTTGGATAAAAACTGTTGAAAAATCTGGAGGTGCGGGTCTTGATAGACTGATATCTCCTTCCAGAGGGCAGCAGAGTGAAGATTTGGCCCCAGGGTGTGATGAGTCTTCAATTATGTTTGTTGCTCGACGTACACATCCGGTTTTGTAAATGTCTTCAAGCGAATGTAGCTGTGAGTTGCTGATCCTCTGTGCTGAGTGAATGACTCTTTGCAAAGCCTTTTTCTCAGCCGCACTACAGCTAGCATGCCACACCAGGAGGTGATAGTGCTTTCAATGGAGCAGCGGTAGAAGGACACGAGCAGCTGCTGAGACAGTTTGGTTCTTTTCAATCCCCTCAGGAAGTAGAGACGCTGCTGTGCCTTCTTCACCAGAGTTGTTGTGTTTGCAGTCCATTTGAGGTCCTGGTGGTCACTCTCTTCACCATTTTTCCTCCGATGTGTAGAGGGGCAGGTTCCTCTTTTTGCTTCCAGAAGCATGCAGTCAACCTACATGAATCGATATCATCAATGTGGAGTAACCTTGAAATGAATACTCTTTCAGTAAGTTGATGATAAGCTCCTTTGTTTTGATAGTGTTAAGCTAAGAAAAACTTGCCAGGACAGGTTTTACACATTCACACACTCTTATTTTGGAATTCAGAAAATATCTGCATGCATTTTCTTATGCTGAGCAGCTCAGCCGAAACATTTCAGAAGTTGTTTCGAGTGGCAGACATGGCTGTACTTGAAGGAGATCAAGTCTATGTTCCTCCAATTATTTTTCTCTGCAGGTGTAAGTGTGTGAACAGACTGACTGTGTGGATCACAAGCCTGCTCCTACAACCACTGCCGTGAAAGAACTACATCAATTCGAAGCAAATATTGAGATTACATGGATACTATGGCAACTGTATGTAATAAATAATCTTCAACAGCTGATATTTTTAGTATTGACACCAAGATTATTCAATCAGTCCTGGTTAAAAGCTGCAGAAACTGGTGCTGACTAAAATTATGTCTAGGGGATTCTGCAAAAAGTGCAAGAAAGCTATAATGGAGGGCAGATATTACCAGAGTTAGAGACTGATTGTTCTCTAAAATGTTGCTTAATTAACTTCTACTAATTGAAGTCTGCAGCCGGATAGAAAATGACATTTGCTCTTTTAATGAAGTGCACCAAATGAAGCTATTACAAAGTGCTTCAAAAGAATAACATCTGAAAGAGTATTCATTTCAAGGTAACTCCAAGTTGATGATATTGATTCGTGTAGGTTGGCTGCATGCTGAGAGAAGCTTCAAAACAATAAAAGAGTCATTAAAGTAATGACAGCCGCAGGGAGCAACGGCACATCCTAGACTAGTCTTATTCACATGTGCCCCCACACCACGGACTGCTGAGGTTAAAGGGGGACCTGTTGCTGCTAAAAAAAAAATCTTCCTGCCTTATAGGATCAGCGAGGCGAAAGTGAGATAAAAACAGCTTAAACTGAGGCCAAATGAGGAGTCATTCTTCCACTGAAACTGTCGCATGTCGTTTCTTCTCTGGTCGTTTCATGTGAGACCAAAGTCACTTGGGAGCACTGGTGGAAATGACATCCGCTTCCTATTTTGAGAAGTCAGACTGACATCACAGAGTCTATTCCTTATTTTACTTTTACTGACTCAAAGTAGAACGATTAACTTGATTCTTCACACCAGTCACATCACTTGATCCTGATGTAGAGCAGTGACGTCCATCAACATCTTAGAGCGTCTGAAAACAGTTACACAATAAGGGCCCGACCGAAGGCGAACCGCACTGCCTTTTTTGTTGAAGCCAACAGATTAAAAAAAGAGCAGCTTGATGCGCCTTTTTTTTCTACTGTTGTTAAGCAACCACCAAATCATTAGCTGTCAGTAACCTAACCGTTATATTGTAAACTGACAGAAGGCTGCTTTCTACTTTCATCCAATTGGACAATGAGAAACGGCAATGACGTTGGGCGCTTTTCTGCTTTCTGCTCCTCAAGTTGAAGTTTTTTCAACTCGAGGCGCTCAGAGCGTTTCCTCAAAAACGTTAGACGCTCTGCAATGCAAAAGCAGCGTGCAAAAAGCGTCCCTCTCACTGAAAAAAAAAAAAAAGCCACCCCCCGCTGCTAAAACTCATTCTGTCTGATCGGGCCCTTACAAAGATATCAATAATAACCTCATTCAAAATTGGCTAAACTTTCTAAGAGCATACCTTGGCTAAATCTGAACATATCATGACCCAGGAAACTTTCTGATGTCGCTTTCAAAGTGTTTGTATTAAAAGAGTTGTTTAACAAAAGCTTATTCCCTGTTGCTGAAAGAGAAGATGCAAACACCTGTTATGTCTTTACAAAAAATATGAAGCTTTAGTAACAGCAGACAGTGTGTATTTGTGTTGAGCCGAGCTTACCATCTGGTGGCATTTTACCATGCAGACATGAAAGTGATTTTTGATCTTCACATCTAACTCTTGGCAAGAAAGCACACACGCTTATATTCTTAAAATGTCACACTGGTCCTTTAATGTTCACTTTGATTCCTGATGCTTTAAGTCTGTAAAGCCCTTCTTCATGTAAACAAACATATTACATCTTCTTCTTCTTCACTTCTTAAAAGTAGAAACTGTCAATTAATATCACAGCTTTTAGGAAACCTTTGCAAGATGGTACCAAAAGGACATGTTAATGATTTCAAACAGGAGTGTGAAACACTCACCAGCCTTCATAAATCCTAATAACATTATTACATAAAAGCTGATGAATAAAACAAAGTACATCTGTAGCGAGTGCCTGATGCTTTGGCAAATTTTAACGGACTCTACCACACTAAGGGCCTGTGTCCACTAACGGCGTTTTTTTGTTATATTTGTTTGTTATACAAAACCAGTGCGGTTCAGCATTTTCAGTGCTCAGCGTCCTCAGCACAAAAACGCCCTCTGCGTCAGCGGTCTTTTGCCGCTGAGCTCACCGCGCTCTCAGTTGAGAATAGTTCAACTTTTGGAACACTGCTGCGCTCGTCAATGCCACTTCTCCCTCACAGACCAATCAAAATAAAGAAGCGGACTTTGGATATCAAATTTGTCAACAACAATGACGGAGGAGAAGCTAATCCTTTTCTTTTTTTGGCGGGTACAATTTCCAGGGCTGCTGTTAATGCCAGGTAAGATTCTATAAAATTTCCATGAATAAACCTACCAAGAGAAGTGGAAGTGCCACAAGACAGCTTTCGTAACCAAGCAAAAGCAAGCGCCAGTGAGAAGTGCTCTGAAATTGAGGTTCTGGGTGCTGCCAGCACAAGAAGCACCTAGTTAACACAGGCCCTTAGGCTGTGTTAGATCATTAGAAACAAGCAGAAAAGCTACTCCGGCTACTACTGCCAACAAACATTAGCATTTGTGTAATAATGTACCCTTTTTTATGTCAATGTTAAATCTATTTGGCCTACTTCTTTAAGGGGATGTTTGAAAGTATGAGGTAAATAACTTACAGGCACTTACCGTTAGAGCTTTTGTTTTATTTTGAAAGGTCAACTCACGATTAAGATGTAAAAAGTACACTAATGTGTTGCCACATGAGCCAGCACAAAATATAATGAATAATGCATGTAGGCTGCAAAAGCAGGTGTGTTTAATCATGTGGGCTACTTCCTGCTTCATTTTGTAAGGATAAAGTTTCTGTGAGGCTCATATAACACGAGAATTATACATGAGTACAAACACACACACACAACTACTTTGCTCTCTCATTAGACACTCTCACAACAACATCAGTTCATGTTCCAGCCTGTCCGAGAGAAACACACATACATTAGGAGTGTGTTTGTTGCACACTCAGTAATTGGGAAAACTTTTTCTCACAGCTTGAGGAAGAAGATAATAAATCCCTTTTGATTCTTTTCCATTGATCCACAAGCATGATTTCTGTTGTCACACTTCTTTTGTGTCTGCGTGTCTAAAAGAGCGTTTTTCCTTTAACAAACAGCTTTTAAACCTCACAGACGGATAATTACTTCTGCTGCACATGTAAGGGTTTGTCTTCTCCTCAGACTCAGCCCTGAGTGCACTTTACTGATGATGGAGCACTTCTTATGTCTCCTGTGATTTCCTCCATTCTTTCTGTTTCACGTATTGATTTTCTCCAGCAGGGCTTGCAGTA
This sequence comes from Semicossyphus pulcher, assembly GCF_022749685.1. Lineage (NCBI taxonomy): Eukaryota > Metazoa > Chordata > Actinopteri > Labriformes > Labridae > Semicossyphus > Semicossyphus pulcher. Next base: position 16,884,221 of record NW_027211604.1, on the reverse strand, counting down.
CATCTTGTAGGAGACCGGGGTGAAAAGCGTGTTGCTCTATGGGTGACCTGCCCTTGATACAATTCTGTTGTAAGGGACATAACTCCACGTTGTTTTACAACACTTAGCCTGCTGTTAGAGTTTAAATCTGACACTGGGATGTTCACACATAAACACATAAATACACATTAAGACAGACTGTGAGTTCTACTCTTACCTTTAACTGCTCCCACATACTGGAAGTGATTTCTGTCAGGGCGGTGAAGCACTCCAGGCTGAAAAAAACTTTAACTTTACAGTATTATGTAAATGAGTAACAGTAGGTGTTTAAGTTAGTCACAGACCAAGAACCTATTTGTTGTTCTGTGGGATAAAGTATTAAATGTATAAACCTACATCCTGTAACGATGTTTAACACTTTATGTATGCTGCATATTTCTCCTGCCCTGGGTAGTCATGGCTTAATATAGAGCTGTTTTGGTAGACGGATGATTCTGCAGCAAACACACAGTAGACATGTTAAAGGTTCAGCAGGTAACATTATTAAAACTAACTTTTTGTCATATTTGCTGAATCTGTCAGGTAATCCATGCAGTAGTACAGGAGAGAGATAATCTGTGAAAAAATGTTCCTCTGGCTCCTCCTACTGCTCCTTATGGCATTTACAAAAAATCTACTGTGACGGACCACAACAACCAATCAGAGGCGAGCAGTCGCTCAGGCTGCTGTCAATCACACACTAAGCAGCACCAGGGAGGGACCTGGAGGTTGTAATCTTTCAGATTTTCCAAGCCATGTTCACTCTCTTCTCCATCTTTTCTACTGCAGCTTTAAATACTGATAGGGAATTAATATGACTTACTGTGGGCTGTGAAAAAGAGAAGCTTTTATTTAATGTTCAAACTTCTACTGTTAATTTCTACACTTAATTATTCTCACTTTCCCTCTTTTCAGAGCCAGAAAACAAAAGGATGTTGTTTTTAAAATAATCTAAAAAGCTTGTTTCTATAAAGAATATGAAAGACGAGGACTAAATAAAATAGAATATGCATTACTATATGATAATTGCGTCATCAATACCAGGACAAAGGTGTATGTTAAAAAATGAAAATGCAGGAGGAAAAAGGGTGCTATACCAGCATGCTACCATGCTCACTATGAAAATATAAAATGCACTGTTTGGGTTGCTTGGCAGTCCTGTGTCAGTTGTGGAAGAAGTTGAGTTGGTGGAGCAAAAAGTAATCTGTTGATTGTCACTTTTTACTACTATTTGCAGCTTGTAAAACTGTTGTATAAAAGCAATATGGCCCTTGAGGTCGAGATTTTTGGGGGGTAAATATGAATTTTATTTGTAGTAATGTTGACATTTTGTTGTTCTGTTTTAAGTACATGTGTGATAAAAACTAACATCCCTGAATTGGTTAAATTGTCATTTATAATGCTCTATACATGCATCTAATAAGCTCTTCTCATGTCTGCCCCTGTGTTTTCACAGGGAGAGAGACCTTGTTATTCTCAAAGACGAATGATTCATCAGGGACCTTCACTGTGTCTTTGGCTTCTTATTACAACATGGACCATGATTATTAGCCCTGGTACAGAGGAGACAAATGTGAGTCTCTCAGCTTTATTAGGTTATCAATGCAACCGTGGAGGAGCAAAGACTTAACTTGGAGGAAGGTTAAGTTACACCTACATGCAGATGTGTTGTTACTTTAAGAACTGAGTATTAATGGTGAAGGTTGTGATGAGGGGGCGGTGTAGCCAACCTGCACAGCCTTGGGGCCATAAAGAGACCATGGAGCCTGTCAGGTAGACATAAGCACAGACCTACTGCAAAGTTCAGCCATATCCACTGAAAACTATGCACCTCTACACAGTAGAAATGGCATCTGTTAATATTTACTGGAGCCTAAAGTGTGAACAAATCAATGAAATGCAGTAGAAAAGATGAGATGAAATTCAATTTATCTTGTAATATTCTCCACAAAAAGGCAGAGCTGTATAAACAAAATCATCACCATTGGCTTTCAATTCAATGTATGCCTGGGGAGGCATTTTATACTGGTGTTCTTCTTTAAAAAGACATTTGTTTTGATTATAAAACAAACAGAAATTGTGTTTTTGTGTTGAAGTAGGGATGTTTGATTACCAATGAGCTGGAAGGATGCTCTGAGAAAATACTATTTTATAACGTTTCTTCAATAAATTGGGAGGTTTAAGCACAATTCCCGGCTGTGAAATTGCTTCTGACCTCCGCTGCGGTAGAGGAAACAGCTCGGCCTCTCTGCACAGGAACGCTCTGATTGATACAATACACAGCGGAGCCAAGTAGCCATTTGATTAAATACCAGGCTCTTCTTTCTAAGTCTCCGAGTCTGAGTGTCTCTGTGGATGTGTTCAAGGTAGGAAAAGTTTTTAAACACAATCTGTCATTGTTGGGAAATTATGTAGGCGGGAATGTGTCAGTCTGCCTTCATCTGACGTCATTTTCACTGATAAATATGTTAAAAAAGAACATAAAATTATCGAATTTGAAGACTGGGTACCAGAAAACATGGCTTATTTTTCTTGACTAAATGACTAAATAAATAGAGCAATATAATAGCTTCAGCTTCATTTTGGTAAATCAATGTGTTCACATGATGAGGAGGGTGAATGAGTGGAGATATTGATCAATGCTTACATGCTCAAGTTGAAATATCATCAATATTTTGTGCTAATTTGTCAGATTGGCTGAAATATTGATAATTGGAATATTTAGATCAATGTTCTCTTATTTTGAAGGGCTTCTGTGTCAGCTGGTATTGGCATTTTACTTTATTAGAGTTCACAGGGTTCACCAGTGGTATTACAGGAGAGGCTGTGGTGTTAGCTTAGCACACAGCTGTTGACAGACTTTGACTTCATTAGAGAAAATGTGCATTAATTCCCCCACCCATCGAATGCTTCAGATTTTGTGTCATCTCCTCATTGATGGGTTGGAAAGAACTGAGAGGCTTGGTCAGAATATGATATCAAAGCGCCTGGCAGTGAAATATGTAGTTTGAAGAGGGAGGGCAATTAGAGCTAATTGCTAGCATGAGAGCCGCCTGTGGATGCAGATTGTTGAAAGGAGCATCAGCTAGTAATAAACAGGTCATTAGCGATTAAATCATGAAAGGCTGAAAAGCAATAATAGTAGAAAGACCTTGAGATAAAGTACTGCTACCAAAACATAAAAGTGCTTTTATATTGCTACATATGCATCACTTTTGTTCTTTAAGCTAAATTTGGCTATGTTTGTTGTGGCTGGCTTGTGCTTGTCCATTTTAAACACAAGGAGGATCTCAGCTTTAATGCAACACCTTTAACCTGGTCTCCCAGCATGTTTCTGTTTGGCACTTAGAAAAGGGCATGAAAGAATTGAGGAAAGCCAACATGGCTGCTATTTTTAGAATAAAATATCAAACAGATCATTGACTGTGTTTAAGGAGTGGACATAGTCTCTGGTTTTAAAAGTGAGGACAATGCGGTTGTGCTTTAAACCTGCAACTTTTCTAATGGTCTGCAGGACAATTTCACTGGTCACAGAAATAAGTCCACTTCTATGGAAGTCTATTTGAAAGCTGCCTCAACTTCTCCCTTGATTTATTACCTCAGCAAAGAGATTATTCTCTCCATGGCTAGTATACACCCTTCCTCAGAAGCGTATGATTCAAAGTTTAATCCAAAAGGCAACTGGACTTGGGAGGACTTTTTGAAGAACTTTTCGAGCAAGTCCAGTTGCCTTTTGATCAGGATGACCTGAATGACTGAAGGCTGAGTATGATGTTCATTTAGTCAATTTTGTTAAGTCTCATTTAGGGTAAAATAGAATTAGCTTTCTTGTGACTGACAAGTAGCTAACAAACCTCTTTATCAGTATAGAGGTGTACCAATGGGCATCATCCCCAGACCACTCTCTTGTCCAACTATGGTCATATTTGGCTCATCAAACCAGTCGCTGATGACATGGTTTCTACATACAGTTGTTTTAAACAGTTTATGAAAGATGTCCCAAAGCCACTTCATACTTAAAGCTGAAATACTGACAGCAACAGAACCCTGATATCTATCATCATCGCAAGATGGTAGCGCCTATCACAGGGGCTATTTTGGCATGAATTTCGCACAATGAGAGCAGATCGAGACACGTCATCCATCTACATATACAGTCATTGGTTCTTGCCAGTTTGGGTAATGTGTGCACAGAAATGAGGGTTGAATGCTGTCCGGTTCTCTGACTGCTGTGGGTCCAGATAGTCAATTAATTTTTCCAGAGCAGGGCAAACTTCAGCTTGTCTTTGGATCTTTCGTATAATATGTTGTTATCAACGCCCCCCTCCAGTGAAAACCAAGTGTTTAACCTTGTAAACATCTCCATGTGGTGTTTTTCATGTGCTCCAAGACATATCAGGGACAACAGTCATCTCCATGGCTGGGCCTGTCTGCTTTTAAACTGCAGTGTACCAAGGACAGGCTGAACAACACGTTTTCAGATTGGCAGGTTTGAGACGTCACAAACCTAAGGAGCCAATCCTGTTAATGGACGGGGTGACGCTATGCATATCATAACGTACCTATGGCAACCACTTTGGTGATATGCGAGCCAGCTGTAACCATCATCGTAATTTTTGCAAACTCACTACTGACTACTAACGTTAACGTTACAACTACTAATGACTATATTTCAAGCTAGCTAACTTTCAACAAGTTGCCACTAAACTATGGCAGAGACATGTTTTGTTTTCGGCTGTAATTTTACGAAAGGAGGAGCTGCACATTCCAGAACCAGTTCCAGTTTGCATAGTGGGCGGGGACTAAGCATATTGAGGAATTTTTTTTGAGGGAGAAAGAGGAGATGCCTTGGGAGGATTTTTACAAGGTAATTAAACGTATTTTGCAGAAGAAAAAAAACCCATCAAACACAATTAATCATTTCAAGCAGAGTATTTTTATTTATTTATTTTATGACTGGAGCTGGTCTTTAACAGTAACAGAAGTCCATTAAGGCCTAAATTTTTCCTCCTTCAGTGATGATATTTGTCTTCCTATCTTTTCTATAAACGGCTGTTGCATCGAACAAAGTGAAGGTGGAAGTTTAATTAACAGTGAAAGGCCTGCTGAGATTATAAGCAAGTAAACACAATTTGATATACAGTATTAAAGGCCAGAAATGTTAACACTGTTTGTTATAAGGGGTGGGCACTGGCACTCAGATTTACTATAATACAGCCAAAAGTTAGGACAGGTCTTGTCTTGTTGGGCCAAACTCTAGTAAAAAAAATCACCTCTGATAGTTAGTGAAATAAATAACTCAGGAGGAAATATATCATAGCTTCTGTGCTTCTGTTTCCAACAACACTTGTCTGCAATTAATCATACCAGAGGAAGTAGAAAAAACCTACAGGCTCTGCAACTAAAGCTGCATACATAATGGTACACACTCATTCTGAAAGTCATTACTCACTGTGCGCTTCAAGTTTTTGGAAAGGTTACCTGTCTGAGTTTACTGCCAAACCAAACCCCTAATAACTTTAACCTGATTCCTGAGACTAATAGAATTCTCCATATGTCTCTGAGTTAGATTGCCATTAGTCCAGCGCTGACCTCAGATGTGTCACTGTCTCTGCTGCACAGCCTCCCACAATGAGCTCAAATTAAAAACTCATTCTCCACACACCATTTCTACTTCAGTGGCTCCGGTCTAATCTATAAGCCACAGCTGAGAGGGGGCCGCTGTGTCAGCAGCCGCTGTCATGTTCATGACACAACCACTCAGGAGTCCTAGAGCTGCCTCTGTGTGTGCGTGTGTGTGTGTGTGTGTGTGTGTGTGTGTGTGTGTGTGTGTGTGTGCAGTCCAGATTGTGTTGCACAGTTTGTCGTGTGTGTTTGTCTGAGAGAGAGAGAAAAAAGGGAACAGTCTGATAATATGCTGATTAATTGGCGATTGGCACATGGTTTCTTCTTGAAATATTCATGAGTGTACAGACTATTTTTCATTTTTCTGGACTGATTTGGTTAAACCTATTCATAAACAAGATGACTGGCATGTTACTGCAGTATTCCCCAACTGTAGTGACATTTACGACTGAATAATGACACCACCTTCTAAGACTTTGTACTCATGATGAGAATTTAAAGCAGGTATAATGTATATTTATGATAACAATGGCTCAAAGAAAATAAGAAAACTGGGAAAATGGCCACTCATAGTGTTGAAACTGGCTTTAAGAAACTCTATAACAAGTTTGGGCCCATTGCTTAGCTGTTCAGACGCAACTTTTACTGTCTGCTCCCCTCTCATAGCGTCATGTTCAGCCTCATCAGGCAGCGATAGTTTCAGCACTGCTCTGTCCATCACCAAACAGCAGACCGAGTCAGTTAGTAACAATTCGGAGCACTTATTTAGAAAGACACAGATATTTCCTTCAGGAGTTGGAGCGACAAAAAAAATGCATATTGGTCTTTCATTTGTCAGGCTGATGAAATTGTTCCTCTGAAACCACTTGATGTGTAAAGAAGCCTAATAAGTTTGCATTATTAGTCATGATACATCAATATTGTGTTTCCCTTCTGCTTTCCGCTGCGTCCAGGTGGCCGAAAAAATCTGTTAATGCCGGTTTAATTAGTTAGTAGAATCATTAAGCATTACATTACAGCACGCTCAAGTCTGCAGCATGAAAAAAAGCTTTTGAATCTCCGTAATAAATTCCTCATCTTTTATTCCTTTTGTTCTTTAGTATAGTTTTCTTTTCTTTTCTTAAAGATTTTTTTTTCTTTATTTCCAGGGCAGCTGAAGAGAGAGAGTGGGACATGCACCACATGATCAGCAGACCGGGAATCAAACCTGCAATCAGTGCATCAAGGACTGTACACGGTAGAGCAGGTAGAGCAGCGAGCCAGTATAGTTGTCTTATTCCTTTCCATGGAGGGGCTTTACTTGCTGTAGAGGGAGGCAGAGAATAACAACGATGACGGACAGTAAAAAAGAAATAGTGTAATTAATGTTTCTGTTCACTTAAATAAACATCTGCTTCTCCAGTCTCTGTCACCGACAGCAATAACACAACACTGATTTAATATTCAGAATATCCATTAATGACAGCTTTTATATCAGTTGCTCTGAGCACACAGTGTCGGAGTAGGAGGAGGAAATGATGTGCTCTATCTTGCTTGCAGCTTAACTGTACTTAATTGGAATAAACAGAACAAGAGCTCAGCATTGAACAGAAGTAGCACGACCTAGAGTTACCCAAACTTAATGGACAGAGAAGCAGAGGAAAAACATTCGATTCCCTAACTCAAGGATGTCTGGGTAGTGTAATTAAAAAAGCCTCTTATGACCTCCTATGTCAAACAGAACACAAAGCCTGACACAGCCACACCAACCGTCTGGTGATTCACACTTTTCACAGCCCTCCATCCGTCTCTGTTTTCCATTTACCTCATAAAGCTGAGACTTGTTCCCTTCAACCACTCTTCCTCCTCTTTCACACCTCCTCTCTCGCCACTTTCTATTAGCATTCCCTGGTCAGAGGGCCGTATGAAAGCGAAGCACACACACACCTGCCACAGTCAAAGCCCGAAGCCTGTCGCCTCTCAGCAGCTCAGTTTAGCTTGGCTCTGGCAGGGTGGATGTCTGTTTACTGGGCTGGCTTTCCTTGTGGATTGATCGATCGTGGACTGGCTGACTAATTTCACCAGCTGGTTATGTACAGGCATTACTGTCTGGGAGTATTTATGCCTTCAGTGTGAATATCTCCCCCTTTCACCCTCTCTGTCCTTATCTTCTCTGCTCCCTCCTGCCCTCCCCGATCAGAACTACACAGCAGCTGCACCAGAGTGTCAGAAAGTGCCACAACTGTGTTCCTCTCTGTTTTTAGGCATGTTCCTAGAATAGAACAGCGTCAACAGCATGTAGAGTGGAAGCTGAACCCCAGAGGCTAGCTGGTTCACTGACATCCTCTATTCATGAGCAGTAGTACTTAAGCTAGCAGCCACGCACAAACACACAAACATGCACACACAGTGACTGGCCAACAGGGTCTCCGAACAAGAAGGAACGAAACTGTGCATGCTTGCATTCATAATTCAGGGCAGAGATGCATGCATATAGCGTAAATGTTCAGGCAACACACAGAGATCTGTTGATCTATGCATACATAGATCAACAGATGCGACAATATTTGCAGCTGCATCATAATGGAAATGTACTCGTTGACAAGTTTGTATAGCCAAGATGTGGTGTGTAGGTCGAGGTGCAAGCTCAGTTTTTGGTGCCATAACTGCATCCAACTTCCTGATCCGTACTGACAATTTTCTCTGGTAGGGTTCCAAGACCTTTTCCAGGAAAGTGATATCACCATAAACCAGGAAATCATCGAATGGGTGCAGGCAAGGAGAACTCCGCCGGCCTACATGAATTAAACGTCATGGACAGCAAAGATTAAACCACAGTAAACAAGGGGTACGTCTGGATAAACTCTAAAACTGTAAGAATGGCCTATATCTTCAGAAACCCCTTGGTGCTCTTCAGATGTTAACAGCTCTTGTCATGTTACATTGCCCGTCCAAAGGTCACACACAGCAAATTGCCCTTGCAATGGTACGAAAATGGCCAAACAGGCTTTGCTAGACTGTCAAAGCAGGCAGCCACCGCCCTCGGGTCATCTTGCTTTTTGATGTGACGCAGCAGCGGGGAGTTCTGCTGACTCTTAGGGAGGGACGATGTGTAGGAAGCTGACTGACTGCCAGACCCTCCTGCAGTATTTGCTGAACAGAATCTCCAATGTGGGAGGTCTTCCCTCCTTCCTGTGAGTCATATACATCCATCCACGCAAGGACTTTGACCTCATGAGAGGAAATGTGGCTGATGAAATCCCCCAGGTTAGTGAACACACACAATTAAATATACACTCACGGTTGTACATTAGTCTGTCTGTGTATTTCACTATATTCCTTCATCTTGCTGAACGTATTAGTGTTTTTGATACTCGCATTGTCACACGTGATCTGAAATGGATCGCCTAATCATGATGGTATCAGCTGACTCTGCTGTCCGTTTGGCCTCTTTTAGTCCATTATTGTAGTTGCTTTTAAAGTTTACTCTCACCAACACCATTTTCAGCAACAGCAGGCAGCTTTTTTGCAGACCACTGCAGAGCAGCACAGAGAATATTTGAATTACTTTCATTATGTGGACAAGAGCAAAACTCCAAAGCAAAGCGTCTGCTGGATGTTGGAAAGGCAACTTTTTGGCAAACGTGTGGGTGTTACAACTTCATTAAATGAAAAGCCAAAGTTTATTTGTTTCCCTTTTTTTTCTGCACTCAAATATCCCAAAAAAACCATTTGCAGTTTCAAGACAATTTCATCGCGCCGTTGATTCTATATATTCACCTAAAACCACGTCATAACAGCAACACAGGGAATGAAAAAGAACCAAATGGGTCAATAAAATTGTGATCACATTCCTGCTAGGTTTGGCTGTTTGGACCCAACAACACATACCATTTAATATTTTCCCGATGGGCTGCTTGGAGTTTTATACCTGTACCACAAGCTGGTACCAGCTGCACGACACAAACGTCCATTAGAAAAAGTCTAGACTGCACAATCTTGATTATTGATGGAAAAAAGCAACAACTTTCTGTCATTAAACAAGCGATTAAGACAAGTGAGAACCCCTGAGGAGATGTCTCTGATTGCTGTGTCCAACCCTGCCAGCACCATCCCAAATACACCAAAACCTTTTGCCAAACTCTCCTCACTTGGAAGTTAAGTAAGAGCAATAATGTTTATAGGGATGCCAAATCCCAACAGAAGTAATCTAAGCATGTCTTAGCCATAGACTTAAAGAGGGGGTATAATGCTGTTTCAAATTTTAACACATATTACAATGTTGGATGTCCAGACTAAAAGTGGGTGAAGTTTCAAATCTGTAGGTAAAAGTATGTTGTAGTAATCAGCAGGCTTCTCAGCTCAGTCTGCAGGCTGCTGTGAACGCCAGGTTTCAGACGGCTTTTTCTACATGCTGCACTTCGTGGCTTGTAGGGGCGGGGTTTCTTAAAGGGACAGAGCTGACTGAGTTGTTTTAGGCAGTATGATGTATGGGCTTTTTTCACTGTAAATTATGCTAAACTACTCTACAGGTATTAAAGAGTGAAATTTGAAGCTTGAAATTAGCATAATACCCCCCCTTTAATAAAATAATTTACAAAGACACAATGATTCCACCATGAGCACTGATAATAATAGTAATTCTAAAAGTAGCGTGAGCAGGTGGCTTGAAATCACCAATCCAGACAGTCTAGCTCCGCCAGTGGGGATACCTGCACAGACGACAGAAGGAGAGAGGAGTTGGATGAGAAAGGACAAAAATACAGGAGAGAGAAGGCATTGTACAGATAGTGAGAGAGAGGAGTTGAGAGAAGAGGGAAATTTTCCGCCAGTCTAGGCTCAGAGAAGCATGACTACAGGGGGGTTCAGGACTCACCCAAGCCAACCATTTTTTAAGCTTTATCAAAGTTTTGAGCCTAATCCTAAACGTGGATAGGGTTTCTGCGTCCTGAACCCAAACTTGGGGGTTGGTTCAACAGGAGATAAGCGTGATGTTTGAAGGGTTTGGCACACATATGTAACCCTTTTGGGAGCTCGGCCTTCTCACAGGGTGAGAGCTAATATGAGTTCTTTAGGAAATGATGATGCCTAAATATTAAGAGCTTTTTAGTTAAGGAGAGAAGAGGAGAGGAAAGATTTTGACCCCTATTCTTGTTTTTACAGGGAGCCAATGCTAATGGGAGAAATATGTTCTCTTTTCCTGGTTCTTGTAAGTAGACCTGCAATAGTTTTCTGGATCAGATGGAGTGTCTTTAGAGAGAATTAATAAATGCATTGACTTTTTTCTGCATCTTTTTTTAGACAGGATGTTTAATTTGTATGAGAATACATAGGTGAAAAGACTTTTGGAACATTGGACGTTTGTCAATGTCACTTCTCCCTCGCCGACAAAATGTTTATGTTTTGTTTGTAAAATTTCCTTGAATAACACCAAATATTAAGCATTCAGAGCAATTTATAACAGACTTAACTGTCACTACCCAGGGAAGCGGGAGTGCCGCCAGAGAACTTTGCGTCAGTGAGAAGTGCTCTGAAATTAAAGTTGTGGGCACTGCCAGCACAAAAACACAGTAAGTGGACACAGGCCCTAAATAATGTGTCTCTTAGGTCTTAAGTGCCCAGCATAATACCTTCTGTTTTGTTTTAGTGGTATAGTAGTAGAAAAGGCAGGTCATCCACATGTTTATTTGCTTAAGTTATGCTTGGAATTTTGGAAACTGAGTGATTTCTTGTAGCTTATTTGAGAGGTAAAATTGGGCATCATCTGCATAGCAGTGAATGTTAAAGTTTCTTAATAATATTGCTTAAAGAAAACATTTATGAGGAAAAGAACTGGTACAAATATTGAACCTATCTGTGACTAACATTGGCATGTATGTATGATACATTGTTTACATGTACAAATTGGGATGGATATCATAAATCAGACTTAAACCAGCTTAGTGCGGCTCCTTTAATGTCCATTTAATGTTCTGGTCTCTGTATAAGGATGTAATGGTCAATGCTGTGCAATGATTCATATTTAATTACAGCAAAGGGTTCCACCAGTCCTTTTTACCTCCATATGCTCATCAATTCTACCTGCATACTTCATCAGTCCAACCAGTGGTATCACTTTACACTGAGATACTCAGCTCCTAATTCACAGAGGCAGAAAAGACCCCGGGGTAGAAAAGGTTATCAGGAAAAAGGTTATCATCAAATGTCTTTTCTGGAGGCGTTAAAATGTCCAGGAAAGAATAAATGTGTGAGTTTTTATGCTCAGGAAGAAAATCTATTTAGTACCATACTGCTAGAGCTATCTAACACTTTAAACGTATACACAGTGTATACAGTACCTTATAGCAGATTTATGCTCATGGTTGGCATTAGAATGGCTCCACCACAAATTTTCCGGTATAGAATCTGTTACAAAACGTGCAAAAATGTTTCCAAGCATTTATCGGCTTTGTTGGAACATAAAAGTCTTTACGTTTCTTACTGTCTTCTGCGCTCTCCCTCCATGTTTGTGATAGCACAGTCTTCTACAGAACACATAACAGGGACTAAATCATATCCCACAGGCAATTTCCAATTCATAAATCTGTCATGTTTCTGTGTAATTCTGCTGCCAGTTTGGAGGATGATAAAATCCCCTATTGCTTTGCAGGCTCGCATATGCAGCCAAATACATACAGGCATGCAGTTACACAGGGACACAGGCTAAGATAAGGCATGTATTGAAACACTCCCTCTCTCACTGGCATCCACAGACACTCTTGAAGCTCTGTGTGATGACTTGGCACAACAGTGGCACCCTGGACAGAAGGTCAGAATTCACAGCAGCAGTCTGTTGGACTTGTCGTGACTTTGAGACAATAAACAAATGTGTGATGCCAGGTGCTGAGAAGTCACGGTGGATCAGCAAAAATCTGAAATGGGTATAAAATGAGTGTCATTATAAACAATAAAACACTTTGTCTATTATTATTGTCACATCCTGGGCACCATGTATTGAACTGCCAATTTTGAGGTGAAATGTTTTGCTACATCCCTTTAGAGTGATCTACAGACTGCTGAAAAAAAAGTATTTCTACACATTAATGTTAAGGCTTTAAAGTATAAGATTAGATAAATATTTTTATAATAGCAAAATTTCTGTTTCTGAAGACTAATTCACAGGTTTTTTTAGTAGTGAAGTTTTATAAAGTTCAACAAGAGATCACACTGACATGCTTCTAAGTCTAAACAGTTTGCTGTGAAGATGTGAGGGAAGCCTTTATAATTCAAGTTATCCATCCATCTATTATCTATACCTCTTATTGGGTCGGGTTGGGCTGGAGCCAATCCCAGCTGTCATTGGGCGCCAGTCAATCACAGGGCTGAAACACAGAGACAGACAACCTTTCACACTCACACACAGTCGCCAACAGACCTAATGAGGATGTGTTTGGACTGTGGGAGGAAGCTGGAGCACCCATGCAAACTCCACACAGAATGGCCCCCTATGTCCAATTTAGGACTTGACCCAGGGACCATCTAGCTGTGAGGCAACAGCACAAACCGCTGCACAGGAGTCCAACAAATAAGATAAACTACTTATATAGACATGTAAAATTGCATATTATGCATATATAGACAAAGACTGAGCAGTTTTATTATTAGCTGGCAACAACTACATGCTAATGAGGAGATGAGTACACACTCAAACACACACACACACACACACACTTGCCACCTGTGCCCCCCCCCGACCTCCAATTAGATGCACATGCATAATCCTTCCTAATGAGAGATGAGAGGGAGAAACCCAGGAAGCAATCACATGAAATAATACATGTGAATCTAAAAATAGTGTTTATCCCACAGCTATGTTCTTACACATCATATGGCGTCAACAGCCTGCAGATCACATGGCCTTAAACACGTTTCAGAGCCAACCTGATGGAAAGTAAGTGTCCTACTATTTCCAGGGATGTAAAGAGTATTAAATATTTCAAAATAGGGGGGGAAATGCATACAATTTATTATCGATTATATATATACAACTACCCTCTGTGTTGGCCTTATTAGAACTAGCCAGAAAATAAAACAAAAACTAGGGCAGTGTACAAAATTTACAATCAAAATAATTAAAACAGCCACACAGAGACGGGCACAGCAATATTAAACTACATAAACTGAATACACCTGCAACTTTAACCAGAAGATAAAGCACCACCAAGGCAGCCAAGAAGACACACATACAAGATAATAACTACAAAGCAGCTCAAGGCCACAAGCAAATTAGAGGTCTGCAGAGGCAACACAGCTGCTCTTGACATTCTCATCTGGACAGTGAGTTACATCAGTGAGTTTGTTGTTGTACTCACCTGTAAGAACGTCATTCTTAGAGTTGTGTACTGTGAAGTCCCCCCGCATCCAGCTCTAGGTTCAGCTTCTTTTTGCTTGTTTATTCCTAATGCAATCAAGACTAGGTCAAAACCTATGTGGCTGACCACATCAGGTCAATGTGAGCTTTTGTGGGCAACACTGGAAACGTGGCGCTTCCGTGACGGCTGTGGGACGTGTTCATTTTCATGCGTGAAAACAGATAAGTCTTCAGGCGTGACATGTGTATCTTGCGCGACTCACGCACCAAAAATGTAGAGAATAGGAGGCCTGTTTTACCGCGAGCCGCGCACAGTTCTCGGTCAAAATACACGGTGAAAATGAATTGTGATGAGTCCTATTGATCTGCGACAGCAATATTAACATATCTTCCTATTGTAAAAGTCACAGGCATGGAGAGTAAAGTAGGTCAACACTTCCTGTATCCCTTTTCTAGTCTTTGCGACCACTCAAAGCTGCTTTTACACTACATATCACATTCACCCATTCACACACTGATGGCAGAGGCTGCTACGTAAAGTGCCCAACTGTCAATCAGATATCACATTCATACCTGTTGGCTATGCCATCGGGAGCAATTTGGGGTTCAGTGTCTTGCCCAAGGACACTTCGGCATGTGGCCTGAGGGAGCTGGGGATTGAACCTCCGACCTTCCAATTGAAAGACGACCGACTCTACCACTGAGCCTCAGCCGCCCATTTATACACAATGCTTTTATTTTGTGTTTCCCGGGCCGTTGTTGTTGTTTTGGTTTTTTTTACTTTATTTGGCTCTGAAAGTACCGTCACTCACTCACTCACTCACTCAGTCAGTGAGTCAGTTAGTTAGTTACATACAGACCCATGTGTAGGGCTGACCCCGGCGTCAGCCAATAAAATAACCAGTATGCTCAACCTCTTTTGTCTAACTACGCTGCTCTCGGAAGTTTGTCAAAACCGGCATAAAGGAATCAAACATCTCCATGAAGGTGTTTTTTACACTAGATATATTCTTGTTCCGGAGTATAAATTACTAATCCATGGGTCCAACCAGTTTTGTAATTGTTTTGGTAGATCACCTCACCCAACAGCTGTGAAACAGGCTGCGCTGGCTGCAGCATAATCCTTCCCACTCACACACACACACACACACACACACACACACACGCGCTCAGTACCCCCTTAACACCTTTCCTACATCACAAATTAATATCACAAAGAAACATTACAGTGCCAAGAAATATCTATCCACACATGCTACTGCAGTGCCCATTCTCTCACTCTCTTTTTTTCCCTCTCACACACAAATCCTCTCTCCCTGCGTGACACAAGCTCTCTCACGCACCGGCACACACACACACACACACACACACACACACACACACACCCTATATGTTGTCACTGTGCTGCCAACTCATCCTCTGCTTCCCTGCTCACTCCCATTTAAAGGCCCGGCACTAATGGGAGCTGATTGGCTTTTGGCAGACACAATTTAAGATGTGTAATAAACACATACAGATTTTATTGTACAAAGCAGCAAAAAATTTGATTCGAAGACTAATTCTCTTGTTTGCCCCACTTTTGGTCTATTTTGACTATTCATGACTTTATAGTACAATGTTTTGGTATCACCTCAGCCCGCAGCTGCAACATGGGCTGCAACGGCTTCAGCGTAGTCCTTGATTATTTTGTATTTTGAACTTGTCAATTAAGTAAGATCAACTTGGTTCAGTAGTTTATCTCAACTTAAAACTCTCCTGTGTCCTCATTTTTGAGTTACTGCTGATTCATTGAGATGAGTTACGTCAAATTTCTTGGAGGATTGATCGAAGTTAACTAACTTCTTTTATTAAGACAAACAGTTTCCGTTTCCTATTCTTTAAATAAAAGTTTGATCCCTCCACACTTAATGACGCTGATGTTGATGATGATGATATTGAGGATGTTGTTGATGCTGATTAGGATGTTCAGCATCAGGTTCATTGGTGACTCTAAATTGAAAGAGAGCGTGAAAGTTTTTTTTGTATCTATGTGTCAGCCCTGTGAGTGACTGACGATCACTCCAGGGTGTACCTTGCCTCTCGTCCAATGACAGCTGAGATAGGCTCCAGAACCCCTGCGACCCTGAACAGGATAAGCGGTATAGATAATGGATGGATGGAATGGATAATGAACCTTGTACCTTTTAGTCATTAAACCTTCAAAATACGTGGTTTTAGGGTCCAGGTTTTAATAACTGAATAGCAGTTTGTCTGTTTAATTCTAATTTATATGTTTAATGCAGCCTTTTGAAAACGTCTGCCAAACGCTCATCAGCTCCTATTAGTGCCGGGCCTTTAAATGGGAGTGAAGCAAACAGAGGATGAGTTGGCAGCACAGTGACAACATTAGGCTGTGTGTGTGTGTGTGTGTGTGTGTGTGTGTGTGTGTGTGTGTGTGTGTGTGTGTGTGTGTGTGTGTGTGTGTGTGTGTGTGTGTGTGTGTGTGTGATTTTTGTGTAAGACAGGGAGAGAGGATATGCATGTGTGTGATGTGCACTGCAGTGGCATGCGTGTCTGCCTCTTCCTTTGCACTATAATGTCGGCCTGCATCTTTGTGACATGAATTTGTGATGTAGAAAAGGTGCTACGGTGGTGCTGAGAGTGTGTGAGGAATCGTGGTAGCACATATGGCAAACTCAATCTGTGACAACTCAACTCCTCTGTCTTCTCCGATAAAGTGGTGAAGGTTAAATGGTTGGAGGATGTCACAGTCACAAAGGAAGAAGCACTCAAACTCACGCTCTTCATTCCTCTCTAACACACGCGCGCCTTAAAGATACTAAAGGGTGCAAAAAGCATCCCCTCTAACACGTGTACGGAGGCAGTCCGCTGTGTAAACAGGTGCTTGAACAATATGTGAGAGTATAAATATACCAGTGTGCTTTGCGCTCCACATGCAGCTTCATTTGCATTTTTAAAGGCACTCTTATTCTCGATCCTCTATTGACACACTTTGTTTTTGTTTTTAGAGCGCTAACACGTAAAGTGTAATTCAGTCTGTCGTAATTCGCTCTATTTTAAGAACAGCCAGCAAATGAAAGCAGCGTGTTTTTGGACGGCCTCTGCTGGCTTGGAAAGGTTTCAATCAGGCACACTGAGGCGACTCCTGCTGAACTTTGCTGCTATAGTGACGCCTTGTGGTTAAAAAGAAGTACTGCATCATCACTGCTTTATAAGCTAGTGTAAGATTTGTTTTGTGAAGTTTAATGTAGTTGTCCTTTTTCTTAGGTAATTGGGATAATTTACATAATTAGATTTAAGTCTTAACATTTATATTTACATGGTATTCTATTCCTTTTATTCTGAAAGGTAACTATTTGACATGGTGCGCTCTGCCTGTAAGGTTACTGATGATTAAGATTGGTGGAGTGATATGGTTTTTGTACCAAGACACAGAAGAAGTAGTCCCCCTGCTTTCACTTCACCCACATCCCAAAGGTATAGTAAATTAAGTATAACAAGTTTATAGATATATATGTGGGTGCAGTTTTTGTACTGTAGCATAAATATTGCCTTTGTATCGACATTCCCAACATAATCACTCTGGGTGATTGAGCTGAAACGCTCAATCTTTTTTATATGAGCCGAGCGCGGACAATTATTGCTCCTTAGTTAAAAAGATGAATTGGGTCAGACACTTTGAAAGAAATTAGGGAGACCTTGACTTGGCTAATGGCACAGAAAGGATGTCTTTGACTATTAGAAAACTAATTAGGGACAACTTCAGGTGGAGAGAGGAGTTCACAAAAACCAAATTACAGGTGACTTTGAACTTTCGAATCTGTCGTCAGCTCTCTGTTTTTTTTTGTCAGAAATGATCCCCCAAACATCAGGGACCTACTGCGATATTTCCTTCATGCTTTTACTTTGACACGTCCAAACTCCCCAAGCTCTTCCTTCATGGGAACGCATCCGCATCATGATGAATGAACCTGTCTACCATCTGATCTAAAAGAGAGACTGCAAACATGTTTACGAGGCCTTATGAAGAGGGACTCTCCGAGCACTCGGAAGCTGTAAACACTTTTCTTTTCAGTGTTTATTAGTCATGTGCAGAGTTATGTATCCTGCCCCAGATTATAAAATCTAACCGCTCCACCACAGCCACTAAAAGTTTTGTACGAGGACATTCATTCACACCCAATGAAACGAAGAAATGAGCATTAGTCTCTTTCTTTCCTCTGTGTTATACTTAGTGCATAAATGATTGTCTGAGAGGCCTCAGTGGATCAGCGAGCTTCACATTTGCATTAACAGCTTGTTTGTGACGTCAGGGCGCTGTAAGTGATATAAACAGCCATTTAGCAGCTTTCACAAGCCTCAGAGAGGTTTGATTTTACAATAGCTGGGAGATGAAGCATGACTGTGAACGCAGCGTGTTAAACACACTGTGTAGATCGTCCCTGGTTAGAAGCCTCATGACAGCGTCTGTCATGTTCTCTGTCAAACACTGTTAAATAAGTGCTTTATAAGCTTTATGCTAGAAAACAAGAGAGGTTATTTTTCAATCATCAGACACTCCCTTTGTTTACGTGTGGGTGTGTTGTACCTATATTGCCCATAACGCAATCTTTTGAACGTCTCATAGACATAAGCAGGAACTCCCAGAGAGTAATTTACTTTTTTGGGGATGTAAACTTTAGATGTGCTGTTTGAATCGAGTATGCAGTATATTTGTGCAGCTTTGGCTTGGAGGTAGAGCAGGTCCTCCACTAATCAGAAGGTCGACTGTTGGATACCCAGCTCTTCCAGTCGGAATGTGCTCCAACTTGCTCCTGAGGGCAAAGCCAGTGTGTGTGGATCCTGATGGGCAGGCAGGTACGTTGCATACGTCATGAGACATGTAAGGCACTGTGAGTGGTTGGGAGACTAGAAAGTTATTACATCAGTACACTATATTTACCATTAACTATTATATGGACCTGCATCAAGAGTCAAATTACGCAACATTTACCAGAATCAGCTTAGAACAAGGATGAGCACACTTGGGCATCCTGCAAACAGACATTTAAAGTGTATACGCCATTGAACCGTGCATATTCCACTTGTCTCCTTGTGACTTATCAGCTTAAAACTGTTTACACTAATATGCATGAAAAATTATTTTGATAATCACGCTATTGCATTATTTGGTCATGTGTGCTTTTCCTTTTTAATGCTTTAATGACTCGAGACTGATGGATGTACTTTAAAGATTTACTTCAAAGCCTATTTGAGTCAGCTTGTGTCAATTTAAGTTGGAATTGGAAAATATTTAGCTGGTAAAAGTGCCATCTTGTTTATTTTGGTGTGTGTTTGTATTATTACATAGTAAATTATTTGTGTATAGCGTGTGTGTCTTGAGAGGCTGGTGTGCTCCAGGCAATCTGCTACTGTGCAGCTCTCCAGGGATATCACCAAAGGCCCCAACTCTCTCTCGCTCTCTTTTACACACACACACACCCTTACAACAATTTCTTCTCCACCCTGTCCCCGTCTATACACACAAACTCACATGGGGGTTCCCTTTGTGTCTGGGAGGCGCTGCCCCGGCTTCATTAGTATCTGTAAACAAGCTTAACGCAGAACAAATCAGCAGCAGCAGAGATGTTAACATCTACACTGCCATATGGAATACAGAAGACAAGTCACAACTGACTGCTGAGAATACACTTCACAGTACACATTAGCATCTCTCAAGCTTTCAGCGCTGTGCAGCTGGCTGTTGAGCTAATGCTGACAACATGCTTCAGTACATATGGCTGAGCTTTATAAACACTGTTTCTACTAACATTTATGAGGTGAAATCATCATTTTGGTTTCACAGTGTAAATATTGAGTTATTTTATGCATTTGTAAAGATCAGGAGAGCCTGACTGAAGAACCATCTTATTGTAAAATGTGTAACAAACAGAGTCCTATCACACAGGTGTGATCACAGGATGATCCGTACACTTCAGGAGCATCTTCCTGAGATTCAGTTGCAGCCCCCTCATCAGGAAATCAGATTTATTCCCCACCTCCACTGAAGCAAAGATTACTTTGTCTTTGATTCCATTTATTTGTTAATTATTGAGGAACAAACTGTAACTGGGCTTAATAACTTTTACATTTTCATGGGTATCATGTCTATGTCCATGGTCAAGGTCCATGTCCATGGTCAAGGAATAAACGGTTGCAGAATCAGCTTTCTCAACAGGTCAGCAAAGCCAAGACACACCACTAAAGAGCAAGTACCTCACATTTCTATTTAAGTTAATGTCCTTTAATTCCACCACAGTTTTACTTGTGTGATGGGTGTACTGAGAAAAATCGTGAAAAAGTAAAATGTAAATATTTAACAATGTTACGGTGTAAGTTTACAGTAAATCTCTTTATATCTCCGCATTACTGTTGAGTTTATAATATTCAACAACAGCATACAGATACAATTTGATTGTAAAATAAAAGCTTAATATAGTAATTTTATCGCAACACAAAACTATATAACAGTAATTTAGGGGCCTGTTTTTATATATAGCTCTTATGCAGGAATTCTGCAGCAGCAATAAAACTTGATCACAGTTTAGCGTGGGATTGTAAAGCTACAGTACAGCCACACATTTCTGAATACATAACTTTTTTCTATGATATTTGTGTAATTATGTCACAGTAACTTGCCTTGGGAGTAATGCAAATGTCCATCCATTATCTATAGCGCTTATCCTGTTCAGGCTCACGGGGGGCTGGAGCCTATCCCAGCTGTCATTAGGCGAGGGGCGGGGTTACACCCTGGCCAGTCAATCACAGGGCTGACACACAGAGACAAACAAACCTTTCAAGAACAGATTCACCCCTACGGGCAATTTTAGAGTCTCCAGGGAACCTACCGAGCATGTCTTTGGACTGTGGGAGGACGTTGGGGTACCTGGAGGGAACCCAAGCATGCACAGGGAGAACATGCAAACTCCTTGAAGCAAAGGGCCGAGGGTCTGAGTTGAACCGGGGCTGCTGTGTCAAGGACGGAGCCTCTGTACATGGGGTGCACGCCGGTTTAGCTCAACGGTTAAATCGACGGCCATATACAGAGGCTATAGTCCTCGATGAGGCGACCCGGAGTTCAACTCCTGTCTTCGGCCCTTTGCACTGGTCATCCCCACTCTCTTCCCCTGATTCCAACACTGTCGTCTCTCAATAAAGGCATGAAAGGCCCAAAAAATAATCTTTAAAAAAAGCATATAGTGAAATATTTTACAGTTAAAACAGCCTTGATATCACTTGACATATATTAAGCTATGAAAGTATCTAGGAGCCTTATCTATAAGCCCTCTGTGTTCCCTCATTTGACCCTAAATGGAGCACATTAGTAACTCACCTCTGTATCACAGCTTCACTGTGCATTGAACAGCTCCTCTTTCACAGCAGAGAGAGCCTTTCATTAACTTATCAATTTGTGTTTTGTTCCTCGAGTCTTTCCCCAGCCAAAATAACTCAAACCAACTTCTCTGGCGCTGTGTTTCTCAGAACAACAAGAGGACAGGGCGAGAAGGGAAGACTTTCCCATGATGCTTTACTCTAAAACAGCCACTAGAGGAGGTAGAAGACAAGCGCATGAGCAGCAGACACAGAAGGCCTCAGTCACATGTTGTCTATAAGTAACTAACAAAACCACAAGCATTCTGAATCACTGTCAGATGAACAGCAGCTAACAATGACAAAAAAACAGCTCTGCGGTGCAAGTGACAAACCCCTCCAAAATAAAAGCCAGATAATTTATTGAACCCTCCACCACTGAAATATAACACCCCCCTCCAGTAAGTAGCACAAACTTGATGTTTCACAAGAGCAGCTCCTGCCAATGTGCACTTCATTAGGCTGATTGCTTGTCTGTGTGAGCGACTCGCTTCGCCTGCCTGCCCGCCTTGTTCTGATTAAAGGGGAACCTCGTAAATAAGCTGCTGCCCACAAACCGTTTCCTCGTCACATCAAAGTCACACGGAAGTTGTAAGCTGGTTTTATAATTGCAACAAAGCACAGGCACCTTTTTAGAAACTTAACTCAGCCTGTTAAAAGTAGCGCTAAAATTGAGAGGTTTGGTAGGTTTAACAAATTCAAACCAAAATTCAACAGTGGTCTCACGAGTCAGTCTAATGAGAGGATGAAGAGGAGTTACAGATGAGTGACTTTTCCTAATATGTGTCAGTTTTAGCAAGCTAATATTAAATCAACCTGAAGGAGTTTTGTGAACTTTTTTCTCTTGAATTAAAAGTAAATGTCGCTGCTATAGATGCTAGTGAGATTCAGAAAAACAAATACTTGACAAAAGGTCAAATTATAGACAAAAGATTGTGTGTTTTATGTGTTTAAGTGTTTCATCCCTCATCCCTATTCACCTAAAACAGAGAGACTGTTGTTCTCACGCCACTGTCATCAAACTGCAATAACTTAGTAATGGTCGTAAATACAGAGTAAATGATTACCAGAGAGACAACACACTGTATTTCTGTGCAAACACAACACTATAAAAGTGTATTTCTGCTTTAAATAAAAAGGTCTGACCAGTGTGGTATATGATGGCTCAGTAATGACGGGAACTATCTGTGAAGTTGAATAATTTATGGGTATCATTTATGGTTTGTCAAACATTGCCTTGAAGTGACCGCTGTCTGATGGGAAACACAGACACAGATTAAACCACACAAACAGACACGTACGCACGCACTCATGTTGGCACACACACACACGCTGAAAGAGGAGCAATGAGAAAACGTGCAAAACAGCTGGATAAATGAACATGACTGCACATGTGTACATATTACTACTTTATTGTTTTGTTCATTTGAATGATAAAACATTGGCAAAAATATAAACGTATTAAAACTGCATAGTACAACATAGACCCTTTCAAAGGGACCTTCAGGAAGCAACAATATAAATACACTTTTGGTCAGAACTTTAGTACCAAATTCTCATCATAAATACACAACATGAGACATTCAAACGTTTCCAGCATCATTATATTTCAACGAGAATAAATATGTCTCTATAAATGTGTGGTGAAATAGTGTCTTTATTGCTATGACAGTAAAAGAGGAAAGAGTTATTACAATCTGTGTAGGTTATGAGCTCTTACAAGGACTAAACAAACCTGAATTTTTCTGTTTTAAAATTCAAATAAAGTTTTTTTTAAGGCAGACACTATTGCAGGATTAAGGCTGCTTCAGTGATGTGTTTTATTTGGCCTGAGTTGCTGAAACACTCTTCATCCATACAAGTGTTCAAAGTGTCTTAGTATTAAGGCCCGACATAAGGCACTGCATCGCATGAAGAGAAAGGCTTAAGTGAAAAGTTGTAACGTTGTGCGCAGTGCAAGTCCTTGCCATCTTAATTTTTGTCAAAGTAAACAAGGGAAGGACATAAACAGCTGAACGGCAACGCCCCTCCTCATATAGATAAGTCATGTAAACAGGCAGTCCAGAGGGGCACATTTGTTATTTTTATCCTCGCTGTTGGAAAAAATAGATTTTAATGTGACTTGAAGTGCTCAGGAAGTTGATTCAAATCACTCCTTGTGCAGTAGATACATCACAAACATTGTTATCAGTCACACACTCTCCTTAGCGTCCATTTTTGTGAATTTTAAGTCAGTGATATTTCCATTTTTACGATAGGTGGTACATGCTGTAGCCCAGAGGCGCAGCGTACAGTCCCAGTGGTGAAATGGGCAGAATGGGTCTGTGGTGGTGGTGGTGAAAGGCAGAGTACGACTGTCCGTACAGTGACATAGCACCCAACGAAAGCGGTAGTGTGAACCCAGGGTGTAAACCTCCAGCCGCAGCAGCCGCCACCGCTGCCGTCTTTGCGTCAGCAGCCATCTTGAGTTTCTCCAGCTCGGCCTCCTGGAGCCTCTTGGCTTTTGCCCGGCGGTTCTGGAACCAGATCTTGACCTGGGTCTCAGTCAAGGTCAGAGAGGAGGAGAACTCGGCCCGCTCTGCGATGGACAGGTACTGCTTCTGCCTGAACTTCCTCTCCAGGGCCAGAAGCTGCGAAGTGCTGAAGGGCGTGCGGGGCTTTCGGTTGGTCTTGTGTTTCCTCAGAGGACAGGCGGGACTGATGTGACCTGGGATAAGAAGAAAAGGAGAATTTAGAGTGAGGGTGAGATTTATTTATTGGACTTTCATATAACTCCTCTTAAGTCTCTGTCTTGTCCTTAAAAGCTGGCTTTACTTTGACAAAAAAACAAAACAAAAACAACAAATTAATTCGACATAAAGTTTTGAGTTGGACATCAGGACACACTTGTATCTTTTAGGCTTTATATTATGAATGCCACATGTTTAATTGTGTTAGAAATACGTTACCCTCAACATATACCAAATATCTGGCTTACTTAGAGTTATTGGATCACTTAGCAGAGCCTGCGGGCTTTATATGTCTGACTATAAACAGGTCTGTCACACATTAGACAGCATTGCAGCACAGCGTGTAGAGATACACCATTAAACTGAAAATCTTTACCAACAGAAATAAAGTTTGACATACTCAAACTAAAATGTACCGTCCATATTGCAAGCTGCAGGTCAGGATAGTGGTCTCATTTAGAGTCTGTAAAGTAAAATACATGTTTCAAAATGTGTTAAAAACTTACGGGTCTGTGCGGAAAACGCGCTGCTGGTGACCCACGGCGAGCACTCCTCTGACTCTGATGTTTCGGATTTTACCGGTGAAGAAGGAGCAGCGGTTGAACTCTTCCTGCTCCCCTCTGGAAGTGTGTACTTCTCTCGGCACAGATACAGAGAGTTTAAACCCAGAGGAGACACCGCCACCTCCGGCTTACAGCAGGTGGACTCTCCGCCGCGACCCTCCGTCTTTCTCCCGGACATGAGCGCCTCTACGCTGAACGGATGATGCCGACGCACCGCCGGAGATTTCTTCTCCTCCGTTAAGTCCGCGCGCGTACTGTCCTCCTCGGACGAACTGCACCCCAAGTCGTTTAAAGTCTCCTGAGAAGCCATCTCTCCTCCAGGTCTCATCCGAGAAAACAAGTGAAATCCACGCGGAGCAGTCAGAGAGGGTAGCCAGCTCCAGCGCGTGCGATGTTGTGGAGCTGTCAAGTAGTATGTGGGAGTATGTACATGCATCACGTTGACACGGCTAAACTTTGACCAATCAGTGCCTCCTAAAATGTCTTTGAGTGAAGCGATGCTGCCTTCAGGGACCGTCGAAAACGGGAGTTGCCTGTTTTGTTTCAAGGAGTTAAACAGACCCTACAAAACGTATTCCTTTTTTCTCCCATACTATTTTTGTTTTTCTTTTTATCATTACCATTTCTAGGTAACCAAACTACAAAGGTCAAGAACAGCTGTGCCTATAAATATATTTTTTTCATTGAGTTATCTTGAGGTCACAAGTTAGTTATTTTGTTTTCCATAATACAAAACATTTTGTTCTTGCAAGAAGTGAATCTATCACATTATAAAAGGACACTTTATTGAAATTACAAAATTATTGATCTCGAGAAAACAATTTTTTGTTTTTGTGTCATCTTTTTTTTGCTTTACAACTCGCCTTTGAAGTTGCAGCTGGGCTAGATTTCTTCTTCAATGACAGGGACTGATCTCAAGGTTGCGTCTGACAGAAACGTAATAAGTGGACACAACCTCTTGCTTTCAAGGTGAATATTGATTGTCTTCTTTCCTCAAGATAAGGAAACAATTAACCCATGATATTGGGATAATAATTAAAAATCATTGCCAGCATGGTTATTCACAGCTTCTGTACCCAACACTTCAACT
Source organism: Semicossyphus pulcher (assembly GCF_022749685.1). NCBI lineage: Eukaryota > Metazoa > Chordata > Actinopteri > Labriformes > Labridae > Semicossyphus > Semicossyphus pulcher. Next base: position 16,858,457 of record NW_027211604.1, on the reverse strand, counting down.
AATCTTCTAAAAAAAATATCACACACAGCTGGAGTACTTGAACGCAGCAAAAGTCTTCAAGGGTCACTGAAGTGGTTCAAGGAGGTTCTCACTACCCATGTAGTCAAACATTAGATCTGACAAAATCATATAAGAATAACTAGTCTGTCCAGCAGTTTCACTTCACCTAGTTATGATGTTCACAAACGATCCGATTCATTTAAACGGCTCTTTGGTGCGAACGACGGGAACCAAGTCATAGGTGAGAGCCGTTCTTTTTATAGTTGTGCCCAAATTTCACTGCTTGCCCTAGATCCAGTCCCCTTTATGCCGAATTACCACACTACTTTTTAACTGCAACTCCACTATACAAGGTCACGTGCAGCAAAGTCATGTCACCACAACAAAACGGTGAGCAACATTATAACCCTCTGCCAAGTTTGTTGTTTTTTCTTTGACAAGTCTGTAGTCTTACAGAGTTGTATCATAAACCTTTGCCAAATCAATGACGTTGATTAATTGTTCCTACATCATTCTGCTGTTTCCTTTTACATTTTAAAAGTGCAGAATTTTAAATATGCGTGTGTGTTGACACGCGAGAATAGAGTGCAGGCACGCTTGCCAGTCCGACCACTCTCTCACCTCTGATCCTATGGCTCTAAGCCATGAGATCCAGCTCCCTTCAAAGAGCCGTAATTCACAACACTAGTTGTTTCACCTGACAGCTGCTCAGTTTTGTATCATGGTAAAGTAAATCATCTTAAATGATGTTTAATGTTAAATAAAGTGTTTCAGGACTGTAGCTACTTTTTGTTAAGTGAAAAGACAAAAAGATTTCTTGGAAAACATGACGACATCACTTCTTCTCTTGTTGCCTCTTTGCTTTAATAAGTTGATTGAGGGAAAAAGCCATCAAAAAATAATAGCTGTGCTGCAGCATTATCACATGTTAAGCTTCAGTAATGGATTAGCTCTAACGCTAACCTCATGAGACTGCGTGTGTAAACACAGGGCCCCATGCGGATAATTATGGAGAATTATACCCGGGATGAAATAATGTTTATCATGTAATCCCTTTTCTTCTTTATCTGCCTCTGATTTGTTTGTTGTTCCCTTTATTGGGACTTTCCATCGTAACTCACAATGCCACTCTGTGCTATGCTAGAGCAGCTTTTCAAGGAGGCTGTCACAGTCAAATTACAGAGAAAATTACTTCACTAAATTACAGATTTACTTTTTCAAAATCCTTGGCACAGTCCAGCGGGTGTCTGAGGCGCGACTGGACCCAAAGGAGAGGAGACATTCGTATGTCGACTCATTCATCTTCTTGTCCTATGATTCAATCCCATTCTCTGCACACATTACACATGAAGTTGCTCATTGTGACCCTCGTGAAGCGACTCTTTGTGAAATTTCCACGCACAATTTCACGTAATGTCAGATGAAAGTGCCTGACTCCTGATGACAATTTCACACATGTTCCAGCGGCTTATCTGAAGAAACAGTCCTTTGAAGATGGGTGAAATGTTCTAAGCTGAAAGGATGTTTCACATATTTCAAGATTGTTTTTCCCATGGTCACGCTTGTTTAAAGCTTTCTTGTCTGTCGCCTAATTTCTCATATTTAACACCCAGGACATTATCAGTTGATAGTGAATCACTCCTTCACATTAGAAGGCCTCATCCACACTCCTGATCGGCTAATAATGTCTGAGTGGGAGAAGCCGGGATAGTTTGGGTTTGTGTGTGTTTGTCCTTCACACACAGCAGCGCAGCGCTCTTAGAGCCTCCCATTTCCAAAAGATTAAGTTGCCTTTGAGATTATTGTATTCAAAACTAACTGTAAGCACAGGGAAAAGTCTCAAACTACAGAGAGAGAAATACAGGCTACACATTTTTACAGTACAATCATTCTTTAAAAACACGCATTTGTACACGTTTCCCAACATCCCGCAGGATACATTTATATACAGCCAACATATTTGACTCTACATATTTATGTGCAGCCAGAAAGCCTGAGTATCCTGTCTGTGTCGGCCTGTGGAGCAGAGCTGCGTTCCCAGGAGGCCGCCTTATTAAAGTGGGGTTATTTCACAGACAATCAGAGGTTTGTGAAGGCGCCAGTGAGCGGCCAGATGAAAGGAGCGACTCCTCAGGGGAGAAACTGTTGCCTTTTTTTTTTTTTTTTTGCAGCTCTGTTCAGGATCCCCACCTCCATCCTCCTCCACCCCCTCCATATCTCTCTCTCTCTCTCTCTCTCTCTTTTTTGGCTGTGCCCGCACACCCGCAGGCACCTTGTCAGTCATTATTCACCGAACTCGTTCTTGGCTGAGTGTCAGTGACATGTTTCCTCCTTCCCTCTCTCCTGTCTTCTTTCTAGCACTATTTTGTGCTGCTATGTTTTGTTTATGTCTTTATATGTTACATATAATTCATCCCTTCCTTTCTTTCTTCTTCACCTTTACTGTATAAGACTTTGCTGTTTCAGTTTGTCTCTTCTCTCATAAATTCTTTATTCCTGGCCTTCATTTTTATTTTCTTCCTTCCTTATTTCCCTCCATCCTTTTTGTTGTGAAATCCAACTCCATTCTGCTCTTTCTTTGTTTATTTCTTAGTTTGTTTCTTTCAAAATAGAAAGATTTCTAAAGTAATTCTTGGCATTAGTGCTAATTTATCTTTCCAACCTGTTGCAAAAGGAAAACTGCCAATCACAGATCCTCTAATGACAGAAATATTTGGCACTCATTTAATTGTCTTATTTTGTAACATAACCCATCTGGCACCAAATACGAGCTACAGCCTGTACTGACAACAGATCTATAAACTGCTTCAGGCCCAAGTTGAGTTATGCTAAATCTGAGGTGTGCACAGTTGTGAATGCAAGGGAACTGATACACATACAGAAATGGGTATATATAATTAAATGCATGTCAAACATATACAGCGTTTTAGACATGCAAATTATGTATATGCAGCTTTGTGTGAGCATGGATCCAAAGAGAAGCAAGAGAAGAAGGGGGAGGAATAAAGGAAGGATGGGAGGAAGGAAGGAGGAGGGGTAGAAATGAGAGGGGCGCTCTCCTGGGTGTAGCAAAATTACCCACACATCCCACTTCCTTTTTTCCATAATATCATTTAAGCCTGATAATAACGAAAGCAATTTGTCTGAGCATGTTTGTGCGTGTGTGTGGATGTGTGTGTGTGTGTGCATGTGTCACAGAAGCCTCTGGTTGTGTGCGTCGGGCACACCTCAGAGCATTGTAATTACAGCAGCGGCTTTGAAGTGGTGGAATGTTTGGTCGGGATAATCAGCAGGCTGTGCTGCACTCACACACTATTTACATTCCCATTAAAGCGGTCGTTCACACCATCAAAGCAGTAAATTCATCCATACTGATACTTACCGGGTACAAGGAAGGGGAAGGAACATGTTATAACATCAAATGTGATGGGTTACATCAGGAAGATAAGTGCTTCGCAGTACAGTCATAATATGTAAATAATCTTACACGATATTAGTTGTTGAGATGTAACAGGCAATGAAGGGGACAGACAAAAGGACTTTAACCAGTCTTCAGGTTTTCAGGACTTTAACCTGAAAACAAATGCCTAAGAAAAGTGTTCTGTTTTTTTACTTGTTAAGATCATAAAAACCTTTCAAACAACTTTGGGCTATAAAACAAAATTGATTTTACTTGATATAATCGGCACCCTAGACCTCTCAGACACCCAGAAAACGTGTTCTGATGAAATTGCTTCCTATTTCAATGCCTATAGCACCTTTGTTGTTTCACTCTTCTAAACAGGAAGTAAGTTTGGAAACTAACCTCCACAAGGGCCAATCAAGGTGGTTGACAATTATGATATTCAAAAGATTTTTTTCCAATGTTAAACTAACAATCCCGAAGATTTGCATTTAAATAAATGTCTGTTAAGTCACTATCTGTCACCGAATGAGGTAACACAATGGTGATTGAGCCTTTGGCCCACTGATGAAAGTCTTTGCATTTGCAGTATTACAGACTGGTTGTCTGTGGCGACTTTCGTGGAAAAAATCACAAGCGGCGCCCAGTAAGTGACGCGTTTTCCATCACCCAGCAGTGGTTGGTCTGCCAGAGAGGGTAGGCGGAGCTAAGCGGCTGCTTTTCCGGTCTCTGCAAGTGTTGCGAGTAAACAGTAATCTACTATGGCTGAACAAACAAAGAAAAGATCGATGACTACAGATACAACTTCAACAATAAGTGAAAATCCAAAGAAAAACAAACAAATTCGACGCTCAGATGAAGGCAAACAGTCTAGAAGGGAAAGCAACTGTCAGCGAGGAAAATCAAGAGGTACAACCAGAGCCAAACGTGGACGTTACAAATGCTTTTACAATTACCGTTTATCGCCATGGGTGCCGCCAAAGAGAACGAAACGAGATTAGCACTTTAATCTCCTATGGGGAATTTGTGCAAAGTCAAATATAAAATAATCAAATTAATGCACACCGGTTTTTTTCTTTTTTTTTACCAGTAAATAATAATACATTGTCCATACAAACCATATAAAACATAACTCCACTAACTTTTTCTAAATTGGTTTGAAAACATTACCTCAGACTGCACAATTTATTGAAATATTAACTCTATATGTTTATATCTTTATGACACTAACTTAAAGTAAATTTAATGAACAATTGTGTCAATTTAAGTAGGAGTAAGTGACAAGTTAAGGTGACAGTTATGAGACATGTATGGGTAATAGCAGCAACATTTTAGCAGTATGGGATAATACAGTATGATATGAGGTATAAGGTATAGTATAGTATAAGGTGCAATATAAAACCAGAAATAGTTACAGTATGTATATATGTATATAATGTAGTATGATATGGAATTTTGAGTAAATAGTAAAAATGTAATATAAAAGTGAAATTGCAGTAGTATAGTAGTGTAATATAATATAGTATTCTATAAAATACAGTATGTGGTATCAATACTAATAATATATTTATAATGTAATAATTTATAGTAAGACTGGCAGAGTATTGGCTGTAATATGGTGTTGTACAGTACAGTCTTTTGCAGTATGTATGGTATAATATGAATATATATAACAAATACTATAATATAATATACTATATAATTACAGTAACATTAAGACTTATAATAATATAACATAGTGCAGTATAATATGGAGGTAAATAGTAAGTACAGTATAGTATATGAAGATATAAGAGTGTATATTAAGTCTCTCGTCTACACACATCCAGTCCTAAAACATACTCATGTTGTATAGCACTAAAGCTCCACAAACTTCTGTCTTACATACTTCTCAGTAAGACAAGTAACTCGTCAAACCAGTGGGACATGTTGCAAATGACTAACTGACACATAGACACTCAATGTAATCGCACTGTTTTCACACAGATTAAAATGATCTTAGTGCTGTCACCCACTTCACCCCTCCCTCCCTCTCTCTCTCTTTCTCCCTGTCCCTCTCTCTCGCCCTGAGCTTCCCAGGCCCTCCAAGCCTCCGCCTGTAATGCACCTAAATGACTACCTTGAATGCTACAATGGCGCCAGGGCCAATTAGCTGTTAACACTGGAGACAGATCTATTCAGAAGCCGGAGAATGAGGCCTCCTGTAACGTGAAAGATTGATGCCCACTTTGCTAATGACAAGAGAAGGAGGCAATCTGTTGCTTGACTCAGCCCTGGGCTATGTTACAGGATAGTCAGCTGATTACTGCGAGGCTGCAGAGGGGAGGGCTGAGAAAATTGGAGATGAAGTATAAGCCATTTTAGGGGTTGAATGGAGGACTTAAACGTACAGAAACACACTCATTTATATAAGTGTATGTTTGCAAGTAGTATAGGACTGATGTTTGGTAACCATAACACATTATGCCGAGTTAGCTATCCCTTTAATGTGCTTGGTTGGATAAGAACATCACTGTACGCAAAGCCGAAAAACAATACCAAAAAAACAATACAATGCCACTGTTGCTTGCTCATTGGTGGATTCATGTTAGAAAAAACTACAGTTCCCATAACAACATTGCACAGCCATAATGGTTGAGAATAACATGATATAAGCACAACACTTGTCACATGTCACCTTTATATAAAAGAGTTATCACACCATATCACAAATACAGAACAGCGTGAGCTGAGGCTGTCAGGGAGCACGCTGCTGCATGCATGTGAACACACACCTCTGCAAAGCATCGCTGAGCAGGAAATATGGGGCAAAGTGGTGACACCCAACTCAATCACACAGTCATATTGAAACATTTAGTCCGTGCCAAAAGGAATGTATCGGTACCTGTCTCTTTGTGATTATACTAACAAACTGTTCCTTTGAAGGTGGTAATTGCTTGGGTAATCGCCAGGTGCAATTAAGTTTTTGGAACTGTTCTCTGCTCTTTGATGGCGTTTTGAACGCTACGTAGCCTACCAGTATGTACTTATCCACTAATGCAGGTTCACAGCTTCACCTCAGCATAACCCGTCATTATCAGGTCCTTCTTTCAATTCAGGAGTAAAATATTACACCTTGAAGGGGTTTGGAAAGTTTTGCACATTCAAACTTTGTGGCCTCTTAACCTTTTCGTACCCCATAAAATTGTCCAAATAGGTGTGCTTTTGTTCCCCTCTTGCAGGTTGGCTCTTGTGTTGGTACCGCAAAGACATTATCGCTAACAGTAGTAAATGTAAAACTCTTGTAGAGCCATCCCAGCTGGAAATGTTGAAAACGTTCTGAGAATGTCACGTGCGATGTTTTTTATGCGCGGGAAGTTTTTATTTGGCTCCTTTTAATAGCAGGAGAACGTTCTCTGAAAACATTTTCAGAAAGTTTCAGTGAGAATGTTCAAATCACGTTTCAGGAACGTTTTATAAATCACGTTCTGATAGTTGAGGCCGTACTAACATCCTGAAAAGATCCTCAGCATGTTGCAATAAGAATGTTCTACCTTTGTTTTTATGTAACGTTGAGCAAATGTTTTATTAAAAGGCTTTCGGACATCCCAGGGCTCAATAACATCCTGAAAATATCTTCAGAATGTCGCAGTTAAAACAATTTGTCTTAGTTTAACGTTACAAGAACTTTATTTGAAATGATAAACATCCTTAAAACGTTCTTTGATTATTATATTAAAACATTTCTTTCAAACGTAATTAGAACTTGTAGGTAATGTTAGCCAGTGTTATGGGAACGTTCCCTGCTAGCTGGGATGTAAGTGCAATACAAATTTAGCTCAGACGCTAAGCTTACTTATCAGATAGCATCACAGGAACCTACACTCAGTTACAAAAATCCAGTACACTTGGAGAAGAAGATTGGGTGCCCATTATTAAAGATATTAAGGATAAGGTTCAATATGGAATTTTACAGATACCTATTTATGCAATATCACACACAAGGTCATGCTGCTGCTCTGAATCTCAGCATGGCTGTGATTCGGTCATAGGTCTTAAGATGTGAGCCGAGTGCCGAAGATAATCAAAGTCATGCTGAAATTCAGAATAACAGCATGGTCTTGAGTGTGATATTGCTTTTATACAACAGTTCTACAAACAGTATATATATTATATATATATAGTGTATTTAACTATTCATTCTTCCAACCCAACACAACTAGTTCAACAACTTGATTGGAGGGACTGTTGCCGAGCAGCACATAAACATTTTCCGGCACATTTGCGACTTTCTGTGTGTCTACGTTACTGCAGACTAGCTACTTTTAACTGTGTACATTTATCTGTATATTACCATTTATCGTGCAACCGGTGAAATCCTTGTCCTGTTATACGTCAGCACTCATAGAATGCCTCCGATCAAATTACTTGGTTGGAGATAACTGCTGTAATTGTTGAGTATACAGAGGACTAGCTGTTGCATGTTTTCTATAAAACCATGGAAGTTTTCAGCTGACCTGGCATTCGTGCTTTCGGAAATTAGCCACAGAGTGCCACTAGGATCAGAGACATGGAGCATCATCAGACCTCTGTGACTCAGAGTGCATCACGGGCCTTATGACTTCAGTTTCCGTGTCAAACACTCAGCCTCCGGAAAGAACAAGACAAACTACCCAGGGGCCATTTTTTGCCCCTTGAAAAAACCTTGTATAGTTCCTTTTGACACACTATATCTTAATAACTTCTGACAGGCAGAATTTACGACAAGGCCTCATGTAAATCACAAGCAGGCTTGTTATTATGAAGAGGCACTGAAATGGTATAATTGTTTCTAAGTGGTGCTGGAAGGACAAGTGTGCATGTGTGTGTGTTGCATGTGATCATATGAACACGCACAGTATTCTGGGAAGTTTTCCAGAGATTGGGGGAATCCACCTTCCACACGACAAACAACTTTAACCACAGAAACAAATCTCTTAAAAGAATTTTTTGTCTCACTACAGCAAATAACATTTCCTTGTGGAGAAAGCCACAAGTTTCCCAGCTATTATGGCCGTGTTACACGCACCCTGCCAGTTATATGACAGTGAAATGTGCTTACACAAGAGGCACAAAGAGACAAATATAGATTATGTGGGCAAGACGTTTAAGGCAGCTGTGAATAGACCAAAATGTGTACTAAATATATATATTTTTTCAACAATACTTTGATGAAATATGCTGCTCTAAAGAATATAGTATCCTTTTAATTTGAGCCTTGAAAACTAGATCGTAACTTCAGATATCTCCCTCATTATGAACACTTAAAGCTACTCTGTCATATCACAGTAGTTTTGTCCTTTATCCTCCTCTTTAATATCTACCATCAATCTGTTAAGACTAACAGTATGACCTTAAATGTCCACTCATCTTTACTGAGATTCAAGTCCCAGGCTTTTTGTTTTTGTGTTTAACCACCGTGAGGTAAAATCAGTGTCTACAGAGAGCTTCTTTTATAGAGTCATAAAGAACAAAGCACTTAACTGAATAAACAAATCAGCCACTCTGCCAAGACAAGGAAAGGAGAACATCAAAGCTGCTCGTAATCATTTTAAAAGGTCAGCGTTTAGGGAGGCTGGTTTTACCGACTGACTCATTGGTTAGTTAGTCGGCTGGTGTGTTTACTGTGAAGCACGGCTTGTTGGCTGGCTGAATACATGCCTGAATATGAACCAGAGAGATATGAAATGAGGTGTAAGGCTCGTCGGATCTGACACCACAGTGGATCAGGATACTCTTTGGGAATTTCCACTCTTGGGCGTGTGTGTTTGTGCTGCTGCAGACTCGAGCCTCAGACTCTCTGCTGTTTAATGAGCGAGCGACGCCAGGCACAGTGGGACCGCGAAGGACACAGCTCGGATATGATGGAGAGTCCAGAGAACACAGACGCACAACTGCTCTGATCTTTGCTCTGACCCTGCAGAGTGAGAACTGCCACTGGGGTCCTTTGCGGCGACCCTTTCTTTGCCTTCGGGGTCGAAGGTCACAAACCTCTGTGTGCGCCCTTTGAAATAGAGCAACAGGGGCTTGCTGCTGGACTGATTGGCAGCATGGCAATTACCAGAATGCTTGTCCAATTTATCGGCGTCACCTTACAGCCATGAGAAGAGGATTGAGGCAGTAGGCAGACATTATCCCATTTCATTATGGGCATTAGTGAGGAGGCATAAGATTACCACTGTGGAAGGCATCTTGTGAATGATTATTTTGTGGGTATAACACATTAATTGGCTCAGATTGACACTGACCAATAAAAAATCTGTCTAATCCCAGAATAAGATGGTCGGACATCAAGAAAGTCCAACAAATCAAGAGTTACTTTCATATACTTCATATATCACCTTTATATATTTATTGACATTAAATGATGTGGAAGTGAAGATGGAAGTGCACACAAAGTTTAACCAGGGAGTGGTTTTTGGGAAATCAAATACAACAGACAGTTTGGGTAATTATTGTAAAACTGCTTTTGTCAATATTACATAACTATTCATTAAATAGCTGACAATTTCACTCAGCGTGTCTTTCAGTAACCAACCATGTGAATACAACCTAGTCATTGTTGAGTGTTGAGTGTAGCATCTATGTTGGCCTGATGAATTGTGAAGCGTGGACAGAAAACTTTTATATATTTCCAAATAAACAGTGAATCAAATGTTTATGAGTACGTTTTTTCTGCTCTCATCTCCATTGTTTACAGAAGTTAGTCAACAGCTGTGCATCCGTGCACCATTTAGCAGCAAAAAAAACAGCTATTTACCGAGTGCTTGGTGGAGACCAAAAACAGTCAAAACTAAAAAACTAAAAGTGAAAATCAGAATTACACTCACCAGCTGGCCCAAAATTATGACGAGCCCTTTTAACATTGCAATTCTGCCACAGTGACATAACGAAGCTCTGCCGTTATGCTGCCTTTGCCATTTTACATTGGACCAAGCAACGTTGCATAGCGTTTTGGCTTTGCAGGAGCAAAACATGCGTAAGGTGTAAACAAACATGTGAGTATGTGAAGCGCGTGCTTTAGTCTGCCCGGAAACTCAGCCTCATAATTGATAACAAGCTAACCTTTAAGGTTCATGTGGCCTCAATTTGCAGGTCAATTTGCCCTGTACAACATCAGGAAGATCAGACCCTACCTTTCAGAGCATGCAACACAACTGCTGGTACAGGCTCTCGTGATATCATGCATTGACTACTGCAGCTCCCTACTGGCAGGCCTTCCTGCATGCACATTCAAACCTCTGCAGATGATCCAGAACGCAGCAGCGCGACTGGCCTTCAATCAACCCAAAACGGCACATGTCACTCCACTGCTCATATCCCTCCACTGGCTCCCAGACGCGCTCGCATCCAATCCAAAACCCTGTTGCTCCTGCCTACCTAAACGCCCTTATCTAGTTCTACACTCCCTCCTGCCCACTACGCTCCACCAATGATAGGCGCCTGGTACTCCCATCACAACAGGGCCCTAAGTCGCTTGCTAGACTCTTCTCCTCTGTAGTCCCCGGTGGTGGAACGAGCTACCAAACTCCATTCGGTCCGCAGAGTCCCTTTCACCTTTAAGAAGAAGCTAAAGACCAAGCTCTTTCATGAACACCTCCAAACTTAATGATAGTGATGGAAATTGATGATAATTACATTGAGGATGTTGTTGATGATGATAAAAAAAAAAAACATCCTGTGCACTGCCTGTCAGCACCAGTGTCCGATCACACTTGAAGCTGTTTGTTGGCACTTACTGACTTTGTTCCCTCCTGTCCTGATCGTTGCGTGTGTTGTATTAACTCTCAGATGTGCATCGCTTTTGACAAAAGCATCTGTCGAATTAAACTGTAATATTGTTACATTGTTACGCCTCTGTTACTACCTCCAATGTCGGCTCAAAGGAGGAGCGACTTCACCGTACCATTCCGCCTCCGTGTGTTTTACATAGAAGACCAAAACGTAGCACACCAAACATAGCAAACGTAGCCTTGGACTAGCAGAGTAAAAGGGGTTATTGCGTTTCCCCAGCCCCCAAGTGGACAAACAATCATTAATGCAGGTTTTAAGGCTTGAGATTTTCACCTTTATAACCTCACTAAACAATAATCTAAGTGTGATTCTTTCACTCACTCTGTCTCCTGCTCTCTCTGCTGCCATGTCGGAGCCCCCCACAAGCTTTTTAAGATGGGCTGTCTGCTGAGCTGTGGATAATTGTTGAGTGTTATACCAGCCAGGAAATGCAGTGATGAAGACCAGATGACAAGACAAGAGAGAGAGAGAGAGAGAGAGAGAGAGAGAGAGAGAGAGAGAGAGAGAGAGACATGTGGGCTGAAGGACACAGATCAGGCAGTTTATACAGTAAATGTGACAATTAGTCCATTTGCACTCCCAAATCAGCTCCTAGATGATCATCAGCATTTCATTAAAGTCAGATGAGCGTCATGTGTTGTTAACAAGGTGTTTGTGTTACGCTTCACTTTATTCCTAACTAATTGAACAACAATTACCCATGATTCAGCAGTACTTGAGCAGCACTTAAAGCCTACTTGCTTGTAATTTCCCCTGAGGCTGTGTTCTTGCACAATGACTACATCTGCCAGCTTGACCCGGCTCAGTTTGGAGGAGTGAGTGACATTGTTTGCCTTTAGAGTAATGGCTGTCATTATGGTGAATTACTACTCTGCCCCAAACACCCAAACATTCTCTCAAACAGCAGCCCACAGCGCTCCGTCTCTATCTGCCGCTCTGCTGCTGGTGCCTTGTTACAATCAATTAGGCTGATTACAAGCACTATCTTCACCACTTCAAAGGAGGGCCATTACAGCCGGTCAGACTAACTGTCTCTTCACTGTACTGCCCTGTTGTTTGTCTCAGAGCGAGAGGCCTTACATATGTTACGCTTGCACATTTGAGGCGCTGAAATCTGTTGATAAAGAGAAAAAAAGTCCAACAATGTTAAAAAAAAAAGACCAAAGAATGACTGACAGCTAATGATTTGAAGACAATCGGTGTCGTCTGTCCTCCTTTCAAGTTAAAGGTTGACTCCCCGACAGGTCAAATAATAAACCGAGGGACACAGAGAGAGGGAGCGAGACAGCAAGTCTAGACGGCCTATTTAGGGACCCTCCCTCATTGCTTTGTTCTCCGCCATGTCTACAGGTAATTACCCCAACAAACTACCAGGAGCCCTGTCAAATCCGAGGGAAGTGAGAGGGAACGTAGATGAAAAAGGAAACAATGTAGAAGAATTAATAAATGTGTGTTTGCTGTGATGCATGGAGAAGTGTCCAGGCGTGAGCATATCAGAAAGACCCACTTCTTAAAATATCTGCAGCAGTGTGTTGCCATGAAAACACAGGAAATTATTACAGTGACGATGTGTGAACACGCTCTGATGTTTGGAAAGTTAAACTTCACTGCTTCTGGTGTGAAATGTGAAATTTGTTGCTCTTTAAAATCGAGTAATTGGGTGTGTTTGCGGGCACTTAATCAACAAAAAGCAACAATGATACTTATAGTCTGTTGCCTACTTAGCCTGAGATTAAATCCAATTATAGTTTTTAATGATTGGGTATTGTGCCCACTATAACTTCAGGTCACAAGACGAGCAAAAGGGCACGCCTAGGGGTGTCGGTTCAGCTCAGCGGTTTAATCGTGGGTACAGTGGGTACAGTCTTCGACTCTCGGCCTTTCTCTAAATAAAGGCATAACAACTGCAAACTTATTAAGTAAAATAAGAAATCAAATGCAATAAAAAATGAATGTAACCAAAACTAGTTGCTAATTTGATGCTACAAAGATCATTCCTACAGTTTACTCTACTCAACAGAGGTAGTGCAAGTCCTCTAGATACTTCTATCCAAAGGCTACTATTTTTAATGCCATGCCTTGGTGTGGTGATAGCCTTTTAATAACACTAGATGCAGTTTGCCACTCATGTAAGTGTGAGAGAAGTATTCAAATTCCCTTTACACACAACAACTAAACAACATTTAATCCTCTGCAATCGCATTAAGTAGATTCTGTATGAGAAACAAGGTTTATACGAGAAATTGTGGTTTAATTTGGCGGGATTTATCGACCATCTAGTAGCTAACTGTTGCCATTTAGTCCATGTCTGCTCAATGCTTGTGAGCCACCTCAATTACATCCATTTATTATACCGCTTATCCTGTTTTGGGTCGCAGGGGGGGTCAGAGCCTATCCCAGCTGTCATTGGGCGAGAGGCGAGGTTACACCCTGGACTGATCGGCAGTTAATCACAGGGCTGAGACACAGAGACAGACAACCTTTCACGCTCACACCTACAGGTAATTTTAGAGTCACCAATGAACCTAACGAGCATGTCTTTGGAAGCCGGAGTACCTGGAGGGAACCCAAGTGTGCACGGGGAGAACATGCAAACTCCACACAGAAAGTCAGCCCAATGTCAGAACCTGGATTCAAACCAGGAACCCTCCAGCTGTGAGGTGACTAACCACTGCACCACCGTGCAGCCCCCAACTCAACTCAAAAAGTTATAACATGTCAATGTTATGTTTACAGATTGTTGGACTGCCCCCCAGTGGCCTAAAACAATCTGTCAGTGCTGGTTTATAGCGTCCACCTCGTTTTCCTCATGGCCGCTTGGCACGGGAAGATGGAAGAGTCGTTCTCAATCTGTTTTTCATGTTAGGAGAATGGTTGCCAATGTGCATGTTCTTTAACCACTGACAAAAAAAAATCCTAAATGCTTGCAGTGATTTACGGGCCAGTGTAAAATAATTAATTGAATAAATAAAACTATAAATCACTTAGCTAAAATGCACTATAATAATAATAAGATTATGACTTGAATAGTCCACATACCAAACCCCAATTACACTTTTTATCTGACTGTGTTACCATAATTACTGTGGTATTTACAAGAGCTCCACCTTCTCCAAACGACCAACTTAATTGCGCGGTGACAGGATGATTGTCATAGGCTACTATTAAACATTATTGTGGCTAGTCAATGCACATCTCTCAGGTGTTCCCATGGAATCAATGACTGTCCTCATGCAGCGGTGCGAATGTATTTATATCTGAGCATCACAACACAAGCGGAGAAGGTTAAATGTTTCTTGCGTTAGATGTTTTCTTTTATGATTTGTTGATTGATGGTTTGTGCATCCGTCATATCTGCACGTCAAAGTCTTCACAGCATGAGGATGGATCTGGAAATAACTTTTAATAAAATGTGAGGCGCCACTTGAAGCTTTATCTTAATTGTATGGAAAACAGCCGCGCACTGCCTGATCCTGCAGAGATGGAGTGATAGTGATGAGCTGGGTTTGAAGTGTTGCATCATTTTAGATAAGCCATTGAAACATGACAGCAGCAATCATTATTGTGTAAAATGCATGTACATCAGCCATAACATTATGACCACCTGCCTAATATTGTGTAGGTCCCCCTTTTCCCGCCAAAACAGCCCTGACCTGTTGAGGCATGGACTCCACTTGACCTCTGAAGGTGTGCTGAGGTATCTGGCACCAAGACGTTAGCAGCAGATCCTTTAAGTCCTGTAATTTGCGAGGTGGGGCCTCCATGGAGCGGACTTGTTTGTCCAGCACGTCCCACAGACGCTCGACTGGACTGAGATCTGGGGAATTTGGAGGCCAAGTCAACACCTTGAACTTGTGGTGTTCCTCAAACCATTCCTGAACCATGTTTGCAGTGTGGCAGGGCGCCACATGAATGGCAGGACCCAAGGTTTCCCAGCAGAACATTGCCCAAAACATCAAGCTGCCTTCTTCCCATAGTGCACCCTGGTGCCATGTCATCCCCAGGTAAGCGACACACACACACCTGGCCATCCACATGATGTAAAACAAAAAACGTGATTCATCAGACCAGGCCACCTTCTTCCATTGCTCAATGGTCCAGTTCTGATGCTCACATGCTTTCATCTGTGGACAGGTGTCAGCATGGGCAGCCTGATCGGTCTGCGGCTAAGCAGCCCCATACACAACAAACTGTGATGCACTGTGTTCTGCCACCTTTCTATCAGAACCAGCATCAACTTTTTCATCAGTTTAAGCTACTGTAGCTCTTCTGAATCTGACCACACAGGCCAGCCTTCGCTCCCCACGCACATCAATGAGCCTTGGTCGCCCGTGACCCTGTCCCGGTCCACTGGTTTTCCTTCCTTCGACTAATTTTGACCGGGAACACAAGAGCAGCAGTTATGGAGATGCTCTGACCCAGTCGCCTAGCCATCACAATGCGGCGCTTGTCAAAGTCGCTCAAATCCTTACGCATACACTCCTGCTTCCAACACATTAACTTTAAAGACAAAGGCTTCACTTGCTGCCTTACACATCCCACCAACTGATAATCACTTCACTCAACCTGTCAGTGGTCATAATGTTATGGCTGATCGGTGTCAAGGTGGGGAAAACTACAACAAGATCAGTTCTGTCAACAAAACATTAATAAGATCTTATTGTGATTCCAGTGTGATAAATTGTGGTCAGACACACCTGGAAGAAGCAGCTCTTTGGGCCTCTCTGATTATATCTTTAACGCATTTTTCACACTTGAACTTGTGTTGGGAAATAACATGTCCTCTCCATGGCATGTCAGTGGTAATACAAGTAAAGTCATTGGTTAAACACTACTGATTATCTATTATCAGTTTCTGCTGTTCCGATGATAGAGGGCTTTCACCTACCCTAACATTTCCTGTGCAAACGACTTGGTCCTCTCTCCAGCGTTAAACATGTGTTGGCACTGTGAAGGCTTCAGATGCAGAAAAGGTCTTCACACCTTTGAAGGAGAGAAAAGATTTCCTTTTGTATCTGTAAAGTGGAAAACCGCCGTACCCACCACAAAGACAGTTGCCTTTTTATTATCATGAATTAGTCTGAGCACTTATGAAAGGGGGGAAATGTTTTCATGGTTTAGGATATAATCCGTTGAGTTCTCACAGACATTTAGAGTCAATCCGTTCTGTAAAACTCACTGATGAAAGGCAGATAAGTTACAGCAGAAGACGCCTGATTGTCGTGTCTGGGCTTTAGTCTGCTTTGCTAAATTCGCTTATATCCTTTCATTCGCCTGCGAGCACAAATCGATCACTGCTTATCGCTGGGTAAATATCACGGCCATAAATCTGCAGAGTTAATTAAAATGAGTGATGTGACAGATAATGAGCGTCATGGATTGTGTCTATTGTTAATTTACTGCATCAGTAGAAAAACATGTTCGATTTGTATCATTGTGTGGGGAGACACTCAACCAGTACAACCCGTTAACCACTATCAGCTGATCTGAGAGGGCGCCCATGCACGCTCATAGGGAGTCAGTAGGTCTGCGATGTAACTACGGGCCTGGTCATGTAGAGCAATAAATTTAAAAATCAAATTAGCAGGAAGCCGATGCAGGGAGCAGGACCGGAGTTAGGCTGTGTGATCACGTTTGGCGAATCAGTTATAAGACTAGCAAGAGCTGTTTGGACCAATTGAAGTCAATGCAGGGAAGCCCAAACGGGACAAAACAAAAGCATGAACAATCCTGTGTAAGTCAGTGGAGGATTAAATGGATTTCATTTTGGAAATTAACTTGAGCTGAAAGAAACATGTCTGAACAACTCTCTTTACCTGGTTATCAAATCAAAGGCCAGACTCAAAAACAACACATACGTTTCTTGCAGTTGGCTTTGGGTCCAAGCTCGCAGATTATACCTTAAAGAATGAGGGCAACAAGACCATTCCTTTTTTATCATTGTTTGGTTTTAGGAGGTTTTAAGAAGTCCAGTGATTGATATCAGAAAGGCGTTAAGTTGTGTTAGACTGTAATGATGGAATAATTGACAGCGAAGCGTGTTTACATTAGAATAAGTAGCTGCCACAGGTCTCCCTGTCTAAACGCCGTTCCAAATCACCACCAAGCAGATCCAGAACGAAAGTACAATTTCCTGAATGGCTCTGGATTGTTTGTGCGGGCTCTCCAGCATCCAACTGCTTGTCCCTTCTGTTGCCTAGGCAACACAGGGACATCCATGAGGTCTTTGGAGTCTGCTACCACTTTCTTGTAGAACTCATCAAAGGCATGATCGGACCTCTTTTGTTGATTAACTTATATAACGCTTTTCTAGTCTTCCGACCACTCAAATCTGCTTTTACACTACATGTCACATTCGCCCATTCACACACACATTCACACACTGATGGCCAATCTCCAATCAGATCTGTGCACATTCAGACTCGATGGCTTTGCCTTCGGGAGCAATTTGGGGTTCAGTGACTTGCCTAAGGACAATTCGACATGTGACTGCAGCAGTCAGGGATCGAACCGCCAACCTTGAGAGACCACCGACTCTACCACCGAGCCACACCCGCCCCAAATAAACAAATAAAAATCTGCGGCTTTCTGCGCATCCTCTGACAACATGTTTACATGTCTGTAGGGTTCGTGACAGCTGTCCAGTAGGAGAAAATCACATCAGCGCCAGGTGCAAGTTGAAGAATATGCTGAATTTGTTGTGCGGTTTTATAAGTTTAAGCACTGTTACATGTTTTATACTCAAAAGTGGGTTGGGCCTGGGCTCTACCGGCCCTACTGGTTGAGCGGTCCATGGGTGAAATGCAGAGAAGCTGACCAGACATTGTCTGGGTAATCCATAATTTAAAGCAAATATTCAACTAAACTCTCATGATGTTCCCCCTCTACCTTTAGCAGCACCTGAAGCATCCTTCAGCAAAGCTTTTAAGCCTCTCTGTGTTTGTGAAAACTTCGGCCTTCAGCGCCTCTCAAACTGCAAGTACTTCCTGGATTCCTCCAAAAAACAACTTGTTTTGATTGAAGAAAAACCAGAATTTTAAATCTTGGCCAAACTGTCTGAAGTGACTCCCTCATTTTAGTGCTTCTCCCTCTCATTTTACCACCCTAAAACCTCTCTCCCACAACTCTAGTCCCACCCCTGCCTTTTCACACACACACACGCACACACACACACACACACACACACACATACACACACGCACACACACACACACACACACACACACGCACACACACACAAACACTCAGCAATATTGCTTTGTCAGCCGACATTTAGAAGATTAACCTCGAACTTGCCAAAGGGCATCCCGGCTCCCCTCCACCCTCGGCCTCCTCCCCCGCTTCTCTCAGCGTTTCCCTCCCTGCAGCTCGCTCTCTGTGAAGCCTTGCGCAACAAGTGGCGCCGCTGCAGAGCCCCTTGGGTATTAGAGGGTTGAGTGGCGTCCCAGAGAGCCATAATTACACCAGCACTCAGGTGATTTAAAGGTCCGGGAACATGCTGACCCACGCACGGCACCAAAAGTCCCACATTACACGACACCTACCCACGCTCTGTGACTCAGGACGCATCGCTTCTTCTTACAATCTCTTACAAGGAAACTGTTTTTATGCAGTGCAAACATGAACAAATCATTATCCATGTTTCGACATGAAAGGAGTAAACTTTATTACAGCTTTGCCAGCATTTTTGTCACATCTTTGGACACAATATCTTCCAGTTTCTCCTGATGTTTGCAACATGTAGAAAATCATCAACTCCAGCCTGTTTGGCTCCGTTCAGAAGGAAGCACAGCTCTGTGATCAGTTTTACAGCCTCAGTTTTATCACCGCTGCTGTTAGGTGGACATTATTAAACATAATAATCATACACAAATGCTTGTCACTTTGACGTGACAGGCTGTAATTGAAGAGAAAGGCTTGATAATTGGGTTTGGTTGCCTCTCCACCCCCTGCAGACATCGTGGTGACAACAGGGAATGTTTCCCTTTTAACAAGGTCGGGGCTAATGCTGGTTAATGGGAAGGGGATGTTCCTCTGCCCCCTCAGCGCTCCTGTTCTCTCTCTCATCTTCTCCTGCTTTTGGTTTAACAAGTTGCCGTGACCGCAGGGTCAGAGCGATGTATTAGAAATTCGTTGGCTTGTGTCTGCACAGGACTGAACGTTTTCCCTGCAGGAATCGTCAAAGTTGCATCGAATCTTTGCCTTTCTGCTTTTGATATGAAGCTTGCAGCTACGCTGTACTTGTGCACAGTTTTGGGCAGCATGCACACACAGTGTTGAGATTTTGCTCCACAAAAGAGTAGCTGCATATCTGACAAACAGTCCCTTTTGTAAGTTATGTGCTGTCTTGGGCCGTAAAACAATGTGTGTCAAGGGAAAACATGCATGTGCTAATGTTTGTGGAAGTAATGAATCTGTTCATCTATGTTTAAATCTTTGTCTCAAAACCTTGATAGCTTTAAAGCTCCAGAGACCTGTGCAAATAAAAAATAATTTTAGGAGTGATGATGCATTTATAAGAAGAAGAAGGGTGTGAGAGAGGGAGAAAAATCTTGAAAGACAAGCACGAGGACAAAGGAAGATTATAAACCGTTTCCTTTTCTCAGCGTTAGCAAATGAGCTTTTAAAGTTTCCTTTCTTCCTGTTGAGATTCTCTTCCTGACAGCATCGGTTAAAGAAATTGTGCCTTTTCAGTTGTAATCCCTGCAATTAAGGCTGTAGGTGCGGCTCCATTACCTCAGCAGGATTAGTAATGACCCAGGAGAGAATATAATTGCTTCTTAATTTGAAGTTGTGAAGTGCATGAAATACCTGAGGCTCAGCCTGCCGTCTCAGCAGTGGGTAGTTCAGGGATTAGCTGCTTTTTTCCTCTTCTCTCTGTCTTGTTTCCAAACCGGGAGCTGTAGAGCTCTTGTGTTTTATAACGCTGTTAGCACTTGTTAGCTGTTCTCTTCACGGTGGTCTTTAGAAGAGATCTGGTTATAGGACAGTCGGGTAGTGCAGCGAGGGTATCAGGTGGTTATTTTATGATCTGGTGAAATATTTGTTGGCATGGTTCGGGTCCACTTCCACCATCCATTGGGCACGAGAGGTCACCGGATGGGTTTGATAAGTTTGAGACGAATAAATCAAAAGTTATGGGCTTTAACCGGCAGTAGATTGATCACTTTTGAGATCTTGGCCTCATCGTCAAACACCAATGAGGGAAAATCTTGTAGAATAATGGTGTCCGTCCCTCATGTAGAGGTCCTTGTAGAAGCCAAGGTGCACTGCAGCTGGCACATGACAGCCAAACACCTTCGAAAGACACTTTATGTTGGTTTTATCTCTATAGTTTGTGAAACAGTTAGTGGATAAAGAACCACAAAGTTCTGAATATCTGATATAAGACATAGGTATATTGTTTTATACTATATATGACAGAGATAATGTATTTTAACTCTACTTTTTTATACTGTGCTGTGTTTTATACTTGGAGCCAGGTCCAGCCCTCAGGTACAATGAAGTATTTTGGTCACAGCAAGAGTAATTCTGAAGACAGAACAGTCATCTTGGGCTCAAATGAAGCTTTTGAACTGAGGCTGTTCTAAATATAGATGTGAGATTGTTGATTTTTTTTTAAAAATGTGCTGAAAAATCCAAATTTTTGATGAGAATTTGTCAATTGCACAGTCATTTTTTTGTCTTTTTGAAGATGCTGTGTGTTATATTTAAAGAAACATTGGCAGAAACGACTTCATCTTATTGGGTTACATTGCCATAAGTTTTCAGGATACTCTGTGCCAAATGTCATACCCACATGACCATTTATGCAATTGTAGTAGCTTTATATGTGCATTGACATCATGTAGCCAAAAGCATCTTTCAAAAAAGGGCTTTTTTGGGCCCACGAGAACAAACAGCCCGAGTTGGGAGTGGTCGTTATTATCTTGTGAAGGCCCAAGGTAAAGGCTAACAGAAAATAATACTGAAAAAAAGGCAGCAATGTATACATACCAGACATACATATTAATATGTATGCCATCATTCGTTTGATCCTTTAACCTATTTTCCAAAGAATCGTATCAGATTGGAAACCCAGTGTGATCAGGGATGGCAAGTGTTCTGGTTTCCGTTTGTAGTACACTTGTAGTCCAAGTAATATTGACCAATCACGTATCAGCAGGCTGCAGTGTGTGCAGGAAAAACTGTCCGTGTGAAGAGCAAAAGCAGGCGGAACGTAATGCGTCATAATGACATCCCGGCTCCCATCAGCGTCATCTGATGATGATTTAGCTTCTTATTAATCTCTATAAACAGACATCTGCATGTTCACAGGTGTCCCCAGAGGCTATACCGTCGTCAGACTATAGCCGTTGGGATCTGAGATTGTGTTGTTTCTAATAGAATTAATAAGGACATTAAGACAGCTGATGCCACTAAACATGATGACACCTCAGGACCTAGTTATTATAATAAGCAGAAAGATAAAGATTCCTCTCCATGACACTGACACAGGGCTGCAGGTGAGAGCGCAACACCCTTCATTATTCAGGCCTGACATCTGTCCAAGCTGCCGAATACCATATAATTACGGCCTTTGACCAGATATAATGCTCTTTTTAAGACGAGTCTTTTGTCCTCAGTGAGGCCTTTTCAAAGTGTCCATTAGTGACAATACAGCACTCGCAACTGGAACCACACGACTCTACTCGTACTTACCATCATTTAACTACAGGGGTAACTTTATTGTCAACAGTTGGATTTGGACAAAAATAAGTCAGCTTTTATCTACACAATAATAACTGTAATGTTTTGTAAGATCTGTGTGATCTTTGTCACCAAATTATCAAACAACTTTTTGGATATTGTTTAGGGTATATAATGTCAGCAACAGCATATTAATTTCTTTAAAGAATAATTTGTTAGTAGTTGGTGCCAAATACAAATATTTTAATTTACAAATACACTTTATACAGTCAGCAGCACATTAACAAAGTCTCTGACAAACAATGAGCAGCCATACACACAAACATAACACAGAATACATGACTATAATACAGTAAAAGACATTAAATAACAAGTAAAACCAGTCGTACTCTGTCTAAAACAACCACAGTCATAAATCTGTCAAGCAGAACATCTACAGCCAGATTTGTCTGCCTCCAAATTATTCCAAATCACCTTAAAAGCGTCCAATGAGACAATAAACCCTGCGATTCTGACTCACCGCGTCACTACTTCATGACTCCTCGCAGAGACAAGAATGAGGGTAACGTGAAAGGAAATTAATTGGCCAAAGAACAGGTTGACAGCCTGATAACAGAAGAAGAAGAAGACAGCAGGAAAGTGTCGCACTGCGGCGATAAGAAGTTAAGAGATCCAGCCACTTTCAAGTCCAAAGTCCTGATTTGTTTCTGCAGTTGTTCTTTATTTCTGAGAATTTAATTTACAGACTGAAAACATGAAAATTGTTTCATCTCACCACCATTATTTGCTCGTGTTAAAGTCCGCCTTACAGGCGCTGGAGTCAAAAGGCTTTCACACGCAAAAGTACTCACATGATATACAGTCTGTTCCCTCGTCTGATACTGAATCAAAGCTCTATTTAGTCCTTGTACTGCTTTTTCACATTAAAAGCAACAGGTCGAACACAGAGGGGCTTTTATTTTGAAGTAATACAGGCGATGCGGTGGATCAACAAAAAATGCATTTAAAACATGAGACATGTCATTTTTAGCTTGATTTATTCCTCAGCAGATCGGTTATAAATATTGGAGGAGAAGGAGATACTGTGTGACTTCTTAATAAAAAACAACAGGAAATTCTTTGGCTAATCTGAAAAAAAAAGATGTTCTTCTGTTGTAAGACTGTAAGAAGTTTTCATGCCAATATCTAAGAAAACTCCCGATCGACACTTCAATGCCACGTAACAATCAAAACCTTCTACTGAGACCGTGTCATGTCCTGTCAATCTGAGACAATGTTCAAGCTTCATGCCCACAAACACACCTAAAAACAAACTCCTGAAGCGTCACAATCATTTTCCCAGGCCCGTACCATGTGACCTGTATTGTTAGTGTGAGAATGAGGCAGCAGCGCTCTGATCGAAGCAGCAGAACAAGAAAGGAGGCTGACAAGCAACAGGATGTCAATTACACAGCAGCAGTGAAATCCACACTTCATGTCGGCTTAAAGCTGTCAACTGTCAATAGAGAGGAATGCCAGACAGCCGTGCTGGAGTCTGCTGCAGAGAACAGGAGGCTGTGTGTGTGTGTGTGTGTGTGTGTGTGTGTATACGCTTTGTAACCGTAATTGGAAACATTCATTCATCCGTGCAAAAGTGTGCTACACAAACAAATTCTGACTTACACACACAGAAGACTCCTTTGACAGCAAATTAATGGAAAAAAGAAGCCGTGTTCACGCTTGCAAATGTTAAGAAACGGATGCAATTATCACTTAAGCTATTTGCATCTTTCGTGTTAACTGGTTTTGGCTTTGTTAAGGGCTGACAGGGATTGTTACGCACACTGGTGTGTGTTTGCATTTGTCAGAATCAACATTCCCAGCAAGTTATTATAAAGTTACAGCCTTTATATGTTGGATTTATTCAATTGAAATCAACCTCCGAATCAGTGACCACAGACAGAATTAGACGCAGTTAACGTGACGTCGCTCATTTGTTTTTGGTATACTTTTTATCAAGCCTTAAAATCTCCTTCTTGGTTGCTGTCATCTTGTTTGTTTTTGGTGTCTGGAGTGACCACATTTGAACATTTGAGTACATATGTATTGCTAAGCTTCGATCCATCCTGATGGGTGCTGACGTAGAAACGTGTCAATGATGGTGAGGTATCCGTCCCATAAGAATGCATGTTTGAGGCACTTACATGTTGCTTTCACTTTGCACACAAGGAGGCCATGTCCACTTCTTACGTAGAGTCTGTTTTAACAACATCAAAGGTCTATAAATAATCTAGCTATGAGGCTCAGTACACAGAGGATATAACCAAATTGTCCAATGGCAGATTATAGGACAATGCAGCTATTTGTGGATCCTTAAACTCAGCTTGTCGGGCTCAGCTCTGCAGAACTTTCATTTGTCTTAGCTGTAATTCGTCCGCCTCAGGTGGGTTTTGAATTGGAAGTAATTTTTGCATGTGCATGTACATTTAACATGTTTGAACTTACTGCACGTGCACTATGTCCTATTTCAAATCAATCCTGTGAATACCAATTATCGCCAGTGGGTGGCGCTCAAGAGCACGAAACTGAAACATGCAAGTTTGTATCTTTGAGGCAAACTCTGACTGTTGACACTAAAACTGCATGAAAGGAGGAATAATTTGGTAGCTGTTGTCAACACATGAAAATTGTACTTAATAATATTCCCATGTGTTTAACATTTAGTCTTTATAAGTCTGTATGGCGTTTAGTTCAAATATCCTGAAACCGAACGCTAGAGTGTGTAGAGCAAACACACACACACACACACACACACACACACACACACACACACACAAACCAAAATTTAGTGGGGAAATAACTCAAGCATGATGGGAAGCTGCTTTGACCTTACGAGTGTGTGTGTGTGCGTGCCCTTTTGTGTGTGTTTCCACTAAATTAAGAACTTATTAGGACTTAAAAAGGCGATCCTATTTCACGCGGGGAACCTCTGGGGGAAACGAGGATTACTCTTCAAAGCCTGTGGTTTGGCTCTTTTTATGTTGTAACACTTTATATTTTATGTCAATGTGATGGTTGGAGCATTTAGCGGGGTCATGTGTCAGAGTTGGACGCTAAGGCTGGCTGCATCGGGCCTCACCAGGAGCTAATTATGTGTGTTATGGATTTGATAGCCCTGACAAGGAAGAAATACATTACTTCAAAAATATTTGGATGTCTTCATTTCAGCCCAAAACAACTTTGGTTTGGGCATGAAGAGACATAATTTCTCGTTCAGTCAGTGCTTGCTTTGAAATTAAGTCTTAAGTTACGTGACTTGACATATTAGGATGTATGAGACTCAATTTTCAAACAGTAAACATCATTTAAACCTAATTAGAACTCAAGATTAGAAGTGTCAAGCTATTTAATGACATTATTAGTCCTTAAAGAAGCAGTTTTTTTTTTTACCAAAATGACTGCATAGAGCAACTTTTACTTTATCAACTACTAAAGGTAATAGTTGATGTAAACAAGATGATTTAAGCTGCTATTTCAAAAGCAGTTTTTCAACTTTCAGTAAGTTTTTCTCCGTGTTTAGAGCCAATTGCGAGCACAGTGTCCACGCAGCTCTTACATTAATCTGGCACACAGCACCGGGATTTGTCAAGACAACAATTCTCTTTGAAATCTTCAGTCTTAAATTGCGTCACTTGACATATTTTGATGAATGAGACTCAATTTTCAAAACTATAAACATACTGTAAAAGTAATTAGATCTAAAGATTAGATGTGTGAAATTATTTTAATGACATTATTAGTCCTCAAGCAAAGATTTTTACTCTTTCAGGTCAACTAATACGTAATATGAAATAAAACAAGTTTAGTTAAATTAGTGTTTGAAAAGCATCAAATCGGAGCAGCATAGAGTTTGTTTAGAGCTTTTGGTAGGAAAGTTTTATGCAGCTCTTAATGTAGCTCTTAAAGTTGTTCTCAAGACATAAAATGAATGCCCAAAAAGGGCCCCAAACCTTTATCCCCATCACCCCCTCAGTAAATACATCTTCACATGCACATACACAGAGGGGAAATGAAGCAGGCTGGTGTGAGGCCACAGAGCCGCCACAGTTGGAAAAGGCCCCTCATGACTTCAGCTCCCTGACAAGAACGACCACATTCATGATTAAAAAGATTTTTAGTTGTTCTACTTACTGCCAGAACTAAAAGTGTTTACACACATGCTTTAATTGTGAATCAGACTTTTGTAGACTGTAGTTAGAAAGTAATTTCACTTCACAGATTGGAGTCAAACTAATATATGCTTCTGTAATTATTGTTCACAGAGTAGGAAATCAATTTAACATTAAGGTTATGCCTGCAGTTAAAAAGAAGATGGGTAAATGAATCTATTGATGAAAGAAGTCTTGATTGATAACAGATAACCACTTGTGTTTTGTTCACTTGGCCTGAGTTGTTCCAATGCCAGTATCTGTATCAGTATCAGTACCGATACAGGTATCAATATTGATAATTAGTATGTCTTATTAAGAAACTCTGATCTATTATATCGATTTCTGTTTCTTTATTAACTTAAAAATGGAATTTATCTGCAGAGGAAGCACAGTTAATAATCTTGTTCCATAGCAGATTCTCACACAAAAGGTTCTAGTTAGGTGAGAGGACTCTTAGCTTGCATTGATACACCAATTCCAAAATGTATGAAGAAAAATGTTTAAAGGCCTGTACTGACAATAATACTTACACAAAGTCATTGTCAGTATATCAGTGTAGGTACCGATACCTGTATCAGGTATCGCTGAGTATGTCAGTCAATGCACCGATGCTATCACCAATTAACCCAAAAAAGATGTACTGGTTTTTGTTAAATTATTGTGTGACACAAACAATAACAAACAACAACAGTGTGGTGCCAGCAAAGAGAGTGTAATATTAGTCAAAGTTAGTAAAATATCAGCAATGAATATTTTTCAACCAATATTATTTATATTTTTTTATCGCACTGGTATCTGAGGGATACTCGGTATTTGCCAGTTCTCCATGTCTATAGGTATTGCTATTGGTATTGGTATCGATATCGATACTAATTCCAATATTGGTATCAGTATCTGTACTGATACCAGTGTAGGTACTGATACCAGTATCGGGTATCGCCGAGTATGTCAGTCAATGCACCGATGCCATAACAATTAACCCCCAAAAAATGTTTTTTGGTAAATTATTGTGTCGCAATAACAAACAATAACTGTGTGGTGCCTGGATAGAGTGTAATCAATAAAAATTAGCTAAATATAAACAATGCATATTTTTCAACCAATATTACCAATATATTTTTATTGCACTGGTATGGAAGGGGTACTCAGTATTCGGCAGTTCTCAAAGTCTATAGGTATTGCTTTCGGTATCAGTATCGGTATCTGAATTGGTATCGGTAAGAAGAATATGGTATTGGAGCATTTCTAGTCTTGTCACGTCATGTTTTATTCAATGGACTCTCTTACAATAAACCTCTGTTGAAATACGTCGTCATCTATCTGTCATCATATCACACGAGCTTTCTGAGCTAAATGCACCAAGCGGAGGAGATCAGATTTCTCGCAGCGATTACAGAGAGATGGATCGTTGAATCAGAAAGACGGAGACGGAGCGTCCTCATGTTCCTCTTCACAGCTGCTGCCAACAGCAGGACAGTTTGGGCTCATTGTGTTATTTAGAGCCTCTGACACAACACGGAAACTCTACCTGTCTCCATTATGATGGATTCACTCATAAATGTTGTGGCTCAGTTTCAAACGGGAGGACCTGTTTTGTTATTTTGTAAGCCTGTCACTTAACCTGCTCACCGTCCCCATTAAAACTGTCTCTGGAGATATATGCTGGGGACATTCTGTGTGTGTGTGTGTGTGTGTGTGTGTGTGTGTGTGTGTGTGTGTGTGTGTGAATGTGTGTTAATGTGTGTGGTGTGTGGTGGGGTTACAGGAATGGAAACCAACTGCTTTTTAACATATTTTCAATTGTATTTCCTGATGTTGTTTGTTCTCTTTTCAGACAAAAACAATTTAGCGTCTACCCTCAAATTGTGCAAAATCAACATTTTATTACCGTGGGTAGACATTTGTAAGTTCGCTCGCTCTCTCGGGATGTTCAATGCTCTGGACCCCTCTCATGTACCATAAGAGCTGAGACAGTGCGCTTTTGTTGTTCTCATGTGATGTCCAGCAGATCTAAAAATTACTTTTTATCTATCTATGTTTTGTAAATGACCAGCAGCTTACGCAAGACTTTCACAAGCTGATCCCCAGGCTAACCGTGAGTCATCTTTTCATTAGTCATGAACCACCTCTTTATGTTTGTCCCATGAGAAAGATCCATTAGTATTTATTGAATTATACATTTATAGAATAACATTCAAGATTTATTACTTGTAAGTTTTTACAAGCTCAAGGTCCTTTCAGCTTCTAATGGGGCTCTCAACTGAATCTCCTTGTCATCCTCAACAGATGAAGTTTGCTTGGCTGTCATCATGTGACCTTAGGTCTGGACAAATAGTCCAAAATTTCTGGTATGATTGTAACACTGGTCTCTTGATCTTTCTCCAGCCGTCTACTGACACCTTGATGACTCTGACTCCAGTCGGCGTTGTGATTGGTTTAAGTCTGCCGTTAACTGACTACCTGATATTGTCTTAATGCAGGTTTTCATTCGGTCTCTCGTCCCTGGCCCTCACTGTTTCACTGATGAGGTAAAATCTCTGTTTGTTCATGGGCCTTGAGGTGGGGACTTGGCGCTCACTGATGTCATTGTCTGTGCATTTGCATAAGATTGTTTCATAACCTGTGCAAACAGTGACACAGTTGTTTGACATGCACTCCAAACAGATCAGTGTACAGATCAGAGCTCATGTATACATTTAACATTTTAACATGTTTCAAATGTGCCAAATCTTTTCATTTCATTTAAACTGGACATTATTAACTGAATGTTTTTTTATTTTTTAAATTGTATTGATACAATATCTGACTTTCTTTCTACAATAAGAAGTTGTTGTAAATATGCTGTTTTGGGCCCATTTACTTGTGTTTCAGTTGGCATTCACTTGGATAGGTAAAATATTTATCTAACAGATATAACAGAATAACAGATTTTTCATTACATTTTATCTGACTGTTTTGACTGTCTACTTGCTCGTTTTCAGGCTCTTTCAGGCAGGTAAAAGTGGTCCATGTAGATGAAGTCTGCTTAGTGTTAAGCTGAGTGGTTGGTTTGATGTGTGTTCTACATTGTTCCTAGTAGTTAGTTGTTGTTGTTTTGTGACAATAACTTTACCAAAGATAAACCTTGAAATCGTACGTACAAAGTCATAGTTTCTGTATCCACAATCTCTTTATGTGCAGCCAGAAGTACTTTTACCTTGTATCTCAAATTTTGTAGTAAAAGTATTTCTATTTAAGAAACTCTAATCTGTTGGATCTATTTCTTTCAGTTTTGGTTTACTTAAAAATTGTGCAAAGCCTGTCAACACCTGTATCCAATCGCATTTGAAACCTGTGTTTTTGGCACTTAGTCACGTTGTTCCCTCCTATCTAGATCCTTGCTTGTGTTGTATTAACTCTCAAAGATGCTTTGGACAAATGCATCTGCTAAATGAAACATTGCAACATTGTTGTAGACGCAAAGGAAGGGCAGTTAATAATATTATGCCACAGCTCCCCCTTGTGACCAGATCAGATTCTCACACTAACATGTTCTCAGCTCTAACTGAAGAATCTGTTTATAGAAGTGGACTTTTTCGTTTCCATTGATACAACAATTCCAAAATATATCAAGAAAAACATAAAAGGCCCGTAATGACAATTATAATCATTCATTCATAGATCATAGAAATCAGGAAAGTATAGCAGGATGGATAAAAACAGCAGACAGCATAAGAAGTGCATGTGTATGTTTTTAAGAAACGGGATAAATAAAGTTATGTCTTAGGCCGTGGGGTTTTAAATCATAAAGATGTTGCCGTATATCCTTCACTAAATTGACATCTGTTTGAAAAATAATCTTTAAGCACCATCAGAATTCTGCCAGATGAATTGAACACAAAAGAAATGAAGCCGAGTAAATACTGACTAAATACTGTGGGGTCATCAGAGGTCAAAGTAATTCAGGCCTGTGAAGCAGATAAGAAAAACTGTGCCGTGTTAATTAAACTACTGTACTTTTGGAGTAAAATATATGAAATCCTGGTGTTAAATGTTGTTAAATCAAAGATGCTAAACAATACCATCTTTCCTCCACTATTTATTTTAATTACAGGTAAGCAGATCAATATATTGAAAAAATATGTGAATATGTGGAATCAGGGAGAGTGGACGGTGCTTAATGTGGGCTAGGACACGTGCACACACACACACATGCGTCTCAGACCACCTCCGTATGTGGCCTGATCAGATCACTTGTGATCCGATCGCAAAAACCACGTTGATACCAGGTGTGAACAGGGCCCATCTCTGAATGAAGGTTGTTCATTTTTCTTTTTAATCTCTGCACAATTCTACTCTTCTGTTTTTCTAGTATCTCCATTACTACGATCACTGCCTTTCCCCTGTGACAAATTCAGTTTAGCAGCTTCCTCTGTGTAACACCACAACGTGTCATCCTTTCCAGAAACATTCAAAGACAGAACAGTTACATATCAGATCCTTCCCACGATTACTCAGAAGAACTGTTAGATCACAATGTCCCCAATTTTATGGTTCATTAAATGTGAAATTGTAATAAATCAAAGGCTTAACAGACAAGCATGAAATCATAACATCTGACACTGAGAACTGTGCAGCATTTAATAGTGATAGGGATGATGGTGTCATGGCACACACAGTAGCTGCATTGATCTGTTTCCACACAATGCCATCCCGGCTCCAATTGGCAGTCACCCAACAATAATTTAGCTTTTTATTCTTCTCTATAAACGCTGCGCTGTCGTGGCACGGCATGGTGTATAAGCCTCTAATTTCAGACGCAGTTATTTTATGTTAGATTTTCTGCCCTTAAATTTGTTTTAGCACACAATTACCAGGGCTGCACGGTGGTGCAGCGGTTAGCGCTGTCTCCTCGCTGCTAGAAGGTTCCTAGTTTGAATCCCGGTTCAAACGAAGCGGGCCTCCCTTTGTGGAGTTTGCATGTTTCTCTCCGGGTACTCCAGCTTCCTCCCACAGTCCAAAGACATGGTTGTTAGGTCAATTGTGTCAGCCCTGTGCGTGACTGCCGATCAGTCCCGGGTGTACCCTGCCTCTTGCCCAATAACAGCCGGGTTTGGCTCCAGCCCTACCACGACCCTGAACAGGATAAGCAGTATAGATAATGGATGGATGGGTGAAACTTAATGAACCTCATGATGGAGCTGGAGGTAAAGTCAGTGGTCAACAAAGTCAGTAGGATTCATCTTCCGGGAAGCATGAATGTTTGTACAAAACACCAGGTAACCTATCCAGTAGTTGCTGCAATATTTCAGTCTTCCCATCTCAGAGCCATCAAACAAGACATGATTAGGATTATGTTTAAATTGGACATGCTAACAAACTCCATCATGGAGTTTACTGGCTCCAACCAGGAATGAAAATGAGGTAGAATCATGCTGCCAGAAAAGATGTTTCTGGTCAATCTTGAATACAAATAAACATCCAGCAGATGTCACTGTGCTTCCTCTGAAGCTACACAGACAGAGGAGTGCTCAGCAGCAACATAAAACCACAAAGACTTTAGTCGTTCAAAGACAGAACAGTTTTAATGAGGAGCTGACGTAACTTTAGCAAACAATCATTGATTTAGTTTTTTATAAGCACTGCCTTTTCATTAAGTGTTAAACTCAAGGAATATAAACTATAGAAACAACACAAACAACCCCAACATTAGTTTCCCCTGCTGTTAGACTGAAACAGAACTAATTACATTTGTTTAGTGTTTTTCTTTTCTTATTCTCGACTCTCGACAGTTGAGAGTAGAAAGAAAAACAAAATCTTTTTTTGTGTTGTTTTTTGGAGCATGAAGTCTGTAATAATTAATAGGTTTGGTTCTTCTGCTTTACTTCACACAGAATTGCATTGCTTTGGATATAAATTTAATATCACCAGAAACGTCAAGGGTTTGCGTCAACAGCAGGGTTGAGTGGCAGGCCTTGACCCCCTGTCAGGTATGATTTCTTTTTCTTGTCTATTGTTGTTGAATTTATATGAACAAAGTTTATTTTAAAATAGAAGAACAGCCACAGACTTCCTTGTTTCAGATGGATGCTGAGATTTAGTTCATTTCTGATGTTTTCATGAAGTGTTTACGAAATGCTTCAATGGCTTTTACAGGCTATTTAAGAGGAGCAATGTCTGAATGACACTCAGATGGTGACTTGTCAAAAGGAAGTTTCTGGTTCCTGCTCAGATGTGATGTTTCTCCTGCTGTGTTGCAGAGCTTGTCCACTATTGCAGCAGAATGTGGGCCTGTACAGTCCAGGAGTTATTCACACCCTGACCACGTACTCCAGAGTTTACTCCATCTCCTCTGGCTGCAGGACCTGTGTGTGTGTTCATTTACTGATAATTGCCGCAGATAAGGATAAGACACTTACTTGCAGACATACACGTGCATGAGGGGACATGCAGCTGTGCACATGTGCAGACACAGTGTGACCAAACCAACGTGGGTACAATGTGATTAATTACTGAGTGCAATTTACTCTCCCCTGCTGGAATAGTATCCATAACACACACACACACACACACACACACACACACACACACACACACACACACATTTCTCCATCAAGAATCCTTGTACATTAGAGAGAGAGAGAAAGAGAGAGAGAGAGAGGGAGAGAGAACAACAAACTGTGAGACAGAGTAAATGATAGAAAGCGATGGTGGATTTAAGTGTTATTGGAGTGATGCTTCAGAACAAAACAATTATTGATTTCATTTTCTCTTCATAGCTGCTGATTGCTTCTTAAGATATCAAGTGCGATTCAGAGGAGGCTAAACAAGTTATTAATCCAGCAGGACCTCAGCAATTCAATTGGAAAACATCTTAAGTGCAGTTTAATATTATTAGATCTTTTTTTTTTTAAAATCATGGATGTTATTGTGAGTAAAGTATAAACAAAAAAACAAACTCAGAAATTTGTGTTTCATTTAATAAAGGCCGCCATTAATCTCCTCAGCAACAAATGAGCAATTGAAAGCAGCTGCTTTACTCTGATGTTGTGTTAGAGATGCATCTGCAATGCCTTATAAACTCACACAGACATATCAGCCTTTTAATGGAGTCCCTTTTGTCCAAGTTAATGCACATCAACACAACTGGGCATGCAACAGTAGATGCAAGTACTGTAATATCATTAAAGTCCTCTCTTGTTTAACAGTACATTTCACTGGTTAAGATGCAGTATATATAATGGTCTGCCTTATTGTGCATGTCTTTTACATGCTGAAGAGACCAACTCAGCTCAAAGGGAAATTGGCATGTGCAGTGAAGTGTGCATGTCCAATACTGCTAATTTCCAAGGCATAGGGGGGGATGTGCCAAATTGCCTATGTTAGTTTATCGGATGGAAGTTGTGATGCACATAAGTGCGTGTCAAAACTGTCAGCGGCTGTTTGGGGATTTGCCTTCATCTTGCTGAAGATGTTTCTTAACCAATTTGATGATATCAGGCTAATTGGCAGCTTGTTAAGTGTCCAGAAGTCCTGTGGTAATTACTTTGAGTTAAAACCAAAGACGTTTACACTTAATTCCTCGGCCGCTTAAGAGTCCACCGTCTCATTTGAATTGGCGCGCAATGAATCTCAGGATACATTGGGCTATAAAGGATGCACCCGATGGATGCTTCGTGGCCCGGGAATAGGATGCATTAGTCGGCCGCATGCAAAGGAGCCTTTGAAATGGGACAGCCTTCGACGCTATGCTGTGACGCAATCGGCCTTCAAATATGTCCTTCCAAGGATGCAGCCCCTGAGTTGGGAAACAGCTAGTAAGTCTGCATGCTCAATAGCGGGAACCTAATCTGATGCAGCTAAATGGAATTCATCCACCCGTAATTGTATTATTATTTGGGTTTTTTTAGCTTTTGTCTGAAATCACTTCAAATTTACCACACAGTGCACTGTCCATCATTGTATTGGAATCTAGTGCCTTAAAAAGTTCCACAATGCTCTGCCCTGCATTTATATTATCATTGAGCGACTCTGGCTGCAAAATTACAGTGCGTGTTTGGAAATTCTATACTGCTCAACGTTGAGCAACAGATTCTGTATTTTAAAGGCAGTAGAGAATGAATGAACTAGAGTGTGATTTTGGACACAGTTGATACTCTGACATGGTTCAGTAGAGCTATTTTTGCAAGCACAAATCACAGATCAATAGGTCTGACTGATGAAAGTGTGTTGCAGCAAATCAGCAATAGACTGCACTCTATGAACTGCAAAATTCTGGTTCTTGACAATATGTTTTCTTTGAACCCCTTTGAGCAATGCTGCAACACTGCTCAGTTTCCCCCGTGGGTTCCCTGCCAGGAACGGTGCTCCATTTTAGGGGGTAACTTGCAGCACAGCAGGGGTCAGACCTTTGCACAATGAAGACACGACACAGACAAAAAAAACAGGAATGGAAGGTGAGCTGTAACTCCATATCAACTTGAAAGCACAACACAATGGGACATGTATGTACAAAATATTTATATTTGTAGCACGCATAGTTTTTTGATGATTTTTTTAACATAATGCTTTTTCCATTAGTTAAAATGTATGTGCTTGTTTTTAGACTAAGCTTTAAATAGATGTGTCATCCTTTGCAAATGAAGACCAGCAATTCAGTCTAATATAAGTGATGATACTCATCCCAAAGAAATACCAAAAATCTGTATCTTAAATAGAGCTGCTAACACTTTAGTTCACATATGAACAGTGTAATAAACCTTTGCAATCAGATGATTCAGAGAAGTGATCTATTCTAAGAAGGATGTAGCTTTGTGGGTTAAGAATCCTGACTTGATGCCTTCTAGTTATTTTTGCTGTCAAGCTGAGATGGATGAGATTTCAGAGTATTTCTGACAGCACACTCTTCCTTCTTTGAATTATGAATTTCCACCTGTGTGTCTTTGCTTTGTTTTTCGCTCCCTTTTCTTTGTTTTTGATGTCTCTTCTTTGTTCTCTCTATTTTTTTTTTGTTGTAAATTCAATTTACTTGAAGCAACACTGAGAGATTAGGCTGAGGGTGATGGGAAGTGATATGATTATGCATAAATGACAGTGAGCTTTACATAGTGGGGCTCATTTCAAAGTAAAACACTGCTGCTGTTTACTGGAGTTTGTTACTTTTTGTCATAATTTGTTTCATATTAACTAATCTAAATACATGTCAATAGCACTGGAGCACTTAGACCCTATTTACTTGGCAGTGCAAGAGATTATATTTAATCATTTGCGGCTTCTGAGAATTATATGGTTCTTAAGTCTTATTTGTGCAGGTTTAGCAGCTGAAAATACTTATGGGATTCGCCCCACCGTTTTTGGATATCACACAATGTAAATGACCAAAATAGTCCTTTGTTTTCTTAAGGTTGTGTATTTTCCGGTAAAATTATAAAGATAGGTCCTTTTATTTTGAAAGGGTAATGCCGGTATGAGAAAGGGAGAGGCACGGTAAAACACCAGGTGTGTCTTCGAAAATGATGGAAAATATCGTAGTTTTTGGTTGTTAAGCACATAACTAATAAGGCCACAGTGTCTGTACATGTTTCGGTTTTTTGTGGATTAATATTAAGTGAACTTTAGAACCTCCTTTTGTAGTTTAGCTTATTTTGAGGATGGGTGTGTGTAAGCTAGCAAAGATGCTGTATTAGCTCAAATATTGTAACCCAGTCATGTTAAGAAGCAGTTCTTGGCTTTGTTAATGTTGGCTCTGTTAATGAGTGTGTATTTTGTATTTACAATATATTGAACGAAGAGTGTTTAAGCAAGGATGTTAAAAATGGTTTGGTTTTATAAAGGTGACTTATTTCATTTATGCTCACCTGCAGCATACTATCAAAGCTTCACTAGTTCACCATGTTCACAGCACTTTTAATTAGTCAATAAAGCATTTTAAACCTTTAGAGTAAAACCATAATTTAATACTTAATTCCCTGCATATCCCCACCTAATTTCTGATTAGAGGTCTGATTAATTGAGATTGAGATTGAAAACACCTGTGTGGGTATGTAAAGCTTTTAATGGAGAGTTCCTTTAAAAGGAATGAGATGTTTTACTGACCCAGCATTAGGGGGGAAAATGAAAGCCTATTTGATGTCCCTGTCGCAGAGCGATTATCTTAGTTTAACTTAATTACTGAAATGTCTGTGGAATTAGTAGCAGCTAAGATCAAAGGAGCTTCCCCCTCTTCCCCTCTGCACAAACTTAAGAGCTCTCTGAATCCATTAATCTGTACATCCCTTTCCGTTTCCAGCCTCCATTCAGATCCTCAATCCCTCCAGACTTACCGTTGCGGATCCAGAGATGTTCGTCCAGACATCCTCAGCTCCATCTCAGGCTTGTGTCTGCATTTTACCAGCTCCAAAGCATAGAGTTAGAAACCAGACGGGGCATAATGAAACAACAGATTGGACCACAACAAATACAGAGGTAGGGAGTCAAGGTATGCAGTTACAGACATCTTTATCATATCTTCTTTATCTAACCAACTAACATTTGTTTGTACTAATTACATTCAGTAGTAAGGACAGCATTAGTGTGTTTTTAATACTAGTTTGTTCCAGACACTCTGAGGAAAAGTGTCTGCTGCACAAAAAGTTATACAGCCAACAATATCCGCTAAGTAGCTGTTAGCCAAAGGTCAAAATTCTATTTTAGGTGAGGAAATTATGTTTTCTCTCGCTGCGTTCAGACATGTCATCACTGTGGTAGAAAAACAATCCTGGAGGTAACCACCTCCAGCACGACATCCTTTCTCTGAAGAGGAAAAGGTCACTGTAAAAACATCAAGCAAGCGAGCAAGGTTTATTTATAAAGCACCTTTCACAGAAAGAAGTCCCTTATACATTCACAGTCAAATGACAGAAATTGAATAAAGTCAAAACGAATATAACGAAGATAATATCGACAAGGGGAAAAACATAGCAACATAAAATAACACATGGTTTATAATACCTGTCTAACGAGACCTCGTGCTTATTTTAAAGAGATCAAGAGGATCAGAATAAGGTCCCATGGTTCTGCCTAATTTCTGAGTAGATCCTTAATAAGCTTCTAAAATGAACCAACATTATGAACAACGAGCTTTAGATGGATGTTTTGAGTATCTGGTGTATGTAAGTCAAATATTCACTCCTGATGTGGCTCTATTTTGGTACAATGTTACATTACATCTACCAGCTAGTTGCTAACGTGGTCTGTCTGCTGTTTCATGCAGGACAGGTAGCGTACAGTGATTTTATTAGCACTTTTTTCTGTGATAAGTTGCAGCTGAAAACTAGTTTGATGAGACGTTTCAACCACAACCACAAATAGTCTGAAAACTCGCATTCACTTGTTCCATGTTTTGAACACGGTCGTCCATCTTTTTGATTCGCAACTCTGATTTTTTATCATCACTTTTCTCAAGCTTGCAGCATCGCTTGAGTTAGCATTAGCTTTGCCATCTTGTACCTGTGTTGCAGAGCTGTTCTCTGTGTTTTCTTTGTTTTCCGGTTCTTTACAGGTATTTTTTTGTTCCCTTTTCCCCATTTTTGCCCCACTTATCAGTTCAGGTATTATTAAGAAATGTCGTATTTGATTTTCATTTAAATAAATGTCTGTTAAGTCATTATCTATCGCCGAATAAGGTAACACAATGCTGATTGAGCCTATAGCCCACTGATGAAAGCCTCTGCTTTTGCATTGTCATGGTCTGGCTGTCTGTGGTGACATTTGCGGAAAAATCCAAGCAGCGCCCAGTTAGTGACGTGTTTTCCATCACCCGGCAGTGGTTGGTCTGCCAGAGAGGGTAGGCGGATCTAAGCAGCTGCTTTTCTGGTCTCTGCAAGTGTTGCGAGTAAACAGTAATATACTATGGCTATAATCTGCTATTAACGCACAAGCGTTCTATTATTATGACCCTCCGCCCTCCCTGGGCAGTTTGAGAAATCAGGAGCGATGCAGCCGCAATGTTGTGGATAGCATGCAGAAACAAACCTCGGTGAGCAGAAATGGATAAAGTAAAAGGGTCTTTTAAATGACAAATTCAGCCTCAAAGTCCTGCTAGATGGTTCTCTGGACAAGACAAAAGTTATTTGTTTTTACTGTCGATGTGAACTGAGTTACCAGCGGCAGTGTTTCTGCTACACAGTGACAGGAGTCACAGGACATCAGGACGCTCTCTGTCCGCACACAATCATATGCAGTTCTGTAACGCAATGTAAACACTCCTACTGTATATCTCTGTATGTCCCTATTGTAAATGCATTGATTGTCGCCGTTTATAAAGCTAATAAAAGGTGCAGATGTCATTCGGTAACGATCAATCGTTTTGATCTCTACGTCATTAATAAAGTCCCTCGTCCAGCTCACGTGCTGTGAGAACTGAATTGCGAGAGAAAATCTTTAACTTTTGTGACTTAATTAAACAGACTGCTGATGAAGACAGTCAACACAGCAGACAGAGAGACAGACAGAAAGAGGGGGCGGGGCCAGCAGCTGTGCAGAGAGCAGAGGTGCAGGTGTGTTGGGGGACTGAAGCAAAGCAAAGTGATCAGATTCAAGTAGTTTGTGAATTAAAACGTGACTTAAGGTGAAGAAGAGAGTACAATCAAACTGTGGAAGGAAGAAATAAGCATCTAGAGAGAGGGTAATCCAGACTGAGTAAGCCTACATGTGATGTGCTTCTCACAGTAATCACTGATATATGCGATGATTGCCATGTGTTGCTTTCAGCATATTTTTTGAGCGTGCAGCACCTTTGAGGTTATTCTGTAGAATATTCTGGACAGTATTTGTCATTGTTTTGGAATGTTGCAGTAATAATAAACATACATTTGCATAAAGGAAGCATATTTGTCCATTCCCATGTTAATAAGAGGTTAAAAAGAATTTTAATTTAATTTTTTTAATTTTAAAATATCTCTTTCAGGTACATTTACAACAGGTAAAAAATGTGCGATTGATTTGCGATTAATCACGAGTTAACTATGGACAACCACACGATTAATCACGATTCAATATTTTAATCGATTGACAGCCCTTATAGCACTGAACAGCTGATTCAGAAGGATCTATCTTGGTTGTTTCCAAAAATGCCTCCACCTGCCCCACTGTAGGTAATCAGTTGTGATTGGCCTTACCTGAATCAGGTCAGATGGAATTCTGTCTGAAAGGGAGTTGGACCTGAGAATTATACATTACCTCACAGATTTGTCTGGTTCCCAGGCTAGTTGCAAACCAAAACAACGAGCTGAAAGAAGCTAAAACTCAACGTAGAGCTGAAGGGGACTGCAGAGGGGGTCAGTATTCTGTTGTTTTTTTGTTGGGTGTAACCTTCACACAGAATAGCTTCCTTATTAGTCACTGTTTTTGCTTTCCTTCTGAGGTTTATCACAGCATCATCACCATGTTTTCTCTGATTAGTCAGTGACTCATAAGCGAGGCTTCGGCCATTTTCTTGCTCGTTGTTACCATGGTGATAACAACACGAACTGCCTGCCTGTGATTTTGTTTCATGCTTCTTTACTCATCATTCCTTTTCCCTCTCCTCCTTTCTCACCGTTCCCCCTCTCCGTCTATCTTTTCTGGGATTAAAAAGCAGGGTATCAGCCCCTCTCCTCTTTACCAAAGCCAGCCAGTTGCAGACCCAAGCAGTGAGAGGGATTATCCCTCTATTACTATTAGTCACACACTCATAAGCCATGTATCACTCTGAAGCTTTGTGTCAGCAACTCCACACCCAGAGTGGAGAGACTTCTCATTATTGGCGGATTGAGAGGTTTTAGCTTACACGGGGAGTGCAATATTCTGAAAGTCAAGTCGGTTTGAAGCAAAGCAAATGCATTTCACAGATTAACACATTGTGTAATATGTCTTAACTTTCACTGCTGCTGTGACTCCTTAATTGGTATATTAGTTAAACTAGGAGAAATGTGGTTACATAAAAAATGTTCTTTAATTCTGCACAGACCCGGGCCTGGATCCGAGTACACTTGACCCCAAAGTCCGGTACGTTTGATTAGTGTGAACACTCTGTACCGTACTCGAGCATGGTTCTTTGATCTGTACCCGGGTCCACTTGAAAAGGTGGTCTCGAGTACGGTTCATGTGTACTCTGGTATGGTATGCATCAGGTGTGAAAAGCTAACCATACCAAACCACGGAAGTGGACTGCTTTTTATAATGTCTCCTCCGAAATCCGGGTATGTGAGCCGCACCGCCGATCTCATCCTCTGAACTGCGTGGCCACGGCTGATACCATAGGAATGTGGGTGAGAGGGTTGTTCTTGAGATTTTCTTCAAAATATGAATAATAGTAAGCGTAGTGCGAAGGTCGCCTCCATTGTGTGGGCTTGGGATCATGCGATTTACACGCTTTTCTACACTGGAACAACAACATAAACAATGTTCCGTAGTTGGTGATACTCTTCTTCTTCTCCTTGTTTATGAGGTGCATTACCGCCACCTGCTTCGGAGTCCTACTGCAAGTGTACTTGGATACGGAACGGGTCGTATTTGGGTACGGTACGAAGCAATTGTACCTAATGTGAAACGCCCTTAGTGTTTGTGTTTGGTAGTATTCATGCATTATGAGTTTTTTTTGTCTATTTCAACAATATAACAATTATCATATTTGTTGTTTGTAACAGTTATTTATTTCAAACATCAACAAATTCATATCAACGTTCAGAAGTACAACGTTGTTCTTAAAGACAGCATTTTATTGTTTCCAACCACCACCTTTGTCCTCTTCAGCAGACTTGTTTCCCTTTTCCTGCATGTTCTCCTCATCAAACTTGAGTCAAGGATCAGCTTGACACTTGAATCTCCACTGTTCTCTTCCACACACTCCTTTCTGGCAGACAGATGATGTTTCAGTGTGTAAAACTTTATTAATGACCACGACCACTTGGCTCTCTGGACCCTTCTTTTCCCTCTCCTTGTGTCCGCCCGCCTGTGTCACCATCCATCTTCAACAACAGCTTATTTACAATCTTTTTTCCATTTTTCTCTT
Source organism: Semicossyphus pulcher (assembly GCF_022749685.1). Taxonomy (NCBI): domain Eukaryota; kingdom Metazoa; phylum Chordata; class Actinopteri; order Labriformes; family Labridae; genus Semicossyphus; species Semicossyphus pulcher. The sequence goes on along the minus strand of NW_027211604.1, from coordinate 16,817,353 downwards.
GTTGGCGTGCTAAAAGTTGCTTGTATTTGGCATGAATAATTAAACACAGTTTGGAATAAACATGAATATTTTTGCCTGTTAAAGCACCTCATGCAAGAACATTTTCATATCTTTGTCGTCATCCTCTCTTACTTTTTCAACCTGATTAATTTCACATTGGTTGGTGCGCAAAAAACAAAAAAGGTAATTTAACCTCTCAGTGAATTGGCAAGCCATGTGTTTTACCCCCTGTGGAGAAAGGCCCTCCTACTGGATTAAAAGTTAAAAAGTATTCAGAAAACTGGTGAATGAAACACATCTCTTAAATCAATCCTACATGCCACAAATCTGTTCTTACTCTCTGAGTGGTTCCATTGTTCCTGCGATTACTGCTATTGCTGCATGTTGTATCTTTCCATGGTGCTGAAACACCCCCATAGTGTAGCAATTATCAAGAATTACCATAGCAAGGAACTCACACCAGATCAGCCGCATAGAACTGTGCAGTATTATGTTTTCATCCACCCAGAACACCCTTCAAAAGAGGTTTTCATATTTCCATCTCAAGAGTGCATGTTTACTTTTTTTCATGAAGTTTCCAGTGGGTTTGATGTGGATTTGGTTGCTCGTATCCAGCTTGTGAGATGAAAAATGTGGGATGATGAAATAATGATTAAATATTTACTTGCTTTTAATTCTATCAAAAAACTTTTATATCCAATACCCACAAATACGAAACTTTCTATACTCATTCTTTTCTGCCATAAAATTAATAATGAATGCTGTGATTCTGTAGAAAAGCTTTCTTTCCTGTGATTTAATGTTTTGAACTAACAGTCAGGGCTGTTTAGTTTGCTGTAGTAAGACTGCTACTGTTTTGATATAGCCAACAGTAGTTGTATTAGTACAGCCAAAACACTGATAAAATATGCATAGTTCAAAGGTCATGTTCATGATAGAGTACCTACATAAAATACAATCACACTACACAAAAAAGCATGTATGATTTCATTGATGAATTATCTGTGTGTGTGTGTGTGTGTGTGTGTGTGTGTGTGTGTGTGTGTGTGTGTGTGTGTGTTCAATAAAACTCGTTATGTCACTTGTAAATTGGACTGAACAAAAACAGTGTGTTAGATTTTAATGCACGTTCTTCAGGCACAGGCCGCTGTTGAGTCTTTGTGCATTCAAATGTGAACGGAGCTGTGAAGGCTGATGCAGAGGAGAGCTAGATATGATGTAGTTTACAGGAAGTCAATGTACCATCAAAAATCCATTGGACACTGCTGCAGGGAGCAATAAACATTTTATGGATCATTCTTTGGTTTTTCCAAAGGCTTTGTTTTAATCTTTATAAGCCCGAATGATCTTTTTTTATCTTTCTATTTCCAGCAAGTCATGAGTAACGTCACACAATTGGCTCCTTCATAGCTTTTCATGTGAGATATCTTTATCACTGTTACTTATAAACAACTGCTTTTTAACCAGGGGGAAAATGCGGGTGTTACAGCAGTACAAAGACAAAATAGCAAGCAAGTAAATATAGTATGAAAATAAGAATAAATAAAATGAATAAAAATAGATAGTCCTTAAGCAATAATCGTATATTTTGATCCATGTCTCCTTATTAGTAAACAACAAATCTAAAATCGATGAGAGCATCTCAAGATTCTTCCGCAGATACTAACTGGTGCCCTCCCAGGGCAGAAACATCCTCTCTCTATTATCCTGTTTTTCTGTGGTGCATCTCGTTTTCACTGATGTGACCTCATTTTTTTTCTCCCAAATATAGTGCAATCACAGGAAACCTTCAGGTCCCATTCATTAAAATAAAGTAAAGCCAGAATAAGTTTAGCACGAATTCACTGACCTATTTTCCCTTGAAGTTCTGTGACTTGGAGAGTTTGGGGAGGCACTCTCAGTCGTACAAAACAAACCAAATATCTAAAGGTTCATTTTAAGTTAAGCCACTCTGTTAAATTAATATTTTGGGTCCCAGAAAGACGATATGACAGAAGCCCAGCATGAATAAAACCAGGACCCTGAATCTGAAGCAGCTAATTGGAATTCAGCCTTAATTCATTTTAATCTTTACACATGTTTCTCTACTGCGACATCATCTCGGATCCCATTGGCTATACTCTGAGACGATATAGCCTCTGGGGACACCGGTGAACGTGCTGGGCGGTAAGCGATAAACGACTTCCTTTTCCATGTGCTGCATTGTTACAGAAAGAGAAACCTTTTTCTTGTGATTGACTTTAATTAACGGGTCTTACCTTTGCCAAAATTTCAACATCATGATGCAGATTTGTAAGAAGTAAAAATTCAAGCTTTGTCAGGTCTGTCCTCAAGAGGAGAAGAAAACGTTTAAAATGCTCGTTTGTTGAACGGAGGTCGGATCGATCTGATGCATTTGAGGAAGTCGGGAAATCTGAACGCTGAATGGCTTTCATGACACAGCATTAAGGGAATTCATCTCTAGTTAAATTTAAGATCTAGAAAGGATTGTTAGCTTAACTCACATTCAGATGTGTGTTTATAGAGATTAATAAGAAGCTAAATTGTCGTCAGATCACGCTGATGGGAGCCGGGATGGCATTATGGCGGATTATGTTCCACCTGCTTTTGCTCTCCTCACAGACTGTTTTTCCTGCATACGTTGAAGCCTGCTGATACGTCCCTGGCTTCAGATTATATGTAAATCTGAGATTAATTGATGGCGAACTTGTAAGGAAACAGTTAGCAATATTAGCATTAATTTGAAGTTGTGGCTCTACCCTCCTGTGCAGTGAATATAAGGCCAGTATGAACCCTCTATTAGCTCTGTTTCTGGTCTTTATTCACTCCTGAGGGAAATATCTGCTGTTTTAGCTGCTTAATGCTCCACTATACTACTCTGTAAAACCGGGGGAAGTTTAATATTCAGGTAGCAATTCTCTGTGGATTCATTCCAAGAAGTTTAAATAATGAATTAATACCAAAATTCTGAGAATGAATGGACAAGTGCAAAACAGAGACATTAGTCCAACTTAAGCCAGCAGTCATGGCTGTGAATCAAAGTGCTGGCTTCCAGTGTTACTTCTACAGTATTAGTGAGTCATGTAAGGAAGACGTCTGTGAGACTCCAACACCAGCCCTCATGGAGCATGATGATGCACATTGCCTCATTTCAGATTCCCATCACATCTTTCTTTAATTAAGGAGATCAATATTCTTTCCCGTGTTCCTGTGAGTGAACAAACAAATTTGGATCTGTACCGTATTATTTTTGGCAATGTGATGTCAATCTCTCTCTCACTGTTTTGATGGAGTTATCAACCTAAGCATAGATCTATCCGTCTCCATCTCTGTCTATACTGTAGCTGTCTGTCTCTATCTGTCTGTCTCTATCTGCTCTATCTGTCTCTATCTGCTCTGTCTATCTTTCTCTCTCTGTCTGTCTATATCTGTCTGTCTCTATTTCTGTCTCTATCTCTGTCTACCCCTGTCTGTCTGTCTCTATCAGTCTTTATCTGTCTGTCTCTATCTCTGTCTATCCCTGTCTTTCTCTGTCTGTCTCTGTCTATCCCTGTCTTTCTCTATCTGTCTCTATCGCTGTCTATCCCTGTCTTTCCCTGTCTTTCTCTATCTGTCTCTGTCTCTGTCTATCCCTGTCTTTCCCTGTCTGTCTCTATCTCTGTCTATCCCTGTCTTTCCCTGTCTGTCTCTATCTCTGTCTATCCCTGTCTGTCTCTCTCTGTCTTCATCTGTGTGTCTCCATCGCTGTCCCTTTTTCAAACCATGTCTACCTTTGTCTGTGTCTATCTATCGTTGTCTATTTCACACATCTGTATATCTCTGTCAGTTTGTCTGTCTATCTCTCCAAACTATCTGTAACTATCTCTCTCTTTCTTTGTCTGCCTTTCTCTCTCTATCAAACTATCTCTATCTCTCCGTCTATCTCAGTATTTTTATCACATTGGCACACGCATTGAAGACTGTTGGACGTGAAAACCAGTATAAACTCTACGTCGTCACATTTACTGCAGGATTGAAAACTCTGAGCGTTGTAAAGTCACCCCACGCCTGAATGCAGTCAATGTGCGCGAGTCAATTTATTTTCAATTACACCACTCGCTCACAGCTCTCATTACTGATGAATCACGGCTCAGTTCACTTTTGTGTATTTTTCAGCGTGTGTAAAGTCATGATTAGAAGCAACAAAGGCAAAAAATCTAATACAGACACACACATCCCTTAGTGGGTGCTGGATCCAAAAACAATCAAGTATATCAAAAAAATATATCAAGATCCGCACAGCAGGAAGCTCCCGTAAGGGGTTTTATTGAGCACAAAGTGACGTTTCGAGCCAACATGCTCTTCTTCAGACTCTTAAAGGCATTAGTGAGAACAAAGGCACATAAGAATCAGATATATTTATGTTCTGTGTGCTCGCACTTTAACAGGCGGGCTTGGCTTTTTGTCTCAGCTCTTGTTTGATTCATTTACCTCTGTTGATTTTTTATTTCATTTAAAACTGAAGCTCAATAAATGCTAAAACATGTGATCACTCTTAGATGACGTAATGTGTACATCTACACTTTGGAAAATAACAGGAATCTGTTGTGATTTGAATATTATGAATATATATTGAAAACTTAACACTTAAGGAATTCTCTTATTTTGTTCTGAGGGATCTGAGAGCGACGTCATTATCTCTGAGTCCTGGGGTCAGATTGTATCTGCCCTGTTGTGATAGGCAGTAGGGAAGCATCACAGCACAGTGTGATATAGAAACCTGTTGTGTGTGTGTGTGTGTGTCTTGTCTGTTAGCTGTTGGTGAGTGTGTACTAGCTGGGAATATGATAGAGAGGATGACACATGTGAAATAGAGGTCACTTCTTCATCTGAAACACTGGAAAGGAAATGTTCACCTTCAACGCAAAAGCTTTAACACTCCTGACAGTAAAATATATAGCATATGCCTGTGTATGTGTGTGTTTGTGTGTGTGTCAATCTGACCCAAGCATTTGGATTCCTGGGAGTCAGTGATCTGCAGAAAATCAATCAATTCTTTCTGCTATTTTATCACACGGTAAAACAGGAAGAAGCAGCAATTATTTTCATATAAACTACCTGAAACTTTCAAAATACAGACTGTAACTTCATTGGATTTAATTTTGAATGTGAAAATATCTCCCACATTGTTTATGTGCACGTTAATTTACACTGAATAATAACAATGTGGATCCATATAATCAGGTGGCTTCATTTACCCCAACTGAAAATATGAAACAAAGACAGTCTTACATAAACATCCTTGGCTGCCGTACAGGATTCAGTTATTAACAACAACACAATAAATTGTTAAAAGACAACATGAAACGTTCAGCATGCTCACAACACAATACTGCTTTATTTCCGACATATAACACATTTTATACTCACCTTACATGGGAACAATACAACGGTCGAGCAGTTTATTACAGCTAAAACTCCAATGCTTGGATTAGCTACAGAAGCTAGCTTTAGTTAATTAAAAATCTCATAACTAAGTGAGTATTTAATACACAATATATTCATCTTAATCACTCATATTAACATTACAGACATTAGAAACATCTTACATGGGGACTATACAATGTTCTGGTCAGGATGCTACTGCTGAAAAGTAGCTAGCATAGTCCATGTGCCCATGTTAGCTACAGAAGCTAGTGTTTGTTAGCTGCCTTATTTCCTGATACTTTTCCTGAAGTAACTTTTGTAAACGTGAAAACATAGCACCACAAATGATGATAAACTTAAAGGGGGGGTATTACGCTAATTTCAAGCTTCATATTTTACTCTGTGATACCTGTGGAGTAGCTTAGCATAATTTACAGTAAATAAAACTCATCATTTTTCTCACTCTGGTGCTCTGTGCAGGCCCTCATAAAACCTCTGCCTGAAACGACTCAGTCAGCTCTGTCCCTTTAACAAACCCCGCACCTACAAGCCCACTGATTGGCCAGCTCTCCAAAGCTTGCTGAGGCTGTCACAAAGTGCAGCGTGTAGAAAAAACTGTGTGAAACCTGGCGTTCACAGCAGTCTGCAGACTGAGCTGAGAAGCCTGGGGATTACTCCAACATACTTTAACCTACAGATTTGAAACTTCACCCTTGTTTAGTCTGGACATCCAACATTGTAACATTATCTATATGTCTTAAAATGTGAAACAGCCTAATACCCACTCTTTAATGAATATGGCAGCTGCAAACTTAAGAGAAAGTCTTGGATAAATTCCGGCTTCCTGTACTTTTATGCTGATGAAATTATCCTGGATATTATCTTCATCGCTGAAATGTCTGGGGTGCCACACCCACAGTGGAGTCTGGAACATGATTGCGCTGTCTTAGTGAGCGCATGTGCACTCAAGTAAGCCCTGTGGTTTCATTTTCCGACTCCAACTTTAAACTTTGTTTTGATTATGCTTTTAAAAAGAGTTTATGGGCATTTAGTCCCAGCAGCTGAAAATATTGAGGTGGATCCACAGATCATGCATCATTTAGCAGCTAGACTGTAGAGGAGGATACTACATCAGCCGCCTCAGAAATCTGACATTGTGCAGCACACCTGAATCCAAAATGCTTCATATTCCCCACCACCCCCTCAGACAGCGCAGACGATGAAGCATTCTGATCACCGACCCCGTCCTCTCGAGGCTGGCAGAGTCACAGGGCTGAGCGCGGACACCCTGGAGGCGTCTGCAGGGGGGCGGATGATTCATTTATCTTGGATTGAAGCCTCCCACCCTCTCTTCTATGAGCTGATGCGGCTATATGTTCAAAGGAGTGCTTCACCTGTTCATTTGTACAAACTGCCACAGACAGTATCTCTGTTATCTGTCTGTCTGTGTACCTGTGTGTCTATTCCTCCAAGGATTTTCTCTATTCTTACTGTAGTCCAAAGCAAACTATACCACTATATAAATTCCACATTAAATATGTATGTTGGGCAGTATGCTATCTTTGTTTCCACTTCTGTGGACACAATTTATTATGCAGGCCACTTGAAGAATCTTATAATACAAACACCTACTAATATAACTGCTGGTATTAAAATCAGTGCTTCTTACTGATGTCCACATTCACATTTATTCCCTTCACAAGTATCAATGAAAACAAACGAGACAGTTTCAAGCACAAAGCTAAAGAACAAAGAAGAAAACAAATACTCTGTGTTAGGGATGCACGATATCGGCACGTTATCGGTATCCAACACGCCGATATCCGCCGATATAATTAACCAATAAAATAATGAGCTGCTGCATACTTAATTTAATGCCCGACCTCGGAGCAATGTCCCCGGCGCGAAGAAGACCTGCGCGGCGCAGCGTGATGACGTCACGTGTGTCTACCTGCAGCATGAGAGAGTTAGAAGCCAAAATGTCCGTGGTGTGGAAGTTTTTCAAAGTGTCTGAAATAGAAAGCAAAACTGCTATTTGCAATGACTGCTCAGCTTCGGTGATGCGAGGAGGAGCCAAGGCAAAGTCTTTCAACACTACAAACTTGATTAACCATCTCAGACCCATCACCTCGACCGTTGTAACAAATGTGATAAGAGTATCACCATTATACTGTACGCTAATTCCAATGCAGAAGAGAGTTGATGATCTCTGAAATAAGGTGTGCGGGAAAAAAATATTTGTATCGGTAATCGGCTAAATGAGTTGTAAAATATCGGCATATCGGATATCGGCAAAAAATCCAATATTGTGCATCCCTACTCTGTGTACTCATTTTCTTATAAAAAATGAAATACAACATTACCTTATAGGCTTACATATTCAGTTATTTACGTATTTGCCTTGTAGACCAGCAGTTGAATGACAGATGGTATGGAAAAAGTTTTCCTTTGTCACCAGCTATTTCTCTCTCTGTCTGTGCTTTACCTAACATCTGGGTCATATAGTCAAGTGACTAACGGGCAAATCTACACAGTCAATGTATTTGAAGCGTATTTTTGAAACGCGTGTGCAGGGACAGCCGTTGGTGGGGCGAAGCCGTTGCGCCTCTCAGCCGGCATCAGAGGTAGTAACAAAGGCGTAACGGCATCTGTGTAAACAGCGGAGCCAGCAAGGCGGAACATCACTGTGTGTGTGTATTTGAAGCACAGGCTGTTTGTTCACACCTCGCGCACGTTTTGTTTCCGCAGCACTGGAAAGTTATGTAAAAATACACACTGGGCTGTGGTCCAGTGTAGAATGACAAAGGTAGCATGAGAACGGTGCTTCATTACGGCGCTGAGGCTAAAAAAGCTTTTTAGACTCTTGCAGAATAGATGCTGCCATGGCGCTACGTGTCGTGCACGTTCGTCTGACACTACAGTGTCAGTAAAGATTCCCTGTTACAATCAATAACCTGTTGATTATCATGAACATAAGGGCAACATATTAATGACTCTCTCTGATGAAATACCCCAAATTACAGCAAAGAAGATGTTTTGAGTAGCATAAAAATAATAGTGACAACCCGAAAGGGAAAATCATGAACACATTTTAATACGTTTATTTCAAATGTTTATGTGTCTTTATTTAAACAGTTCAAATCTGCACAGTCTACCATATAGTTGTTAAAAATCTTGCTGAATTTAAAAGACTAGAAAAACACTTTTTATCCAATAAATAGAGTGTATCTTCATCATCAGAACTATAAACTCTTTTTTGGTGTAATGATAATAATAATGTAAATGGCCTCCAATAAACACTAAATGCAAGATGCAGTTACTGAAAACAGCAGTACACATACTGTACATATAGAGGTGTTTATATATCAGTGAACACAATAAATGTGTTGCATTATTGTCAGTTTATCCTTAAACTGTGTCCCTTTTCGTCCTGTTTCCCCTGGAGTCTTTCAAGTTGCATCCACTGATCTAAAGTAGCCTTTCTGATTAGGATAAAATACAAGCAAACTGTAAATTCAGCAGATTGAAATCAAACAACAAAATCAACCTTCGATCGTAATGTTTTCTCTGCGCAAAGACAAAACCCAGAGGAAGCACAAAGGACTGAAAGACTCTCCATCCTCTTGTAAAACTCGTTCATGTTTGTTTGTAGTCCTGCAGGCCGTCCCTGCAGCATGGAGGTGAAGATAAGCTCTGAAGTTTAAAACAGCAGGCTCCGGCAAAGTGGCAATTACTGAGCAAGAAGAGACAGAGAAACCGACATACTTGGAAGAAGTGAAGAGGGAGAGGACAGCGAGGAAAGCACAGGAAGTGAAAGAAAGAAGGTGGGTGTCCTGGAAGGTGTTTATTATGTGGCTACAGTATAAAATAGCAGGAATGTAACAGGCAATTCAAAGCTGTTGTCCATGTTCAATAACAGCCTTTGTTCTGCAGCTCGTAATTATCACACCAACGCTTTTTGTACAGGAAATAGCAGCAATGCGTGTCTCTGAGGGGACTCCAGTAACACTGCATAGACCACTGTGTGTTTTCTGAAAATACACAAGCTCAGGGAAAAAACACTGGAAATAACAGTTGTCACATATGGGGCTATCTCCCGAAGTCATACTTTCTGCCTCCACTGACAAACATGGAAGCAAATCATAACTTCAGATTTCAGTACGTCCCTCCAGGAAATAGAATGTCAGAGATGAAGCATTCATATGTCTCAGTCCATGGTCACAATGTGTAAACATATCTTTAGATAGATATAACTCATATATGTAACTGTAGTTCAGGGTCACTGATTCAGATGCTGCTGCTGTAACACAAACTTCACGCCTGCACACACACACACACACACACGCACACTTCTCGCTCTCAGAGTAGTGATAACATCAACAGCAGAAGATGAAGCCCTGCCATGGAAAATAATTTCAGGGATTCACAATTCACAGTGCGGAGGCCTTTCGGCTGTTTCTTAATTAAAATGAGATCAAAAGTGCTGCGGGCTCACACCTCAGCCTGACACTCAGAGGTCATAAGTTTAATGAAGCATCAGTGAAGAAGAGGGCGACTGGAGGTTAAGTCGACACAGATATTAGAGGCGTGCTGTAATGATGTGGTGTGTGTTATGTCATGTATGTATACTATGTAATATACTACGTAAGAGTTCAAACTTTTCACTTCCCATTTATACATGAATGTACTAAATTAATATATACAGCTGTGGAAAAAATAAGAGACCACTGCAAAAACATGTTTTACTCTGGTTCTACTATTGATAGGTTTGTGTTTGTGTAAGATGAGCTTTTGTTTTTATTGTAGACAACATTTCTCCAAACTTCCAAACAAAATATTCTCATTTAGGTCTCTTATTAGCAGAAAATGGCAACTGGTTAAGATAAAGATGCAAAAGATGTTTTTCAGACTTCAAATAAAGGAAAGAAAACAAGTTCATGTTTAAACAACAGAATACTGTTTTAACTTAGGACTAGTCCAGAATTCAATATTTGGTGGAATAACTTGGTTTTTGATTACAGCTTTCGTGCATCTTGGCTTACCTTCACATTGCTGTTGGGTGACGTTCGGCCACTCTTCAAGCAGCTCGGCTTTGTTCGATGGTTTGTGACCGTCCATCTTCCTCTTGATCACACTCAGGAGGTTTTCAACGGGGTTCAGATCTGAAATGGGCTGATCATAACATGTAGAGAGAGATGCTGATTTGAGGAAAATTTGGAGTGGTCTCTTAATTTTTGTAATTTTTGAGCTGTATGTAATTAGTCTACTCTCATTAAAAGGAATAGGGAATAATGCAATTTATGAACTTTACAAACTACAGCCTTTGAAAATGCTCATTAAGAATATTACAGCATCGTTTTTTAAATTATTTTATTTATTAAACTTTGCAAAAAAAATGCAAAATTAGGAAATGGATAAAAAGAAAACATCTAAAGCTGCTCAAGTAAAACTAATAGTACGATACAATTAACTATTTTCAATGTAAAATCTTTTTTTGCAGGTTTCTTTCATGTCTCTGTGAATCAGGGACAGAAACCAGGTTAACAATATATCTTGTGATACGACATAAAGATGGAAAGAACACTTAAATATGTCTGAAGAGATGTGATTTTAATTTTCTAATAGATCATATTTCACAGTGTTTGAGTCTTTAAAGAAAGACATACAAGATACTTCTTGGATATTTATAAGAGGAAGCACTTCTTGTTTACTCCATATTACTGCAGACCTGTTGTATCACACTGTATTAGTTATTGCTGTGTGTACCTAATAAATGGATTGTACAGCATGTACCATGTGTTAAAAGCTGCTGCCAGCAGCCTGACCGCGAGGCTGTAATGTTAATAAGGGAGGGAGTGCTTGTACTGAGGCTCACAGCTAGAGTGAAGCGGCTGCATAATTTCGGCGGGTAGCAGCTGAGTCAGGGGCACTGCATGGTTCAGGGATTATAATTGGCTTCAAATAGCCTAATGCACAAATTGCTTTTACAGTAGGCAGCCTTGGAAAACACAAGCTCGCTAACGCACACTCAAACAAACAAAATCTGCATGAGCTGTTGACCTGTTGTGTCTGTAGAAAAATATTAAAATCAAGAATCAGAAAATGTACCTGCATCATCCTACTGTCCATTTTAGTGAATGATTTGGCTCCTCAGAAGATGATAAAACAGATTTATGGAAAGATTTGTGTTTAGTTTACAGGCAGCTTTGGACTGGAGGCACATATAGGACATCTTGGGCGAGTTCTCTCCTAGCAGTAACACCATGACTCACACGGCAGGGATTAATCCAGAGAGAACTGTATAAGAGGTTTATTAACATCCTGAGTGGAAAGCTGTCTCATTTAATTGAATATATGGTGTGGACAATGCTCTCCATCACAATCACACTAAGTGTAACTTCCTCAGCAGTTTCTTTCAGCACTTCCCTCCTCAATGAATAAGGAACCATTATTACACAGTTGAATTTACTTTCAATATGTTTTTTACCAGCCACAGGAAATAGGAATAGGAATTTTTTAGTGAAATCAATGTAACAAAAATAATGTTTCGGCTTAATTTTTGCTGTCACAGGAACGCTGTACTAACAGAATCTTTGTTAGCTGGTGATGGCATGTTGGTGCTTTAGAGCTGTAGTTTAAAAACTTTGATGTCACAGCACCTTATTAAATGCAATGCGTTGGTAAGGTTTCACAGAGAAGAGAGAACTCAGATAAACGACTTAGAAAATGTAAACTCCAACGCGCCCCGGAGCATGTGATGGCCAGAGCCAATAATTATAATTTCCTATTATCAGACTTTTCACTGCTCCTGTGTGTGTGTGTGTGTGTGTGTGTGTGTGTGTGTGTGTGTGTGTGTGTGTGTGTGTGTGTGTGTGTGTGAGGGAGAGAAAAAGAGATGTTATTATCAGACCCAGACTAGAGGCCAGAAGGTTTTCATCATTTCATCCTAATTATGCCATTTACAACTGCAGCTTTTGATAATTATGCTGATTTCATCCGTTGAAATAGAAACGTCGATTTCTTCGTTTAACGACCTTGGATGTCTTCATGAGATTGGAGGTAACACATTGAACCACACGCCGTTCTGAAGCAGCTGAAAGGACTTATTGATCCTTCAGTATCTCTACAAGTCGTAATGGGATCAACAGCAGAGCTTTGTTAGTGCATTAAATACATATATTTATGTTTTCTTGGTTTATGTATTTGCAATGAAATAACACTGATTTCACAAACAACTAATTTGTGAAGCGAACCACCTGCAAGTAGCAATCATGGGATAAAAAATTAGCATCAGCTGTCTCATCACAGATAAAGGAATAGTAATGTTTTTAGTATTGCAGGCCTGACCATGAACTAACTGGTAAAAGCTAACAAAAAGACTGAACTGAACTTGTGGGCATAGCAGTGTTTTAAGCTAAATGCTAAGTATATAGCTAAATGCTAACAACTACAATGACATACTAACATGCTGAAAATAATGTAACAGATGTATGCTTACTAGCTTGTTAGCATGCAAACATTAGCGAATTAGCACTAAAAATTAAGCAAAGCTACACACTCACAATGACATGCTAGCACGCTGAGTATAAACTGATGTATGCTTACCAGGTTCATCCTTGTAGTTAAGCTTGTTAGCATGCAAACATTTGTGAATTAGCACTAAATATAAAGCGTAGCTACACACAATGACATGCTAGCTTGATGAAAATAAGCTGGTGTATTCTTACCATGTTCAACCTTTTTGTTTGGCGCGCTAACAATTGCTAATTAGCATTAAACACAAACTACAGCAGAGGCAGATGACAACATTTTTCGCTTTTGCGGAACTTACGATTTAAACAAAGTACGTTACTTGACAAATTAAAAATTTGACTTGATAAAGGCTCCTGGCATAAAAGTGTGTACCATCTTTGTGGCAATCCATCCCATAGTAATTGAGCTATTTCCCTCAAACCACTCATATGAACAACATATACTGTGGACAACACAGTGACATCTAAACTTCCATCTGCTTCACATTCACGGGCAAGGCTTCAAACTATTCTGTGATCAATGTGTCGCTGATGAAATGCTGTCAGGCTCGATTCTGGAAAGTTCTCTGTGTGCCTCTAATACTCCACTCTGTATTACACTCTATAGGCTCCATGTTTGGTGAGAACAGTTGGGTAGGCTTTGGGTGGCAGACTTCATAGCCAGCTGCATCTGTCTGTTACACTCATTCTCTGTTCATTATACACATTTAAATTGAGTTGGCTCAAGTCAGAAACATCAAGAGGCTGTTAGTTTCCTAATCTGGCTTCTTTTGTCTACATTGCTCTTTTATACCGTGATTTCAAATATACTTAAGGATTGGAATATGCTTCTGCCATGTGGCTAAGAACATTGACCTTGTTTTCACATGCTACACAGAAAGCTGTCCCTGGGATGTTATTGTTTTACCAATTCATCCACCGCAACTTCCCTCTTGAGCTGACTCTGTAGCGCTTTAAAGTATCTAAGCTTGACAGGCCTGCTGCTGTGTGCTTGCTGAGCTAAGAGTAGACAGCCACTGTTTGGTGAAGGGGTTTAGCATCGGTTACCTGTCGTTGAAAAAAAGTGATGTTACTGAGATTGAACCACTGTACTTCACTATAAGCCCAAGTTATTCCTGCACGAAAGCCGACCTTCCCAAACTTTCCCTGAATCTCCAAAAACTTGCTGATCAGCGATTCAGTGCCCTTGAGAGGTTCAGTTGGTTCATTCATGACATGTTATCAATAATATAAGGTCTAGTGTGCCTCAGAGGTACATATTTCTAAGCATTGTGGCATGCATATTTCCACTCATACACGCACATGCACATACACACACAGGTATTCGACTGATCCGCAGGGTCTGTTGCTTTTGGATTGACTTTAAAATCTGGAATCTCATTCTAGCCTGAGGGATAAATTCAGACGTTTTTGGTAATATAGCTTGAAGCGATCACTGCTGCAGCGTCAGGCTTTTCACTAACATTCTTTAGGGCTGGTTCATTTATAGACCGGTGTTTGATCCCTGCATTATAATTATCAGTGAGCATCTTTACACCTGACTGAGTCCACAAAAATGTCCTTGTTGTGAAAGTTTGACTTTTAGAAATATGTTATCTTATAGTTGTGTGTGTGTTATAAGCATGCATATAACATCAGTGAATGTGTTAAAAAATATGTGATTAAATGGGCATCAGAGTCTGTATGAATAGATATTATAACACAAATGTTTTGGGACCATTTCCTAATTTCATATTTCAAAATAAAATAGGCGACAATCAACATCTTCAATATTTTATTGTCCTTTTTCCCTCTTCTCAAACTCTCCCCCTAAAAAACATCATGTCGTTATTTTACCTGAAATGTAAACTTTTTAACTGGTTGTGAAAAATAATCTGATGCCTTCATATGACCTACAATAAGTTTATTATTTCTTTGTGTGTATTTTTATTGCTTGTCAGCGCTGCCTAAAGACAACAGCACTTAGACTGTACAGTTTCCATGGCAAGATCTACACTGAGCAGCACGCTTGACAGTTAGCCAGGCAAAGGTAGACTTCCCATAATGCAACTTATAATGTCATAATGTCTTATAATCTTAAACTGGAATCCTGGTTCCCACATGTACAATTTTCTCTTTGCAGCAAGGGAGTGATGCAGTGCAATGATCCTCTTAGTCCAGTATTAATCACACTTTTTTGTGTTTCTGTAGACGACTCCTCCCAGAGGTTTTCAGACACTGTTGTAGTTGAGTCACAAACACCAGAGAAGAGCTGCTGCAGCCTCGCCGTGTTACTATATGGCTCTTCAATGCATTCATCTTCCTCCCACGTCGTCCAGCGTTCCTGTTTCCTGCACTTCTAGTACGTATAATCCAACATTTCTCACAACCGACTCTCTGCCTACCGTTAACCTCTTGCCCCTGACTGTCTACTTTCTCTCTTCCTGTGTGGGATTAAATGTGTTTTTCAATCTGCGTTTGTCCTAGCCTCTGCACACGGCTTTCAGTAGTTTCTCTGATACCACCTATCTTTCAGAAACGGGCTTTCATATGATAATTCCCCAGCCATTATTCATTACTATTGTTCAAGGTGTTTTGATGTATGGAAAGAGGCACGCAGGGCATGACTGACAGTGAGGATGAAACATGAATAGAAGAGACGCAAACTAAAAATGCAATGACAGAATAATAGGCAGATATATGGAGGTCAAAAAAGGGCATCTTTTATTCACTCATTGGAGGTTTTTATCTCATAAAAACACCTACCAAGACAGCACTAAACCTTGTTCAAGTAGTTTTACGAATAAATCATGAATAATTCCTTCTTTATTCACATTAAATTTATCACATTTCTGTAAATCAATGTTTTAAAAAGCTAATTAACTTTCTCTTCTTTCTGATCTTTGACACGCATATAAATACACATATGCTGTATGAGAGAAAAACTAGTTGGAATAATGTAAATGTATTGCATTTCTATTTCACGGACAAATAGTGTTAATACGTGCTGATACTTTTATTTTGAAATGAGGTAAGAAAGAGAGAAAGAAAGGAGAAATTAGCTTAAAAACCCTGCAAACACTATCAGAAGCACCAGACTTCCATTAAATGTCTCATATCCAAAATAACAAAGCCTGTATTTTCATTTGCCAACCATATACCACAATCCATCACTCCTAACCCAAGTCCTTTGATATTTCATACCCACATTCAGTGCGGTTGTTCGAGGGAGATTAGCTCTATCAGCAGAGCAATTACCATATCTAAAAAGAGCCTGTGGCCGTCTCTAAACATAAGGATGATGTGAGAGAGAATTTCTTCTGATACCACATTTCCTCCTCACAATTTGACTCCAACAGAGCGGTAAACAGATTAAGGGGGGATTTTAGAAAGCTCTCCTGCGCTCCTCGGTGCACATACACAGGCTGACATACTAATCACGCTCTAATGTATTGTCTGGAAATGTGCCGGGATGTGTCATTCATTTTGGTGGCGATTAACTGTGATTCCTGAAAAGTGAGCTGAAGCTATAGTGGGTGTTGAATTGTGTGCAGACTAAGATGGATCAGTGAGTTTTTGTTTGAGGGCAGGTCACATGTTGTGAAAAGACCTACATGCATGTTTTTCTTAAACTACATGTAGTAGCACAACTTTACTTTAATACTACATCCAGGTAGCTGCACAATAGAAGCATTAGGTCGGTAGGCGTACACATTAAGAGCTGCTGCTACAAATAATACTTTCCATTCAAAGACGAGTGGCATTATTTTAAATCAATTTAAACCAGTACCAAAAAAATGGCCAGGCAAATCAAAAAAAAAAACAACAGCAAAAAAAACATTATTGGCTGAGAAACGTTTTCATGTTGTGACCATAAACTATGACGTCACCCATTGGTTTATTGACTTATGTTTAAAAGCCTCTATTCTGGCATATTGTTGTTGTTTTTTTAAACCAGAGGTTGAATCCTGTTTGCTAGACCTCTTTTCAAGCTGACAGGTTGCCGTGGTAGAGACTTGTCAATCACAGGTAGCCACGCCCCAAAGCACACTACTTTATCCTCAATTTTATCATTAATGGAACCATTATTTACAAAATAAACTTCATGCTGTATTGAAGAAGACTTCAAACTAGTGATTGAGACCATAATCTTATTAGGAAAATCATTACTGAGGTAATAAATCAATCGAGATGTAGTGTTATATTCTCATAGGCTTTATGCAAACTGATTTGTTTTTACACCCCCTGCTGGCCATTACAAACGATGCATGTTTGGCTCACTTTGTGGGCCGACTTTTACACAGTCTATAATACTGCTTCAGAATATAATTCTACAATTATGACGACGCAGTTTATTTACGAATTAGCATTTTGATTTTCAGATATTATTCCCAAAATACTAAGCCTGCAGCAAATAACTCTACAACAAAACTGATCCATTTAGTGAATAAAAAAGCTAAGGCTGCGCTGGTGTTTTCTCATGGCAGTTATTATGCTGCTAAAATGGCACTTAGGCTGCGTGCCTTTTACTCATTCATCCACCCATTGGACTTGTTGTGGCAGTTCCTTCAAAGGGCCCCAAAGGGCTTTTAGAACAAATGTGAGATGTTTGTTCAAGGTCCAATATCTTACTCTTGGTCTCCTTCCAGTCAGTCGCTCTTAGAGCTCCTTCAGAGAGACTCGAGGCGTGTGTACTTTGATGGAATGACTGGAATCATGGTTCCCACATGCACATTTTTTCACTACGCAGGAAGTGAGTGAGGCTACGATCTTCTCTCCAGGAGTCCAGTCTAAATAATGCTTTCTTATCGTTTTATGTGGGCTGCTTCTTCCAGATGTTTTCTGGCACCATTGTAGATGAGTCAGACACTTTGCAAATACGAGAGATAAGAAGAGATTCTGGAGCCAAGTGATTTTATTGAATGGCTCTTTGATGCTATCATCTTATCCGGCATTCTTGTAACGTGCACCTCTAGTGCTTCCCCTAATTGAATAGGCATTCCAACTAAGTTCCCCATATCAATTGACTTGTTCTAATGCTGAGGAAGCTCTCCCCTGAGGTTCTTATGAATCAAAGACAACTTTACACCACACAGACTCTCAGATCTTTGGAGCAACTTGTATCGGTGATCTCAAGTTTTGATTGCTCACACAAATCTTTGGATCATAGATTCGGATAGAAATGAATATTGAGCTACACTTTTCTTAAAATTTGAATCATATTGTTCCAGTCTCAGACCTGGTAATCTTTATGAACAGTTTCTGTACATGAATGCAGAATCTATAGGCGAGGGACAAGATGTTTGGTGTTGGAAGTGTTCTAGTTTCTGTTTGTAGTCCAAATAGTATCATTCACTAGTGGGCATCGGTTGCATGGTAAATGGACTGTACTAATATAGCGCTTTTCTAGTCTTCCGACCACTCAAAGTGCTTTTACACTACATGTCACAGTCACCCTTTCACACACTGATGAAGGCCAATCTCCTATCAGGATTATATGCCCATTCATACGCTCCAAAGGCTATGCCCTCAGGAGCAATTTGGGGTTCAGTGTCTTGCCCAAGGACACTCTAACATGTGACTGCAGCAGTCAGGGATCGAACCCCCGACCTTCTGATTGAGAAATGACAGACTCTACCACTGAGTCACAGCCGCCACAGTGTGCTGGAAAACAGTCTGTCTGAAGAGCAAAAAACATGCACCGCTGTAATACGATCTCTGAACCTGTCAAGCGGTTTGTAACAAGATTGCAGACTTTGAGCTCCTGATCGCCGTCCCCCAAAACAGCACAATAGAGTGCACATCAGAGATGCTTCACATCCAAATGAAGCCAAAAAGAACAATATCGTCTGCAAATAACAGAAGATTCAACTTTTGAACTACAAACCAGAAGTGCTCCAAACCCCTGCATTCTGTATGTGAGTATCACAGTCCCCCTTCTTTTGTTTCCTTGTGAATCCTTCCATATCATCTCTGTGCCGTTCATATTTTTTGTTTTGGATGTAGTCACTATAAAAAAAATAAAGTTTGAGTGACCCACCATATTCCACACATCTTCGGCACCTCCCATAAAATATATTGTACCATAGTTTGTACCATAGTTGTACCATAGTTTTAGTCTCCAAAGTTTCTGGTACCTGTTTAATATAATTAAGCACCAATACTTGTCTTGTCACAAAGGGAAAGCTTCTGACACCTACCTATGAAGAACTGAACCACAGTCTGTCAGATCCTCTGTGTCCAAAGCCTTCAGCGTTTCAGGGCAAACGTCCCTTACTTCTTTTAACTGATAGCAAAATGCATTAGATCGACTTTAAAGTCCATCCCCCATCTGTTCATGCCATAGAGCAAGGTCAAGAAGTGTAGATGTGCAGCTGTAGGCTGGTTTGAACTTGTTCGGCAGATGCTTTCTTCTCACCCCTTGAGTTTATTCACTTCAGTGGGACTTTGAGGTTCATCTGATTTGTATTCTGTCACCGTCGCCACCTGTGGTTTGGAATTTTGCATTTCAAGGACTCGGTCTAGACTTTTTTTTTTACTGAGGATACTCTGAGGGGAGTGTGAAAGTGTTAAAATAATCCCAGTGTAAAAGCACTATTGGATTTAAAAAGACAAATAGCAGACAAATAGCAACAGCTGTTTAGCAGTAAAGACCGTTTCACTGATGCAGGATGTTTTATCTTTTTACAAACACAAGCTGACAAGCCAGGAGGTAGGTCACTTACTGTATGTTTGACTTTGTGTTGTGTTTGTGTATATAACAAGAAACGTCTCCTCCTATTAGCCGGAAGGACATGGAATGAAGTTTACACTCCATTGAAAATGTAAATAATAAAATGCATATTTATAATATGGTATACCTGTTTGTGCTAAGACAGAACATTTCCATGGAAAATAACTGGCTTTTACATATGTGACTAATAGGCCAATAACGCCCAATACATAGTGTGCACTATCATATCACAGAATAAAGTGGCGTTAGGGGGACTGGTGCAATGTACAGCACACAGATGAGTCATTTCACCCTAAGCTATAATTGTTTTTGTCTGCAGCAGATGGGCACAGTAATAACAAGGAGCATTGTTTATTCTGGCTCATTAACTGTGTCTAAGAGACCGTTTAGCTTTACTGTTGTTGTGTATTTGGAAGCTACTTTAACATCCCAGCGATTAAGCTTTCAAGGTTGTTGTTTTTTTTACGAACTAATACATGGTAGGAAACAAAGAGCTGAAAATATCGACTGAATAAATAATGCCGGGAATAAATGCACGCGCAGTGATTTCTCCCTGTGCGTCCGACATGTCAGAGAATGACTGTTTGTCGAGCAGTTTCTCCTCTGATGCACACATCCAGCTCACGATCTGCCAACACTGTCAGCCTCAGGATGTCAGGCAGACACCGGAGTCCTCTGTGTGCGTGTGTCTTTGTATGTGTTGAATCAGGACATAGCCCGAGTACCAGCGCTTTTTAGATGCAAGTGAACGCCACGAGGGGGGAAACCATTGGAAAGACACAAATATGCCTTGTTAAACAGAGACGTGTAAACCAATCAATTACAATTTGAGCCTTCTTGATTCGTGCGTCTGGAGATGTAGCCAAGCATATCCTCTAGTTCTTTGACATTTTCAGAGAAATTAAAGAGATTTACTCTTGTGTCAGGAGAAGCAACCTCTGTGAGACTGTATGCCCTCGATTTCCTGACATTTAAAGAAACAGGATTTTGCGAAGGAGTTAACATGATGAACTATCTCATTTAACAGAGCACTTCAGGCGTGTATGGCGACCGGTTGCATCAGGTTTTGCAATGTGAGAGAACATTTTTTGCACTGCTAAATTTGTTTAAAAATATTCAGATTATGGACCTTACATGAAACACTTTACAAGCAACATATTTGCATATATAAATGTCTGATTGACTGATTGAAAAATTGTGAGAAAATTGGAATAAGGCTGAAGAGAGGCTGGATATTGAATTTTCTTCTTCCCGAGGCCTCAGACGCTGCAGCTGAGGATGGAGCTTGTTTAACTTTTCCTTTGGATCCACATATCCAGCCCGTCACGACCGCCTTGGGGACCGTGAGACAGGAGACAGTTCTTCCTTCGTGTGTGTGTGTGTGTGCGTGTGTGTGTGTTTTAGAGGTAGACATGGAGGCAGCCAGACAGAGAGGCTCCTGTTTTGTGTGCAAATAGAAACATTGCTGTATCCTCTGCATGTTAGCGCAGCTGTCAGGGTAAGATCTTGATTCGTCAGAGCAAACCTGTCATACAGCAGGGATGAAATCAGATGGATAAGCGGAGAGACAAAGAAAGAGAGAGGGAGGGGAGAGGCCCTCTGGATGTACAGTACATCTCATGTGACCTGCTGGTTGATGCATAAATCTCAAAAGATCTCACTGTATCATCACATATGCTTTATGATGTAACGTCAGCTGTTCCACCATAAGCACAATATGATGTAGAATTACTGCCAATCCATATCAGTGACACCTTCCTTGTGTCTAAAGTTGCCATATGGGACGCGGCAGACAGCAACAGAACGTCTCTGAATAATCAAGGACTCGTAGCTCTTCCTGCTGGAGTGACTCGTTAGTGTTTGTGTGTTTCAGCTGATTTAGTTTTACTTAACAAATTAACCAAATAGAGCAAAAAAAGGGTAAGAAAGTTCCTCAAGGCAGATGAGCTTAAATGCCACAAATTATTTAATATATTCAGTAGCAATGGGACAAAAGCAGTGCCAGGACTGTCAGCTATGCTCAGAGTGTAATGTAGCTGGTTAAGCTGTAGCTGCACTTTTACATCGGGGGGTTTAAATCTGAAAACATACTGTTTGGTATTTTTCACAAAGAGAAATAACAGTTGGCTAATTTTAGTGCAATTCATGCTGAGTGATTTATCTCGTACCTCAGAGTATCACCATTAAAAAAAACGTCCTCATGTCTGTTTCAGTTTTAGTCATCCTACACATGCAGTCAACAAATTAAACATTGGCAAGGGCAGGTTTATTAATTGGTACATAATACACATTATTGAAAAATGTTTTGGCCATTAATACTTACATAAAAGAATAAGAAGAAGGACGGAGACCACGTTAAAGGAAAAAGCCGCTGTCAGTCAAAGCTGGTGTTCTCTGTAATCAATAGAAGCAATAATATTTGAATTTAGCGGCATAGCTGTGGAGAAAGTTGTACAAACAGCTCGTGGTTTCGCTCATTCTACATTCCTACAACACCCAGCATGCATTGCACCGCTCCCTCTGACAGGAACGGCCCAGCGAGAGACGCTGGAGTGAAATACTACCGTTTTCCAGTCAAGGACATTGATCGCTGCAGGCAATGGCTCAGAACGGTACAGAATCTGATATACGACGAGAATATATCGGTGGATTGTCTAAAAAATCTTCAGGTCTGCAGTCTACATTTCAAACCTGACGATTTTGAACAAGACATGACATCGGAGGCGGTCGTCATAGATTGACGAAATGTAGTTTAGCAAGCTCCCTGGTTTTTCAGGGCCCATTGGAGAAGCGGATAGCGTCCTCCAAAGGCACAGAGCGAAAAAAAAAAATCTACCATAATGGCATCAGCTCCCCATAATAGCATGATAGGACTGAGGTTGAAAATCGGCCAACTGGCCCTTTAAAGGAAGGAGCATTTGATCGATTACTTAAAGTAGAAATAATGCTATGTTATCAGAGCCACAGTCTCATCTAGTCACATCCCAGTAACATTTCCATCTGTTACATACAGGAGATGTTGTGTTCATGTGTCAGCCTCAAGGGAAATCTCTTGTGTGAGGCCCAAGCTGGTAACAACAGCACAAAGAAGATTGACTGGCAGTTTTCTCTGATGTCAAAGTCATTTATCGCATTTAGTTAAAGTCATTTGTATCAGCTCTAAATCAACCCTATTAATTGGAACTCATTGGATTGTATGGAATTGGGTCTAAAGGGCAGAAATGTGTAATGTGCTGCTCACAATGGAAAACCCTTTAAGGCAAATCTATGATTTTAGACTAGTTAAATGAAATTGCCTTCAGTAATGTAATTGAATGTGTCAAACTGTAAGTTATATGTGCAACCTCTCATATCAGAACACTTGAAGGCAGCATTATTCTACCTAAGCCTTAAACTCACAAAAAATTGACACTAAAAGCACAAAATATATGCTAATTTGTTGTTGTACATCTGTTTCCAGATGGTGAGGGCTGAGGCGTGTGGGCTGAGTATGCAGCTCTGTTAAGTGTTTTGGTTTGCTTCTTTTATATTTGTTTCCCTTTCTGCAGCAGAAATTGTCACTAAGTAAAGTGTCAACTGCATATGCAAAAATGAAATGGATATTCATAACATTTCTTCATTTAAAAAAGCAGCTTCCGCTTTAGGAGAGGTCTGTTACATCCCCTCAGGCTCTTAATATTTAACTTAGGTGAACACTCAAAAGTTTTTATGAAAATAAAATAAATAAATTTAGATGAACCTAATTGAGATTGTCCACCTTTGCTCTCTATTACTGCATACTATCTTATCAAGTTAGTCAAGGCCTCCTTCTCCCCAGCAACTTTTGCAGCTCCTCCTGGGGGATCCTGAGGTGTTCCCTGGTCAGACGCGATACGTAATCCCTCCAGCATGTTCTGGGTCGACCCCAAGGTCTCCTACAGGTTGGATGTGAAGGACAAACCATCAAAGGAAGGCGTCCTGTTTCTTGGTTAATTAATAAAGTACATTTAAAACGAACATGTAGCAGGGCTTGGAGGTGAACTCGTTTGAGTTTACATGTCAGTCTGTTGACAGGTTTTGGGGAGGAGTACTGCATAAAGAAAGCAAAATGTTGTGTAGAGTCTTTTGTGGCTCCAGTGGGATCTGCGTTAAGTCTGATAAGTTGCCTGAAGTGATGTCACTCGACCTTGCATCAGTTGCATTTGAATTTTTAAACTGAAAAGTGAGGAGTTAGAAAGACTTCACCTGATCCCAGCAGCCCACTACTCATCTCTGCTTGAGGCTCGCAGGTCAGGGCTACAGTAGCCTCTATTAGCATAACACACCCTGAATCTCAGAATGTCTGTGGTTGAGTGTAGACAATAGGGGTGTGTTCAGCCCTGACAAAAATTAGAAAAATCTTGATTTAAACAGGAATGCTGCTGCATTGATCACATTTTATTGTCTTGCGTTATGCAAATTCAGTGCCTTTAAAAAAAAGCAGGAATTAAATACACGTCTCTGCAGATTGGGTCAAACATCTGAAACACCAACCAAATGAAAGAAAACATACCTCCAAGCATTGTACAGCATCTCAGTCCAAAGAAAAGGATCGCCTACAAGAAATGTAAAGCGGGCCGTGCTTATCACAGGAGCAAGTCGGTAATGCACGAGCATTTGAAGAGAAGGCCCATTGGACTTGTGTACTTGATTTGATTTATGTTTGTATCAGCACTTTGTCTGTCCTTGGTTGTAATGGACAAAAACTTGATATTGTATTTTTTATTTATCTTTTGTATCAGTCGGAGCCAAATCAGCAGCAAAGTTAATTAAACAACATGTTTTTGAATGAAGAGCTCATATTTATTGTCTTTCGTGTTAGTTAGCACATAATCAAAAGAACCTCCAACTAAATAAAAGCTGAGCCATTAAGTCATTATGCAAATCATTATCCAATTAGTTGATTCATTGTTTCAATAATCAATGACTAGTTGACGATCAAAATATTCGTTAATAGCCGTTGAGTATTATCTCAAAGGTTGAGTGTGCGATTTTATTTTTTATCAAATTCAGCAAATATCTCATCTCGGCCCACCAGCTGTCCCTTCTTCACAGCGCTGACTCTGTAAACAAACAAAGTAAGCAACAGGTAGGGTCGGCTACTCCTCCTCTTCCACGTCCTCGACCACAGAGAACAAAGCTACATCCTGATAGTGATAAAAAATTACTTCCCATATTGAGGCTAATTTACCCACCAGCAGCAGACACCCCAATGTCCACCCTATTGTTTGTTATAAGTGTTAGAGTGGTGTCTATGGCGATGCGTTGGGGGGCGGAGCTTCTGAAGGTGCACTGAAGGGAGGGGTTTATTTGTTTGGCTGTTGGGAGCATAGACTGTTTAAAAAGATGGACGATATGACGGCTCCCTAAAAGTGAAGCCAAAACATTTGGGGCGCCCCCTGCTGACTGGCTGCAGTATAGGTCATAAAGCCCGCCTCCTCCATGTTAACAGATGGGACATGAGTCAAACTATAAAATCAAAATTCACAGCATATACATTTTTCTCAAACATGGTTTCTGTCATTATAGTTAGTTCTTATCATGCTGATTTACATCCAAGTGTTAATTTTTTTGACAAATTTATATTTAATTAGTTATTTGATGCTGTAAAAAGGATGATTGACAGCTCTGTTGACCAATACGGCTCCTGCAGCCGATCTGTTCTGGATTAGCAGATTAGAGGAGGAATGGTGAGAGGAAACGTGACTAAAACAATCACTACAGTCACTGAAGTTTACATACCTGTGAACATCTGCTTCAGACCAACACAAAGAGTTAGTTAAGTTACATACGCCGACGTGCGGGATCTTTGCTGTTTTTTCGGTAAGTTCAGTTTGTGTTTTGGTTAGCGGAAGTGGGCGGTGGCTCCTCCTGCCCAACTCTACTGCGCAGACTCTGGCTCCAAATTACGTCACTATCGCAAAATGGCAGCGTCTGTCACGGGGACTATTTTGGCATCAATTCCTTACAATGAGAGCAGATGGAGAAGCATCATCCATCTATATATACATCGACAGTCCTGTTTCAGAATTGCATCCCCCACCTTCAAAGTCAAAGCCTGCACACATATGCAGTATCATACAAATACACACATATCTATTCAGCGTCCACTTTCACATCACCTCCTCTGCAGCCTTTTTGTTCTCTCAGGTGAAAAACATACACAGCAGCTTTGTGTGCTGGAAAAAACTTCATCATCAACAAGGTTTCAGATTGCCCTCTGCTTTCTCATTTTCTTTGGCTAAAAGTAGAGCGCCTTCGCACTCTGTAATTATCTTGCTTCCTCTGTGGTAACTGTGTTCATTTCTGTGACTCACCCTCACTCAACCAAATTCCTTCTGGCATCTTCTTTCCACTGAATTCATCCCTGTTGTTTTCTGCAACGGCTGGAGAAATAAAAAGTGAAATATCTTTGTTTTGCGAAGCAGAATCTACAGTATGTGTGCAGGAAGAGAGTTTTCTTTTCAACAGAATGGTAGAAAGCAAGAGGAATGTTGGGCATGCAGATCAGTGGAGGAGAGATAACACACCTGGTTAATTCGCTCTTTCTCTGATTAGGTTTCATTGCGAAGTGATGGTGTGATGAGAAAGATATTCTCGCGAATGAAGGGCATAATTAGAGGGGGAAGTGAAGGGAAAAGAGAAGAATAGAGGACGGAGGATAGGTGAGGAAAGTTGTGAATATTAACTCAGAATGAGCACGACTCCATCTGACTTTTAATGAGCACCGGGGCGAAGACCCGAGCAAGAGTCATGATTTAGTTGAAGATGAACATTATTAAAATCTGATGAAATACAGCGAGACTCGTGTCAACATCGATGCCTCACCTGATCGTGATTAGGTGAAGATGGATCAGGGTTGTTGAGTAAACCAATAAATCATGTTCCAGTGAGTTGAAGCCAGAAAAAAAAAATATTGCTATAATTGATTACGGTTATATACCATTTAATTCATTCAGGAAATGTTCCATTAATTAAAGTTGCATAATCAGTTATCCAATCGACAAAAGCTTCAATAAGTAATTTCTCAGGCAACACTACCAAACACATGCAGACTGGGTTAGGTTCTGCTTTCCTCTGCTGTATGTCGTTGTAAATCTAATGACTCATATTTTAATGTTTATTTAATGTGCCATTCATTCTCAAATGGAGTTGCCAATTTCCAAGGGTTGACATTTGTTTTGTATTAAACAGTAAGTTATGTTCGTTTTGTAAAAGTGCTCCAAAGTAAAGATTTAACCTAAAATTCCTGCACAATTTCTGTCATATTTCCAACTTTAAAAGATAAACTAATCCTACTCAATTCTAATGTACAACACATAATAGAATGTGGTCCACGTCAGTAGCCATGCGATTAAAATACCAGCTCTCAGCTTTATTTAACATTTAATAAATCTATTGAGACTGTCTGGTTTGAAATGAAATGCTGAGATTTAAAGTAATAATCTCGAAGATTTTCATTTAAATAAATGTTTGTTAAGTCACTGTCTATCGCTGAATGAGGTAACACAATGGTGATTGAGCCTATGGCCCACTGATGAAAGCCTTTGCATTTGCAGTATTACAGACTGGATGTCTGTGGTGACATTCGCAGAAAAAATCACAAGCAGTGCCCAGTTAGTGACGCGTTTTCCATCACCCAGCAGTGGTTGGTCTGCAAGGTTGCTTTCCCGGTCTCTGCAAGTGTTGCGAGTAAACAGTAATCTACTATGGCTGAACAAACAAAGAAAAGATCGATGACTACAGGTACAACTTCAAAAATAAGTGAAAATACAAAGAAAAAGAAACAATTGGACGCTCAGATGAAGCAAACAGTCTAAAAAGGAAAGCGACCGTCAGCGAGGAGCCAACCGTGGACGTCACACATGTGACACTGTCTGGATATCTGGGAAGTGTGCTCCCACAATTACAATCTATCACCATAGGTGCGAAACTGAGATCTTCGAGATTATAACTTTAAGGTTGTGTTTTGTGATGCAGTTGTATTGCATTGTATCATACTGTAAAGTTTCATGTTACTAGTTAGACAACTGAATTCAGATTTCAAAATACAGTTTCAAAGAGTCTAGGTTTCTAAAATGATGAAGTGATTCTTGGACAAACATGGTTACTGACTGAGCTAGTTTCTTTAATTCATCGTTTTGGCACTTGGCAAAGTGCTTTGTTGTTATGACAACATTAAACAAGATCCTGTCCGTGTTGGCAGGTTTGGCCTCTTTAGAAGAAACTGAATCACACATGTCCTAAAATTACCCACTTGTAGCCATGAAGTGCACATGAAATACATCCAGGCTGGTATTTAATATCATCTCTGAGTAATCCCTGCTCTCACAGAGCACAGTGTGCTGTCTGCAGCACACAGTGTCTTGGCATCCGTTCCTAAATATGACTGACATCTGACCAGGGATTTATCCCATTGCCCCAGTTTCACTGGGACTGGTGATGAGCAGAGAGCACTGCGTCACAAATAAGCTACATAGACTACACAAAGATGTGGTCTTTTGTGCGTGTGGGTGTGTGTGTTCGTGTGTGTGTGCCTTTTTTATGTGTGAAAAGGCATGAATACCCACCCATATTCATCAGTCAGTGTGAACATATGTTAATATGCTTTCAGAGCATATGTCTGCTTTCAGTTAGTTAGTGTGTGTCTGTGTTTGTCTAGAGATTAAGGGTAGTTAGAATAACAAAGTAAGCATGACAAATTGATTTTCGGACACATGACTTAATGAGTTTTCTTTCCTAACATATAAATAATAACCCAAGCTGCGCGCACCGCTGAGAAGCATTTTGTCTTGTAAAATATCAAATTCTGCAGCCAGATTATTATGAGCTGTAGCCGCTCCCTGAGCGACAGACATGACTTACATCCCCTGACCCAGACATTTTTTTTCTAAATAATTGAACTGTGCTCAGTAATTTGAATTTTAAATGCACCAAACTCAGCAGGAGCACCGCAGCAGTAAAGGTCCGTGGACTGAACTGACATCCTCCTAAATGCATGGGTGGGAGAAACTAGGCCAGAAAAAGTACTTACACACATACACACAGGGACACAGACACACTTTAATGCATTAACATTTCAACATTTGTATGCTGATTTAATTCAACAACCTACACATCATTTTTGAGTGCAGTTAAGTAGGTTACATCCTGCCATCGTCGGGGATCACTAGTGTAGCTTGTTGCTGTAGAATATTTGATTATAGCTTTTGTTTTCGCACACAGACTTAAACAGAGAAAGAGAGACCATTTGGAGAGCTGAGTGAGTGCTGGCATAACAAAATATTTCCTTTGACAATTTAAGGTCACTTAAAAAACATTATTCTGAACTACTGAATATTGCCTTGACTAATGATTGGCTGTTTAAGACATGCTGCTCAACTGCCTCAGTAGTCCAGTAGCCAGGCCATCACATAGAGGGATATGATGCTAGTAAATGTCAAGTACCCTAGCTCCCTTGAAGTTGGCTATATGTCTAATGTTATTGATTATAATTCATTCACCAGTATGTATACTATATAGTGCCCAATATGGGCAGTGCTAGCGGTTTGGTGTCATCTGACAGGGTTAGCTGGTGTTATATGGTAGCTAGCAAGCTAATGGCTATACGCTAGCTATGTAGGAAACATGTTAGTGCTAGGTAGTAACAAAAGCTTTAAAAACTTCTTTCTGTTTTGTCTGTTTTTTGCCTTTCTTTCCCCCCTGGCAATGAATTCTCTGGACTGTACATGACTTTGTTTAATATAAGGTTGCTAGCTTGCTAACTGTCCGTAAACAAGCTTGTAGCTCGATCGCAAAGAGGAGGATAAGTTTACAGGGCTCATACAAAAGATGCACGTATATCCTCAGTCACATAAACCAAGCTATTCCTTCTGTGTTTGTTCATAAAGATAAAAAAGGAGAGTCAAATAAAAGCTAATGGTCCAAATCAGTTAATAAGCAGTCAAGGTGTCCTCCATATTGGACGATCTTTTCGGCTTTATTTTTGTGAGGACAGTTTGCTCAAAGGTCAGCACTGACAAGATGTCTTGTGTCAACATTTGTGTGTTCAAGTTTAGCAAAGCTGAAATCAAATGTTAATCGTCTTGGCAAATCTATTGAAAGAAGCTGCATTTTGTACTCACCACAAATGATGTCATCATGCTTGTACAATGAAAGGAAAACTGAACAAAAAAAAGGAACAAATCATCCCTGCCATTGTGCAGGTCCGCCTCGTGCAGTTTTTATGAAACTCCTGATCACTGCGTTCCTAACATTTACGTGACTCATCCCCCCTTCATGTAATTCCACCCCGGGTCTGTCCCCCTCCTCTGCTTTTCTCTCCTCGTCTTCCTTCTGTTTCCTCCTCCACACCTCGGAGGGACAACTGCTGAGAAGCAGCCTTTCTCTGACAGCAGGGGAGACTGCTGAGGGTAGTGACGGAGGTGTAGAGCAGAAATTACACAGATGGCCATATGTGTGTACATGTTTCAATGCATGTGAATTCTTTATATGTGTTTGTGTGTCTGTGTGTGGGAGTATGAAAGAGAGACAGACTGGAAAACAGGGAGTTTGAGTGAAGACACAAGGCCACACTTTGCCCTTGGCCCTAAAAGCTGAATAATTTTGGTTTGCTTTCTCTTCAGTTTGAAAAACATTCCTTTCTAAATCATATTTATTTGTTTATTTGACAGGGACAGAGCACGCTGATCCGTGTAGAAATACAAGATGTTAACATGCCGGAGAACAACAGTATAAAAATAAGATATATAAACATGCCAAATGGTAAAAGAATGCTAATTTACAGCCGTTGTCCCTTAATTTTAATATAGCACATTAAAAACAATACGCAAGTGTACCAAAATAAAGCAATCATGTAATAATAATAACTGAAGAGACTCAAAAGCAGGGTCTTAATCTGGGATTTAAAAAAATAATACATATTCCACAGTCTGGGAACAACAATAAGAATAACTCTTTTTAATTTAACTGCGAATGTAGAATTGTGGAGATTGATAATATGAGGATCTGAATGGTTTGGATGTAGAAAAGGGACTAATGAATCATTGGATATGTATTATAAGTAGGTACCAGACAATGCAATGGATATGAATACAGCTTAAGGGGAAATCTGTGTCGGAACTACAGCAGATAAGGGATGTTGTGTTTTCACAAAAGAGATCCCATTACAAAGAAACCAGGGGCCTAAAATGGAGCCATGGGGTACCCCATAACACAACTTCATTTATTCAGTCTCCTACTGTGTTTATATGTGAGGATTTCTGTTTCCATGTTATTGTGGGTGATTGGCTTATTGTGTTGTGTTCATCCTGAGCAATCACTAGTAATTTTTGCCTCAATCACTGGCCTTTTCTATTGTCATATGCTGGTGTAGTCGTTGTTACAGCAGTTGAGGTAACATTTAACACAATTTTGCCAATTCGAAAGTCACAAATTCTTGAGATGTGTTGATCTCATCCATGCTTTTTGCCATTTCTGTAGCCATTGTTATGTCTTTTTCCTGGATGTAGCCAGCTTGCTAGCTATGTCGGAATATGATGTCTCTAATCTCTATCCTGCCTACAATGCTGTAATTGTTAACTTGTTTCTCCAATCAAGGGATTTAACCAAAGAGTATGACATTAAACATTTGTGGACAAATCCGCTAGCATGAAAATGATCGCAGCAAAAAACAATAATCAGTTAACTGGGATTGGGAATGTACCTCAAAATCTCAAACTGAAATAGTCCGGTGGATATTGATGTCTTTCGAGATAATGGAAACCTTTATCATTAACTACTTCACATCAGTGGTCTTTAATTTGAATAGTGACAGCTACCAATACATTTCTCAGCCTTCAAATGAAAACTCATTTGTAAAAATCAAATCAGTACTGCCCGTCCCGAGTCGCTGGGAGCCTGGGGAGATGGGTGATGACAGCAATGAAGTGCATGTTAAAAAAGAGAAAGTCAAATAAAGAGGCAGAGTCAGGGACCTATAATATGAAACAAAGAAGACTTAATATAAGCAAATAGAAACACCAGCATGAGGACTGGGAGATTGAGAAACTATGAATAAAAAAAGGGAATATGAGCCAAACAGAACAGGCAGCTGAAGTGGATACAAACATCACCTCCAAATAACCTGGTAAGTTTCAAGGCATTTGTATCTTTTGTGGAGACAACGGGCATACAGTATATGGCTGCTCATTTCCCCTTGTCAGGCTTAATTTCCCTCTGTGCCAATAAACACAATGCCTGTCTTTTCTCTCTTCTTCTACTTTCCTCCCATTTCCCTGAAACATCCCTCTCTACTTTGAGAAAACACCAATGACCTGTCCGCAACAATCAGCCCTCATTCACATCAGTATCTAATATCCTGCACTGGCAGAAATTTAGCATGAATTACAGCACTGGAAGCTATTTGCTGTCATAATTAGAGTGCCAGAGAGAGGATTAAGCTACAGTTCATCCCATATCTGATTGCCAATTGTCCCTCGGAAGTAATCAGGGCCATAAGGTCTTTTAAAATGAATGGTCTAATAAGCTTGGGGAAGATTGTGCACTTCTGCACTGCACAATGGCTCTTACATTAAGCAGTTCTGCTAATATCAGTGACATGCAGATATCATGCAAGGTACGTTTGTCATTCTAAAGGAGTTAAAATGGAAGCATGGTTTTCTGTCTATTTTCTACAACTTCAACACTTTTGACAGACGTGTTCTCAGTTTAGTCAATTCAAAGACACACTCTGGTCTCTTTGTTTTTGACCTTTGTTGGTCTTTCAAGAAAATAGACAACCACTTACCTTCTCTTGCCCATGTGACGCCACCAGCTGCTTCTCTGCACCCCTCGATAACAACATGTCAGCGTTGTGTTAGTATTGTGTAAGCACTGCATAAGCAACCATCTGTCCAGTTCTGATTATGAGTCAGTTCTGTGGTGTGGCCACATGGGAGTAAAGAAAACAGCAAACACCAGGAGAACTGTCTTTTATGATCAGCTGTCAGCATTAAAGTGTCCCTCGTGACTGGACAATGCGAGAGTAATGACTTTGTTTTTGAAACAGTTTAGAAATGCATAAAAGAGGCTATGTTGGCAGCATGACAGTTCTGCCTATGTCCTATGAAGATTTCAATGTTCACTTAAAGCTGTTTCTGAACATGGCCTTGCATGTATTCAATTGGATTGGAAATGTTTAGACAAACTAGCAGCCGGGAAATGGGGATGCAATGACACTTTTCTTGCTTGGTCCACCACATTGGTCCAGAATAAATGTCTTAACTGCTTTCCAACGGAGTGCCAAGAAATCTGTTTAACACCACCTCAGCATAGTCAAGAGCAACTGTGGTGATCCCTTAACTTTCCATCTACCTTAATTAAGGCAATATCATAATGTGCATGCAATCAAGGAATCAAATCCCAGTTCAACTTTATAGTAACGTCTTCAGGACTAATTTGCATTTGAGTCTTACATGAGTCATTTGGAAATTTGGAACTGACTGAAATGCTTTAACCATAAAGACTGCCTTGATTTTGGTATTTTAGCCGTCATCATCTTGTTTTTGTAGCTGGTGATGGCTCGCAAAGAGGACAATTTAAGTGTTTTCAAAAACACCCATCTGTAGGGCTGCCACGGTAACGGCATGATCGCAATTAAGCGGTTATGCGACACAAACCGCGGGGAGAACCCAGTGACCGTCATGGGCGCTGCTTTTTTTTATATAATAGACCCAGTGATGTTGCTAAGTACAGAACAACACATTATAAACAGCAAACACATTTTAAAAATCACAGTAATCAGCAAAAGAAAGCTGCCTGTCGAGCCACATGCTTGTTTAGCCGCTACAAAAACAACGAGCCCGTCTCCATGGATTTCATTTCAACAATTCAGGATATGAACTTAGTCGTGGTTAATAAACTCGCCTTTCCACCATTAATGCTGTGTTCACTCATGTCAGTGATGTTTTACCCTCTGGATGACGCCCTGTAGTGAAATAAACACAACATACTCCGGCAGCGGCCTGGGACGCCGGTTAACCGCTGAACCACAAGGGGGCGTTAGTATTTCACCATGGTTAGAAAAATTCAGTACCGTGACAGCCCTACCCATCTGTCATTCAGAGTATCTACGCTGTTACTTAGGCATAACTATAAGCTTTCCATCCATCCATCCGTTATCTATACCGCTTACCCTGTTCAGGGTCGCAGGGGACTGGTCGCCAGTCAATCACAAGACACTATAAGCTTTAATAGAATTGAAATAGGTGAGTTACTTAAAATTCATCCTATAGAGTTATCATGAATGGGGAAATAAGCTATGGAGACCAAAACGGTTTTGTACCTAGCATTTTAATATGGGGGTCCATGGGGATCGACTCACTTTCTACCCTTTTTGGCACTTCTGCATTGCCCTTAAGGTTGCAGCTGGGCTTTTGCAAAAGTTTGAAGCTTGAAACTTTTATTATCTGTCTGATGTTTCTTTAGATGTCAGGATGGTGTGTCCTCTCTTACTGATGAACTCTTCATCATTCATGGGAGATTACGAACTAACTTCTGCTATTAGCACCAAAACTCCTGGACTCTTTACATAATGATTTTACAGTACGTGTGATACTCGCCAAGGTTATACAGAATTTATATTTGTCTTTCTCTCCTTGTTATATTTCTGTCTCTCGCTCGGTCTCTCTTGTAGATGTTGCATTCAGCAGGTGTTTCACCCCCTCAGTCTGGAGAATCATAGACAGAGCTGACGGATTCATTAAAATACAAGCCTCTAATTAGGGAGAGCCAGCTATTTGTGTCGCTCACTGAGTGACAGTGCTGCGCATAAAAAAAACAGAGGCCTTTTCTGCCAATCACAGAGGACTCCGTAGACGATTATTGTACCCAGTAGTCATTACCGATACAGGTATGTTTTTGCTGTCAATCACAGGCTCTCATCATTACAGCACACAGATCTGCTCTCTGCAGCCCTGGAAAGTTCTGTTCATGTACAGCAGAATACATATCTAATGTATGAATCTGAGTAGGAGTAGGAACATCTGAATAATATAACGTGCCGCATGAAAAGCCGTCACTGTCATTCACGCGGCGCTGCCTCGAGGCTGCATTAGGCTCTGTGTGAGCGCTAAAGAGACGCAGCGGTAAGCGGGACTGACAGACACACTCAGCACAGGTCACAGCTTGTTTTATTTTGAATTCAAACCAAGAGAAGAGAGGAACAAGGATGCACACTGATAAATTACATCAAGTATCGCTACATATCAACTAACAACATCACAATATCTCATAAAAGCGCTCTTGACAACAGATCCAACATCGCAAAAGTGGAAAATAACAGAAGAGGAAAAAAATGTTGGCTGCAGTTGAAGCCCATCAATAATATTAAAACAGCGGAAAACAAATTGTTTTGGCAAGACGCGGTCTTATGCAAGGTATTTCCTTTCCCATCTGCAATGCTGTTTTTAATGGAGCTACAGGACTGGCAGCTGAAGCAATATGTAAGTGAACGCATGAAGGAATTGTAAAAAGAAAAAAAAAGAAGACCTTCTAATAAAAGCTACTACAATGCATACAGACACAAAAATCTAGCTTGAGCGCACAGTTGTATGTACAGCTTGGGTCACTTGGGGGGTTTCAGGATTTAAAATGTATAGCACAGCACATTGAAATGTCATTGCATGAGAGCTATCAAACAGCCATGATGGAAAAATTCTTTCGAACAACACGGGATGTGGACACTGGCGTCGAACCTGCCTCGGACGCTGAAGGTTAGATTTTGTTTAAAAATGTGTAATAGAGTACGTAATACGAGATCAGACTGTCTTTATGGAATATGAGGTGATTGTGTGTATGTGTTTGTGTGTGAGTGTGTGTGTTAAGACAAGAAAGGCAGGAAAAACAAAGGAGCCATAAATGAATATACAGAAACTACAAGTATACAAACTCCAGAGAATCTCACAAAGATGAAGCTTGGACTTCAGCACTGACTCAAGCCTGTACAAAGTTAGATGCCTGATTATTACATACAAATCATCCATACATTACAGTTAAAAAATAAATATATCATGACAGTCAATAAATAATAAATTAGAGGGAGGGAGTAGACATGGTAACGAGAGAGCAGACTGTGTGTATGTGTTTGTTAAGAGAGTGTGTATCAGCAGACGACGATGGTCACAAGAGAGCAAAGGGAATGCTCCTTGATAAGAGAATGAGCACATTAATGGGCAGTCAGTTAAATCAGAGTATGACCGAGCATGTGCTTGTGTTGTGGTTTCATGTCTGCATGCATGTTTTCACTCTATATTTGCATTATTTATGTATCTGTTTTTATGTGCGTCTCTTATGTCTATGTTTCTAAATACTCACCTACATGTTCGCGTGTGTCTGCGTCTGTATCTGCCTGTGTGTGTGTGTGTTGGTTCATGTCTGCACGTGTCTGCAACTGCTTAGCTAACTCAGTGGCCCTCTCCGCTCGGAGGTTTAGCGTCGTGCTGCTGCTGCCCGCCCGCCCCTCCAGGCAGCCAGGGGGAGACAGAGTGCGAGGTGGTCTGCTTGGCCATGCTGTAGTGGCTGATCACTGTGTAGAAACGGCCCCTCGAGTTGGCGTCCTGGGCGGCGTAGTAGGCCTCCAGGGAGGCTGGGATACACCGCTTGTGCTGTGAGGGAGACAGAGAGCAGTGATGTTAACAACATTCATCCATTATTTCATTTGTAATATGCTACATGTAGCCTTTAAGGTGGTGATCTTGAAGATCTCAGTTTTGTTATCTTTTGCGGCACCTATGGTGATAAACGGTTATTGCAGGAGCACACTTCCCAGATATCCAGACAGTGTTGCATGTGTGACGTCCACGGTTGGCTCCGGTTGTAACTCTTGATTTTCCTCACTGACGGTCGCTTTCCTTTTTAGACTGTTTGCTTCATCTGAGCGTCAAATTTGTTTCTTTTTCTTTGGATTTTCACTTATTTTTGAAGTTGTATCTGTAGTCATCGATCTTTTCTTTGTTTGTACAGCCATAGTAGATTACTGTTTACTCGCAACACTTGCAGAGACTGGGAAAGCAGCCGCTTAGCTCCGCCTACCCGCTCTGGCAAACCAATCACTTCTTGAAGGTAGAAAATGCGTCACTAACTGGGCGCCGCTGGTGATTTTTTCTGCGAACGTCGCACCAGACATCCAGTCTGTAATACTGCAAATGCAAAGGCTTTCATCAGTGGACCTTTGGCTCAATCACCATTGTGTTACCTCTTTCGGTGATAGACAGTGACTTAACAGACATTTATTTAAATTAAAATCTTCCAGATTATTACTTTAAGCTATCAAGGTGGAACAAATAATATCCCACTGAATCATTTTAAAAGGGCTTAAGTAATTTGGAAAAATATCTAAATGCATTTTTGCCCTAGGTTACAAATCTAAAGTTGTTGTGTTCATAGCATAAATCACATGTATGTACCAAACATAATCTTATATTTATCTTGTTTAATAATGCAGTTCTTACTGTCAAGGTCCTCTTTGGGGTTTAAGTCAGAGAAATGTCAAACTCCACTAAACCAGTTGAGCTCACATTCACTCAGGCTGTCTGATGGGCAGGAACAGGAGAAATAAAAAGGCTGCTAGCTGCATGTTGTGGTGCAAGAGTGCAAAGAAGGTTGAGCTGCATTCATATGAACAGTTCCAAACCCTGGTTAAAAAAGTTTCTCATATTTTCTATTACTCTGTAAGAAAAACACACAGGGAACTATTAGCTATTTAGAGGCACCTAGAGGCCATTCGTTTTCTAGCATGTAGGTTCATCTATATGGCACTGCAGCAGAGTTCTCCACCCTAGAGCAGACTTAGGTTTTCTTGCATATTTATTAGCCCAAGAGGATACTTGACCATGTTTTATCCACCACAAGGGCACTTCTACAAACACTCCCAAGATGACTAGTGAGTGGCATACTTCACATTACCTAATAATATTCAGATATAGTCGTGATTTCAACCATGACATGTCTGAAAAGTGAACATTATATTCATAGACCGTGTGGAGGGGTTCCTGGGTTGCTTGTGTTTAGAAATATCAACTCCTGTCCATGTTTATATGTAGATTACAAATATACTTTGAAGAAGCCATTTACACTGTGCTAATAGTACTGCTCTGTGTAGGAGCATAGAAAGCAGAAGAGTATCAAAGGCCATAGTACTGAATATATGTAGAGTCTGTTTAGCATTCAAATGTGCTTCAGTGTGTATATATTTACAATATATTAAGTTGAGTGCAGTTAAGTGTGGGTTCCATATTGTGTGACCGAGCGTGCACTTTTGTTCGCACATTCTTCTATTGACACTCTGCAGCAGGTGCACGTGCGTGTGACACTTCTAATAATACCTCTGCAGACTGCAGTCAGAGCCCCTGCAGAGGCTGTGGGCCTCAAACTAGATTTATTCCAGCTCAAAGACCAGATTTGTCCTGAGACACAGACTTTCAAGGTGACCTCACAAACTCCTGTAAAACTTAAAAGTGCAGTGCAGTGGAAATCTATAAGTACTAGAGAGGAGAGGAGAGGAGAGGAGAGGAGAGGAGAGGAGAGGATGTCCACATCCAAAAAGACTAAACCAATGCTACATATCAGGACAGCACATTGTTAGATAAGAATGGTTGAGTGACTCATTTACATCTCAGCCATATGGGTCACAAATGACAGATCATAATTTGCAGTAATTATTGTGAAATTGGCAGAGTGTCTAATTTCCATCTAATAGTCGACACGGCTAATTACATATGTGAGCGGCCTCAATGCCGTTTCATTATTTGACTTCAGTGTCAAAGAACAATGGGACAACATTACACTTAATTACACTGGCTGTCACAAAATCCCTGATATCAATGAGCGATGATTGCCTGTCTAATAAGCCTTGTTATCTTCTTCCTGTGACATGAGCTCAGGAATTAGTAAAAGTAGGGCACAAGTATGACATCTTGCTATAGGAGACTGGGCGGCACAGTCACATTTAATTCTTTATTTAGATAGAGAGGGAAGTAGAGAGGGAGATACTGAAGGGCACAGAGGATTAGGGCTGTGATGATAACTGCAAGACCAAAATACCACGGTTACGTGACGCCAACGTGACCGTCGTCACTGCTTTTTTATGATTAAACATAAACCCAGTGATGTTGCTAGGCATCTCTGGTGCATTCAAATCTAAAGGGACGCAGTAAACTCACTATCTATACATCCCAGGGACGCACCTCATCTTTTCCCATACAGAACAAAACATTATGAACAACAAACTCGTTTTAAAATCACAGTAATCAGAAACCTTGCTCTCAGAGCACTACTGTTTCAACCCTCGGCACATCTAATTGGTGCAGACGAGCCCGTGTGCAGTCTTGCGACGTGCTAGTTTAGCCACTACAGCAACAACAAGCCACTCACCATGGATTTCATTTCAACAATTAAGGATACGAACTTTGCGATAATAAACTCGCGTTTCCACCGCTCATGCTGTGTTCAAAAAACAGAACACCCTCCGGGCTGAGGCGGCAATTAACCGACAAACCACAAGGGGGCGTTAGTGTTTCAACGCGGTTAGATAAATTCAGTACCATCACGGCCCTAGAGAGGATTCAGCTCATAGCACAAGGACAATTCAAGAGGAGAAAAGATTTCATCAGTATAATGTGTATCACTAGAGGGGAAAGGAGTCGATTGATCAATAACTAAATGGTATAGTTCCATATTGTTTAATAAAAAGGTTCATTTCCTTGAAAGAAAGATCATTCTCTCAAAAATGTCAAATATGAAGCCTGCTCTGGTTAGCTTAGCTTAGCATAAACACTGGAAACTGGGGGAAACAGCTAGCCTGGCTATGTCCAAAGTATACAAATGCTGCCTACCTGCACCTCCACAGCTTCTTTATATCAAGCTTGTTTATTTGTGCGAATCAGAGGTGTTAGTTGTGGTTAAACAGAGTGTTATGTCCCGGACCAGTTCTCGGCTCTGAGCAGTTGCCAGCACGTAGACGCTGCCAAGAAGCACTTAACCCCTCATAACAATTCACCATGTTCAGAGCGGCTTTGCTTATCAGTTCCTGGCTGTAATTTCAGATTTAATGGACAATGATCTGTCTTCTCATCTCAGTCCGGGCCAGTGAGCAAGTAAATGTATTTTTCCGCAAATGTGGAACATTTTAATTTTAATTGGCAGGGTGAAGAAGCAACAATTTTTT
Organism: Semicossyphus pulcher; assembly: GCF_022749685.1. NCBI lineage: Eukaryota > Metazoa > Chordata > Actinopteri > Labriformes > Labridae > Semicossyphus > Semicossyphus pulcher. Next base: position 16,777,482 of record NW_027211604.1, on the reverse strand, counting down.
TTTTTTCCCCCATATATTTCATTAATTCGAGCTTTTTGCTATCACTCAGGATAAGCTGAAACTTGTTCAAACATATGCTTTGCTCCATTTTCATTGCTAAGAAAACATCTTTAGACATTTGACTGTTGATTGGACAAAATTAATGCTCTTAATGCAAGTTTGAGGTTTTAGAAATTCTGTTGACATCATTCTTTATTTTTATATTATAATTAATTTACTAAACAAATTTAAAAGAGGATCAGTTATCGAAATAATCCTAGTGACTGCACGTCTTAATCTTTGGAGGCTAGCCAAACGTTGGCCCTTCAAACTGCACTGTTCACCCCCTGACTCTCTGGGCGATTGATTTGTGAGTTGAAATGCTGTAAAGTGACACGCAGGCCACTCATGGGTCTCACCTTATAAATGAATCCATCTGGGCAGGCGTGGTCGTAGGTGAAGGCTTTATAAACCACCAGGAACACGATGCAGGCGAGGAAGGCCAGGGCCAGGATGATCAGAATCGTCACCTGGAAGGAGAAAAAAAAACACAGGTCAGTGTGTGTGCGTGTGTTTGTGTGTGCGCCAGGGCAGCAGAAGATGTGGTTTATATACGGGGTGTGAGACAGGGTTAGGGTTAGACAGGGAGAAAGATGGACTAGTGTGTGTGTGTGTGTGTGTGTGTGTGTGTGTGTGTACTTATAATAAATGGTGCAGTAAGATGCAGCTGACTGAGGTCAACAGCACCTCAAGGCAAGGTGTTCCTGTTGAGCTGCAAGATGAATGGCTCAGGTTGTGACACTGTGTACGGATAAGTATAAGTCATTGAGTGCAGGTAAGGAGCAAATGAGGATGATTTCTCACACTGCTGTGGTCGCCCTTTACGGACATTAATGTGTCCAAGCCAAAAGAGGTGTTGAATGATTTTAGGAAGAATCCTTCAGTCGCCTCTCCTGTTATTATTGCGAACCGGGCAGTTGAGTTGGTGCATAATTATAAATACCTCGGCACCAACATTGATGACAAGCTGTCCTTTGATTTCCATGTTGATGCTGTGTGTAAGAAAACACATCAGCGTATGTATTCTTATAGGAAACTTCAATGTTTGAATGTTGACAGCACTTTTATGAAGATGTTTTATTCTTGTTGTATTGAATCTGTTCTAAGCTTTTCTGTTATCTGCTGGTACGGCTCACTTTCCTTCAAAACCAAAAACAGACTGCAGGGTATTGTAAAAGTGTGCGGCAGAATTATTAACCTGAACGACCTCACAGACCTGCAAAAGGTCAGAACTCTAAGAAGGCCCGTTCGGTTTTAGCTGATCTGAGCCAGCCCATGGCCGGTGAGCTCTTGCTGCTTCTGTCAGGCTGCAGATACATTATGCCAAGATGCAGGACTAACAGACACAAACACTCCTTTGTCCCTGCTGCCATTGGCCTTTTAAATGTTTAAACAACATAGTTATTGTTGGTTTGGTATTGCTGTGTTGATTGTTGTGTGGTCACTGCTGGCTGTACAGTAAATTGCCCCTCGGGGATAATGAAGTTACCTTGAACCTCGCTGTGTTCATCTTTACTAAAAAAAAATCTGTGACGTCACCCATCTGTTTGTGAACTGCTGTTTTGTAGTCTTGAGTTTGATGTTTTGGCCGTCGTTTCTTGGAGCCGTAGGCCAAATTAAGAAAATCGAATTCACTGAGGTGACGCATGGCAGACAGCTAGCACCACCCACCTGTCACTCAATGGCCCACGCCACTAATTGTGCAAATCTCATCGCTTGAATACAAGTCTGGATTAACATATTTATTCCTACTCTAACGTTGTGCATTTTAATATGGGCCACTATAGGGATTAAAGCAGTTTTGGAGCCAGCCTCTAGTGGCCAATCAAGGAACTGCAGTTTTTTTCACACATTCTAGCGTTGACCTCATTTTGCAGCCCCAGAGGTAGCTGCTTGGTTTTGACAGGTTTACATACGATTTCTTTCATTATGGCACTTGTATATTCTGAATCAAGAACATTTACTTTTAGCACAAAAGAGCCTTTTCCCTACAGCTTAAATAAAATGTTATGCTAATTCTCAGAGATATCACCTCCTGTTGTGCAGATGATTGTGTCTTGTAAGGTAAGGGGCTTCATTATAACAACATGTATCAAATTAGGACAAGGCCAAAATTCATTGGATGACATCACAACATTACATGTAACTCAGTCAGACAACTCGTCAATGTTGTAATAGTGTGAAATGTGTACTGCAGCAGCAGATCATAGCTTGTATTAGACGTCTAGGCTCCGACCTCGTCACTCCACGCAGATTTATTTCACATGCAGAAATTTGGAAGTGGAAGTGTCTGTGAGAGTGACGAATGTCAAGTGTGAAATCAGCGCAGCTCGAGTTGCCTGCCTGAACTAACTCGCAGGCGTCGCTCCATTTGGCAGAAGCTTTTGTCTGCTATCTGGCCCGATGTCTTTTAAGTGTTAAATGATAACACATTTTTATATTGTGTTATCATTTTATTAATTTGGTATCCAAATTAATGGAAATAACAGTAAGTACATTTTTACACAGAGCACCTTGTGATTGCATTCGACATACATTTGATGATTAGTCCCTCTGTGGTTTGCTTACATGTTCACAGTGACATGATCGTGTGGATGAAAACGTGATGGGTTCCAATCGTTGTGTATCTTGTTTTTGAACCTGCCTGATGAGCCAATCATCTCCTTCCTGTAACCAAACCTGTTGTGATTGTCGGCACACCTCACTCAGCAAGAGAAATAAATTAGCCCTTCATGTGTTTCTGGATGTTTCCAGCTGTTCACTTTAAAATGCTGGAGGAAAAAATAAAATCCTTTTCTAATTGTAAATGAGACGGAGGAGGCGAACATTCATTTCTTGAAGCAGTGGGCAGCTCTGAAGTGTGAAAATGATGTCTTTCAATTGCTTTTCTAAACATAATGTATTAAAAAAATGAACAAACCAAAATGTTCTGGTCCGTTTTCAGAGCAAGCGACTATGAAATGTTATCAGTACTTTGATCCTTTGATGAAGTAGTGTGAACAATAATTAATATCAGACAAAAGCAGAGCTAATCAAAGGTGGTAGAAATAACACCACGTTTTTCTTTATATCTGGTGTAAATAAGGCTCATGTGTACTTTGAGGTGTGAGATATTCATTTCCCTGGCAGGCTAGACCACGTTGTAGTAAAGCAGATTTACATATAAAAGGATTTGTTTCCACCTACTTTCTACTTGACACACTGATTGGGCGCTTCAGAGCGAGCGTTTAATTGGAATTATGGAAATCAAGTGCAAAGGATAGCTGTGGTAAAAACTGCATTGTCTGTAAGTCATAAATGCCACTCTATGCCTGTGTCAGGTGCATGCATATGTTTGTATCTGCTCGAGTGTCTGTTTTCCACACACACACGCACAAATAAAAAAGTTGCCATTAAAAAGTCACATTTTTCCAAGTGGGCGAGTCGAATTATTTCTAATTTCATGGCTCCATCCGTAAACCAGCTTCGAGTTACTGCTCTTTATATGATCTGTCACCACGAGATGTCACAGCAATTACACATGGTCGTGATCATTAGTCTCCATCAGCGTTGTGGGGGTGGACAGGGACACGCAAGCCAAGTGACTGTTTACTTGGTGTCAGCTGTGGGACACGACTCTCAGCCTTGGTTGCTGCTGACACCCTTTGTAAATTACGTCTCCCACAGTACACGCTGGGATCCATTAAAAGGACGTGTTTAAAGTCACAGCGACCCGCCTTCGGAGCAGAAACAGACGCCGAATGACATATTAAGAGCCACCCTGACCCTGATTTTGAATAGTGATGCACATGAAACGGCTTATTAAGAAGAGGGATTACTGTAAAGCTCCTCTCATGTCATGCAGCGAGCAATGAGTGTTTTATGCATGTGGAGAACTTTGCTCAGACACTTTGAAACATGAAACGAGGACTTAAGTCGCTAATGACTGAAGAGATTTGCTCTTTTTTGTGACTAAACTGTATACATTTGAATTATTTTCTCATCTTTTTACAGAAGCATACCCCATAACACAAACTGAAAACCCATGCATTGCCTTAACAACCCTTATGGCCTCTAAACGTGCCTTATATGTAACAAACCACACTACCACTGTGCATATTTATGGCAGGTAAAGTGCTTCAGACCTTTACATTTCTCTTTTAAGAGCCTTGTTCTCATCGTTCTCTCTGTCTCTTGTTCAAGTTAGTCCCACCAGGAGCTTGGTAATTTATATTCTCATTAAATGAACTGCACTTAAATGGTAAATTTAAGAGTTGTTTTGATATCGATCCCAGTATTGAAAATGCCTCAGAAAGTAGCGTAGCTTTAATGTCGTAAAGGGTATCAAAATTCAGCACAATAATTCAACATTTTATTAGCCTCCCAAAAACTCCCTCAAGACTTCTCTTCTTTGCCAAACAGTAGCCTACACAGCAATAATATAAATTACGGCTGCCACTAGCAACTACTGTTTTAGAGCAGCAAAGAAGAACAGTGCACTGCTAGCACAGCGAGGGTAACGTCAGTCTCAGCTAGCAAAATGTCAGCTATCAGTGTTTTCCGTTTACACATTTTGAGGCTGAATTTGTTATTTATATAAAGTTGAGATAGCAAATGTAGTAAAGACACAAAATAAAAAGATTCTTGTTCAAAAGCCAGGGCTTTGTTTTCTGCTTTTTGGCGACACAGGACATCAGGAGAGGCTACAAGCTGTCCTACTGCTAAAGCTAGCTTAGCTTGTTTCTGGGTGCTCTGTTGGTTTTTAGGTTAGGATTCCTTCAGTGTACTGAGCCAGGCCATACACAGTGATAGCAAACATACCCCACAGGGTTAGTAGTAGACCTGTCACCTGTTTAAAATAATAACTGTATGGATATTGTTTATCGCACTATTACTGGAAGGGAATTCAGTACCTGCCAATACTCAAGTTGCGGTATCTGAATCAGTAAACGCAAAGAATACACAACAGAAAAAAAGGCTGTGTAAGGTTTAAGGACTCCTCCAGATGTAGAATATTTCAATTACATGCAACATTAATGCAAAATTATCATTCACAAGACATTTATCATTTAATGCAACCGATATGTGGGTCAAAAGAAGCAGTAATGTAAACAATATTAGAGCCATGTAGCCTACATCTACGATTCCACAGATTATTTATTGATATTAAAAACAGGTTATCTGACTGCTCTTAGTGATGCTTAATATGGGGTCAGATTAGTGGTATTAACCCCAGCATGGAGAGTATAGCTTATGTTAATGTTCAGTGACACTTTCATTGTATATTCAACACTGCAGAGCAACAGTTCAGGCCAGAACACACCCCGCCCTTTGTAATAGAAACGATCGCTTCGAAATCCCTGTTGATGCAGCCGCGGCCATGTGGTGTATAAATCCATTAAAAATCTATCTGACCTTTCTCCATTATTCATAATCTGGCTGAACTCCGCAGTAAACGTTAGGAGGTCGTGAGGGAAAATGCTGCAGCACATGGATAAAGAATCCCTCCATGTAGAAGTGGATTCATATTTACATCTGCCAGCACCGATTGACCTGATGCAATATACCTCTACGATAAGATAATGCTCTAATGCTCATGATATCAGCTGAATCTGTGCACAAGCAAATACACATAATATAACAAAATACAGGAGAATATAATAGTATTATGCTATAAACCAAAGCAACATGTCCTTTACACGTACTGGCTCCATCAGTGAAGACTTGATGAACCGGTGTCATCATTTCAGTGACTTCATCTAGGACTGAAACATCCTCCTCTGCATTTACACTGTTTGCCATCATGAAACTTAAACTGACACAATAAAACTTAACTCACAAAAAGTCATCAGTCATCTCCTCACAGATGCAGATTAATAAATGTAACATTTATTTAACCAGCAAGAACAAACATAACTGAAAACTCTAAATTGCCAAGAGTCACGGTCAAAAGCAATACGGATAAGATACTGACTGAAGACAAAGAAACACTCCTCACACACATAAGACATGACATCATAAAACAACCTTAAGAGGCACCTTAAGGACAACTTAATATCTGTTGGAAAAGAAACTCTGCAGTAGTCAGCGCTGTCACCTCACAGCAAGAAGGTTCCTGGTACGAATCCTGGTTCTAACAAAGTGGGCCTTTCTGTATGTTTGCATGTTCCCCCTGTGCATGCCTGGGTTCCCTCAGGTTACTCCCGCTTCCTCCCACAGTCCAAAGACATGCTTGTTAGGTTCACTGGCAATCTCGGATCCCATCGGCTATAGTCTGAGATGATATAGCCTCTGGGGACAACGGTGAACGTGCCGGGCAGTGAGCGATAAACGACTTCCCGTCAAGACTTCCTTTTCCGCGTGCTGCATTGTTCCAGAAACAGAAACCGTTTTCTTGTGATTTACATGTTATTAACGGGTCTTACCTTTGCTGAAATTTCTACAGCATGACGCAGATTTGTGAGAAGTAAAAATTCAAGCTTTTTACGGAGGTCAGATAATCTGATGCATTCAAAGAAGTCGGGAAATCTCAACAGCTTTCGTGCGTCAAGGGAATTCATCTCAAGTCAAATTTTAGAACTAGAACAGATTGTGAGCTGAACTTACTAAAGATGTCTGTTTAATAAGAAGCTAAATCATCGTCAGATCACGCTGATGGGAGCCGGGATGTCACTACAGCGGATTACATTCCGCCTGCTTTTGCTCTCCACACGGAGTGTTTTTCCTGCATACGCCGCAGCCTACTGATACGTGATTGGTCAATATTACTCGGACTACAAGCGTAGTTCAAACAGAAACCAGAACACTTGCCTTCCCGGAAATCTACGTCCCTGCCTACAGATTCTACTATGTAGACTCTATGTGAATAGAGATTAGGTTTACTGGTGAAAGACTTGTCTGTCTCTGTGTGTCAGCCCTGTGAGTGACTGGGTGTAACCCCGCCTCTCGCCCAATGACAGCTGTGATAGACTCCAGCCCCCCCACGAGGATAAGCGGTATAGATAATGGATGGATGGAGTTTAACAGTTTAACTTCATTATATTATGTTAACCTATAAACCAAGATATTATATAATTCAAGCATTTTAAGCATAAGCCAAAAGTTACATTTGGAAGCCTGAAAGTTTTTACATAAACTTGAACATCTACTTGATTATTTTTCTGTCAGCTGACTTCAACACGCTGCATGTTTTGATTCACAGATTCTTCCTGTCCTTTGTTCGAGTCCTTTCAGTGAACCGACAGCTGTGGACAGTTGTGTATTATGAAGGCAGACAATCAAACTAACCAGATTATAAAAGATCCAGTTGAATTGTTCCTCTGATCCGAGCTACCTCATCTCCGACTGCAGATTAAGCATCTACAGTCTACCTTTTCTTTATGTCACCAAACATCTGTCATGGCACACACACCTGCTCAGACTCTCTGGATGCTAAAAAGATTCGATTAATACGTCTGAATCGTACAAAATACACTTCCCTTTAATTATGTATGGCTGTACAGCACATCACAAGTTCAAATGCAGTTTGCTTAAAGGAAATGTGTCTTCACAGCCTGTTTCACCCCCAGTCAACATATGATTTACCTCCTCTTTTTATTTAACACTGCGCCGTGTTAGAATGCAACACACCTCCCACGCCTGCACTGCTGGAACTTGACAAGCCATATGGGGGAGCAGACACCTCCTCCCATTCACTGGAGGAAAGGAGGAGAATATGTAAGTGTGTAGAAAGGAGAGGTGTTTGTGTCTGTGTGACAGGAGAGGAGAAAAATGACGCTGATAGCAACAGATAACAGAAAGTGACAGAGGAAGCAAAGAGGAGGAGACAGGGAGCGAGTGATGGAGATCAAGGGGCAGATGGAGGAGCTCGCTCCTTCTCTTAGTAGCAGGTGCTTCAGACAGAGGGGCAGCAAACACAACGGGATATCGGTTGATTCATCAATCAATACAGCTCTGAAAAAGCACAAACAACTATTTTTTATCTCCCTATTACTCCTCTGACACATTCGATAGCAGCACAAAGGAATGTCAGCCCCTCAGATTGTCATGGATTATTCTCTCCGTACAGTAAAGCCTGGTGAGCTACATGCATTAAACAGAGCTATTAATATCACATGAGTAAAGTTCTAATATAACATACACTTCATCTTGGCTGTAATAATCTCTTGTGCCTTTAGGGGAGTTGGTTGATTAATGAAATTAATGAACTTGGTGACAGGGGGAGTTAGTGTGCAGAAAGGCTGCCCTAAAAGTACATGAAAAAAGAAAACGCTTGAAGGTCAGTGGTCAGATCGCACGAAAGGCTGGTACAGCAGATGTCCAACAAAATCAACGTCCTAAAGTAAAGGAAAGAATTTCATTTTGTTCTTATTCCATCCATCCATTATCTATACCGCTTATCCTGTTCAAGGTCGCGGGGAGGCTGGAGCCCGTCCCAGCTGTCATTGGGCGAGAGACGGGGTTACACCCTGGACTGATACACAGAGACAGACAACCTTTCACGCTCATACTCACACTTACGGGATATTTTAGAGTCATTTTGTAGTTATGTTCAAATAATAATCCATTAATTGTAACTTTTATATCTATACTGTCTGTACTAAACTGGGGGAAAACTGTTTTGGATGTTTTTCTGAGGTTATAAGAAGCAACAAACAGGAACAAACCAGTTTATCCAAATGTACACTGTTGGCTGTAAATATCCGTAAAAGTTTAAAGACGAAATTCCTGGTCTGAATTTGACCTATCCCAATCTCCGTAGTTAAGCATCTGTTGGGTCAGATATTATTACCATGATCCTTTCGTGATGCTGCCATGTTTGCAGTCAGTGATTAACTGTGTGAGTATCACAGCACTATTGGGCAATGACAAATATAAGACACAAAAAATTTACCAAAATCCTCCTTTGATTGTTGATATCATGACAGCAGAGTACAATCTGATTCACTTTAACGAGCCAAGTATGTTTGGAGAAGAGGAATTTTACTCAATTTAATTTCCAGGGGCTAAAAACCATAGCAACAGGCAAACTCATATACAGTTTGTATCTCTGTGTCAATTCATTATTTAAAGTTGTAATCTTGAAGATCTGTTTCGTTCTCTCTAGCGGCACCTTATGCCAATAAATGGTAATTGCAGGGGGACACTTCCCTCATATCCAGACGTCCACGGTTGGCTCCGGTTGTAACTCTTGATTTTCCTTGCTGACGGTTTCTTTCCTTTTTAGACTGTTTGCCTTCATCTGAGCGTCGAGTTTGTTTCTTTTTCTTTGGATTTTCACTTATTTTTGAAGTTGTATCTTTAGTCATCGATCTTTTCTTTGTTTGTTCAGCCATAGTAGATTACTGTTTACTCGAACACTTGCAGAGACCGGAAAGCAGCCGCTTAGCTCCGCCTACCCTCTCTGGCTGACCAACCACTGCTGGGTGATGGAAAACACGTCACTAACTAGGCGCCACTTTTTTCTGCAAAAGTCGCCACAGACACCCAGTCCTGAATAGATCTTTTTCACTGCTGATATTTTGATTTGTCATTGTAAGAAAAGCACAGGTGTCACTAACATTATCAAGCTCTTCCAATGTCCGAGTATTCCCTGACAGAGTGACAGTGAGGCAACATGCTGGGACCTTGTAATGAAAGCAGCTCAATTCAGCCATTATTCATTTAATTTTTACACCTGCACTTTTCCCCACTATAAGAAAACTCTTTCCGTGAAACAGCTATTTGTCAAGTAAAACCTGCAAACAATCTCTGGTTGCAGCTTCTCACAGGTGGAGATTTGCAGCTTTTCTCTGTTTAATATGATTGTAAACAGCATATCTGCAGGGTTCAGACTGTCGGACCAGACAAAACAAGTCGTTTAAATACATCACTGTGAGCTGTGGGAGCCTGATGATGGTCGTTTTGAGCTATTTTCCTACATTTTATGGAGTAAACAGCAGATAATGAAAACAATTGTTGCAGCCACAATCATAACTGATGTCAGATGTAAAAGCATTTAACTGTCCCTCCCTCCGTAGCCGATCATGCACACACCTTCTACCAACCGCTGAGTGTGGATGGAAAGGCTCAGGTGTCTAACAGAGACAATAAGCCTTCACCTGTTCATCACATGTATGAAGTGTTTAGCTCAGGGGTCAGCTCACTACATGAAAGTGTAGATTAAATATTCTCTTATCCTCTTAAAGCACTTCTGTCATGAGGGGACTGACAGCGAACCTGTGAGGGCAACAAGCAGCAATAACTAAAGGTCACAGGTTTGACCCCTGTGTGTCCTTGAGCCAAACACAGAGCCCACTTGTGCTGTTACTCTTGTTTGAATGTGCAGGTTGTGGTTATAAGAGCGTGAAGTTACTGTTTCATATTCACTAAACTTTTTAGAGCAGTTTTTGACGAGGCGGGTTGGGTGGGTGGGCATGTGGCTGCTCAGCGCTGGAAGAGGTCACGAAAACAACAGTATAAAAAGGCATGCATTATAGAGAGCCAATTATATGCAAAAAAGTGCATAAAACTGATGCATAAAGAAGAAGAGAGAGTTTTACAGGTCTGAATTCCAGTCCGATGCAGAGGAGACAGGCTCCCTCTAAAGGGTCATGAGATACATCTGAGGGGTCATGTGAGGATTAATGAGATATAAGAAGAAAAACAAGACCTGCTGCACGTCTTTGTTCTCGTATCCTTGACATTTTTTCTCATATTTCTTCATGTTGGATAAAAAACTGAGTAAACAATAATTTAAAGGTGACAACGAGCTTCAAAACATTTGTTACGTGAAGGTTTAGAGGCCGAAAAGGTTGCTAACCACCTACTTACTCTCTAACACTGCAATGGATTTTATAAGCTTATTATGTTTTATTTTTTCACATTGTCTATTAAGTAACTTATTTCCCACGACATACAGTGGAGTTACAGTGTACATAAGGACCAGATGTACCTGAACGTGTACAGAAAAGTACCTGAAAATAATATTTAAGTACAGTATTAGGACATAAATAATTCCTGTTTATCACTGTGGTTTTATTTTCAGACGCTCACATGAAGCCAAAGTTCAAGAGGAAAACTACACTTTTTTCTAAATAAGTAATGTTTCACTTTTTCCATTGATTTTCCTCCAGGACCTTTTCTCCACTGATGACTTCAAATCCAGCGTGCCGTTTCTTCCCTCCCAAAGCATCTCGCTTTAAAGTTCTCTTTTGTTTCCAGTGGAACAAAGAAAACTCTTTAGGGATCCGGCTGCCTCGGAGCGGAGTGTCTGAGCCGGGGCAGAGGGATGTCAAGGAGACGGCGGGCGGGGGGATTTGAGCTCTGGAGGACCGGCTATCCGGTCGAGACGAGCACAGCTACAGTCGTGTGGCAACAAAGTGCAAACACTCTGCTGTCGAGGTGCATCGCGTCTCAGGATGGAAACACAAACCGTTAAAATGCCAAACGGACAGTAAAGGAGATTTGGCTGTGAGCTCAGGTGAGCTGACGTCTGCACATAAGAGCAGAACTCGCTCCCAGCTTTGCAGGAGGCTCTGTGAAGTTAAGTCAAGTGTTCTACTTAACTACTTTATTCAGTATTTACCAAACACAATGAAACAATATGACCTTACTGGGTACTTATACAGTGCACATGCTGTTTCTCTTTGTACACGAGAGGATGTTACTGTAGATCTACTGCTTTATGTAAAGGTCACTTGGCTGCAAAAAAGATAACTCAGGAACGCAACATGAGGCTGCGTGTGTGAAATACAGCATCATTATTAGATCACAAAACATGTTAAAACAGAAAATACAGAAACAAAGTGAAAAAAGTGTGTGAACAAGAAATATTAACAAACGCAGGGGCGGCTGTGGCCCAGCGATCGGTCGCCTTTCAATCGGAAGGTTGGAGGTTCGATCCCCAGCTCCCTCATTCTACATGTCCAAGTGTCCTTGGGCAAGACACTGAACCCCAAATTGCTCATGATGGCACAGCCAACTGTGGATGTGAAGACTGACTGACAGTTGGGCACTTTAGGTAGCCGCCTCTGCCGACAGTGTGTGAATGAATGTGTGAATGTCACACGTAGTGTAAATGCAGCGTGGTCACAAGACCAGAAAAGCGCTCTGTAAGGGCAGTCCATTTACATTGCTCTTGAACGTCCTCTGCAGCCCAAAATTGCTACATTTTTTGTTAAAGATAACTTTGGTGTTTTTAAACCCGGGCCCTCTTTGTACAAATGTGTGTGTCGAAATGATTCATAGGAACAGAAACGGTCGAGTAGATAGCCTCCGCCGTAGCCACGAAACACAAAAAGGATCTTACTCTTTAAAAAAGGGATCTTTGTAGGGGTCATTTCCGTAATGTTGTCGGACACCTGGAGTAACAATCTGTTACGGGCGCAGTTGCCCCTGGTTTATGTTGCAGCCTTTGCGGCCGTATCGTGGCCACAGCGGAGGCTATCTACTGGACCGATTTTGTTCCTGTGAGTCATTTCGACACACACATTTGTCGGGCCCAGGTTTAAAAATACAGAACTTCTACTTTAACAAAACAAAGTTTGCCATCGTAAAGTCTTGCAGGACGGCTCTGCCTGCTACAGATTGTGTGCTTCATCTGAAATAAAGACACAGCAGCTAGATACAAATCAAAGGACCTTTAGAATTGTTATTGCTCGCTAAATCTACAAGAACCATGTGTTACAACTGATTCCAGCAGATTATGCTCAAATCACTTACGCAGTTTTTTATCATCACCACAGGATCACATCCATATCAGTCAACTCGACTCACAAAAATCAAACATATCTGACGTAATCATGATTTTAATCAGGATCTAACTGCTAGGGTGTTTGGCTGCGAGACGAGAGATTTAAATCCTCGCTACAAGATAACTGACTCTCCTCGGTGACTTGACTTGACTTTTTTTTTTTTAATGGTGCAGATTATTTACAAAATGTAAAGAAAAAAAGCATGACAAAGTCAGGATTATAATCAGCCTTCATATCATGCATGATGTTCGCAGCTTGAGTGAAGCTCAAGCCTTTGCTCAGGAACAATAAGTGCTCGGGGGCAACATGAGGCTAAATGTACCATGAGAGGGTCTGACTGTATGTATTACATTTATTCTGTGTGTGTGTGGATAACATTATTGTGTATTTTTGAATTCCTCTCCCATTTTATGGAAAGATTTGTCATTAAAGAACATCAAAAGTCCTCCTCCCACATGCACACAGACTCACCACTTAAATACAGAGTGAGACTGTGCATGTTCAGCAGGAGATAGATGCTAATTATGCTAATGTATCCCAATTAAGCAACGTCTCTATGGAGACAACTTCAAAGGTTTTGTTGGAGCACGCTGTCATATTTGTTAGAGATGTTGCTCAGAGGAGAACGTGCTCGCGTAGACTCCGAGTCAAAGAGCAGGTGGGCTTTGAATGTTAGGAACGGGAAGGGTCCGAAAATGAACCTCTTACTCGGGGAGATGATGATAGGCAAACGCCTACAAAACATGTGCACGGAGGAAATACACCCATTAATCTGAATGCATCATTAATAACAATGTTAACACAAGAGCACACACACACACACGCACACACACATTATGCATCAGTAATACGTCTCTGAGGAGAAACTAAACATCTGGTTTACATTTGCTAATCAGCTCCTCCTCTGCTAGATGAAGATGTTGCAAGGGAGGAAATATTATTAATGATGGGACTGCCCCTCAACAGACAGACAGACACACGCACACACACACACACACACACACACACACACATATACACACAAAGGTAGGACACGTAGCACACCTCTAAACAGTTGTTTACACCACAAGACAAGGTTCATTACTCTAATGTTTCCCAGCTCTCAGTCTCCTGGGTCGGTTTTATGCTCCTGCATATGTTTACCATGTAGACAGCTGTGTGTGTGTGTGTGTGTGTGTGTGTGTGTGTGTGTGCGTGTGCGAGTACTTTGTGCCTTTTAATGTGTTTGAGTTTTAATGTTTTTTTGGCCGGTGATTTGAAATGCTACAATTAGTTTTTTTACTTCCTTGTTTTTCAGAAGCTACATTTAGTTGAAATTTCATTTTTGTGAGATCTCTTCATCTCACATCTGAAAACAACTTTTCATGTTGCATATTTTCTGTTTTTTTAACACAGCTAGTTTAGATTTTTCAGTCACTTTATTTCAATTCTAGGATTTGTGTTTGCAGCTGGTTGCTTTCTTTTGTTATTGCCCCTTAAAGGGCCAGCATCGAAGATTTAGGATGAATTTTCAACAGAAACTTCAGTATAATCTTCATAAGTATGTTTTCCATCCATCCATCCATCCATTATCTCTACTGCTCATCTTGTTGAGGGTCGCGAGGTGCTGGAGCCTATCCCAGCTGTCATTGGGCAAGAGTCGGCGTACCCTGGACTGATCGCCAGTCAATCACAGGGCTGACATACAAGCATGGGGAGAACATGCAAACTCCACACAGAAAGGCCCGATACGTCCAAACCGGGAATTGAACCATAAACCTTCTGGCAGTGAGGTGACAGCACTAAACACTGCACCACCGTGCAGCCTAAGTATGTTTTCATTAGTGTAAAATCACCTGTTAATATGAACAGTTGTGGTTTTGTTACCTTAGAGTGAGCTCTGTATTGATACAAGGGTCCACATGAGGCTACAATGTTGCTGCCATCTTCTACTGTAGCCCAGACAGGACAAACACAACACTACGGCTGCGGCAGGCCAGTTTCTCAGGTGATGTGATCCACCGACCTCTTGTCACAGAGGAAAATACATGTCGAAATGGATCGAATTTGTGATTTTCCTGGCTGCAGTAATAAAAAAATTCTACCACATGTTTTCCTGACACGGATCGTGCCCTTAGAGGTCCCGTTGGATCCGTTGTTAAAGATAAGTCTTCCTCATCACTTTCATAGCCCGACATGTTTACTTCAGCGATGACGCGAGTCAGTCTGAATCAACGTGAAACAGCGACCAGGTCGGCCTACCTGACAAACCGGCCTGCAGCAGGCGTAGTGATACTGGTTTGTTCAAGAGAGAAAATAGTGCCAAACGAACAGCGCATTATATGAAATCCACGGACGATGATTTTGTGTTGAAAATGGATCACCATCGCCTGCGTGTTGTTTTTGTAGGGTAAAACTTTTTGGTTTCATGACCCTGGCGTCTCGCCTGAACTACGTATTCTACGAACTCTGACCACGGGACGTGGTGAGTAAGCTAGCTTTGCATCCGCGACACTACTAGCAAGTATTTCATACAACCTGGTGTCCAAAAATCCGAACTATCACTTTAAATGAATGTAAATGTCATGAGAATCACATGGCTTTTTGACAAGCCTGCTGTAACAAGAGAGCGCTGTTTGAAGATGAAACATTAGAAATGAACGTAGAGGAGACAGACAGAAAGGATTTCTGTACTTATATTCTGGAGAGGGATGTGATTCAGTGAGGAGCGGTTAAAGTGAGGATTTGTCTTGCAGAGAAGAGCTTTAGGGGTAAAACTGATGATGGGGAGGCTGTCTGCTGCTTTAATAGTTGTTACAAGTCTTCTACACCAAGTTTTACCAGTTCAGAGTCACATGAAAGAGTCAAGAACGTCGGTCAACACACTTAAGGTCTGGAATCTGTGGTTCATCAGCCTTAAATGAGAAACTGCTCTGTTTAATAGAACAGAAAGACAATAACTGACACTCCGATAGTGATGATGTCTGCACTGCGAGCACAGCCTCCATGTCAGAGAGAGGTGGATCGATGACGAGGACAGATGTTAAAGGCGGAGGAAACAGCGGAGAAGTGAGCGGTGGAGGGTCAGACCAGTCATCCGCAGTCCGTCTGACTCTAATTGCTCCCATGGCTCAGCGTGTCAGAACAACAGCGGCACAGTGAAGGACTCTGGCTGAGGACAGCGAGCACAGTGACCGCTCACTTTCTCTCTTCACTTTATCATTTTCAACATGGAAGCATCAAAGCCTGCAGTTTATCTCTTCTCGGGCTCATGTCTCAGTTTGTAGGGTGGCAGAAGGAGCAGATATTGACCGCAGATGAACCGAGCATGCTCTGTGTGACGGTGAAGAAGCAGCAGAAATGAGTTTTTTTCTTCTTCTCTGCCTTTAATTCATGTTCTTATCTGCAAAGGGATTCAATTAGAAGATTTAAATCCTAAATGTCATGGAAGGGACAACATGTGCCCCACATTTAAAGACAAAGACATCATTTGGAAAATGTTAATTTCTCTGACAACCATTTGGTTTGGTTGAGAATCATTTTCATTGTAGAAATTCAGTGTTTTCTCTACGAGTTACATTTTTTTACTTACAGTGGGCTGAATAAAGTTTACACTTTGGTTTAATATTTTAATGAACTTCACACTAAGACAAAGGAACAGGTGAAGTGTTGGTTTGGATTGGTTCTCAGTGTGGGCAGATTCCCCGAATAGAGGTTCCTAACAGGAAAGAAAGTGTTTGATTGGTGCATCCCGCGCTGAAATAAAAGGTAGTAAAAGGGATAGTTGTTTTTTTTTAAGTGGGGTTGTATGAGGTACTTGTACAGTATAACGGGTGGGAGTAACTCATGGTACCATACGCGATACATGGCTCATGATAATGATAACACCACGATACAGCAATTCTGCGATAATTGATATATTGCAAGACAATTATAACATGATACATCAGGATATCTGATTAACTAGAGAACAAATTTCCCCAAACAGGGTAAAGTGCAGGATTAGTGTATTTATTTGCTGCAATTTGATGTCAGTTTCACGCAAACTGAGATGAAACAATGTACGTGTATTTTAAGTCTTTAAACTAAATTTACAGAACTAAAGAAGGACGGTAAAAACAAATTAGGACTTTGGATTTGAAAGTGGCTGGTGCATCTCATAAGTTCTTTTCACCACTTTCTGATGTTATCCAGCTGTGGTCTTCTTCTTCATGAAGTAGTGATACAGTGAGTCAAATCGCAGGGAAATGTGTTTAAAGCGTTATATATTTGTAGATTAAAGTATCAATATTTGGCTCTAGCCTATCGATAATTGTATTGCACAAGTTAGGACGACGATACATTGCCATATCGATATTTTGTCCCGCCTCTTGTAGACAACAGTCAGCACGGCCAGATTTCCTACACGGAAGCTAAAAGGCTAAAAGAGCCCTACATACACACAAACACTTCAGTTTAAGTGTGCGCTTTATCAGCCGTCAGACAGCCCTGTCCCTTGGTACTTTGTCTTACACTACACATGCAGCGCACGGTATATGATCAGTTGTTTGGGTCAGCGGTTTGCAGTAAAAGTTTATATTTATATATTTACATTGTAACCTTGTGTTTGTGTCGTTTGCTCCTCTTTATCAGCAGTGTTTTTGTGCTTTTGAGTGCGCTTTGGAAAAACTGTAGAGCACTCAGTGAGCTCGCAACTCAACCGAGCAACCGTCTGCATTAATCTTCTGCAAATGCCCTATCTTGCAATGTTTAGAAATCCTTTGAATATTGCTAGCTCAGCACCAGACACTAATTAGCGTTTCCTCGGGCAATGGCCTAATTCTCCTCCGAATTTCACCGACAAATGCTCACAAGATTTAGAAATAACCAGCTACCTCTAAAAACAGAAGAAGACAGAATTAATTATGTTCACAGGCCGATTCCAATTCCAACTTAGACCTACAGAAAGTGTCACTGTAATGGATCCACTAAGGACTTCACCCTCCTATCCTGAGTGATGGATTTGATCTCGAAGCCGTGAAAACTGAACGAATAAACACATCAGGCTGCATATGAATACATGTGCCGGGAGATTTAATGCTGTCAGGCTGCATCGATCAGGGCTACAAAATCCTTTTTAGTCCTTGCAATCTGTGACCGCTGAGATATAAAGAGCGACAATAGAAGCTTAGATGCAGCTGGGTCTGCGTCCCCGCACAAAGACAACAAAGGATGGTCGGTCAGGATTTTCTGGATCACAAATTGGATTTTCTTTCTCCTTGACCTTTGATGAAATAGGAGGCAGAGAATTTGTTTTGTCCTGTGTATACTGGCTGTATAAGAGAGAGAATTTATGTATATATATTCTCATCTGTGGATATTGATGTACAGACAATGATTGAAGTCCGCTGTCCTTTGAGTTGCAGCTTGATACAGGATCTGATACAAGAAGTAGAGCGGATCGGAGCCATCTGGTCTTATAAATCATCCCAAATATCACTCACTCAACGGCCATGTCTGCCTCTGTTGTTCTCTGTGTCTCTATTCAGCACTGAAGATTGGGAGACCTCTGTGTGTCCCACATGTCAAAGCGTCTGTCTGTGTATGTGTCTCGGCGGACACAGGAGACCTCTTTGCCGTGACAAATGACTAGAGTCGGCTTTGAGACTGACCTGACTGGGACTGTGTTTGCAGCACATACGGCACCATCCACGTCTTAGAGCATCCTCTTCCTCTCTGTTTTACGCTGATAACTCCTTATCTTGTTCTTTATTTTCAGCTGAGGCCCAAATAAAACATGGCCGCCTGGTCGATTCATAATTTCACAATAAAAGTCAAGTGTTTGCACTTCAAGTTTGTGCATACGCCAAGGCTTTCGGATCTAGGGATCACATCTGGCTAATTCATTTTATCAGAAGCCAGTTTGAACAATGAGACGTCTAAGTGTGACGCAGTGAATATCTGCCAAAAGAAGCTGGCACGGTTACAACAGAAATACTCTGGGTGTTGTGTAAAAAGTGATGTAAAATGCTTCCAAGAACTGAGTTTGATGAGAGAGCGTGAGCACGCTGCCACAAATTCTTGGCTTGGTATGACACGATGCGGGGGAAAAGAGGAGGACGAGGGTGAAAGGAGGCAAAATGGAAAACAAAAATGGGAGCTGGACAGATGATGATGGAAAGAGGAGGCGGAGGAGGACAGGTGTTCAGAAGGGAGAGGAAAGAGAAGGGTGGAAGGAGTGAGAAAGATAAAGAGAAGTCAAACGATAAGGAGCCGGTAAGGGTGCCAGGTGGAATCCCTAAAAAGTTTAATGAAGTCTCACCTCTGTTACCAATTACTTTCAAGCTGCCTGTGGGCAAAACCACAGCTGCTGAGGTGCAGATAATAATACTGCAGGACGACGACTACATTAAGTCAGCCCGGGACCTGTTTAAAATGAGTTCCAGTGTTCGGAAAGAGAAAACAGAGAGCGTAACCAGACAGCCCTTAGGCATATATGCCTCGGGTCATCTGTTCATAGATGTAGCAAAGCAATGCAGCTCGTACAGTGTGCTGTAGTGGAGGAGCTGCAGGAAGCATATAGTGCTGTATCGGATGCTTTGCTGTCTTCTATTTTCTTGCTGGATTCTCACACATCATCTCTGATATTTCTGTATAAATGCGACCTTAGGGTAAAGTGCCAAAATTCTGTATTAAGGTCTATATTTGATTTGAAAGCAATTTCAACCATTTGAAGGATTGCCATGAAATTTGGCATCTCCATGTCCCTCCCAGGAGGAACTGTAATGATTGGTGTGATACCTTAACTTTGCATCCAGGAATATTTCTAGGTCTAAAGTTTATTAACCAATTAAACCATCAATTTGTATTAGGGCTGTCACTTTTCCCAAAAATCAAGTTCGAACTAATTCAATGTGATATGGGATTCATTCGAATTATATCGAACACTAATGTCACCTCCCCTACATTGGGTACGTAATGGTACATACAGCGCTTCTGAGGAGCGTTGGTGTTTTGATGATCAGTTCTGGTCTTATGCTAGAAGCGTAGCTCTGTTTTGGGAAGAGCTAAGTGCGTGAGAGTCGGGTGGTAGAGCGAGTGAGAGAGAACGGAAGTGTGTGCATGAATTACGTGACGTGTCAGGGATCAGAGCAGCGGAAGAGCAGAGGAAAGAGTGATCGGTAGCTGTAAAAACAACAGAACTAATGTGTGTTTGTGCATGATAAAACCTATGACTCCTCAAGACTCAAGCTGCACTCCCGTGTCTTGCTTGTTGCTGGCGTATTAAAGTGGCGGGAGTTAGGCCTGAAGCTAGCTACAGCTTCGGTCCTGGAGCAGAACAACAATAAGCCCCCCCTGTGCTGTCTGACTACAGCCGGGAGGCCGAAGCAGGAAAGCTAAACAACGGCTTGGCTCGTTAGCTTCCTCCATTGGTTTGTAGGACCACTACTTTAAACGTGAGAGCATTCTGGGACAGCAGATTTGTTTGTGCGCTTCAATTTTGAATTCGATCACATAATTACAGTTTGAACTTTCATATTTCACCAGGTTCGAACGATATATTGAATTTCGATTGAAAAGTGACCTTGAGCAGAACCAGACTGACGGATGAAAGGCCGAGAAAGTGGCATAGTATGACCAAATACCTGTAATGCTAACAACATATACAGCACCCTCAGTTGTTCTTTGTGTTGATTGCTTATTAGCTAATGATAGAATGCTAAAATGCCCAAGAATCTGCATGTTAGCATGCTCATTAGCACAGTTATGTTAGCATTTAGCACAAAGCAAGACCAGCTGTCATTATCACTACAGTTCTTTAAAACAGTGTTTTCTTGCAACAGAGACAGAAGCTTCTGGATGCACTGGGACATATTAGACAGAAAAAGACTGTAAAAACAATGTACTGAATAAATATACAGTATTCTTCCATTTTAAAACAAACTGGGTTAGAGCAGGAGCTCTTACAACCACATTTTCATCTCTGTTTTCATAACACCTGCTGTACTCCAAGAGTTTAGATCAGGCCCCCACATCAGCAGAATAAGCATCCGCCCTCTTCCTGCCCTCCCTCTGATGTTCTCCCGCCTTCTCCAGCACCCAGAGTTCACAGTACAATATTAGTGCTGAAGGTAAATCAATTGTTCCTCCATTGCTCACTTTAGCGTCTACGTGTGTTTGTGTGTGATTCTGCATCCGCGTGGGTGTTTCAACTGAGAGCAGACGTCGGCTACGAACACTCCCTACAATCAGCGTACTATTAGTCATCCATACAAAACAAGCAAAAACAATACGTGGAAGAGGAGGCCGCGCAAGGTTTCCCACCGCAGCAGTAATTATCTCCAACCTGACAAACAGTGAAGGCCTTCTGTGGAGGCGGCAGATTGCAGCGAGGCTTTTATGTGAAGGCGAAGTGGACGTAATAATGGGATAATTGTTTTGGACGATGGCTGCCTCTCCCGTCGCTACCTGCACAGGCCTGCTAATTTAAGCTTGGCAGTCACGGCGCTGTCATGTGGTCAGTGTCAGTCCCGTAGGAGTGTGTGTGTGCACGTAGGTTTGAAGTGTGTATGCGGGCCAGGAGAGAGGCGGCCAAGTACTCTGTGTTTTCTGGATAGCGAGCGAGCCAGAAACCAAGCAGGACCACACGAATTAGATCTCCCTTTCATCAGTCTCTACACCTGCAGCTCTCCGTGCCTGCCCTGAGGCGCCTGACCAATCATCTCCTCTCTTCTCCAAGTCTTCATTTTCAGATGCTCCTCATGTTTCTTTCTTTTAATAAGAATCCTGCAGTCGAGAGATGCAGCAAAAGGAGAATACACCTTTTGCAGCAAATGTTGTGAGTTGAATTCAAATCAAGAACACTGCAGATTCCACAATGCAACACCTTTCTTCTGTTTCAATCAGTTTCTAAGGTCAGCCCGGTTTGATATTCAACTGTGATTGACCAGGTTTTTTTTTTTAGGAACCTCAAGACAAAATGTTATAACAACATTTAACTGAAACAACAATCTTTCCCTCACTTCACCAAAGTGCTTTTCTTGCCTCAAGTGAGCCACAGATGGTACTCAGGATACAATCCCTGTCTGTAAAACATAAACATAGGAGAGAGGATGGTATGATTTTATACAAGAAATAGGTCATAGGGTGGATAGTGGTCTTACAAAGTGCAAGATTGCCATACCAGAGACTGTGGTTGGCCCCAAAGGTCTTTGGGCTACAAACCAAATTGGTTAAGAAAAGATTTAGGCTGGTTAAAGTGATAATCTCGAAGATTTTCATTTAAATAAATGTCTATCGCCGAATGAGGTAACACAATGGTGATTGAGCCTATGGCCCACTGATGAAAGCCTTTGCATTTGCAGTATTACAGACTGGGCGTCTGTGGCAACATTTGCAGAAAAAATCACAAGCGGTGCCCAGTTAGTGACCGGCTTTTCCATCACCCAGCAGTGGTTGGTCGGCCAGAGAGGGTAGGCGGAGCTAAGTGGCTGCTTTTCCGGTCTCTGCAAGTGTTGTGAGTAAACAGTAATCTACTATGGCTGAACAAACAAAGAAAAGATGGATGACGACAGATACAACTTCAAAAATATGTGAAAATCCAAAGAAAAAGAAACAAATTGGACGCTCAGATGAAGACAAACAGTCTGAAAAGGAAAGCGACCGTCAGCGAGGAAAATCAAGAGTTACAACCAGAGCCAACTGTGGACGTCACACATGCAACACTGTCTGGATATCTGGGAATTGTGCTCCCGCAATTACTGGTTATTGCCATAAGTGCCGCCAGAGAGAACAAAACTAAGATCTTCGAGATTACAACTTAAATGTTGAAAAAGAAAATGTTAATTCATCTTTAACTCATGAATCCTACAGAGTGCCTTGGATTGTTTCATGAAGGACGACTGCATTTTACACGTTCATTCAGTTACAGTTTTTTTTTTTACCCATGCAATGACCCCTTAACAGGATGAGCAAACCCAGTATATCCAAAGAGCACCTGTATGTGATTAAAGACCCAGCAGCACTTCTACTCTTTCAATACCTGTCTGGTGTCAGTATTAAAACTGATTTTAATACTGACACTGGTGAAAGTATTAAAACTGATTTTAATACTGACACTGGTGAAAGTATTAAAACTGATTTTGCAACATTGATAGAATGAGGTTTTAAGAGCTATCAGGTCAGCATTACATTTATGCAAACGTGTAATAACATACCATTAAGAGCCAATATAAACAGACATTATGGTAACAGGTTCAAACTGCTCGACATGCCCATAAATCAAGACACTTTTAGTCTCTTTGTTTGCTAATAAGGGAGGGAAACGTGCGCTCTGAGGTTCTTTCATGGAACAAAACGACTAATGGGAATACGCTGCATATCAGGTCTGCTGGGAGTAATCATATAGACGCAGAAAGAGGGGAGGAGGGAGGAGGGTAAAAGGCAGGCGATGAGGGACAGAAGAAGAGTATAGGGGAGGGGACTTATGAACCTGCTCTAAAGGGAGGAATGTTTGAGAAATAGAGAGGGACGAGGGTCGAGGGAGGGGAGCGGATGAGAGAGGCAAGGACAGACGGCAAAGAAGCATTATCATTTATTGGCTTTAATGCCCTATTTCCACCAAATTATAACTGTTTTATATTTGCGATTCTGTTGTGTGGGTAATAATGCATTATGGGTATTAAAATGTCTCCCGAAAATATCACCCACTCTGCCTTTTTCCAATTTCCTCTTATTTTGGTCGGCTTCTTCGCAGAGAGATCCCTCTGTGGCCACTGCAACTACATGCAAAGTCTGTTATAAAACAAGCTGCGCTGCATTTCAAAGTAAAGCAGTTTAAATCTGAAGAGGAAAAATCAATGCAGTAAGCAAAACCATGCAAGGCAAGAAAAGAAGCTTTGGCAGGGAAGGAGAGAGGAGAGCAGGAGCAAGGCGGTGAGGGAGGGCAGATTAGAGAGCATTTTACACTCTGAGCTCTTCATCCATCAACACAATCTGCAAAGCGTAGAAGAGAAAAGAGATGTGCAAGCTTTTCATCCAAAATGTTTGCTCTGTACTGCACTGCACAGCATGCTCACTGTGTGTGTGTGTGTGTGTGTGTGTGTGTGTGTGTGTGCGTGTGTGTGTGTGTGTGGACATGCCTGTGTGCCTGCAGAATCAGCTCTGTCAGTCAAGCAAAGCAAGCGGTTCAGTTGAGCCTCCAAAACCGACCGACATCGCACAAAATCACACAGACTGAAATGCGTTTGTGCCTAACAGGAGCTGACGTGGTGCGCAGGCCTGAGATGACAGGAAAGTCTGCGGCAACATTTCTGATGAGCAACAATCTCCAACAAGTCGGCTCAGCATGCTGCGTGGAAATATTAAGCTACAGCTTTGTCACATTAACCTGATCTGTTTCCCCTGAGGCAGGTGTCACACATCCAAAACCATCCAATATACCTTTAAATGTATTCCTTTTGAGTATGTGAATGATTTTGCATTGCACATTACCCACAATGCAACTCAAAGGGTTGACAGTTAAGCCATATCTGTGTTATGCTAGTAACCTAGCCTAGCCTAGCTAGCACTTACTGTGTAGCCTATTAAAACATTAACTGTACTTACTGAACACCTCCCTCCTCTCTCCTCTTAGTATCTGTTTCATAAGCAGACGACATTAAGATAAGACAGGTATTAAATTCATAAGATTATTCCAAAACAAATATTCCAATCTGGTTTTGCACGTACAAAATGTCTCTAAGGATTGCTTTGTTTACCGCCCATCCGCAAGCAGGATAACATCCACTAATGGCAGTGGCTGCTGTTCAACTTGGCAGTTGCATCAGTTTTGCACTGGCTAAATGCTAGCTAGCATACCCAGCTACTGATTCAGCCAAGAAACCAGTGGTTAGCTACTCTGGAATAACGGGAGAAAGCAACAGTTGCCATATGTATGTGGGGTTTGTTGGCAAGTAGAAGTGAAAGAAAATGTCAGCCAGGTAGGAGTATTAAAAAATCTGGGAGGAAAATAAGTGACATTTATTTTAAGACATGTTTTACTGACATTCCAAGAGGAGATACGTGCTAATTTTGACAGGTGTCACACATCCAAAACTCTCCAATACACCTTTAATCAATTCTTTGTGAGTATTTGAATAATTCTGCATTGCACATTACCCACAATGCAACTCAAAGGCTGACATTAAGACATGTGTGTTATGCTAGTAACCTAGCATAGCCTAGCTAGCACTTACTGAGTACTAGTCAATTTAAAAACAGGTACTGATCCCCTCCCTCCTCTCCCCTCTTAGTATGTGTTTTAAAAGCAGACTACAAGAAACATTTTAATCTGGTTATCGCACATACAAAATGTCTCCAGCAATTCATTGATTAATTAACCGCCCATCTGTACCGCTCATCGGCAAGCAGGATAATATTCACTAATGGCAGTGGCTGCTGTTCAACTTGGCAGTCGCATCAGTTTTGGTTACTTCTCTGGAATAACATGACAAAGCAACAGTTGCCATGCGCATGTGTGGTTTGTTGGCAAGTAGAAGTGAAAGAAAATGTCAGCCAGGTAGGAGTATTAAAATGCCTGGGTGGAAAAGCAGTGACGGGTCCTAGTGACAAGAGGAGATGCTACATGCTAATTTTGACAAAAACAATAGCCCCTTTTACACTGCCAGTTCAAGACGGGATTATTAAACCTGTTACGTTCCATCTTCTATGAAGAAGAACGTACAAAGGCAGAATGGTGGGGCGAAGTCGTTCCGCCTCTGAGCCAGCATTTGAGGTAGTAACAGAGGCGAACAGGCATTTTTAAAAAGGCTGAGGGCCAAATTTCTCATTTGAAACCTTTCTCAAAAATGTACCATATCATGATATGTATATGAAACTGATATTGTGGTTTTGGAAAAAGATATTATATTGGCAGATTTCATCCTTGGCCCACTGCTTTCTCAGCTTAACCCGTATTAAGTCAAATATATCTCAGAGACGGCTGGCAGCCTTATTTGGCTGTTTTTTTAAATCAATAAGAGACATCATGAGAGAAAAACTGGTACCTCCTGAACATGGAGGTTTCCTCCATGATGATGCTGTTTCCAAGACACTGAGCCAATCGCAACGGCTTTCAACCGTTTTCTACTTAACCTTGGCAGTATGAACATAGTGTGTGTGTGCGTGTGTGTGTGTGTGGGTGTGTGTGTGTGTGTGTGCGTGTGTGTCTTATTCTGCTCCCCCTTCGCTCTGAAGGACCTTCCAGACCGCTGTTACATATCTCCTTTACACACACATCTACACACACCTCTCTTGCTTTCTCTCGCTCTCTTTCAGGGTGGCATGATGGGAGGTTTTCTTTGCTGCCATGACAACCTGAGTTCTCTTTGGTCTCCCCTAACGACAGTGGGTGATGTCGATGTTTTTGGAAAGGTAACTCAGTGATTCACACGCGCAGCTGAAGTCACCTGTCCTGCTGTGTGCCGGGGAACAGTCACGGTGGAGAACGTGCTCACATCCTTTACTTCGGTCACAACGACAATAATTCAGGTAAGAGTCCTGCATTCAAACCCTGCTTAAGTTAAATTACATACGCATGGTTGGCAAATTATAAAAAAATTGCAGATGTAAATGAACTCATAGGCTACTAATATAATGTACTATAGGTCATTAATGTGGAGCTTGTTTGTCAAACTAAAGCCTGGGGCAAAGCTGAAGAACAGCCTAAACCTCCAAAGACTGAACCAAGCACCAACTTACAAAGATACTTTAGTCTCTTCACATTCAGCAGGGACTATAAACCGAAACACAATAAACTATACAGCACAGAAAATGACTTGTCATAACTGTAGCTCCGGCTGTGGATGACCTACAAAGCATGTCGTGTCCTTGTCATGTGTTCTTGTGCCTACACATGGCAAATGGCAGCTTGCACAGTTTGTATGCAGAACAATTTGTACTGAAAAAACTTGACTGAATGTGAGGTAGGTAATCTCACTGCATTTACAGTATTTTATTTACCAATATGCCTCCTGTGGAAAATGAAGAGTGACAACATCAGAAGCCAATATAAAATGATGGGGCGCCAGTTAAGCTCAGAGGTTAAATCGTGGGTCCCATGTACAGAGGCTAGGGATGCACGATATTATCTGCACGTTATCGGTATCGGCCGATATTGGCTTAAAAATGAACTGTCGGATATTGGCCAACACGCCGATATCCGCCGATATAATTAACTGATAAAATAATGGGCTGCTGTATACTTGGTTAAATGCCCAACCTCGGCGCAATGTCCCCGGCGCGAAGAAGACCTGTGCGGCGCAGCGTGATGACGTCACGTGTGTCTACCTGCAGCATGAGAGAGTTAGAAGCCAAAATGTCCGTGGTGTGGAAGTTTTTCAAAGTGTCCGGAATAGACAGCAAAACTGCTATTTGCAATGACTGCTCAGCTTCGGTGATGCGAGGAGGAGCCAAGGCAAAGTCTTTCAACACTACAAACTTGATTAACCATCTCAAGACCCGTCACCCCGACCGTTGTAACAAATGTGATAAGAGTATCACCATTATAGTGTACGCTAATTCCAATACAGAAGATAGTTGATGATTTCTGCAATTAGGTGTGCGGGAAAAAATATCGGTATCGGTAATCAGCTAAATGAGTTGTAAAATATCGGCATATCGGATATCGGCAAAAAATCCAATATTGTGCATCCCTAACAGAGGCTACAGTCCTCAGTGCAGCAGCCCTGGGTTCATAAAGAAGGGTAGTGTGGTCAAGTGGTTTTCAACTGAGAGTTGAAGCTACTATTAAAAGTCACCTGGTGAGTCTGTGGAGGCCTTATAAGTGAGAGGAAGGAAGAAAAGACAAAGTTCTGCTCCTCAAATCTGTTTTTAATGTTGAATTTTCTCTAACCTTTGATTTATGTTCAATCACTAATCCTTTGACATCTTTCCAGACAACATGTCAAATTTTGACTTGAGTACAGTTCTGTAGTAAATCTCAAAGACAGAACATGATGTTCATGTCTGCATTAGATGCTTCCATCATTACAGATTCTTCTGTTTGTCTATCAGCAGCTCTGCTTCCATCTCTCCCTCCTGAATATTTACAAAGCAAACTGTCTGAGTCTTTTGCAGGTGTCTTTCTAATCTAATCTGGCAGTTTGACCTGGTCACACTGATTTAATTTTGGTAAGCCGAAGGGGAAATGTCAGATGAATAAATATCCTGCTTCTAATTCGAGCCATGATGACTAATTTAATCTCAGCCCACACACACATCAAGTACAGTATGATTGATCCAACATTTCTCTTCCAATACTGAAGTCAGGGCTGGAGCCAATAGTGAGAAATAAATCCAATAACAGTGGTGGATAAATTGAATTTAGAGCAAACTCACATTATGTTCATGATAACATCGACACGTTGGCTGATCCCCAATTCATAGCATCACGATCCAAAACAGGACTTCACCTTTTTTCTTACCTTGAGTCTCTCAGACACCCCGTCAGTGAAGCTGATGGTGAACTCCTCCACCTTGGGCACCTTCAGCCTCTTCTTCTCTGTCTGGTACTCCGTGCGAGTTTTCACCACCACCTGACGGAGAAGAAAACATTTAAAAAGGTAAATATTCAGGCAGGTATGTTTGTGTAGGGATTAGTCGAGTCGCATTTAAGTCACTACAAATGTCTGAACACAGTTCAAATAAACAGATAACCAGGATGCAGAAAATCAAAAACAGAAGCACATAAAAAATAAAACACATTTGAGAAGATTACTGCTCAAAATTCCAAGATGCAAGAAGGCACGTAAGAGGTAAAGAAAGCTGTGCACACAGGACCATAGCAAATATATGAGCATACATATGTACTTAAAAAAATGGTTTGAAAATAACATATCGACATCGGAAGGCATGTCATTTTTCTGCTGATGTTTTCCGCAGATAAAACAACATTTTAATTATGCGTAAATGCTTGATGATGACATTAACTCAGCGCAAGTGTGCGCGTGCACTGCCTGCACCCAGCCTCTTACGTCAACTGTGAAGAAGGGTGCAAGATGTCTGCGGTATGGCAGATTTTGGCCACTACAATAAGAGTAGGCATGATATCAGTTCCACTACAGGGGAGACTTGATGTTCTCTGCAATTAGGTGGAAAAAAACATGTGCCTTATATATCGGCATCGAAATCGGCAATCGGCAAAAGGGTTGGAAATATCGGCATATCGGCAAAAATGCAATATCATGCATCCCTACATTTATATTGTATTCAACGGTCTCTAAATGAAATATGACTGTGAAGTCACTTGCATCTTCGTTAAAATTGAACCAGACTGTATAAAAAGATGGACGACATGACAGCTGCCTAAAAGTGAAGGCAAAACATCTCGCCCCCTGCTGACTGGCTGCAGTATAGCTCATAAAGCCCGCCTCCGCTCTGGCTCCAAATGATGTCACCAGTGCAAGATGGCTGCGCCCGTCACAGGGGGTATTTTGGCTTCAATTTTGTACATTGAAAGCAGATGGAGATGTGTCGTCCATCTGTATATACAGTCATTGAAATTAAACCTACATTTCACATGAAGTGTCTGGAGTTTATTAGAAGTTATATGAATTAAAGTATTGTCCTTGACATATGGAGTAGACCTCTTTAGTGCATTCGTTTATACTCACAGATATTCCACAGTTCATTGTTTGACTCCTGAATAAAAATGTGTTTACTGCTTCCTCTAAAAACTTGATGCTCAGCCAAAGCGAGCTTGAGCCTTATGGGAACAAAAGAATAGACACTGAAAGCATATTAAGAGGTCAGACATCTTCCCACAGAATGTGTTGTGATAAAGCACAATGTCATGAAAAAGTCATTTTAAAAAGAGGCTGAGATGAGTTCAGAGCACAATACACAGAGGTGACAGCGAGGATGGATGAAAGGGTCGGTTGATAGAGCTGCTAAATCTGGATAAATATAAAAGACAACACTGATAGCAGATATAATAGATCTGAAACACTGGTGCCAGGCATCTGTTAGAGCGACTGTTGGTGAGATCTGGTGTGCAGAATCTAAGAGCCCCAATCCGAAGGGAAAACAGTGTTTGTGCCGGCAGCTAAATGTAAAAAAAAAAGAGCGAGGGCAGTGCAGCTCTGCCCCAGTACTGTCAGTCTAACACTCCTCAAGCTAACAGGTTTAGAGAGCTCAGAGGGACATGGAGCGAGACTCACAAACTCTTACTTTGTCTGCTTTTCAACTTTTTCTCTGTGTTGTTGAAGGTGATGGCGCAAAAGCTGTGGGTATAAGTGGATGGATTTTCCATTAGTTTAGAGACTGCAGCTAACTCCCTGTCCCTCCATTAAAGGATTGGTATGATTTTTATTAAAATGTCTCTTATTCTAAGACATCAGATGTTTCAGCAAAACCCCAAAACAACAGTAAGTCTGATGCCCAAGTCGACTTTCAGCCAAATAAGTTAGAAATTAGGCTATCCTGTACCCACATAGATGTTTACAACAGACAATTAATGTTATTGTCTACCCTTGTTTTCTCTTTCTCAGCGCTTAACTGGATATAGGGATAAATGAAAATGGATTTATGCAAAAAAAATTTATGAAAACAACCGAGAGCAACTGGATACTTAACCTTAAAATACGTTTTCTATGTATGATACATAATGATACGTAATAACTTGTCAACGCCAATTGACCCAGACTCAAGCAGCCCCGATCCTAGTCGTTCAAGATAAATTTGCGTGTCCAAATCATCTTAATGAATGTGTGCGTGTGTGTGTGTGTGTGTGTGTGTGTGTGTGTGTGTGTGTGTGTGTGTTCCAAAGAAGGGTAGTCTTGTCGAGTGGTTTTCCACTGAGAGTTGAAGCCACTCCTAAGGGTCACTTAATGAATCTGAGGGGTTGTTATAGAAACAAGGAAAACAAGGTTCTGCTTCACAAATCTGTTTAAATGTTGTTGAAATTTCTCGAACCTTTTATTCATGTTAAACCTTATCCTTTGACCGCTTTCCAAACAAACACATCAAATATTGACTTAAGTATAGTTCTGGAGTAAATCTACTTCATTGCATGTTTAGGTGGATGGATGGATGGATGGATGGATGGATGGATGGATGGATGGATGGATGGATGGATGGATGGATGGATAGATGGACGTAATTGCAGAGACCGTGAATTAGAACTACTGTATGGTAGTTTGTAGTAAATGCCATTAGATTATCTTAACATCCACTAGAAAACTTAGTAAGCAATGTCACATCAGAGGGGGTGATGTTGTGCTGAATATCATCACAGCTGTGATTCGGTCGTAGGCACGAGGCCGTGCTGATATTCAGTACAACATCATCAACTTAACTGAAACTGGACTTCTGTTGCCAAGCAACCAAAACATTCTCCTGCACTCTGCGTCTACAGGTTACCACAGATCAGCTACTTTGTATGATGTATATTTATCGGTTTGATTTAATTTATAAAGCAACCAGTGAAATAAGAGTCTGCTGTGTGATTCAGAGGTACCAGCTTGATCAATGTAAACATACACGCTCTGCTGTAATGTTAATTAACAGTATTCAGAACACCTGGCTGAGGCGGAGTGATACACAGAGTGAAAAGTCCCGGTGATGTTGTTCTCCATATCGCCACTCATGGAATGCCTCTTATCCAATCAGATTACTTGGTCAGAACTAACTGTTGTGTAAGTGTAACTATCAGCCTGTCATATTAGTATTTTTGGGGGGGCGAAGCCGGTAAAAAGTCTTTAACAACCAACAACGATTAAATTCCCATTTTATCACGCACTTAACTTGATCAGTAGATCAGTAGTATTAGTGCTATCATTACTGGTGTGAACAATGGTCTAAACCCATGGTTCTCAACTGGTGGGTCGGGACCCAAAAGTGGGTCGCACAGCTGTTTTCAGTGGATGTGTGCGTCCACACATGTGTGATGCTTCCCTTTAATTTTGAAGGACATGGTTTTCTATGACATGCGTGCAGTAGTAATGTAGTTTATTCACACTCCATGTGTCCACTGATCGGGTAATCCCAGCTACAGTTACATTTACATTCATGAAACTTGATGAGGATCACTGTAGCTGCATTTATGTTGCACTTTTTTAGTGTATTTCTGTTGAAAAAGGCTGCTAAGTGAATGAATTGCACAGGGAATACGTTCCTCTTATGCACTGCCTCCTGCTGGTCATTTTGGTTGACCTTTACACTGTTGTGTTCTGTCATGTTGACATACTGTGTTGCGTTCTGTTTCAGGTCCAAACTGCACCATTTTTCATTAAATAAATTTGAGTGGTTGAGGAGTTTCAGAAATTTGGGTTGCGATTTGTCGTTAAGGAGTGGTGGTGTGTCCTGAGGCGAGACCAGTAGAGAACCACTGCTCTAAACAACCATGGTATGACTAAAGGTGTGATAAACCAGTACAAAACCTCAGGTAGACACTACATGCACACTTATTTAGTCTCAACTCAATATGTATTGTTCTAAATGTCATGTACACTTTTCCTTTTTCGAATGTAATGGATCAGTCTGTGAATAAAATGTGTATAAAAATCTAGTCTTGATCAGTAATTAACAGAGTGATACACTTAAGATAGCAAATTGTACAGCATGTACAGCATATTCCCTCGTTTGAAAAGCAGAAATGACACATCATGAGTTTTTTCAATACCTATTATATCTTAAAATAAGTATCTGCATTATCCTTTCAAAGTCTTCACAATTCACACTCCTCATCCTCAGTCCTTAAACCTTTATTACCTTGTCCTCTAAACTTCAGCATCCTCTCCTCTTTCATGGCTCCGACTTTACAGAACAAAAGAATTGCTTTTACAAGGTTTCGCCCTCACCGCTGCCTGCACTAAAGAGAGAGCGAGGGTCCCTGCTGCTCTGTGCATTCCCTGTATATTAATGTTCTCCTGGGGACGGGGGCGGACGCAGAGAAAGGTGTACAAATGACGAGGTGGAGGAGAGGTGGAGGGAGAGAAAGAGAACAATGTCTCGGTGTCCTTGTGGCTAATTGTGCTGCTTCTGAGCGGCTCTCTGTCACTTTGAGACAAAGCCAGAAACTGCTGTGCACACAAAGCGGCTCCACTATCTGAATAACCAAGCTGTCAGCTGGCTTACAGAGCTCTTATCTAACAGCTGAAGGCCGCAGTAGGTGTACACACTACAGTGGATTTGATTGGACCCCTGAGGCTGCTGAGCCTCGTGGCGTTCGGAGCAGCAGCAGCACCGGGCGTCAGGCTTGTCATGGCCGTAACTAATGTCTCAATTTTGCCTCACCTTGCTCATTCTCTGAATCATTTCACAATAAAAGCCTTTAGGTTTAAACACAGCAGCGCTTTATGTTGCTTCATTACTCTTTCCCTGCCTGTACCTTTCGCTCCTTTATTTCATATTACTAAATGAAGAGGCCATCAATCAACGCTGCCTCATTTACACAGGCTTTTAGCTACCAGCAGCTCATACAGAGCGCAACCTTCTCTGATTAGACAGGGCCAGGAAATGATCCACATATTAACAAATAAATCCTGTGTAACAAAGCTTTATGTGAGACAACATGAATGAATGAAATACATATATATATATAACTTGCTTACTTATTTTTTGAACAGAGGTAGTGTCTCATTTTTCCTTCTGGATTTCTCCTGGGAATTTATTTATGTGTATTTAAGAGGTCGCGTTCTGTTTATTTTCTTGCTGCGTAGCTTCAGGGATTGTAATCTCACAAACTATCTTACAAATATTGGATGGATTATGACCTCTCTTTTTCATTACCAAGAGGTTAACACTTTCGCTTGTCAGTCAAGTATCTTCACAACTATTTGGTGGATTATGATGAAATATGGAACAGTCATTCAGTATCCCCAGAAGATCTCCTAAGAACCAAAATCCAAACCAAACAAATCCATAAATCCTCTGACTTTTCCTCCAGCAACTCCCGCAGGTTGACCAGTTTGATTCAGAGCGACTTCGCCGTACAACAAAAAAGTTGCTATGAGCAAAGGTCAGATTCACTTGATTGCACTTGACTCTCTACTATAAAGAACGGCACCCACACTGACGTCAATCTAAAGAACGTCCTCTGATAGGCTAAACACCTTTGCAGTGGGATAGCCTTTAACTTTTTAAATCTCTGTGTGATGGCGATGGCCACATTTTCACACTATTAGATTACTTAACATACCTGTGATATTAACTGTGTGTTACTTTGTTTGAGTTAAAGTGGCTGTTTAGAGAGGTCTTTTCCTGGTCTGGCAAAAAGGCGTGGTCAAAGGCTGAGGACACTTTTATGGGGGAGCCAGTGTGTTGGGACATACCACTGCTCCAATTTGATGGGGGGGTTGGTTTTTGTTGGTTTTGCCGTGCATTTATTTGTAGTTAGTTTCCGTTAGTTTTTGGTTCGGCCAAACCACTATATGTATTCTCTTTCACTGTGGTAGGTGAGTTTGTTCAGTTTACACCTTGTTGTTTTGGCATATTATTTAGAGTTATCTTTTGCTGGGCTGGTTGTTATATTTGTTTGTACATTTTGTATTATTTTTCAAATTTTTTTCCTTGTGCCTTACCGTTTGGTCCCTAAAGCCCTATAAATACGTAGTTGTTCTTGATGATGAGTCCCTTAGCTCAGGTTTGGTCTCATATACAGCATTACACTGAAACTTTGAACCATAATAACTTTCATAGAATAGCAGTGCTGTGAACACCATTTTTTAAAGGTTGATTTTGTTGGCTTTTACCCTGGACCGAGACAGGAAACATGGGGAGTAGAGAGTGGGGGATAACATGCACCAAATGATCGGCAGACCGGGAGTCGAGCCTGCGGTCAGTGCGACGAGGACCGTAGCCTCTGTACGTGGGGCGCCTGCTCTACCAACTGAGCTAAACCAACGCCACTGTGAAAACTATTTAACCCAAACTCCGGCTTTGCGTCCAACTGCTGTACTTAGTGGGTGATTGATGGGAGGTGACCGAATCAAAAGAGGTAATTCAGGTAAGCACAAATATGAGACCTACCTAAAGTGGCATGCTACTATTTGGGGAAAGAAATGTCAGCTCCACGATTGACATGCCTGAAATGATGGCAAGACATTAAATGAGGCTGAGAACCTGTAGTTAAAAGCTGCATGTGTTGCTGTATCTTAGAAAAAGGATAATTTTGTCAGTTGATCATACAGATAAAAATGTCTCTGTGTGTCTTTAGAGGGTACCAATAGTAAAATGTATCTTCTACTTTCCTCTAAAATGCCTTACTCTATTATTCTCCATTGTCTTGTTTTCTACGACTGCGCCGTCACTTAAGCACCAGACGTTATTTAAGAAGCATTTTATTTGTACCTAATTCATACAACAAAATAATATTTCTGGCTGTATGATGCATTTTCACCATGAATCGTAACAACTTTGGTGATGCGGTTAATCTCTCTTTTTTTTTTTTACATGAGCGCATCAGCCTCACATAACAACTTCTCCACTCACTGTGACCTTTTAATACGGCAGTGAGGCTGACAGAGATTTCTGCATCAGTAGGAGGTAAATTATTCCAGCGCACACAGAAGCGCAGCCTCTGGTGCAATTTCCCCACAAGAGTCTATTTACAGATATTCAATTAGTCATATTTATTTTATGCAAACTTCTTGAGTCACTGTGACCTTTTTAGTATCTCCATGACTGACGCCGACTCTCTTTCAGATCTCTAATAGAGCTCCGCTGTGTATTTTCCATGGCGTGAAATGACTGCTGCCTGCCAACCAAAATGATCTGCATGTTTCTGGCCTTGGTAAAGGTTTTTAAAGAGCTTAGTAAGCTGTCATTTCCATGTCTACACATAAAGACGTAAAGAAAATTACATTTCTCGGCGACTCTCTCCGCTCTGTCTCTCCGTCTTTTTGTCTCCAATCACAGTATTTTTGTAGACTTGATATTCCCGATGGAAAAGCTGTCAAACTTTTTTTCCTTCCTGTTCCCCAGCATGATACTCCTCAGACCTGTGACTTTCATATTTCACCCCAGAGGACTGAGCTGTGGCAGGAGAGCTGTTTTTTGGTGAAAGTTTAAGTGTGCAGCAGACATTTTTTGCTGACATGTTTGATTCTAGTCTTGAATAAAACAGTGAATAAAATCCATATTAAAGCACAGGGGGGATACATCATGCTGGCAGCTCTGTTGGATCCGTTGTTTGGATTTGGCTGATTTGAATTAGACACCTCTGCAGACACAGAACAAAAAAGATTGTGCTCTTTGGAAACCTGAATCCTGAAAACATTGTGACATTGGAACAAGGCTGAAGGGAACAGAAGAACAATTATTTTAAAATAAAGATGCTTTAATCATTAACAAATCCTTGTGAGGTTAAAACCCCCTTCTTGTCTCTGTCCCTGTCAACCATGTTTATGGTGATGTCATGTTTAGGGTTGAGGTGACCTGTTTCTGCCAGGTAGACAGAGGTGTGCAGGATATGAGTGATTGGGAGAACAAAGGGAGGAGGAGAGATGCTTGTGAGGAGGTTGTTACAGGAGCTTGTTTAGTATATCTAACCAGGTTTTCATTCAGAAATTACAGCGGCTTCAGAATTAATTATAGTAAAGAGCCAAAGACCTTCAATTCCAAAATAATACCACTTGAGAGGATTTTGTTATCTCTCTTTACAATAATATTGAGTTCATCATACCTCATCTTCATGCGCTTCTGATCAAACCAACAATATGTCTTTTTTGGTCAAACCCAAAGTAACTTTTTTCTATCACTTGAGGGCAGCAGAAACGAGCTGTAAACTGATGATATTGCTAATTTATAAGCAAACAGTTGCCTAGTTACACACCCAGAACAAACTCAGCAACATAAACAAATGCATCATTTATAAATTCATTTGGAGTTGTGTTTTTCGAACACCTGACAAACATAAATCCAAACCACAAAATACCTTCTGTCTCTGGATTTGGTCTCCACCAACTCAAAATCAGGCAAATATCTCTCTTTAATCATCAAAGTTTCTTTAGCTGCTAATGCTCCTTTAGCCTCTGTTTCTGTCAGACTTTCTGACTGAGTGAGTGAGTGAGTGAGTGCCGTTCCTTTAGAGCCGTAGAGAGAGAGTTGCAACATCGCAATGGCGGATCATGGAGCATATTGGACCTCCACTGATGCGACTCTCTGTCTATACGGCTCTGGATACTTTGTTCTGGGAGTAGGCGGGGCTGCTCCTCCGCTGTCCTCACCTACGTCTGCAGCGCGCACCTGCTTTCAAACAGGTCGTCATCGGCCTCATGAGGACAGACACATTGCCCACAAAAGTGCACATTGACCTGATGCGGTCAGCCACTTTTGACCTCGTCTTGTTTAGAGTGTTTCTGTTGAAAGCAGCTGCTCGTTGCCTCTTAAAAAGAAACTAAAATAAAAACAATGAGCTAAAGGTGCTAAAAGCCGCCGCAGAGCTAACTGTCATGTTAGTCGATAATTCTCTGCTGTGTGTGTCGCTACCAGCACCACTTTATACATGAATGTGGTGATTTGATCCATTCTTATTCAAACAATATTAATTACAGCCATTTTAAAAAGAAAGCTTTACACCATTAAATACAAACAACAGTCTCTAGGCTCTCTCCTGTGCCGGTCTCTGTGGACGAGCACTGCTGCATCTCTCTTTGTCCAGGTAACTACAGAGCAGTTATTAGCATTCCCTCCACATCACAGGTGTAAATCAATATCTGTCTACACAGGTAGAATATAAACCAGCTGGGTTCAAAGTCCTAAAGAGAACGACTGAAACACCACTGGTCCAAGCAGCAGCAGCACTGCATGATGGATTACACAGTAGACAGAAATATACAGTTCATAAAAGCAACAACCGTTGCTACGAAGAACAGACGGTCTCTAGGGATTCGGCTCTAATCACACACACACTTTGTCATTAAGATTGTAAATAAAGAATCTTTGTGTTTGAACTTGTTGGTTGGACAAAAAAAGCAGCTGGAAGGTGTCACTTCTGGGAGGGGAAATTGTGATAATTCAAATGCATCCATTTCTTCCGCTTATCCGGCGCCCGGTGGCTGTGGCAGCGGGCTAAGCAAGGTGAGACAGACTGTGTAAAATCATGAAGCAAATATTCATGGACATCTAACAGGCTCTATCAGTGTGCAGACTTTCCCTTTCACAAACAACCTGTTATTAAAACACAGCCACAGTACATTTTGTTTCCCTCAGAAGTCTCAGTTAATCTTCCGACCTCGCCGCAAAAGCAGCCTGAAACATTCCAAAAACAGGATAATTTGTGATCATTTGTCAAATTAAACTTGTACGTTTCATCTTGTTATGAGGCCTCACATTGTCAGCACACATCAGGAATCTTTCATCGTCGCGCTCACAGGAGGCGCTCTCTAATTCATGAGGATAAGAACGCACAGTGTTTAAGATTAGATGAGACTTAAAAGCTGCTCTGAAGGAACAAGAGAAGGACAAGGGGGCTTCAGGAGACATGTTGGATAGGGGACGTCGCAGCCTTTGAAGCGGGTCTTTGAACCCCAGCTTTGATCTCAGAGACGACAAAATGAGAGAAATGATCTATCAGTCTCACAATCTCTATTTTTCTCCACTCTTTTCTCTTCAAACTAGCAGCAATCCAATCGAGATATTGGTGACCCGGCGGTGGCTCTGACGCGTCCACCGCCCAGATGGAATCAAATCTAATACCTCTGTAAAGCCTCAGCCTCGGCAGCCACAGCAGCATTGTTATATGTGTGTTTGTGCGTGTGTGTGTGTGTGTGAACTTCACCCCGCCCCTGCAAATATCCCTGGGCAACCCTGTAGTCGGGTAGGTCACACAGTCATTGGGCAGGATCAGGGGGGAAACAGCCGGGGTCGTGTCTGTCAAGCTGCTGATCTGGGGTATGCGTCAGGTCACATGACCCAATAAAGCTCGCTTTAGCTTTAAAGGAGGGAGAGCTAAAAACTGGCCTTAAATCAGATCCTCAGAGCCAGATAAAAGCTGATTATCAATGAACTACTTCTAGACGGGGCTGGTGGCAAAAACAACAACTATAAATTCAGCAAGATTAAAGAGATTTTCATCGCAGAGATAATACTGTCAGACACAAAGGTTTGGCTTCCTACAACACCGCCTTTCTCTTTAAAGCGGCTGTGATTGATATTTATGAACAACAATATATCACATAGCGATATGAAAGAATGTAATAAAGCGAAATGGGCACTTTAATGATGAACCTACAGAGAATTATCAACTAAATCTGAAGCTCCTGGAGCGCCAAGCCAGTTTAAGCTCTTTTTTTCTGTCTGGACTGAAACTTCAATGTTTTGGTTCACTCCCACTCCTCTCTTTGCGTTGTTTTCTGCTGCAGTCGGCGGCTATTTTAAGAGACTCAGTTAGCCAATAGCTCTTGAACATAGAGTAACATTTAGCAGCTAAAGAGCCAGATATTTCCCAAAAACAGAGCTAAAAAGGAGTCAATATTTGGTTTATGTTCACCAGTGGCCAGAAAAAAGTTGTTTTGTAAATGCTAGACCCATAACAGTTCAGGCCAATATCTCAGCCCATATGAGCTTAACTGTAAAATGTCTTGTACAGAACATTTCTTGGTCACAATGGCAAAAAAAAAAAAATCCTTATATAATTCTATACATGCATGTTCTGCTTTTTCTAAAGAAAATTAATGTTTGTTGTATGTTTCAATATACATGTGCAGGCAATGCCCCCCCAAACAAGCTACTGTGCCCCCCAGCGAACCCACCCATCGACCAAGAGATCAATGCCAAAAATTGTGCTTGCTTGTTAAAAGTGAAAACGTTTGCTGCACTTAATCCAGAGAGTGAAACATTTCTTGATGTAAAGGTTGTGAGGCATATTACGGACCCGTCACGATCGCCTGTTATTGAGACGGAGAACGAAGTTGCTAAAGAGTTTTTCACCTCTCAAAAACAATCGCAGCCAATCGAGGGAAATTGGACTGTACATCATTTCCTCGCAAAGTATCACACAAATGCTCTGCTGATCCTTCTCTTTGGCGGCACCTGTGGCGATTAACAGTAATTACAGGAGCACTCTTCCCAGATATCCAGACACTGTCGCATGTGTGACGTCCACGGTTGGCTCCGGTTGTAACTCTTGATTTTCCTCGATGACGGTCGCTTTCCTTTTTAGACTGTTTGCCTTCATCTGAGCGTCGAATTTGTTTCTTTTTCTTTGGATTTTCACTTACTTCATCGATCTTTCTTTTGTTTGTTCAGCCATAGTAGATTACTGTTTACTCGCAACACTTGCAAAGACGGGTAAAGCAGCCGCTTAGCTCCGCCTACCCTCTCTGGCAGACCAACCACTGCTGGCTGATGGAAAACGCGTCACTAACTGGGAGACGCTTGTGATTTTTTCCGCAGGTGTCACCACAGACGCCCAGTCTGTAATACTGCAAATACAAAGGCTTTCATCAGTGGGCCATAGGCTCAGTCAACATTGGGTTACGTCATTCGGCGATAGATAGTGACTCAACAGACATTTATTTAAGTGAAAATCTTCGAGATTATCACAACAAAAAGTTGTGTTTCTGTCTGCATTTATTCGGTAGGAGTGGAGTGGGTGCATAGTTAAATGATGTTCTGATGACGTGCACAGTGCAGTGTGTGTTATGTACGTGTTCCCTCATTATATTTGTTTGGGCTCAGACATCAATAGCAGTTATATCTTTCACCATACCAGTCTTTTTTGGTTTACGATGTTAAACCCAATTCATATAGTACAACTGTTGAAAACCCACAGGTAAAATGCAGCACACACAAACCTCTCAAATATCAATAATAGTATTGGCTTTAAAGGTTCTGTATTGGTCGGGCTATATTTTTAACATGCAGCTGTTTGATAACGAGTTCACTATATCAACTTATAATGTGATATGTGTTCAAAACTGTTATTTGCTGCCCCCAAGTGGCCCAAACATTATTGCAGGTTTAAGTTGCACTGGTGTCAAAAAGACGACAAAATACTGCAACACGGGAAAAAGCACAGAGCAGCGCGATGATACAGAAATACAGTAGAGGATGAAGAACAGTGTGCAGAATTCTCATTAAATCAACTGAAGTGTGATAGCCATCATTAACATCTCCCCCGCTCTGACACCTAATTACAGATTTCATTATTATTTCTCTTGGCCTCTGCTGCGCTCGTGCATCACTCGCCAGCGAGACAAATTCTCACACTAACAGCTGGAGACACATTCAAAGATTTAGCAGCAAATTGACCTTTACAACTCCCACTCTGTCCCATGTAAAAACAAATGGACCCGTTTTCATTTGCGTAACGCTTTCCAAAAGCGACATTTTTATCTTAATGCCTTTAAGAACAGACAACTCGAAGCGGCTCATGCAGCAGCTGAACCGACGATTTCCGAGTCCTGTGAGCAGCATACAAAATCTGCATCAGCTGTCAGCCGGCGGATCCCAAAGCAACAGCAATCTTTGTGCATGCGTCTCCTGAGGCCTGTAAAAATTCACTGATAGTCAACAAAACAGGCAGCCGAGAAGACCTGACCTCTTTTTCTTTAAATGTCAACGACAATAACGCCGAGTGTATCGCAGGAAATCATTCTCTGCACAGGTTATTCCCTCCCTGTGTCTATACCTGTTCAGACAATCAGGCTATATCACCACTGGGCAATCACACAGTACACAGTAAGTGCCATGATGATGTATTCGTGTGTGTGCGCGCGCGCTGTAATCTTCACACATGACAGATTTGACCGCAGTATCAGTATCCATGTTCTCCAGTCTAGTGGGAGTGATTTAATCAGTGTGAAATGATTGACAGCTCTATGAATGTCATGTTACAAACCGGTGGCTGCTGACAGAACTGACTTGTCAATCACAACCACACACACACACACAGGTTGACATGCCTGCTCTGTACACACACACACACACCAAACACTCCTTCAAAATGCACGCAAGCTCCCTCGTGAATAAAAATGAAAGCCTTCCCGTGTGCTGTGCCTTGTGTGTGTGTGTTCATGTGTGTGTGTGTGTGTGTGTGTGTGTCGTGAATGACAGGCTTCTCCAGTTAACAGGTATATGAAATGGAAAGAGATTGTGCCTCCCTCAGCAGACTACACAGTGAGGCTTCATGCTGGACTACATTGTGTGTTTCTGTGTACAGTAGCACAGACAGTGTTGCTTTAAAGGGGTTACTCTTGGTATTTAAACAATAAAGCTGCTTGTATAGATAAAGGGCTTAAATCGTCATGGTTTTACAAAGCAAGAGAGCATGTAACTTTGGGCTGCACAATTAATCGTATACTAACTGCGATCACGTTTTTGACTTCCCTCGATTAAATAATTGATTGACGGCGATATTGATGTTTAAAATGCGTGTTCCACCCGAAGAAAACTCTGCTGCATATCAACTCAAGCGCTCCCTAAACTAACAGCCACTCCCCCAGGGGGCGATAGAGAGATTTTGGCTTCACTTTTGGGGGAGCTGGCATGTCATGTCATGAGCATGCACCCTGCAGCAGCAGATTAGAGTGGAAAAGTAAACACAGGCCGGTGTGTCGGTTCAACAAGTGACCATGGTAACTGGTGCCTTTCAGCTGAGTGCGTCTGTGGTTGTCGTAGTTACAACAGCTGTTGAAAACAGGAAGAGAATATGTAGCCGTCCTCGTGAACGCCGTTTGGTTTAATTACAAGCTCAAAATGTACTTATCTGTTAGGCGTTTGAAGTGTTTGTGCAAATGTACAGTCGCGTTTTTTGAACGCTGCATGTTGTTACGCTAAAACAGTCACTCTTTAACCCGAAACCGAAACCTCTGTCTGCACTGCAAAGCAACACAACTAACTTGTTCAACCAGCTGCAGAAACAGCACAAAGTGCCGCAAGATGAGTGTATGAAGGCCATGAGGAATAGCGGCGCTACTCCCCGTTAGAAGTACAATAAAAATGTTGTCCCTAAAGTTAATAAATAATCCTGATTGATAATCATGATCTCATTTTGATCAAAATAATCGTGATAATCCTTTTGGCCATTATCGTGCAGCCCTAATGTAACTTGGGTCCATTATCCTTGCACCTTGGACACAGTGAAATAAATATTTGAAGGTCCCACAGACCTTCATCTTTACGTCCTTCATGTGATGCTTTTCTATGCCAGGGACCTGTTCCAAACTGTTTTCGAGAATATAAAATGTGGGCCCGAGCACCCAACGGGAAACAACTTTTTTTGTCCCTCTTATGTGTGAACCGTAAATTTGTCGCTGCTAGAGCCAGAAGTTAGTTTAGCTTAGCTTAGCATAAAGAAGCTAAGGTAGCAGGTAACAAAATCTGCCTTCTAGCACCTCTCAGGCTCGCTTATTTAATATGTTTGAAACAATCTAAGTGTAAAAATGGCATATTTTAATTTTACAGTCAGATATGTGCTGGACTCTTTTGGCTGGACGCAGTGACTCCCTAAAGTCTAGTCAAGATATATTGTGTTAATTACTAAGCTTTAGAAGCACTGGTTGAGGCTGGCTGAATCATCCTTTTTCCTGTCTTTGCCCAAAGCTACCAAACAGCATGTTGTTCCCTTACATTACTGAGCACACACGAGAGAGGTTCGGTTTTCTTCTTTCTCATAACTTTACATTCATGAGACTGGGAGGAGCAGCAAACCCAGACCTCTAAGAAGATGGGTTCAAAGGCTGTTTGAAATTGCGGCTTGAAAAATGTTTTGACTGATTACTCAAAAACCAGAAAAGTTGCCAAATACCGATCAAGTCATGATCTAAAGGATTACACTATGCCAATGGGTTCGTTTATACCTCTCGGTGTCTTTCCCTGAGAGTGACAGCTTTCAGAGATGTTACAGTCTCCATCTTTGTTACAAATATCAAATCTCTAGTTGTAGTTTTTGTCCAGTGATACTACATTAAATGTTTACTTCTTAAGTAAACTAAAGTCTAATTGTAAGGGTCAGGAGAGGTTTGTAGTGGGTTGGATTTCCTGAAGGAATTCAATGTTGTTTAGCATTAATATAAAGTAGCCATTAAACTGTGTTCCTGTTCTAAACTGAATTAATCGTCCTATTAGACTCCAGGCTAAAGCCCTATCAGACAGAGTGCACTGTTTAAATTATGCAGTGTTATAGTGATCCTCCTGTTATACGATGAGAGCAAACCAACTGCTGCAATGATTTTATGATACATTACATTATCTACAGTAAGTAATTGATCAGCAGCTGAGGGTGGAAATATGGATCCATAAAGCTGCTGAATGGAATCATCACAGCGTAACCTTGAAACAAACACTAACATAATAGGTCCATAATAATATGGCTCATGTGGAGCATGAAAGAGCTCACCTTTTGTCTAATACCATTCATTTTCATAATGTGCAATCAGTGCAGCTCTCAGGACAAACCCACATGACAACACCAATCGTTGCACTGCCACCATGGTAACCGGATTAACAAGCTGCGGTGCAGTTATTATGGGATGTCGAGATGATAAATGACACTCTGTCTGGCACCAAATCTGTCTCCTAATCTCAGCTGGAAAACAAAGGACATGGCCGTGTGACAGCTGAGATGAATGAACGTGTGAATGAATGAGAGTGCGTGTGTGTGTGTGTGTGTGTGTGTGTGTGTGTGAGGGGGGTTATTGAGCATAAGAGGGTTTGAGGACAACGTAGGTCAACAACACTGAGTAAACACAAACAGAAGGAGATTAAGAAAAACGGACAGATGCACAAACAAGCAGGAAAACTCTCACACACGTTCACACACCACAGGGCTGTGTGTGTGTGAAGGGGGGGGG
Organism: Semicossyphus pulcher; assembly: GCF_022749685.1. Taxonomy (NCBI): domain Eukaryota; kingdom Metazoa; phylum Chordata; class Actinopteri; order Labriformes; family Labridae; genus Semicossyphus; species Semicossyphus pulcher. Next base: position 16,732,997 of record NW_027211604.1, on the reverse strand, counting down.
GGGGGGGGGGGGCTGCTCACCTTGTCAGGTGCTTGGCTCTGCAGGCTGCCAACATCCAGAGGAGTGATGAGGGGCACATTCTGAAAGCCGTCCTCCACGCTCACAGGTTTGGCCCCTTTGTCTTGAAGATTACTCCCCAGTTTCACCATCTTTCACCGACCTTTAATATATTCCCTTATTTCCCTGAAGACTGCTCCTGGATGGTGGAGGTGTGGGAGAAAGGATGGTTTTACTTCAGATTTTCAGGTCAATGAAACCCGGCAGAAAAGGGACTAAATGGAGATTAAATGTTGATGGTGATTTTAACTTGAATTTTGCCTTAAAGAAAACTCTTAATATGAACAAATGTTAGAAAATGTCTGTCTTGTCGAGAAGCAACATTTCAATCCTTACCATGCTATTGGAGGGGAGAAAAGCACTCATAAAAGCACATTTTCTTTGCCTTTGAAGCGTAACTCGGACTATTAATTTCAGGAAACCAAAGAGAAAACAAACCTCAGTCACATCATCTCCTCCTTTCTCTATGGCAGAAAACAACATACATGTAACCCAAAAAAAGCAGTTACTTACAGCTGGTCGTCCTTGTCCGTCCGCTCCCTGTGTGCTGCGGCAGTGTTTGTGTCTGGACAGAGGCAGAGGAAAAGCGCAGATGAGGAGCAGGTGAGGCTGGAGGCTGCGGTGTCGCTGCTGCTGATGCTGCGGGAAAGCAACGCTGCACCGCCGGAGACAAACTGGATGTCTGGCGGCAGGTTTCTTCCAACCAGCAGGCAGCCCAACCCCCTAATCCAAACACAGCCTCTTCTTCTTCTTCTGCTGCTGCTGCTGCTTCAACCAGCCGCTGGAGCTGCCGCTAGGGGGATTTTTTGTCCTTTCGGGAGTCTCGTTTGTTTTGCCAAAGTGGAAGCCGAATTAACGATGCCTTTAGGGGCTTCACGTAAACTCCCGCACCCGGGGTTGAAATGGTGGAAGTAAAAGCAGTTTGTTCATATCAGAATATTATTCTGTCACAGCATAGGCCGTGCTTCAAAATCATCAAATTTCTTGTTTTACTTTCATAAACTATTCGAAAAAGCCTTATTAAGGCTGACAGCTCAACAGCCAACGGAAGATAATTATTTTACTCAACGATTTGCTTAATGATTCAATTAAATTATTTTTACGTTGCATCCAAATTGCTTAGCAATTACATTGATTATAGAATATACATTTACCGTTTCCTAACTTCAAGTTTGAACGAAAATAACCAATTTTGGAATAACATATTAAACGAACAATATTTCCCATATTTCTGAAAGCAGCATGAAATGTGCAACTCAATTAGATTATTTTTGTCCTACAGCGCCATCTGGTGGTTTAATCAGTGACACACAGTCAGGCGTGAGAGCATCTGACATTTAAATGGGGAGGCGTGTCTGTGAATAAAAACACCGCATCAATCATCAGCCTATCAGTGTGTGAAACCACTCGAAAGTTGGATGTTGAGATATTTATAAGTTTGTGGGAAACTAGAAATATGTTTGGTTGAGATTGTTTCCCTGCAGTGATTAGTGGTTAGGACAATTTGTGTTGAGCAAATAAAGAATCCCTAAAATCAAATAAGGCATGCTCAGATAATGTTGACAAAATAGACAGGCAAGTAAATGTAACATTACCAAAAAAGTAATTAAAGATGCACTGAGATGTTTGTGTGATTTACATGTGATCTTTAACTTACAAAGTTGTACTGTTTTACTTTCCCGAAGTATGTCCGTAACCTTTTTTAGACTTTTGACTAATCAGAACAAATATTGTGGCATTTTTTATTCTTAAATATAATCGTGAGTCATAAATAGATCACAGGGACACTTTTTTCATGTCCTTTACTTGTGTTACATGACCCAAAAATGGATGATCAGATAGGCCTAATCTAAATGAACAATTACAGGACATAAAAGATGTTAGGTGCAGTATCAATATATCCCACATTAATTGCAGTAATTATCAGTCTGCTGCTAAAAGTGCTGCCATTCCTTGCTCTTAATCCCGAACTAAACAATCATTTGACAGATAGCAGACTGGTAGCTACTTTGTAGACCATTCTGGCCCTCCACAGGTTGTTGAGTTCAGTTTTATCAAGACATGCAGGTAATTCACTGCACGTAACAGGCAGAGCCTGATTTCAAGACCATCAATAAATGACTGTTAAATGGACACAAAACTGATATTTTTATAATACACAATGGTTTGCTCATATAAAAATTAGCATTGAAAAATACAGCTAAATTGGATACATTTTGCCCACTAATTTTAAATGCTTAAGTGGCTCATTTTGTTGTTGGATTGGATGATGGATTTTATTGCTTTTTCTATTTTATATGAATATAGTTTTTTTCAATAGCTTCCATGTCATGTGACCCAGTGTCCTTATTTCAATGTCAGATGTTAAGACTCGCCTGGATGAATAAGACACACCTCATTACATAGGATTTTATTGCTGCTAATATTTTATATTAATATTTTTAGGGAAAAATGTATGTGTTTTTCAAATAGCTTCCCTGACATAGTGTCCTCAATGTCACATGTTAATACTCACCTGGATGAATAAGACACACCTAATTCTATTTAACAATCATAAACATCCCTTTACCCACTCTGGGGGAAGCCAAGTAAGAAAGCGCTGCTGGCTCTTGAGTGAATATCTGTCAAATATCCAACTTAAAACTAACTTCACTGCGGTCTTCATCATTGTACCATTTATAAGGTAATCAGCAACTGAAAAGATAGTGGATAGTGAAAGTCTGGAGGGACTTCAAGTTAAAACAACATTTTTGATAACCCGTTAGCTAGTACGACAACAGCTAAAGTTAGCATTTAACCAATTTCTTGCTAAAATTACCGTTAGCTAGTAATTTGTTTTGTGTAATACTATCAAACAGTTATGTTAGCTAGGAATTGATTGAATGCTAAAGGTAGCTGCTGTTTGTCGATAGCAAATGGGTTATCTTCCTTGAAATGTGGCGGGATATTCCAACAGATTGTCACTATTAATGTGATTTTCAGTTGCTGATAAATCAAGAAGCAGTCAAATGATAACAACTTGTGAAATTCTATGTTCACACGATTTACAAACCTAGACCACACACCCTTTTGATAACAGCATTTGAGCTTCCTTCCTTAAGCCTGATGTCAGAGGAAAATGGCCGCCATGTGAATATGGACATTCATTATGTACTTCATTGCTAGCAGTACATAACACAGATGTTTGTCTTGCCACTGCCCTAGCTAAGCTTAGTGTGTTGAAAGTTTTCCTGAACACCCTTCACATTCTTGTGAGATGAATTCAGCTTATTTCCTTGATTCAATTTCTTGACGATATCCAACAAGCTCCTCGTTCATTTCTCATGGAAATGATGCTTTTGTCCTGTTGATATTTGAAGTATTTAGTAGACACTAGCATGTTGTTTTATCTGGTTGTAATTTGTGTTAGAGTTATCTGTAACTTTTAACTTGCTTAAAAAGGTTGCATTTTCTGTCTTTATTACTCCATGTCAAAGCCTGCACAACATGTAGTGATGTTTGAAAGAATATATACTGTCATTAAAAGCCCTGCTTAATGAAATACACCCCTGCCAGAAACTTGCCTGTCATCGCGCTGGTCTAACGTTCACATTTATCAGTGCAGGAAACAACCAGCTGGTGGTGTTACTGAGCCGATCTGTAAGTCAGTTTTTCCTGGAATATTAGGAAACAACACATGACCCAGTCAGCACTCCTGTTTTGATTAATGGATAGCATGTCTAACTTTTATGGATCCACAAACTGTACAATGTGTACAAAATGTGATTTGGGCATGAGCCTAAACTAAACTCAGGGTTTGTCATGAGTTGTTTTGTAGAAAAAGGAGTTGGAAGGGAAAGAGAGAGCTTTAGTCTATTTATAGGCCACACAAGCTCTTTATACACAGAGATGTGACCTGAACACTTGGAGTTTATGGGAAAGATGTTGATAGTTCAGACATTATAAGATTCTTCTGAAAATATATACTTGGAGCAATCCTGCAGAGACCGTCTTACTGTCTGCAGTGTCCAATGATGACAGGGCAGATTACTCACTCAAAATCCTTTGTAATTCTTCAGACAATGCTTCATTAGTTATAGACACTTGTCATTCTAGCCAGCATGCACTGATTATGCTAGCTGAAATAACTGTCACTGCAAACTGTTATCAGATGTAGCTAGCTAGATTATTAATCTGAAGTCTGTTTGCTATAGTAAGTAACCTCAGCTAAATCTATTCTACTAAAGTTTGCTGAGCCCACTGGCATGCACCAAGTTTAAATCAATCAACCAATCAATATAATGTATTATATGGCGAAAAAAAAAACAACAAATTTAATCTCAAGACACTTCACATAAAGAGACGGCTAGCCCGCACTCTTTAAAGAGGCCCAACATGAATCCACCAATGAGCAAGAAACACTCGAACAGAAGCAGACTCATTGGTGAACACCAATTGATAAGTCTCTGTATATTTACATTGACAAAAGTTTTTGGCTTATATTATACGTCTGAATTTAATGTCGATTGCAGAAACTAATGCCTCCAGACTCATGACATCATCAGAGTTTAGATTAGTTCCCTATAAGCCTCCACTAAGACATCCTGTCTTCCACTGAGTACGAACTTCCTGGAAAATGAAGGCTTCATTTACAGTGCAAAGAAATTGCATCGTCAACGACCTGTGTATCCAAACAGGAAGACAATAACGCTTTTGTTTTTTTCCCCTGTAGCCTTTGGTAGCTTTCTGGTTATGGGAGGAGTTAGCCTTCAGGTCTTTTTCCTGGAAGACAGCGAAACAACCAGAGTAACTGTAGAAGCTCAGTTCAAAACAAGACAAAAGAGCTGCAGACCTGAGAGAGTTTCTCCAGCTGGAAATGTTGGTTGTGTTGACCTTCGAAGGGTTTAACAAGGTGGTGAATTACAGCTTTTCAACCTGTTGTTAAACAACTCTTTCATTAGTAACCAAACACCTGCACCAGAGGAGTTTTAAACATGCTGCTGGAGGCTGTAATGGTAACTCACTGTACTTAGACCAACACTCACGACGTAAATAAGCACACTGACATGTTTTCATCACAGTTAAGATTTATTTCATTCAACATTTCACATTACAAATATTTAAAAATTATGCATACTGTTATAAATAGTTGGCTGCAAACAATTAAATAACATTAGATTTTTCTTTTTCGTTTCACTAGCACTTCTACAGACCAACTCCTAGAAATATGGACATATCCGTATTACATAACTTAATTAGAAAGGAAAATACAAAAATAGGAACTTATAAAGTGAAATGACAATAAAAATTAAGGTGATATCTTAAGTAAAAAATGCTATTAATAAATACAACAACCTTCCCATACACAGTTAAAAACTATTGAAATGTTGCCATTAAGTAACATCATTAACAGACAAATATTTAAATATTTATTTTCCTTCAGAAAATGTGAACCATATATTGTGGAGCACAATATAGCAATTAGTAAAAACTAGACACTTTAACATATTAAAAGCTTCACCTCAAAAATATAACAAAAATCTGATCAAAATTATAAAAATCAATTATACATTCCAATTAAAAATATACCAATAAACAGCTAAATACATTGTTGACCTAATAATTACAATGCAATCAATCACAGTAGCTTAAAATAAACAAAATAAGCAAATGAGCACAAAACCTTTAATGTTTTAAAAATAACTTCAATTATTTATATTAGTACAAATAGTTTGATTTCTTTTCTTTTTTACAAACACCAGCATGAAAAGGATTACAATAACAGTAGAAAATGACTGTGAAAAACATATTAACATCTTCTTTAATTAAATGTCTGCAATTAAAAATGGCATTAAAGAATTACATTGCAAAGAGTCTTTATCTGGAAAAAGGTTCAAAAGAAGTATTGCACATAACAACTTGAAGTTAACTTGCAACATTTACCACATTCAAGTCTTTAAGCTCCCCTTCCTCCAGATAGGTCTATATAAGATCACCTCGACAGACAGCGGGGATGAGTTCTCAAGTCTTTTAAAACAGTGTTTCCAAGGATGCTCAAAGTCCTGCACTGCCAAATCGATTTAAAGTGAGTTTCTGTCTTGTTTCTCGTCTTATCTCTCTGTCATGTGCATCCTGCAGAGGTCTGCGAATGGGGAAGCCGGGAGATCAACACGTGGGGGAGGGGAGGGGAGGTGTTGGGAGGGGGGGGGCGGGGGGGTGAGGTGAGGGTGAGTTTGGGGTTTGTCCTTAACAAGTTAATAGTTGAGAAACATTTGGTGCACACCACAACAATTAATTTTAATAGCTAATTCATGTACTTGTCATTTTCTCTTTTTATGTCATGCATGCTAAGGATTACAATAGGTGCTAGTTGGCAAGTTCAAGAATATATATATACTTTTTTTTTCAAATATTAAAATATCTAAACACCAAACATCCATTCTTGTGATACGAGATTCAGCGTTAAGCATGAACCGGATTTTTGCATTCTCCTTATAATAAGTTATACTCCATCTATGGAGAGGAAACCAAGACAGAAGTTACCATTTTCCAACTAGAATAGCCATGTTTAGAGACATTAACATCAATTTCAAATTACAACGTGTTTTTTTTTTTCTTTTTTATTCTCGCCATGCTGTTATCGACCAGATTGACTGGAAACATCTAGTGTACGAGAAGCCAAGACCAAGAGAGCGATACACTTTGGTCTCTCCTCTGCAGATCTGAAGTCGCATCAACACAAGTGCACACTTAGTTGTAAAGTTTCCTCAGCACTGAAATGTATAAAAAGCATAATTGAAAATAATATATATTGAAATCACTCAACTTTTTTTTCTTAAAATGAACATTTCCATATATGCAGATCTCTCAGTAACAAAAGTACAAAAGCTACCTTTCACAATGTGAAAAATTGAGGTATTGCAAAAAGGAGTTTCCCCATTTGTGAAAAATGTGCCTAAAATGACTGTTGGAAAAAGAAAAAATATTTAGAAAAGTAGTGCATAATAAATGTTTATATGTGCATGACAAAATAATTTAGCTAGAAAACACTGTACCAAAAATCAGCAGGCCATGTATAAAATAATCTTTTTTTTTCATCTCATTTAACAGCAAATTCTTCACAAAGTGTTTTAACTTCTAAAATGCTCACCCAACGCACCCACAAAACTAATGTCCAGGGTGCAAAAACTGGTGCAACGACACCCGCCGATATGAGGATACGTTTCTCACTAGTGTGTATAATCAAGTTTCTGTACTAACTCCCTGACATATTTAAATGCTCGGCTAGTAGGTTACCACTGAGCGACTGAAAATGTCAAACAAATGTGAGGATTAGTTTTAATTTTGCTGTGAATGTGCACTTTATGTTTAATTTTCCCAACACGCAGACCTGTATGAGATAAAATGAACTAGTGGCTACCAGCGCGCGCCTCCATTCTGAGCTATGGAGGGTGTGAGGCCTTGAGTGTGTGCGTATGTGTGTGTGCCTGCAAGCCCTGTTGTCTTTCCACTGGTGTTCTAATGGGTTTTGACTGCACTGTCAAATATATATGTATATATAAATATATTATGTTCAAGGCCAATCTTTGGTTTGCTGGGCTTGACAGTTAAGCAAAACTGGGTAGAAGTGACAGATCTTTAAAAATATATATAAAAAATGTCCTTGAAAAAATGAGAAAGGAAAATAAGAGTAAAAACCTAAATAAGAAATGAGCTACAGTATGACCCACTACTGCACAGCCATCTTTGGTTCCCAAAAGCCACTGGGTACAACCGACTGTTATGGAGAGCAAACTGCATGTGGGTAACAAGTGTGTAGTAGTAGAGCACACTGCAGAGACTATCTTCATTTATGCTTCAAAAACACTGGATGCTGAGTTGGACTAGCTTGGCAGGAGAAAAAGATCGAGGGGTTCGCCGAAAGGGCAGATCCCTCCATGACTCAAATGTGTGCTGACAATTCAGACAAACTTTAATTGCTTCTTTCATTAAACGTAGCTGACTCTTGGATGCGAAGTAGAACTTTTTTTTCATTCAAGACTTGGGAGAATTGCACAAATGCATTACAAAAAACAAACTATCAAAGACAGGCATTTCCTGTTTGGTGGTAGCCCCGTAAAAAACTGCAATAAAAAGGCGGCCGCTCGACCAGCCTTCTCTCGAGGAGTTACCTTCACCTCAGTCCTGAAAGATCCGGATCCAAGCCCCACTGTGCGCAGGCACAGAAAGCAGGTTTTGATCCACGAATGAGGCCCTGCCCTCTGTTAGCTGCTAGCTTAGCATCAGAAGGCCGCAGGCTGACATGAGGAGGGGGAGTGGGGCTGGATTTATCTCTGTAGCAGTAAGCCTGTCTTCCTCTCATATAGCCTCCCTACGCCATACATTCCCCTAATACGCTGTACGATGCTCTGCGCTGTCCCTGGCACAACCCTGGGTTTGATTACAAAAATAAGGAGGTGATGAAGCAAGTGAGTACAAAACTGTGCCAGTCACATCACACTCGGCTTGTTGCATCACTTCCCTTTGATTAGAGTTCTAAGGAAAGGAGAACACCAGCGGGTGATAATGTTTTCTTTCTTTCTCTCTCTCTTTTTAAACTGTATTCGGCACATTAGCAGCTGAGTCTGAGGTATTAGTTTTTGCATGTCAAAATGGAGATCAAAACCCAAATACGTGTTGCTAGAAATTTTGTCGTGGTTTTCAAGTAACATCAAAATATTTGTATGATCTGGGAAATCATAAAAAGAGAGGATCAAACATTTTGATCTGGGAGGGAAAAGAATCCATTTCGTTCTGCAGCGGGCCCTCTCTGTTACTCAAAATACATTGAGATCAGCTTTGGTTAACTACTAAGGGTCTCATATTCTGGATCTGCACTCTTTAAATTGGAAATAAGTGCACTCTTCTTTAGCAACACCTTTTTCAATTCACATTTGCTCTGGAGCCTCTCGTTTCAATAAAAAAACGTAATGACACCTCTCAGAAACAAAAAGCCAATGATGCACTGTTTCAGCAGCTCTGCTCTGGAGACTCGATACAAAATAAAAAGCAACAGCTCTGCTACAAAACAAGTCAATCAAATGTCAAATGAAGTGTGTTTTCTGGGGCCGTCTCGTATCAAAATTAAAATAAAATACATAGTTTAGAAAAATATGCCAATTGAATAGCAGAGTACCATATCACACCTCAAACTTTCCTATATATGTTTCTTTTTTGAGAACTAATAAAAATATTTCAAAAATCAAACACATAAATAAAATTATGTTACACATCTTTTTTCCTTGCTGGACATATTTGGATATAATTCCAGTTTTCTTTTCTATCTTCAAAATATAGATATATATTAACTTAAAAAACTGAGAAAAAGGTTCAGTGAAATTAGAGCGAAAAGGAACCAGCAACAGAAAAGTGCATTTATTTGTACAATGATTTGCGACTCCTGCACTACCTGCCCTCCTGCTCCCCTGTTGCCTCTCCCTCTCTGTCGTTCGCTCAGTTCCAGCGGAAGGAGATGTGACGGGGTCTGTCTCCTCCCTCCTTCACCAGGGGTTTGTGAAACTCTCGCCCGGCGCGGGAGTGGATGGCGGCCCAGCAGTACTCGCAGTAGTACTGCAGACAGGTGACGTTGGCGCAGAAGAACGGCGCAAACTTCCCGCCGCAGCGAGTTCCCTGGCACTCATCGCACAGCTGGTCATCCAGCACGTATGGCTTCACTTCCACCTGCAGTCAGAGGAGGGGAGACATTTGATTTTAGCAATGTTGTTTCCTTAACAATGTATGTGTTCCTATACTGTTACTAGCTAGCATATTGTATATAAATATATTCAGAGTCTTCCAGATTTTGCTACCTGGAAGGTAAAAAACATCAATCTAAAAATATAACAAGTATAATACCGGTGTTTTTCCATTATAATCCGTACGTTTTCAATCACACCTTCCTTTGAAAGAATTTGTGGTCTGCATTTTTATGACAAATTATAAAAATGACCTCCTTAAGAGTAGTATTTAGCATTAGCAGCGGAGTCCGCCATTCCTGACATGTATCTAAAAGAAAAGTGGTTCACTTTCCAAAAGCCGGATCAGAGCTGGATTAAGTTTCTGCTTCTATTTTACTTAAATTATTTTAACTAGAAGCCGCGGCAGGAAACACAGTTCATTTCTCACAAAGGTAATTACCGTAAAATCTAGAATATAAGTGGCACTGGAATATAAGACAGAGTCTGTTTTTGGGGGGTATCCCAGAGGATAAAAAGCTTTTTTATAGCTTTTTATTAATACAAACGTGTATACAAGTTATTTGAACTTTCAATCACGTTCATTTCATGTCATGTTTGCAATCCTGCTAGCTCCCGGTGCGGTACTTGAGCTCATGTTACTGTTCTGAGGGTGGCAGGCAGTTATAGCCCCATCGTCTGGGTAAATACCATAACACAATAAAATACCTCTCTATACATTTTATACTGGTATATTGGCTGCACCGGTACATAGGACACAGGCCACTTATTAGAAGAAAAACATGTATTAAAAGTTTATCTTATACACTGAATTTTACGGTACTTGCTGCCATAATTGAAACTGTCAAAAACACCACTGCTACAGATGAAGAGGATCTTTTAGTTTTAAACATTGCAGGGCGTAATGAAAGGAGTTGGAACAGCCTCAGTGAGCTGTTACAATAAGAATTGCACGCGACTCCAGGTGTTGAAACTTTTAGATTTCAGAATCCCTCCTCCGCCCGTACTGTACACCATTCACTTGCTTCTCCAACTGCTCAGTAATGAGGGACTGTGCTATTAGCAAGTGAATGTCACTGAGGCACTCCGTCTACAACGTTTGCACACCAATTATGCAAATACGGAGGCAGCGTACTATTATTCTGGCATTTTATATAACAATGTTACCTCTTCACTTTATATTTCTGTTGGATTTGTGCTTTTGCGACTCGTACGCTCACCTCTATTGTGCAAATATGAATAATGTTTGAGTCGATTACAGGCCTCCGTAAGCTGTGTGACTGTAATTCCTTGGTTGCTGACAACAGTGGGTAGGTCATTGATAGCCTTAGCATTAAATTGTAAACACATCACAGAATTGTACACTGTGTGAGTGACTGTAAGGACATAAAACTACAGCAAACTGGAGAGATTCTTTGTAACGTTAAATTTATTCTCTCTGCCCTCCAGCTGTACTGTAGAAATAAAGGTTAAATAAAAATATAAAGACAAAGGACACATTCGATTCTGTCCTTATTGCTGTTGTCCAGCAGACTAATATAGTATGATAGTATTCTTTGTTTTCTCACTACATTTTGGTTTCAATGTGTGAGAAAACCTCTTCTTTAAGCTCGGACAAATGCTGCTGTCTGATTTGATCTTACATATGAATGAACAATTATTAGAAATGGGCTTCCCTTCTATACATCCTCCACAATCAAACACAATCTGTATAAAGTGCTGCAGTTTTTGCTCTTTAAGGAAATCTAATAAGTGATGAAGCAAAGGAGAGGAGAGTTAGAGGAAAACAGAACAGGAAGTGAGGCAAAGGGAGACAAATGAAGAAAGAAGGGGACCCAGAGGGGAGGTCGAAAAACACTGAGCTCTCTTTTCTCCCCACTCACCCGTTTATCGATTTCTCCATGCTGCAGCTGTACAAAGCGAGCACTGATAGCAGCAATGTAGCTCTGCTGATTAGAGAAGGCGACCCGCCCCGCTCCCTTGGGGTACTTCAGCTCAGGGTCTGTGTCGATGCCAGCGTAGCAAACGCCGCCGTACAGGCGATCCATGATCATGGCCAGTTCCACTGCAAAAGGGCAAAAAAAAAAGCTGATGAAAATATTCACAAATAACAAGTTTGAGGCACAGACTTGATATGAACACAGGAACAGAAATGACTGTAAAATTCAACGATTGCGTGCGAACACACGCAAGCTTAATACAGGAACTCGTGCCCATGTAGCCAGTGAACACAAACACAGCAACATGATGAGGGTTGTAGATCTGAGAGCTTAAAGCCGTAAACACAGATGGATTAAAGTTCAGCAGAGTTCGAAGGAGTAAATATGAGAGAGAAGTCAGCTGCCATGAACACCAACAAGTTGATTTACAGTGGTTATGTGTGTGTTCTTATCAGCAGTTAACAAAAATGCAAATAAGGGAGCGATAACTAATTTACAATGCAGCTTTAAAAAGGTAAAAAATGTCAAATGCTACTTAATTAATATGTAGATTTAAGTCTTGTTATTTCAGGCCCAGATATTACAGAGGCTCATAAAACATTGAATGCACCACAGGGCCTTATGACCTTGGTCATTACAACTACAGCGCTAAACACAGCCACCAGTGGTGCAGTAAACATGAACGCGAAGCACACATAACATTGAGATCAGGATAAAGAGGAATTTAATATTCGACACAGCACAGAGAGCTGTTCCTGTGTAGGTCAAAGCAGATTTCCCCGGCACAGTGCCTCTTTTAGCTCGACATCCTGGCAGGCAAAAGCTGATCACATTGCAGGAGATCTTTCTTTGGTTGCTATTTACAGTTCAAACATATGTTAAATGTTATGTTAAAACAATGACACAAAGTCAACAGGACAACAGCTGTGGATACATTAAAGAAAGCATGGGATAGGAATGATAACACACAGGATTCTACTCGTATGCACAGTTGTCAATGTTTGTTGTTGATTCACCAGGTTAACACAGAAATAAAAGATACCTGCACGGAGCGGACGAGGGACACCTCCCACAAAGATGGTTTTCCTCGGGTCCAGAGGCTGAGAGCCATCCATCACAAAATCGCTGTCGTTCAGATTCCACGGGCGGATCTGGACCTGTCACACACACAGCACCAACAGGTTTCAGCTCCAGAGATAAATTGCACCGTGCGCTGTTTAAAACTAGCTGCTTGTGGGAGCATTCATGCTCATTGTGGGAGCATTTGTGTGTTTGTGTGTGTGTGTTCCCACTGACCGGCTTGTCTTTGATGGTAGGGCTGGACACGCAGAGGTACAGCTTGCCGTCCTCCTCGATGCAGGCATCGATCAAAGCCTGCACCGAGCTCTCATCCTGGAACAGCAGGAAGGCGTAGCCTACACAAAATACAGCAGGGTTATTCGTGCCGGGGACACGTCGTATTGACAGAAGAGTCGTGTTGGAATGTAGTGTGATGATTACTGTGACTGTATGTTTTATCACGACGTTCTGCATTCACAGCAGGAGGGCATAAGCTTTTACAAATAGACGGAGAAACAGACAAACAGGCCAGGCATGTTTGCAAAATGCTTCAGAAGAGCCTTAAGACAAAAGCAGACTGCACAGATGCTCTCATTTTAATAGTACACAGATACTAAGGTAACCAGAAAAGCTGCCATCAAAGTACAGATCTGCTTTTCTCTCAACCAGATACAGAGACACCAAAGTGAGACGTATCTATCGCAGTAACAAATCAGATCGGGACTTACGAGAGAAAAAGGCAGAGAATGAAGAAGCTGTGATGATGATTTGATATACCTTTAGGGGGAAAATAGGATTTGCTCTCCGCTTTATGAGGCCAGTCCACAAACAGGTGTCCAAAGCGCCGGAAACTGGCTGTAATCTCATCTGTAATTAAGCAGACAGAATGCATAGTCGTTAACAGTCATCAGGCTTGTGTTGCATGTCTTATAATCTACCATTCCCCTCATGTCCTGTTCTTATAAGTTTCAATTAGATACTGAAAATGGCACCCAAATGAACCCATTTCCATTTTATTAAACTGCTTTACCTTCATCTATGTCCGGGGGCAGTCCTCCCACAAAGACCTTGCGCGAGTAGCGTTCGACGCGCTCTCCGTTCTGGTGAGGAAAGCAGTGTGGGGAGCCCAGGCCTGCAAGACCCTGATCGCCACGCTCATCGTCAGGGAAACCATCCTCCATGGGGAAGAGAGAGGAGTGACCTGAGACAGAGATGAAGAAGGAGAGCGAGGAAAAGGTTTATTTTTCTGAGGAGAGAAGTAGCAGTGAAGGTTGAGGAGGGGTCACTGTTGTCATAGTTACAGGCCGGGGATGACAACTGTACATTAGCACTGCATAATTCACCCGGTGCTGGGCTGAAAGCACAGGATGTGGGGTTTTTTTAGGTTTTTCTTGATCTGACATCACTTTCAACATCATTTAGGCAGGTTAGTAGCATGTCATGCACATTACAAGAGTTGCAATAAAACATAGGTCTATTTATTACGGCACAATAAGAAGTGAATGGTAACGGAGAGCACAAAGGTTAGTAGGGGATCATGTGAAACTATATATTATTTTAGCCTGTGGAATTAATTGTCTCATTAAAACTAGGGGAAACAAATACAAACATTATAAAGTAAGTTAAGTACAGTCATGTAGCAATTTAAAGGTACATATCTGATTCATGCAAAGGAATTGGACTGAACAAACACTGCCAGCAACAATCAAGTCTATGAAGGACTGAGCATGCATGCAGGTGCTTTTAAATAAATACAGAGCTTTTCTCAGTCTTAATAGTTCCTCAGTGGACATCTTTGCGAGAGTGTGTGTGTGTATTGGAGAGGTTAAGCCCTCCCTGGCCTATTCCTGCTCCCTTACAAACCTGCCCTGAGCTGCTTTATAAAGATTTATGCAAGGGAGTTAGCCTGAGCTTACAGCATGTGTGTATGTGTGCGTGCGTGTGTGTGTGTGTGTGAGTGGTTCCGGCCATGTGCCTGGCCATGTGTCTGTGCTTCTGTTGCAGTGAGTGTCAAAGAAAAACTTCACTTTTTTTTTCTGTCTCTCCGCCTCATTAACTTGTGTGACACTGACAGCTATTGTCTGACTTGACGATGTCGCAAAGTGTGTGTGTGAAAGCGAGAAAAAGCAAGCAAGAGTCAAGCAGCACGAGAGAAACAAATACTGAAAGAATGAGAGACGGACGCACGGGTTCACTTCACAAGCTTTTTGCAAGGCTCGACACTTAAGACGATCATGCAGATGAACATGTCACTGAACGGAGTCGTTCAGAACTTAATCGAGCATTCACTTAAACAACCAACGCCCATTAACCAGTAAAATCACAACAGCGTGGCTTGACATCAAAAAGTATTCAGCCCTACTGAGTTAAAATGCTTGAAAAGTGACATAATATATGTCATGTTTTACCTCGTCTCCTGCTATAATTCCTGGCTGCATGGGGTTAGGACAAATCAAAGAAGAGGATTATAATAAAAAATGCGCACACACTGTAGCAATAAAGGTGGCAGGGTGGAGGGATGTTCCATTTTCTGCCAGACCGCCCTCTGATTTATTAATCAGCTGTGAAGAGCTGTCACCATGCTACTTAATCGAAACATAAAGTACAATATAACGTACAATTTCATGTTTCATTGTCCAGCTTGACTGAAAAGTACAACTGTCTTTTATCATGTGGAATAGTAGAGAGTAGTGTCCTGCTGTCTGATTATGGCCCAGAATCATATCAAGTTGTCCAAGGACAGAACCTTGAGGCACACCATGAGTAATCAGGGCAAGCGATAAGATAGGAAGATAGACTTCTAATCACACTGCTCGAGTCAATGACCCAAGATAAGAGTCAACACAGCACGAAATGCTTCATTAAGATCAAGCAGCACTAAAACCTGCATTATAATTAAACAAGATCATGAACAACCCTGTTAACAACAGATTTAGTGTGCTCAAACCGACAGAAATTCAATTTGTATGCCTTTTTAATCCCAGTTGTTCCAGTGGCAGCGGTTGTTACATTTTGTTGCTGATGAAGCACTTGTATGACTAACTATGGGGGTAATGAAACCTTCCTCTGTCATAAACCAAATGAAAGTGCCAGAAGTGATAACAGAGCAGTTACCGGTTAGTGTTTCTGGATATGGCCAGCCATTTCACAATATGTTTTGCCCTCCTACAGTCATGCTTTCAACTTGTAAACATAAAACGAGGCTATGACAGCGAGCAGAGACCGCTGCAACCTCTATTGTTTTCCAATGTTGGCATGGTAGCAGCCCGACCAAAGGAGGCTAGCAGTGGCACCAATAATGGGAGAAAAGAAGGCCGTCATTGCCGTGTACTTGCTCAAGCTATCTGCCTTTGTCGCAAAAGATGAGAATCGTTCAGCTTCTCCAGGTAGCCGCTGTTTTCTCGCTGTGTGACCATGGCAGCCAGAGGAGGCACAGCATTAACATTGAATCTAAGAGCACATATGAAATCAAATGTATTTAAGCGATGCGGCGCTAAAGATTAAAGCAACACATTTTTAATTATTCTCTTGAAAAGTATGAATACATCCCTAGGGCACATTGGCTGGTGGTAGGTTGGGAATGATTGGAATTCCTTCTCCTGACTTTAAATATGCTTATAATCCATGTAACAGGTCAATAGCCCTTGATGCAGTTCACGGTCATATGTTAACACAAGGAATAGCTCCTTTTTACTCATTTCATTTAATACGCTCACTGGGAAATAATGTTTCTTCGCACCGAGCCGAGGTGAAATGAATTAAAATGTGCACACTGGAGGGATTGAAGCATCGACCCGTCTAACACTGTAAGAACACGGAGGGGGGATGAGGAAGTGGCCAGAACACACAAGCAATAATCCTCAGCTCCCTCAGTGGACTTTCCAACCCAGATGGACATTAACTCTGGGGGGGAAGGTCAGAGAGAGCTAGAAAGAGAGAAGAGAGAGAGAGAAACAGGAAAGCAGATTGAAAGAGAGCAGAGTGCTATAAAAAGATGTGGTGTGTGTGTGTGTGCGTGCGTGTGTGTGTGTGTGTGTGTGTGTGTGTGTGTGTGTGTGTGTGAGAAAAATAGATTGGAAGAGATGGAGAAACAAGCTGATAAAAAGCCGTGAGGGGGTGAGAGAAAATGAGAGTGAGCGAGAGAGATCAGGAGAATGAGGAATGC
This sequence comes from Semicossyphus pulcher, assembly GCF_022749685.1. NCBI lineage: Eukaryota > Metazoa > Chordata > Actinopteri > Labriformes > Labridae > Semicossyphus > Semicossyphus pulcher. Next base: position 16,716,063 of record NW_027211604.1, on the reverse strand, counting down.
AATCTGTGTACGCTTATGAGACAAAGAGAGAGAGAGAGAGAGCTGGTGTGCAACCTCTGAATCCTGCCTATCCTCTGGCACCATCTGTCTCAGGGCTTGATGACAGCTCCAGACCATGTGATCTCACCATGTGACCAGGCGATCTTGTGAAGAAACTGCTGGCCTCTCCTGTTCTACATCCTGGCCCCAAGACCACAGCAACACACTTACACAATGATGAAGGGAACGGGAGTGTGCAAGGGCAAAGGAGAGGTTGCTGAATATTAAAAGTGCTGCTGTGGAAACGACAGCAGGTCAAAGGGGTTTGCCGGATTTTATTCGAGCGTTCCAGAGAGGCTCAATTTTTTATGTACAGTTTAAACGCACAGTTTTCTTCCTTGCAGGGTCAAAATAGACGATAAGACCCTGATGAGAAAAGTTACGTCACTAGAAATAACATTAAGTGTATAGTATAGACGTAAAAGGAATACATTTGAGAGTACTTTTCTTAAGCCTCTGCATTAAAACCACAAGAATCAGGGTCGGGTGTCATGGCCGCCTTCTTTGAAGCTGGCATGGGGACCTCTGTTACATGACAGTCTATCCCTATTTCTTTTCCATTTCTCTGCTGTATTATTTTACAGGAAAGTTTGGGGGCTAGGAATTGAGGTGACACACATTAAGCTAGCTTCATCCCACAGCCATTTTTTTCATCCACCTATTTCCTGGTGTCAAAACCCCCCCCACGTCCTCTCTATATCCACTCATCCTCTTTAATGCCCCTCTTCATCCTTCTGTTTATTTGAGGGACCGGATAAAAGGTCGTCGACAGAAATGCTTGTCGGTTGAAAACTACTTTGAAAAGGGCGAGCGCTGAAATGGCAGTTTTATTTCACGTTGACATTTCCGAAAGCAGAGGGGGCACTGAGGAGAGACGCACACAACTTTTCGGCTGCATTCAATCCCAGGCAAGCAAAGGAGCACTAGGCCTCAAAGTCACCAGACGTAAAACTCAAGGTTCTCTCACATGGTCCAACTTTAACCCCCTACAGTGCTTAGTGCAACTATGTAGAGGAAGAGTCAGAAAAGAAGCTGAAACTGGATGAATCACATCTAATATATGTGTACTTAGTTTGGGGAAAGCGTAATTACCTCAGTGAGCAACTTTTCAGTACAGTACCAAGTGGCTGCATAATCTTAGATTAAAGTGGTAATCTCAAAGATCTGTTTTGTTCTCTTTGGCGGCACCTATGGCGATAAACAGTAATTGCAGGGGCACACTTCCCAAATAATATTTTAAAGGATTTCTGTTCATTTTTTAATAAATCTGTGCAAGTTACTACATTGTGGACACAAACTCCTCATGATTTTAATCCCTAATTTGTAACATGAGTTTGGCCGGTGAACCTGAGTGGTTTGCCATACATACCATTTAGGGGCAGAGGGTTGTCCCCTCCTGGATGAGGGAACCCAAGACGACCTGCACAGGGAGACACAGAACAGAAGACATTTAACATGATGAGGGCTACATGTCACTAAATGTGACTCAAAAGAAAGAAATCCAGAAGTTTTAATTGACTTCTTCCTACAAGTAGAATAAGGCTGAATATTTTTGCCCATGTTGTATGCTTGGATTCATCATTCGAAACAAAAATCTCTGATTTTCAGTAAAAGAAGCCCCCTGGGAAATCCCTCCCCCGTGTCTTTGAATCACTGTATAATCCTCATTTTGGTGTTAAAGCCCCGTATTGAGATTTGACAGAAATATGTCAAATCTCACACAGTATTGGCGGCCACATAAATTACAGATAAAAGACAATTTGAGGAGAGATAGAACCACTATCAGTTTGTAATTAGAGAAAGGCTGTGACCGTAATAATGCTCTTTATTACAGAGATTTACATTCTATCAACAATTGTGAAGAAAAAGTCAGATGAAAGGGCCAGGGTCTGGTTTGAAAATGTACTCATTTTGGGCAGAAGATCGTATCAAACAGTTGGTGTTTCAGACAGTTCATTAAGAGTGTGTTAACTAAATGGGTTTGAACAGATATGAGCACACAGACTGTTGCTTCCACATCAATCTCATTAGAGACTACATCTGTGGGACACCGAGCATCTCTCTCCCTCTCATCGACCTCCATTTCCCAATGTGTGCCTCCCTCTGTCTTTCTCTGAGCCTCATATCATACATTTTACATTGAGCCATTTGCCAGGCCGGCCTCGCACGCACAAACACACCCGCACCCACACACAAATACATGTTATGATGCCAAACAAGCTTCAAAGTTATGCAAGCCCCGCTTGCTGCAGAGGGATAATGAGATGAAAGAGCTGAAATAGTACAACCATTGTTGTATGGGTATGGACCGCCCTGTGATTGGTGCATTCCGATGCCTCGGTCACATGGAAATCTGCAGGCCCCTCCCCCACACCTCGCCTATTGAGCCCAACTGTTCTCAGTAGATGTGGAGCATAAAGCAGAACTAGGACTCAGTGACCACAGAAACCAGGACAGGACCGACTGTGGCATTCAGAGGCTAAAAAACTATACTATGTTATTCTGTAGATTCTTACATGTATGTCATTACATTATCTGCTTCACAATAAATAAAAACTGTCCGTAAAACCCTCAATTTAATCCAAAAACAGGTCACACAGGCTAGCTTGATTCCTCTGGACTGCACTGCAGAATTCGACAGCTTATCTCCCTCTGTAATTTGGCTTGGTATCATACAGTGTGTGCTTAAAGGTGCACCACCCAAAATCAAAGTACATCTGAGCACAACTCGTCACGTTGGGCTTTAAAAGCCTTTAATGGTCCCTGTGGAGCAAGTGTGCAGGCACGTCAGCAGCACCACATCCCTGTGTGTCTGCAGGGTTGTGTGTGCCCGCTCTGTGAACCTTATTTGCATGCTGCTGGCTGCCTACATGTACAGCACAGTCGCAGTTAAAGCACACGCATGCACAAGGACACACTACGCAGTGGTGTGTGTGTGTGTGTGTGTGTGTGTGTGTGTGAGTGAGTGGTGGCTGAACAGAGAGATCCTTTCTGTCAGTCAGGACAATGCTGGAAGCGATTCAAAGCCACTTTCTACAGTAGACATTTTGCCTCGCCTGTTCCCGGCTTCATGGCTCTCACTTTGTTCAATATGTTCTGCTGGAGCGAGAAATTTGTGCTCTGCTTACGTGTATCTAAACGCACTTGTGCATGCATGTGTGGTTATTATATTTGTGTGTACACGCATGAACGTTTGTGACAGGGAGCAGGAGAAAGCAAGAGACAGTTAGCCCGGAGAAGAGGCAGTGCTTAAAGAGAATGTGCTGTAATTATGTTTCTCTTTTTGCTTTGCTTTGAGGGAGAAGGAGAGGAGTCAACTTGAGTCACTGCTGCACTTGGCACTGCACTGTACAGCCTGAATATAATTAAGAAGACAAGGAATAAATAGAATATTGTTTTATAGCAGGCCAAGGGGTGCAGGACGAAAAAGATGAGGAATTACATGACATGTCCTTTTGTCAACAAAGATAATTGAATGAGACTACTAATTCGAGTAGTTGAGGTCACAATCAATTCTGCTAAATTATATATAATCTTATAATAATTTCAAAGTCCTTCATGGTTCGATTTCTAACGAAGCAGAGGCTTCAATTTAGAAGAAAACTTGTTTGTGCGTCTGGTGCCCAGCTCTTGGATCCAACAGTCGCAGGAATCTGTGCCAGCATGGCTGGAGCTGAGACACCAGAACGTGCTTAATGAGGTAACCTTCCAGTCCTCGTCTCTTAATATTGAGGGAAGATTTACTAAAGCTTGACAGCAGAACATTAGATCACAGCTGGATGTGGCTGAGCCCAGTGGGTGTGAGGCTGAAATAAATACGAGGTGATAGTGAAGTGTCTGGAGCTCGGAGTTTTCACTCTTCTTGTTATTCTGGTATTGGAACTAGTGAGTGCATGTCTGTGTGTGTGTGTGTGTGTGTGTGTGTTTGTGTTCTACAAGGCTGCACCTAATTTACGGATCATAGTATTGTATTCAATATAAAAAGAAAGGGAAAGGAGTCATGCATGTACCGTTTGATTTTCTACACAGTAAAATTCATATGCTACACTTTCTTTGTCATTAGATCTGCAGCACATGAAGACAAAATCTATTTAGTCACTGCCAATTTGAGATCTTTTGTGCTCACATTTACTCGCACACAGAAACACAAGGTAATCCATTTTATTGCACTCGGCCTACAGAGACACAGCGCAATTAAGTCCCGCCCACACAGGAAGGTAAAACAATTCATTGCTTTCTGTTGGCTTTGTATTGCTTGCAGGTGCCTACAAGTCACTTTCATCTGCTTGCTAACAACAGAGAGCTGCTTTGTTATGGGATGCACTACCAACAGGGTGAAGATTCAGAAATATGTTTTTGTATGCATATTGAATAAAACTAAATATCACCCCTTTCCCACCAAAATGAGCGCGTTGGTAAGGGTTTTTCAGACCCGGGAAGAATTAATGCCGATTGTCTCTTTTCCCATTGCCAGTGGAGTATACTGCTTTCGGTCTCTCTTCTGCTGCGTCACCGCCTGACGTTATAAACGTGCCAGAAACTGGGTTAGTAAACAGAAACCTGTCGCTTTATTTTTCTTCCCCTCGATCAGAAGAAGCTCTCTCACCTCGCTGTAAGAATATGTAAGAATAAGGACTCGCCCTAGGTCGTCCTACAATCCTATTTTTTTCCTATCTAGTGCACACAGGGCATAAAAATGCATGCTAATATAATGTGTTTTTAGCTACTCACAGGTATTTTGCTTTGTCTTTATTAGACTGGCAATACTTAAAAAAAGATGGGTGTGCAGTAGTCACTATCTACATGAAGCCTACAACCAATCAAGCCCCAGTGTTTCCTATCAAACAACAGCCACTACCAGAACTCCTCCTACAGCCGCCTCCCTCAGGACCAATGACCTACACTAGCAACAGAGCTTTTTATTAGCTAAGCACTCCCTATCTATAATTACTGTCAGTTACACCCTCTCAGACAGTAAACAACAGAGGCTACCTGCTGTATTCAATAACCCATTTCTGGGTTACCATTGACCAATGTTGCCTAACACCATTCAGCCAATAATGGACATTGGCTTGTCTCTATTAATCAATAACAAAAGTCAGTTAGAGTTCAATTTGCAATGGCTGATTCTATTTCCAGCTAATTGTCTCCCACGTTATTATGTATATTTCAAGGTCTTTAAATAAAGAAAGAAATCAACACCTCTCTAAAACAGTTTCAACAAAAACTGAGCTTTGATCTGTGTTTATCACTGTTTTGGAAAATCATCCTACAACTTGGGACACTCTGCAGCTGCTATCATTACAAACTAATGACGGCCACTGACTTCAGTTCAGATCAGTGGGAGTTCTTCCATCTCTCGCACAAATCCCCCTCTTAAATACAAAGCCTAAGCTTCCATCAGCCTCGTATTCTTCTCTCTGCGTCGCCTGAGAAAAAGAGGTCATACTTATTGCACCACACTCGGGCACAACTTAGAAAATGAGTTTTCGCACAAGTGAGAAAACCTGTTTTTTTTCTATCAAAGTGGGAAGAAGAGAGAGGGAAGAAGAAGACAAGAGTTGCGAGCTGACTGCTACACCGGCTAACCTTTCTTATTATTTTTCATCACAACACCAAAAGAAGACACAATGTCTGGTTGTCTGACCTGAGGAGGAAGTGAAACTTCTCTACTAAAACTGAGGCGTTAAATTGTAAATAAGATGGTAAGCAGTTTATACTACTGCTTGCTATTGAGATACAACCACAACAAAAACATGTCTTTATCACAAACGGAATGTTATGCTAATTTATGACAGAATAAAATATAGTATCTACTGTATGTTGCCATAATGCTCTGCAATCTATTTAAATGTTTCAGATGTTTTTCAGGTTTAGTCATTATTTTTGGCAGCCTTAAAGAGGGCCAATTACGCTAATTTTAAGCTTCATATTTCACTCGTATGGAGGAGCGTAGCATCATTTACAGTTAGAAAACTCTGTGCAGGCCCTCATACAGCCTCTGCCTGAAACAGCTCAGTCAGCTCTGTCCCTCTAAGAAACCCCGCCCCTACAAGCCCACTTTCTTCTGATTGGCCAGCTCTCCGAAGCCTGCTTTGTGACGTCACAAAGTGCAGCGTATAGAAAAAAACACAGTGAAACGTGGCGTTCACAGCAGACTGAGCTGAGAAGCCTGGGGATTACTCCAACATACTTTTACCTACAGATTTGAAACTTCACCCACGTTTAGTCTGGACATCCAACATTGTAACAGTATATACTGTATATGTCTTAAAATGTGAGACAGCATAATACCCCCTCTTTAAAATTATATTTTGAAGCGTTTTTTAAGTGAGGTTACACATACCTTGGATAAATATTAAGGGTAAGCCATGCTCACCCAGCAAACAGTGCACCCAGAGTATTAATAATCCTAATTATGTATGGAAATCTGTTATATCTGTTTTATCTGTTAGTGTGCCAGGTGTGATTATCACTTCTAACCTTTACATCACACGGGTGCTAAAAATACCCACAGAGAATCCCTGCCGTGAACCGACTGTGAAATGAACACGGTTGCAGTTCTAGATGTGCACTTAGTGTTTCATGTTCTTGATTGACAGCTGGCATTTTCACCTTTCAGGGTGTCCTGCTCGGCCCGCATGATGTCGATCAGGGAGCTCTCCAGCGTGTTCATGTTGAAGCTGTCAAATGATCTGGTGCGTTCCTATAAAGAGGAGAAAAAGAGAGAGAAAGAGCAATATTTACTTATTTTTACACTTTCTTTTTGTAAACAGTCTAAATAATAAAGCAATTACATTTATCTACTTCAGTGGACCCAAGCTGGCTAAAGAGCAGTCCTCTGAATTTACACATAAAAATATAGGCTTTGCAATTCTGACTGCTTCACAATCGAAACATTCAAGAGGGTAAACAATTCACAAAAAGGGAGCAGATGCACTGCGCGTTATTTATAAAAGGGTATTCACTCCACTCTTGATTTATCCTGAGCTTATTTCAGAGATAAATACAAAAGAAGTGACAGATCCATTCATTTGCGTCAATAATATATTCTTCTGACTTGCTTTAATAAATACAATACCATGGAATAATGAGGGTTTAAATAGCAGTTTGGCCTTTTTATGTAAGACTGACACTTTTGGCATTGGCCTAAATAGAGGGAGTGAAAAAGCACAACAAATTAGGAGTGAGTGGGCCCTAGTTTCTCATATGGATCACTGGCCTCTCAAGTGATTCACTAATATATTCGGCAAACTGAAGAGGCAGAGATAAAAAGAGGCTGCATCAACCTTATTAAAAAGTTTGTACTTTTTGGGGAAGTGTTTTCTTTCTGCTTGCATTTTCAAGGCCTCCTTTTTTGGTTCGTTAGATACGAAACAGTAGCTCAAAAAACCCTCATCTCTATCACGCAGGTGTGTTGAGTAACACACGGATTATTAAAATACAAACGCTCTGTTGTTTAAATCTTCTTTCTCTTTGATCTCTCTTATTTCTAACCACAGCTCCCCTCTTTTGGTAGCTGTTATTGTTGTTTACCTCGTAGTCATTTCCCGAGTTAGTGAACTGAGTAACTAAGCCGTCAACTCCCTCAGTCAATGAGGCAGCTTAATAGAAGTCAACAGTAAAACGAGCAGTAGAACAAAGTGGGAGTCGAGCTAATTCTTGAGAGACAGCTTTGTCACCTACAAACAAGGAGCATCCTTGGCATACCAACCATACTGGAAATGTCTGTATGCACACACAAACACACACACCCATGCAGTGTGTATACACAAAATATGTGCCCATACACAAACACACACATATTCCAAGTGCCATGCTGATAAGGCTTCTGTTTTGACTCCACCTCAGCCAAATGAAATATGCAGCCTCTGACAACAACTTGGTGACAAACTGATAAACTCCTTTGGCTTCCTTCAATACAAAATAGCAACAATTCATGCAGACAAATCCTAAAGAAAAGAGAAAAAATTGTAGTTCAAATGTACAGCTGTTGCTGAAGGTCATATTATCATGTGATTGGCTTTGTCTCATTCCTTCCTTTTGTTCTTCCCCATCCTTCTCCAACGCATGCCTCCTTAAAAGCAGAAACACCTTAAAAAACTTTTCTATTCCTCTTTTATGCGTCAGAGATCTCACACTGCACAGGGCCGATGACTCGGCACATCATGACTAAAATGTTCAGTCACGATTATTCTTTTCTTAACTGTCTGGTCACGACTGAAATAAACTTTGTTCCTTTCTGCATCATATCTGTTCTATCAACCACTCTGCCTTTTAAAGTACAGGTGTAAAAAACACGAAAGCATCGATTGTAGAAACTATGATCTGTATACTGTCATTTATGTAAACACAGTGATGCTCTTTATATGCAATTATTCGTAAAGCACACTGTTTTAATTTAACACCATAGTATAAATATAAAGCACAATAGAGAGCGGGAGAGCCTGCTGTACTATGCTTGTAAAATGCCAGAATACATCTCTCAAGCTCAGAGATTTATGTCTGCAAATCATCCTCTTAGAGTTGATTGAGCCTGACAGGAAGCTGACAGACCAATCAGGAGGCTGAGTTTTTAGACAATGTGACGGCTCACAGCCTCCTACAACTTACAACCCTTGCAAATAACAAGGTTTCAATATAACAAAAGCGTCACTCTGCAAGGGCATGGTTTTTTTTTTCCTAAACTTGAATTGGAATCTGAATTTGGTGCAATTGAAACGTTTAAAAATCAGAAGCACAGACTAGGTCCTGGCAAATGGGTGTAATGTTAATCCAGTCAGGTGTAGCTACTGTTTACATTCAGGCCTTATTGTTTGTTATAGAGGCTACTTAAATGAATCTGTCTTTGGTCGGTTAGTCGCAGATAAAAAGGCCACAAACTCCATTTAGGAGCTGCATCTTGTCTGTTGTCGGTGCGTCTGTTAGACCTACGTGTTGAGTTACTGGTTGAGCCTTGCCCTTTAATGAAGGTGGCCTTGTGGGTAACATATCATTGCGCTGTAGTGAACCAGATGCTTTCTTGTTGTTAAGATACAGCAGTCAGCAGAAAGTGTCCAGATAAGATGAGGGTCAAGTATAGCGGTTGTGAAGAGGAGTTATATACTGTAGCTGAACTTAGCTAGCTAGTTAGCAGCTAAGGGCCAGGGTAATGCCAACTCAAACTCATGACTGTTGAGGACAGCAGGAGGAGATTTCTTGTTAAAAACCAACACTTAAGCATGTACAGGACAAAATCAGCAAAGAGATAAGAGGTACGGCTTTGGCCACAGGGGGCGCCAAAATCTACATAAACACAAAGTTAGTGGCTCTAAAAAAATATTTTTCAAGTCCTGGACCTGAAACATTTTTCTCTCAAGCCTCAAAAAATAATTAAAAAATTAAATGTGCAACAACTGGTTGATGGGTGCCTGAAAATTATAACTACTTTTCAACAAGTACAATCTACTGTCGGCAGCCCCAAAGCAAACTTAAAGTGAAAAGTGGCAATTGAAAATAACACATGAACATCAAACATTCGGAATAAATGGCACACACGTGTCAAAGTCTGTTCATTAAAATAAGCTGTTAGCAGTAAATGGAAAATCTACAATCATGACATGACATAAAAGTGTTCAATGAGCAGCTTCAAGTCAAATTTGCCTCTGCTTAAAGCTTCAACATCAACACACATGATCAGCTCTGCCCTCGACATGACTGATAACCAACAGGCCTTGCACAAGAAGAATTACCCAACGTGTCTGTCAACCTGCAAATAACCTGTAGTTTCTCTTTGTCTTTTTAACAAATGCATGCAAACCGTTCTCATTTATCCAGCACCCGGGCTACACTCTCCAAATAACAAATACTGCTGGCCAATGAAGAAAAGTCTGAAAGCAGAACCTCCTTAAGAAGAAAAGCTTACAGCATACTGCGTTACACAATGAACTCCAAAGGGGTCAAATGCTAAAGGGTTCAGAAAAACAAACCTGCGTCAGTGAACCATATGATCAAGGGTCGGGCAGGCAGGCAACAACTCACTTTTTCATCTACTGTCTGGTGTCTGCAGTGGCTCCCAAAATTCAATACCTACTTTTATTATCTGATCAGCCAAAGCGCGTGGTTGGATGTCTGCCACGCTGGCTGATGAAACAGCCAAACTTCCCAGCTGTAGCCAAAATTTATAACCAGCATTCTGGCTGGTGTCGATTTCCAACACAGAGCGAATGAGGGAACATACTACAACAGAGATGACATGGGAAGAGGAACACACCCAGTGAAGACTCTCTCCCTCAAAACAAATATCAACACAGGGATGTAGGCCAGACTATGTCGGCTATTTTCTCATATCCGCCTCAGTATCTTATGTGGACTTAGGCTATTGCTTCAGGTTAAATAAACTAAACACTCAAAGACAGGTGAGCGAGATATAAGTGAAGGACTGGTTACTGCAGGCACCATTAGCAAGTCTGTGCTAGCATAGCCAAGCACAAAAACTGAGATAGGTAGCAGCAAGGTGCAGTATTTCAGGGATCTGCTGCATTATTCGATGGCTCTTCTCTCTTTTTGCGCTCTAATAACTTTTATTGGGTGTTCTTTATTGTACCATTTCCTTGCTACAGTTTTATTTCGGCTGCTGTCCTATCGCAGGGTAATCACATCATATTGTTTCAGGAGAATAGGACTTCATTTTGTGGCTGAGATGGACTCGTGTATGGCGGACATGATGACTGGACGGTGCTCTGCAGTTGCTAAGCGTTAGCCTGGAGAGGTGCAGACGATGATTAATCATCAGATTCGTGCTTCCTTCTCTCTCTCAACAACTGGCCAGCTGACCAGCAAAGTACTCATCCCTGACAGATTGCAGGACGTGCACAAATAAACACACACATGCACACGCACGGTTACGGTTGCCTGTCATATACAGGGACAAACACACACACATTTTAGCAGCAAGCAGGACTCACTGAATTTACAGTGTAGTCCATGTCTGTGTATCTATGTTAGCTTGCCCACGCTAACCGAGGGCCAATAGGTATAAACATGGCAGACATGGTTTGACACGCTAATATTTGCAGGCAACAGTGAAATGTAGCTCGGTGCACCTGGATAAATAGCAAAAATATAACAGCCATGACGCAGTGCGTTTAAAGCTAAGAGGATTTAAAAGATGAGACCCACCCCTTTACACCATGACTGTCAGTAAGAAAAAGCCAGCATGACTGACATATTTGCATTAAGCAGCATGGCCTCCACAGAGTCTTGTTGCTATTTTTGACCCTGAATCAACAAATGTGTTCGGAGCTGATGTAAGTGTACTAGGATAATGATGGCAGTGAACGCATCATTACATTTTAAATCATCAGCATGTGCACAGTGGATCGGAGACATTTTGGGAGGCATCAAACCCTAAAATTGCCTTTTTAAATTAAATTAAAAACAGCCTATAATTTTGTTTTTTTCTTTCAAAACTTGTCAATTCAACCAACCAATTCAAAGTAGATAGATTTAGTCCACATACATACATTTGTGTCTTCATACAACATATACTCTCAGGGTTCACACAAACTGCCTCACCTGGATCTAGAATATAGAAGATGCTACTCAATGCTATTTATCTGAACTCTGAGGAAAACTGTATGCTAAAGTTGGTATGCTGTTTTTAATAATTACAGAAACCTAAGGTAAAGTGCAGTCATACCATGCATTGCCTGTGTCATACTGAAAAAGGAAGTGGTCAAACTACAGTGTCCATGATGTGCCAATCCATTTGGGAAGTGTGACCAGCTGATTTACTGAAGAGTTGATCCCATATGCTGGTTCACATAGAAAACTATGGGTGAAAACCACAGACTGTAAAAAAAGATAGACATGACAGCTCCCTTAAAGTGAAGCCAAAACATTTGGAGCGCCCCCTGCTGACTGGCTGCATTATAGGTCATACAGCCCGCCTCCTCTATGTTAACAGATGGGACATGAGTCAAACTATAAAATCAAAATATACACCAAAAATGTTTCTCAAACATGGTATCTGTCATTATAGTTTGTTCTTATCATGCTGATTTAAGTGTTAAGTTTATTTTTAATTAGTTATTTGATGCTGTAAAAAGGATGATTGACAGCTCTGTTGACCAATACGGCAATTGCAGCCGATCTGTTCCGGATTAGCAGAGTAGACTGCTTACACACATCTACCAACACAAGAAGCTGTTCTGCTGTTAAATACGCTGATGTGCGGGGTCCTTGCTGTTTTTTTTCCGGTAATTTAAGTGTGTGTTTTGGTTAGCGGATGTGGCTACAGCGGCTCCACCCGCCAATCTCTACTGCGCAACTCTGGCTCCAAATGATGTCACCATCACAAGATGGCAGCGCCTATCATGGAGGCAATTTTGACTTCAATTTTGTACATTGAGAGCAGATGTGAACGCGTCGTCCATCTATACAGTCATTGGTAAAAACATGTTGTATTGGCCTTAACACAAGCCCGTTCAGCTGGTAAAGTCCAGCATCATTCACATCCTGAGCTGAACACTGTGAATAACTAGCAGAAATGTTTCGCCTTAGTACCACGAACAATTCACTAAAATGAGTTAATTTTGAAGGTCTGAGCTCGTGTTTAGCCAAGGCTAGACAGCCACAACTGTGTATCGGCTTGCTAATTATGCATACCTTCAGTCACCAGCACTGAGCTGTCACACAACAGTGATGAATGACGTTATTGGGCATCCATACAACCCTAACTAAGCATTCACAAAATCGAACCTTTTAAAGCTGCATCTGATTAACTGGCAAGTGAAAAAAGCTGGAAAAATAACAAAATGGCCCAGATTTCTTGCTATGTTAGTTCTCCTTCCTAAATAGGGTTCAATCATATGCACCACAAAGCAGATAGGGCAGCCGCCATCAGATTCTGATGACGTGCAGGGATGTAAAGAATGATTAAATACAGCATGCTGCGGGTGATTAATTCAACCATTAATCTTCCATGTCACCTGCCTGTTAATGAAAAATGGAAGCAGACAGACGGTGAAGGAGGACTGGGGAAAGCAACAGGGTAAGGAACATAAAGATATATGGATGCAGTATGCATTTTTACAGGAGAGACTATTTCACATACAACTCACATTCAGCAGTGGGAAGGGTGCAGTTTTTCCCCTTATTTTTTGTGCTTCTAATCACACGAGTGAGACAACAGGGAGAGAGAGGAAGCCCAAAGCAAGGAAGGGAAGGGGAAAATGGCAGATGAAAGAAAGGGGATGATGGAGAGTGGGAAAGCGAGTAGTGAGGTAAGGCCAAGTCAAGAGAGAAGAAAGGAGGGCAGGAAAGGGAAGCAGGTTGAGCTTTTGATGCTAGCGATTATGTTTCTTCCTGGTCAAAGTATTTCAAAGGCCTGCTATGACATTAAATACCCCCAACTGTCAAAAACAACCTATAACCCAGTGTTGGCTCAATGGCTGAATAGTGTGTGTGTGTGTATGTGTGAATTTGGGGTGTAACAGGAAAGTGGTTCCGGCAGTATTTGCAGTGCTTGGGGATTAGACCTTTATTGTATGCAATGAGCTGGGCTAAATACAATATGACACTTCCACATAGACTCTGCTTTGTCTTCTTCCTTTGTTAAGACACATGTGCAAAAGACATAGGCCAGGGACTAATTAGGGCTCATGGGTATGTGCACATACACACGCATGCACACAAGCTCTCTTTCTTCCTGTTTCAGAGCTTCTGTCAAGGGTGTGAGAAGGGCACAATGAGGCTGTATGAGCAGCAGAGTTATGTGCTTGCCAGCACCACTCAGTCCGCTCATTAGTCTAAAAAACATTTCTCTCATTTAACACCAAAGTCACAAGGACCAGAGGTAATTGCTTAAACCCCGGGCTTCTACAGCTTAATGGCTGAGAGTTTGTTTGTAGACGTACAGGCGTCTAAGAGAATATGAATATATGAATGCACAAATCATGAACATGAGGAGGAAACTTACCCAAAAAGAATGAAGCTTCTTCCTTTAAAGAGAAACTTTCAGCCTCGACATGATTCTTTCCTCATCATGGAAGTCTCATGTCAACAATACTGCACGAGTTCTGTAGTTTAAAAACTAATGCAGCTGAGCTGTGGCCGACAGGTGCTTAACATTTGATTCTACTACATGCCTGAAGACTTACTTTAACAACGTACCTTCATATAACAGCACTTAACAATGCTGCAGCTACACAAACAGTAAGGAGGGAGCTGTAACCAACAGTTACCCAAGTAGCTTACTGAGACAATATCCTGTCCTGGCTCACTTGCCCTCAGGCCCTCCAGGCTGCCGGCCAAATTTACCAATCCGAATCAGCCCAGTACACCTGACACAGCAGCAGGTGAGGAATGACGGAACAAGGAAAAGAGAAAACTTGTGGGGGTTTTCTTCAGATGCATAGATTTCCTCCCACAGTCCAAAGACATGCAGGTTTGGCTACAAACTGTGTGTAGGTGTAAATGTGAGCATAAATGGCTGTCTTTGGAGGTGTCAGCCCTGTGGTTGGCTGGCGACCTGTCTAGGGTGTACCCCACCTTAGTGTCCCCTGCTGACCGATTTCAAGCTGGGATTGGCTTGATTCCTGCTGCAACCTCTCAGGGGTAAGTGGGTGTAGCTAATGGACGGATGGATGGGTAAATGAAAAGTAGGAGGCAAGTAAAGGGAAGCTTTAATGGCATTTAAAAAGAACAGATTTCTGGTTTGGAGCTAGCTTACTAGCTAACCAGGGTATTAGCCGTTAGCAGGAGTGTGCCTGGCCTGGAGCCCACCCAAAATACTAAAGCTGCTCTAACACAACCCTGCCTGCGCACTGTGCTGTACACAATTTAGGATAAATTATCCTCACTCCTAAATCTACACTTTTGCTTGACTAAACCAATAACAGTTCTAGACAAATAGCTGTAACTACCTGACTAGTGGCATGTCCTATTTTAATATGCGTTCCTGCTGAACAGAAGCTAATTGCAAGTTTTATGTTACTTTAGTGGAGCCAGCTATCAGCTGTGCTCCCTTAAAGTTTTGTGTTACAATCACATTTAATCCAAAAGTGAACAAAGAAACTCAAACTAGATTACACACAGGCAGAACAATCGGAATTGTAAAACTAAAGCGACCTATGCTTGTGTTGTGTCAGTGCTAAAATGAGAAACTATGTGAGGCAGTTGGAGAAGGCTTATAGTGAAACATGGTGACAACAGTTCCTCATGGGGTCCCTGTAGTTCAGAGTTACAGAGCTATTTCAATTACCAAAGCTGGGGGGGCCTTGTGTAAGGCAACATGTGTCATCAGTCATCTGAATGGTGCATGATGTCGACGAGTGCTACTTTGAGTGCCAATTTTGAGAAGCGAAACAAGTTATGGGTGTTTGATTAGAGTAAATATTCACAACACAATAAGAGTTAATGAAAAGACACTACTGGTCTGAAGGCCGACTGGTATTAAAGCCTGAATCACACTGAGGACGCCTATGTCAGATAAACTTGACACTTGGGTTTCCTGTGTAATCATTTAACTTCTCGGCTTATCTTTATTGGCAGCTTCAACACTGCAACATGACAACACTATTTTATAGGGTGGAAAAAAACCTTTGGCGTATGGTTCATAAAGACACATGAGCCGTCCATCATGATGATATACAGCTCGTATTTTCTTTCACAAGCAGGAAACAAGCACCTTAGTGAGACCAAACCCTACTTTCCAAAGGATGTGTGGTTGCTTTGTACAACATGAGGCGATATTTGGAAATGCATTAATCCAGGCGTCCGTGGATCATGTGAACACTGGCAAAACAATGCCCTTATAGACACACACAGTGAAGCACAAACAAGTCTGATTTAGTTCAAAATAAACATAACAAATGTAACACTGAAGCTTTATTACAAGGTAAAGGAGCAGGTCGAGAACAGAAAGACAGCAAATAATGTCACAGTAAATTTCTACTTTGAATTGGGGAGCTGTTTTATATCACCTCAATCACCTATCAATTATGTCTTCATTATTAACAGCCAATTTTATTACTCTTCTAATCTACACCTATAAAATAGTTTCCTTCTATTTGTTAATGGATTACACTTAGATAACCAGTCACACACACACATCACTCACAGGAGGACAATGCTACTTTAGCTGATCTTATTCAACCACAGGGAAGAGCAGCATACTGCTCCTACATTAAAGCTATCTTTAGCTTACATCTTTGGTGAATCAGTTAAAGACAGCTCCGCTAACGGAGCTAGGTGCTAGTTTCATCTGTACCTTTTGAAATGTAGCATTTACAACATTTGATTGTTGCTTAATACGTTCTGAATCTTTACTAAATAAGCAGCTCTGGGGAGTTGATTTGAACACAATATGACTCCACAATATTAACAAGGATTAGGCCCTAATGATTGAGAACCGGACAGATTTGAACCTGACCCCATGACTACCAACTGTTAGCTAATGGTAAATAGCTTCTCAGAGGTAAGCTTTACTACTTATACAGCAAAAAAAAAAAACCCAAGACATGTCAGGACATGTTAGTACAGCGTCCTTACTGTTTGGCCTTTTGTGCACTGTGAGTCATTAATTCATATGAAGGTCACAGCAAGAAATACCTTCTAAATTTTAACTTGTGTTTGTGTTTGGAGGAATTAAATTAATTCCTGAAGAAAACGTTTTAGACTTTCTCCATTCTCTATGGTGGTCTCTAAGACCAATTACTAAAACTGTTCAGCTATTGACAGACAGCTAAAACAGCAAAGGCAAGCAATCATTCAGACAATTTATAATGCCTCCATCCAAGATAACATGATCCCCGATGGCAACCAAGTACTTAGGATTGACCAGAAGTGAATTTGACACTGCAAAGGCAACCTTGTCTAAAGGTAAGAGGGCAGAGGACATGTAGAGCACTTAAAGAAACCTTTCATCAGGTCATCAGGCCGGGCAGAGCCTATAGCAGCCATCCTCTTTACAGCCCCTCCTCCTTGTAACAGCCGACGCAATCAATCATGAAATAGATCAATAAAATGAATTTATCTCTGTGCTCCCTTTACACTCTCCATCAATCCTCTCAGCTGTTTTCTACATGTGATAACACAATTATTTGAATCATCTTCATTTCAAGTGGACCCGACTATGAAAATTACACAATGAATAGGCTGGCATTTTGAAAACCAGTTGCTAGGCTATGGCAGCCACGACCTGGGTGATAAATAAAGCAGTAATCCTGAAAAATCATTAGGCATTAGGCTCGGGCCATCAATCCACAGTATTACCTCCACTGTTTTGGTTTTTTTTGCTTCCGGCCAGTATGAAATAAATCCCACCATGATTCCTTTTTTACAGGTTTATCTAGATCTTTCGTCACATCTTAGTCTTTGTCAGTCTTCATCCATTCCCATGCCGTCGCAGCCGTTCGCCTTTTTTCACCATTTCTAAGCTCCCTTTCCCATTTCCATATCCTTCTCCCCATCTTTTTTCTCTCCATCCATGATGCCTACCCCACTCCCCGCACCCCCGGTTTGTATATGTGGCACACACCACTGCAGTGACAGAGCCACATTAGTCATCATCAGGGACGTACAGCTGTGGAAGTACTGAGCCCAAGGACTGATTTCTAAGCTAACACGGTAAGAAATGCATCATGTAAATCCTTGCCCTTCCCCCCACTTCTAAAAATAGAAGCGATACCACATACTGTAATAAAATTAACAGCTCAAATAAATGACATCCTGATGTTGAATCATTCTGGCAGCAAGCGGACACTGCCGAACAATATCACAAAAGCATGGACACAGAGTGCACACAAAAAAAAGAACAATATATTGGTTATTGTAATGAATAAGGTGCCAGAATTATTGCATCACAGGTAGACTTACCTGAAAGGGGAAGATGTTATCACTACGTCCAACTCCATCATCCATCCAGGACTTGGGGTTGAAGCCTGCGGGACTATTTCGAGGGTACTTCTGGGACGCCACGTGGTTGTTGGGGAAGGTCTTCTTCAGGGGAGAGATAGAGTTGATGGGGGTCATCCCACCGTTCAGCCCTCTGCGATAATCTCTGCCTTGAGATCCTCCCCAGCCGCCGCCACCACTGCCGTAGCCTCCTCCGGGACTCCAGGAGGTGGAGGAGCCGGGGGAGGGAGAGGGGCTCTGGTAGCTGGCCGGACCCCAGGGGGACGGGGGCTTGTTCAGGCTGTTGGACAAATGCGGCAACTGGCTGAAAGCAGGATTCCTGTGCGGAAAGGGCGGTGGAGGGTGTGGGGAGGCAGGGGAGCGCCGATGCTGCTGGTGTTGGTTGTGGGGGTGTTGGAAGTGGGGGTGTGGTGGGGGAGCTGGGTGGTGTTGGGATAAGGCTGCCGCCGGTCCAATCTGGGGGGAGAAGTTCCCACCAAATCCTGGACTTACATGGTGTGAGAAGTTCTGGAACAGCAGGGGCCCATTGTTGGCAGAGGCCGGGTTGAAGAAACTGACGTCCTCATTGATGATGGTTGATGGCGCCGGTGGGATGGCAGCTGACCAGTTGTTGAAGCCAGTAAGGGATGATGAGGTCGTACTGGACTGGACTGGACCAGTTCCTCCAAGACCAGATGTCTCCTGGTAATCAAAGCCCGTCAGGACAGGAGACTCAAGACGTAGCTGCTTCTCCTTTCCATTACTCCCTTCAGACACGCCGCTGTCTGTCTTGACTTCCTCTGACCGGGCTTTTTCCAGTTCTGAAATGATCCCACCACCACCTCCACCCTCCTGGTGACTCCCAGGGGACAACTGCTGTTGCTTTTCTTGCGTTTCTTGCATTTCCTGTTGCTGCTGTGCTTTGGGCTTCTCTGGGCCCCCCAGGATTTCGTCTTGCACGCTGTTGTGGGTGGCAGAGGCGGGGAAGAGCCAGGGAGAGCCTCCCGTGGTGCCATTCCCTGCGGCTGTGGTGCTGTTTATGAAAGCAGCAGGGCTCTGCGACACATTCTGGTGGTGGTGTGGGGGCTGCAGATGCGGGTGGATTCGGACCGGGAATGCAGACTTGTTGCCAGTGTTGTTTTGAACTAGGACTCCGAACCCGTAATCCCCCATTTGTTTTCTCCCCCCACACACAAATGCTATCCCGTGATCGTTTGGTCCTATTGAGAGAAGAGCACACAGGATGGCATGCACTGAGTTAGCAGTCAGCCCCTCTTGTTCAACCATAGATCAAGGGATTTAGAAACAGCTAGGTGATGGCCATTGATATATTCTAGTGACATACAGAGGGTTTTTTTCTATGAGGTCTGCTTTACTCCCTCAGAGAATTCCTAGACATAGGATTATCACACAAAATTGTCATGAATGAGCTCCTTCTTGCACTGAACAATCTGCCCTTATCACTCTGGGCAGTTGAAAAAAAGCCAACCAGTTAACGTTACATCTTTAGCTAATTATAACCCCGTGACGTTGCCAGCTTGTAAAGCTACAGCTGAGCTGCTGGCAGCCACCAATATAGCTGAAAATACTGCTGTGTCGAGCATTCTCCATTTGAAGACGTTTTCCTCACGCAAACCAACTGACAGACAATTAACTACCCGCATTACAGCCTCACAGAGAAGAGAGCAGTGCTACATATTTAAGAATGTCAAAAATATTAACAATTAACCGACATAACGTTCAGAGGAAAACACCTCGACCTTGTTTGACAGCTGTCAGGAGTCTATAGAGTCCAACCTCAAAATGTATCAGATTAAAGTCAAACACCTATGTACTTGGACCGAAATGCACCCGATGAATAATATAAAATCTAAATGTTCGTTAATATATTTGTACTTTTGAGGAAACAGTCGACAGGCACGCGCTTTAAATCAACAAGACGTGTTAGCCGGCCAGCTAACATTTCAACCGTTGCTAACTAGCTAGCGAGCTATTAACCGTTAGCACAAATGCTAGCTAGCTGGACAGACAGAAAACAGGCGAATGAATTTTCTAATCACCTTCTGATCACCACCTTCGACCTCGGCGATGTCTTTGTCGAGATCCTTCCCTCGGGTTGACAAAAAGATGGTGTCCTTGAAAAAAGTCAGGCAAAGCTTTTCAGAGAGGATTTAATAGCTGACTCGTACAGTGCAGTCGGTCAGCTCTTTTTTTTCTCCCTTCTCCTGACGTGTCCTGCCTGCTCAATGACACAGCTCTCTATCTGCTGCCTTTAATCTGGACTGTGTGATCAAAGAGCTTTGTTAACGTGGCAATGTGTTAGATATATTCGGCCGCGTTTCTTTTACTAGCCCTATTCGATCGGTTTCATTGTTCGTTTGATTTCAGTATATTTTCTCGCTAACTGTCTTTCCTACAGAGCCAGCCGATTCCTGTGTATGCTTCTTGGCTGCCCCTCTCTCCTGGAACCGACCGTGGCCGAATGACAGCGAGAGATCAGCCGAGACACACTTCCGCTTCTAGCACCGCCCTCTCCTCGATGACCACGCCCCCGCAGAGCCACACCTCGATAGGCGATTGGCCGGACGACCGGCAGGATCGCCCCATTTCTACAACACTTAGCGTACATTCACCAATAACACAACCATGTCATCCCTGAGTACTGCCCACTGAGGTCAGTAATGATGAAAAAATCCTCCCAGCACGGTCCTGTCCTTTCACGATGCAGCCGGTATCAGGTCGTGAGAAAACTGAGATACCCAACCCCCCCTCGAACGGATAGCAATGCCTCAGAAAAAGAGCATCCTTGGCTCAAGCAATTGGATCTCATGCTCCTTCATTGGAAATGTAGAAATGACACAGAAATGGTATCACTTCAGTTGATGTTTTTGTTTTGTGTTTAATTGCATCTCTTTTTCTAGGTTATTCTTGTTTTAAATTATATAAATTCAACATGCCATAAATTATACTTTTTGCGAACACTGTCATAGGGTGTTAATTACATTATATTTTTTTACACTGAGACTATAAGTGGTTGGTACTGAACAGTACCATGTTCAATGTGAAGAAAAACATTTTAACACAATGGAGTCCTGGACAGTACATTTTAATTAATTATGCATAAAAATAAATTCACACATTTCCTAAACTGTCAACAAAAACAAAACATTTAAGCCTTTTAAAAATAGTTGGTTGGCAAGTGTGTTACTGGATTTCAATGAATCGAATCAGGTTGATTACTAAGTAGGTTTACATATAAAAAAGCAGTATCTCCAGGGCAATTTTTCTCTAAACAGCCAAAAAAGCCTTCACTTAAATGTATATACCACATTGTCATACATTCCCTTACAAAATATACACACTTATATCAATTTGTCAGTTATATTTGACATACAAAATATCTGGTTTGTTTAATTCATACAAAAAACAAAGTATAAAAATGACAATTAGGGGTTTTGTGGGGAGTTGTTTGTTGGATTATCTCTTGTAGTCACTTCCTGGAGAACTGTCTGCCTGTTTCTTCCTGCTTCTAGCCTTCCTGCTAAGCTAACTAATTCAATGCAAAAATATATATTTCTGTATTTAACTTTTCCTTTAAATTACTCCCTTCTTGTTTTTAAAAAACTACAAGCAATGCAACATTTCCCTGCACGCAGTTTTCTCTCTGATGTAATAGTTTTAATCCTATAATCTCTCCCTGTTTCTGAACAGTGTGTCACACTGTTTTCAGCCCATTAAAGAGATGTGTCTGCTTCTCTCTACTCCAGATGTCTAACCAGCCAACCCTTTTTCCTTCACCCACCCACACCATTCCCCCTGTCTCTTTATCTCTGTCCTCCTCTGTGTCCTTCTCTCCTGTACGGTCATTATCACCTCGAGGTCATCAAACAGCTTTGACTCCGTCTCTCTCACCAACCCTCAACTGGCAGCGTTACATGCAGCCGCAAATGGCTATCTAATAAATCTGTCACTTCAGGTCCAGCTGGGAGAGAGTGATAAATTAGGGAATGTGTGGTGTTCTGCATTATTAGGAGCATGCAGAAAGGAGGAGTAGGCAGGCAGGTATTGGCTGGGTTAGGAGGTGGCCGGCTTAAAGTAATCCGATTTAAAAATAAAGATTACAGATGTCTGATAGTAACACTATTCACATTCAGCTAGCAAAATGGAGCGAGGTGTCCAAATATCCTCACATGCACGATAATTTTCCTAAACTCGTGTGTGTCCTTTCCTGTCTCAGACCTCATATCTTATCTTAACTAAGGAACCGAACAGTAAACTTGATTCTTCAATCGATAATGGTCTTGTCATGCCTGTATCTGTGTTTAAAAAGAACACAAGGCTGCCTGTGTACTTGACAATGGCTCTTACTTTACATGCTACTAGTGAGCTAGCTTGCTAAAATGGACAAGATAAAGACAGCATTAATTTAAACCTACTGTGTGGAGGTTTTATCTAGTTATGAAACAGACTGACATTAATACTAATGCGTCTATATGACCCACAAAACCAGACTATCAGGAAGAAGAATGATTATATCTATAGTTATATTTTATGCCTGTTAGCGCTGCCACCATGGTTGGTGTCGATTGACAGCACCGGAAGTGGCATGGTTTACATTTTTGGTCAGAAAACTCTACTTACATGTACATGATCAGCAAAGACATAAGACTTACCGCTTTGAAGATCAACACAATCCCAAAGTTCCTCACAGTAGCTTTAAACTTCGATGAGTTTGAGGCATTTATCGCGGAGGAGATACATGTAGGAGAGCTGGGAGTAGGACATTGACCAATTGAAGATTAATTGATATGCTTCCTGGTCCAGGACATTTAAAGCATCATCATCTGGTGTTAAGTGGCCTTTTGATAGCCCTTTACACACATGCACTCTGCAACTGGCGAACAATTTCGGCGTCAGCCCTCACAGCCAGAAGCTCCCATATATCTCTATCTCTCCAGTTAGCAGACATCTTTGCTATTGTCGTCTTGTAAATGATCAATCATTCTGTTATGTGCTGCTCTTCTGTTTTCGCACTGGCTCGCTTACGGTGTATGTTCCTATAATAAGTATTACCTGCTGCGTTCATACATTGGCTCACCCCGACTTCTTGCGGACATTTTTACCAGGAGGCTGGCAGGAAAAAGTTTGAATAATGTCGGGGTGAAAACTTTGTCCGTTGTATTCACATGTGCAGCCCACCCAGATAATGTTGGGAAATATTGGGGCTTATCATAATATTTCAATGTTAATGTTCACATTGCCATACGGACCTTATTTTAAAATTAAGGACAGAATCTATTCCAACTTAACTTAGTATAACCTAACTTAATATTCCTGTCTTTGGAAATGCTTCAGTAGGGATGAGATCGGTTTTTCCTAAAGAGATTTATGAAACATGTTTTTTTAGTCTTGCAATTCTAAATGTTATCGTAATCTGAGATAATTTAGGATTTCAGGAGGCTGTCATACAAGGCCGTGGTCCCTAAAGAGACTTTTTTTTTAACATTTTATTGAGGCAGTTCCCTTAACTACAGAAATACGATACGATACGATACGATACGATACGGTACGACCCGATATGATACGACACGACACGACACGACACGACACAACACGACACGACAGGATATGATACATTACGATGCACAATGCAGTACCTTACGGTACAGTATGATGCGAAACATTACGCAGCCCAAGATAACAATAATATCACGATACGGTGACTCTGTGATATTGTTGATTTGTCAGATCATATAATGATGCATCACGATATCTGATTAACTTATTTTTCGGCCAGTTCATTTCCGTTACGTCCCTCATTCATGTCATAAGTGCCACCGCGAGGAGTCATGAGGTATTGGAGCTGTGAGTCAAAATCACAGGGAAATCTATTTAGAGCGGCAGATAAATTCAATATTTGTCAGCCTATGGATAATCGTATTTAACAAGTCAGGGCGACGATATATTGCCATATTGATATTTGGTTCTACCCTTATTAGGAAGCCTGTTTATTTTATAGTAGATTGATCACATTTAATAATGGACCAGCACCAGCCCAAAGCTCTATCACTTCCACATGAAATAAAAGACCCCCAGATAGATTCGTCAGTTCCCTTTAAATGTATTATGAGGCACTTGTCCTTAATGTTCTTCATCTAATGATATTAGAGAATTTAGAGAGCAAAATATTCTGCCCTCTTTTTCTTTTCTGGAATAATACAACTGGTCTTTTGATTGTCTAATGATAATGATGTAATAATGTAGCAGCTATCTTCCAATTACCTGCACTGCTTTAGGTGCAGCATCTCTTTTAACACCTGCTCCAGCCTGTATTATATTTTGTTATCTGAATTTGTGACCTCCATTTCCTCTCCTCATTCTGTAATATCCAAACAAACATGCTCGAGTGAAATTTTAACCCTACACTGGAGGATAAGACTGAGCAGGAGGATGAGGTGATGTTTGATCGTCCTATCTGTGCTCCAGCTTTACAGTCTGTCAGAGTCTTCCTCTCACAGCGGGGTGGATGATCAGGCAGAGTGCTCGGTACATAAATGGATTTCTAGGACAGAATAACCGGTCTTACTGGCCTTAGCAGACAACACCCTCTTCTCCTTCTGCTCCTCTCTGTCTGCCTTTCACTCTCTGCTGTCACACACATATACAGGGAGGGGAAATGGCATACTGTATTTATTAAATTATGTATGGACTCTATATGTCCACAGTTTCAGCCATAAATGTTCAAAGCTAGCAAGATGTGTAATTCGGCTACAGTAAGAGATAGCCAGTTCAGCCATGTGTTCTCTCTGGCCATGGTTGTGTGTGTGTGTGTGTGTGTGTGTGTGTGTGTGTGTGTGTGTGCTATCCAAGACTGGATAGGTGCTATGAATAAAACATTGAATCCATTAAAAAATTAATCGCCTTTTTACCTTAGGCATAATTATGGTGCGATTCCTCACAGAGTGCGTGTGTGTGTGAGTGTGTAATTGTACACACGCTAAGTCCAGATATAAATCCACAGCTGATTGTTTATATCTTAAAGTTTCAATATAAACCTGTGCTGCTCTGAGAGAACTCTGCAGCCTTCTTATTTCAACGGTTAAACCAAGCAATGCATTGTGATCCCTCTGAAAACATGGCTGATTTCCAAGTGGACATTTGGGGAGTAGAAGGTTTTGACCTAAGTGCAATTGTGTTTGTATAAATTATGGAGATGTTTTCATGTCTGGTTTCACAGAGGAAGACGGACAGTTTTGAAGGATGTAATGAAGCCTCATGGCGTGCTGTTGTAGGGTTGTGTTTGCATCCTATGAAATATTCAGGGGGTGGACGTGTTGCTAACAAAACGGTGAGGAGGCACTCTTGGTGGCGTTGTGACTCAACAACGACTTCTGGGTACAGGGTGGAGTTGGGGGGTAGAGGGTGGTTGAATTTAATGATGCAAAGTGCAAATCTGAGAAGGATAAAATAAATTGAGCAACATCAGTCCCTCCAGGGATATGAAGACTTCTTTTCAGAATAGCTGTGACCTCAAATGCCAGATATTGCGGCACCTTTTTCTAAAAATTGCAATACGAGTTCCAATGTTTTTAGGCATTTTTTTCAATACTATTGCTGGAGCTTATAAATATTGCAAAAATAATTACACTGTGGTGAGTGACCTGACCAAAAAATGGTCTGGAACACAAAAGTTCTAATAAAATATGCTTTATTTGTAGACCAAGACATGGACGTGGGAGGTATTCCTCAAAGCACCAAAGAAATGTTTAACCTTTAATTCAGTCAAAAAAGCAAAAGCAAAATTATAAGTGTTCCAGAGATATTAAAGATACAGTAAACAACAAATGTGTCGTGGTATACAAAATTGCCAAAATAAAGGGGTAATCTTGAAGATCTTAGTTTCGTTGTCTTTGGCGGCACCTATAGCGATAAACGGTAATTGTGGGAGCACACTTCCCAGATATCCAGACAGTGTTGCATGTGTGACGTCCACGGTTGCCTCCAGTTGTAACTCTTGATTTTCCTCGCTGACGGTCGCTTTCCTTTTTAGACTGTTTGTCTTCATCTGAGCGTCGAATTTGCGTCTTTTTCTTTGGATTTTCATTTATTTTTGAAGTTGTATCTGTAGTCATCCATCTTTTCTTTGTTTGTTCAGCCATAGTAGATTACTGTTTACTCGCAACGCTTGCAGAGACCGGAAAAGCAGCCGCTTAGCTCCGCCTACCCTCTCTGGCAGACGAACCACTGCTGGGTGATGGAAAACACGTCACTAACTGGGCGCCACTTGTGATTTGCAGTATTATGGACACCCAGTCTGTAATACTGCAAATGCAAAGGCTTTCATCAGTGGGCCATAGGCTCAATCCCCATTGTGTTACCTCATTCTGCAATAGATAGTGACTTAACAGAAAATTCATTTAAATTCAAATCTTTGAGATTATTACTTTAATTAACAAGGAAGTGAATCTGGTGACATGTTGACGTGCCCGGGGGAAAAAAGGTCATTGGTCAAACTGCAGGAAAGAATGCACAGGGATTGGTTGATTTTGCATTAATTGTTGCAATGGCGACATCGCGACTCCATGGAGGGACTGGACTATGTACGTGTCTAAGGCCTCCTATCTATATGAAAGGTTTTGTATTTGATATGCATTAAAAAACACTGAAGACAATCTAGTTTTAAAGGCGTATGAAAAGAATTGTAGTTGCTTTGTTTTCATTTTGAACACAATCATTTACAATCTTTACATACAAAGAACACTTGATAGATGTGACAGAGCCTCAGTCAGTTTTCCAGTTACATTTCTTATATCAGAGAGAAATTCTCTCCCCTGTGTTTTTTTTTCTTCTTCTGACAGCCTGACACATTTCACATCCTTCATCCTTCCAGTGTGTTTGGCCCTGTTGGTCTCTCCCCGGGGACTCTGCACTAATTAAGCCAAAGAGGTCTCTGTCGGGCAGCGGGCCTGTATGACTGTTTGAGACAGACACATGGACTGAGTGTGTGTGTGTGTGTGTGTGTGTGTGTGTGTGTGTGTGTGTGTGTGTGTGTGTGTTCATGTGTGTGTGTGGCACAAAGGCCAGGCTGATTCCTTGACTCCACTGGGTACAGCAGGGATAATAAATTACAACAGAGCAGCAGCTGGGGGTCTGTGATGTGAGTGTCAATATGTTGGGTGGAGGGTTGGTGGGGGTTTTGCATACAATGGATTGAGCAAATTTGGATTTAAGTGAGTTAACACACATTTCAACATTTTGCTCTTAATCAAGAATGTAAAATCAGATATTGGCTAATTTTAAGTCCTCAATTCTGTCTGATGATGGTGTAACTTCCCTTATTAAATAAAAATACTATATAAAATACCGGTGGATTTTCCTTGTGGTAAGCAGATTTGAACTGCACACTAACACAAAAAAGTTTCACAAGGAACTCTATAAAAGTAGGTTTTATCCTCTCCACAAACAGCAACTGAAAACAGTATCTTGATTTAGCCAACATGTTTCTGGTCTCGCCCTGAAGAGGGGGGGATTGAGACAACGATGTACAACATAATTGTGTTTGTCTATCTTTATATCTTTGACTAAACTCCAGTATCTTGAGTGATTTTTGTTCTATATATGGCAGTCTGCAGTGTGTGAATGTGCTGTTGCCATGGCAATGTCATATTTGGACTACTTGTTCATTCATTCACTGCTGGCGACATAAAAGGGATCTTATTCTGCTTATTTCAGTCTATTTGGATATTTATTTTTCTTATGAATCAACACAAGAAAAACATTTGGAAACAAGTATCAATTTGCCAAAGGGTTGTGTGTTTATATGAGTGTTTGTGAGAGTGTGTATAATTAAAAAATGTGTGTGTGTGAAATCAATTGAGGAACTGTGCCTCTAAAGCAGGAGTGGTTTCATTTACCTTCTGGGCACTTCTCCATGGCTGATAAATCTGGCCGGGTGACAGGCTGGAAGGAGCGTGGACAAAAGCAGCTGGATGTGGAGGCTAGTTTCAAGAGAAAAAAAATCCACCATTTTGGATCATGTTAGGCTGTTTCATGTTGAAGTCATTGATCAAGGCAACTCTCAATAAGTCATATTTTGAAGGAAGTGTAGTCATTTCAATCACAATTGCTTAATGTGTCTCATCCACTTCTGTTTCAGTCTGCGATTTCCTTTGTTTCACAGAATGACTGTTGGCTATGCTAACATCATGCTAACAGCATGGCTCTATGGTAATTGGTACCATGGTAATGTAAGTTGTTCCACTGGTCTAGACTAAAATATCTCCACAACTCAACCACCCATTGTAGTCTAGGTTTGTCATTAGAGCAATTTTTTTGGAATACTTTTGTTCAGGTCCAGGTACAGGCTAATCCCTCCAAAGAGCAGATGTTAGCAAAGCATGCTAACACACTGAGATAGATAGATAGATAGATAGATAGATGGATAGATAGATAGATAGATAGATAGATAGATGCCTTCTTTATAAAAGGTAGCCTACAACAATGTGAAAGGCTACTAATATACTTATTAACAGTATCTTAAAATACACTTACAACTGTTTAACATCTTTTTGTAGGCAATGGGTATGCTAGCATGTTAGCAAGCTAACATTAGTGTAGCTTTAGTGTAGTCTTATCCTATACTGATGCCTTCTACTGAGTCCAGATAGGCTAATTATAATAAAAGTCATGGTTAAAAATGTATTGTTATTATCGGTAGCAGTTGAGTTAATAAGTCTATGGGTTTTCAGTTATCTCACCTGAATCTATTAGCATTAATATCACACTTAATTCTAAGTCAACTGTACTGATTATAGTTTTTGTAGCCATTTTCCCAAAATTTTGACTTTTTTTCGCCAATACAAAATATTGTTGGTCCAACTTGAAATAACGACTAGCAGGCTAACATTTCAACTTAGCTGCTAGTTTGTCATACCACCGATTGCAGCAACTCTTCTCACTCAAAACACAACTTGTATTGAGGCTGCGGTTGGTGGACAAATTGGTTTGTCAGCCTCTTTCATGAGAAGTCCTTGCCCTCCAGTTCAGTGCGGCTTACATCAGATGTTTGCTAACGCTAACATTTAATTTCCATTTAAGCCGCTGGAAATTGTCCTTGATGTTGAGTCTGTTTGTTGTCGGCTGACCTGCTAGTCTAACACTGACTTGGGCTGCTGTCTCTTGTAAGGTCTGTCTGCGTGGGGTTCATTGTCTGTTTGTCTTACTCTTGTTTTCTCTCTCCTGTGTCTGTACAGATACACATACACACACACACACACACACAAACACACACACACGCGCAGTGCTGACAGAGGCTAAAAGGAAGAGCAATGGACAGAGGAATGCTGAGTCAAGCAGACCTGAGCCGCCCCCTACCCCAATAAAGGTACAGGGCATGTGGCCTCATCAATAATGGAAGTCCTCCTTAAAGCCCTGAAAGTCTATGAAAAATGTGGGACTGTGAAAAAATAAAAATAAAGTGTGTTTGTTTTAGTTTATTAAGACTTAAGGGGAGTCTTAGAGCTGCCTATCTTTGTGTTTTTATGTGTGGTCAGGAGGGGGACACACGAAAAGAGATGGTCGTGCTTATGGTATTTCCAGATCACTTTAACTGCGAGGTGGAGCTCCAAGTGTGTCTTATCAGCCAACACAGATGTACCTCTGAGGATACCGGGATGTACTGTGACATGAGTGTCAGCCGGCATAGTGAAAGCTGGTGTGTATGATGTGCACTAAGAGCTAGAGGTTTCCAGGCAAAGTTACTGTCTCAAAAAACATGCACATGCTGAAACGCATGCAAGCGCAATACTGTCATATTGCAGTCCTTACTTCGGGACAATAATTGGGTATGTTTGTTTATACATATTTCATTGTAATTTTTACATAATATAGAACAACTAATTTTGGGCAAATCACACCCAAACTATTTTACTTTATTAAAGAGCATTTCTGACAGACGCCCTCCTGCCTGCTACATGTAAAAATTCTTCAGTATACCAGTTTCAAATTGTGCCATACAATTATGAAATGCATTGTTTACAACATCAATGCTAAAAAATTCACAGATCCATATTGTGGTTTTTTGCAAGCCTGCTGAGAAATTTGAATGTGATGTGTTTTATCAGGTTCATTTGGCACGGTCTCCTCTATTAGGAATCAGTGGGAGACGGAGGCCTTGAAAGGAAGAAGTGATTCCTCCCTGTCAAAGATTTATATTCTGAGAGCCAGATTGTTTCATCCTAATTACTTCTGCAGATGTTTTTGTCCTCGCCGTGGTCCCTTCAGACCTTAAAGCTCTGCCAGCCAAGAGCTAACTGGGGTTAGAAAATCAAACTATTTAAAGCACAATTTAAGCTGCAGTTTTAAGTTTGAAGAAGTCTGAGCCCCTCAGTTCTGTGACCTAGTTTTAATTAGATGAGAAGAAACTCACTGATGTTTTATTTTAGCCAGAGCTTGCATCAAAAGAGCAGAACCTGCTTCTACTTTGCTGCATGAAAGGGCAAAGTTACATAACATGATACGTCACATGACGATGCGATCAAAATGCTGATTTCAGACAGTATCTCAACACTTCCAGGTTTCTTCGAAGGGATACTGTAAAGAGAAGGTCACAGATAAATGGGGGGTCACTGGACTTTACAGGATTTCATTAATCCTATTTGATGTCTGGGAGGGTGATGATCGCTGTACAAGCTGTGTTGGCATTATTATAAAGCAGAGAGACTTTGTGACCTTTCCAGTGAGCGACAGAGCGAGGCGGAGGCCTTTAGTAAAGAGATTGATCCCCCCCTTCATCCCCCCCCTAACCCCCCCTGGGCCCCCCAGGATCTGTTGTGTTTATTGACCTCCGTTTGCAAAGTTCACAATCTGGCCCATTGGTAGTTAGAGGCATTGATTGGAGTATAACACATAGATGATCAATCTGTTAAAATTGCACTGGATGGAAGCTCTGGGGTCATGGCAGGAACACAGCAACGTGACTGTTAGGGGAGGGGCTGGAGCTGCTCTGCATGCATGCAAACACAGGAGCATTTTGTGTGCATCCATGCATATGCCTTCATCGTAAATTCATCTCACACACCGAGCCATATAGCATATGCACAGTGTAAACATATATTAATCATGAGCATGCCATATATACTCTGTACACACACAAATTTCCTGGCACCCAGCAATCAATAGCTCACAAAATCCATAACAAACTGTTTAGCATATCCTTTGATCATGTGCAGTGCTGCCCTCAGAGGAACATTTTAAAGCAGATAGATGGATAGAAAATGTCCCAGTAGTCTTTCTTCTCTTCCGCCATTTTAATTTTTAGTCACACAAGCAGCGCTGCTCTAGGGATTGGTGATGTCAGTTGGGCTGTCCAAAGAACTGTCCAGACTGAAATATCGACTAGATGGATTGCCATGAACCCCTTATACTCCTGTGGCTATCATCACGTCAAAATGAAGCCATTTTTGAAAGGTTTGGTAAATCCGACTTGGAATCAAGGTCCTGGCCTTAGCCTCACAGTGCTATTATTTGTATCGGTATCAAACATTTTTTCCAATACTGGTATTTGTGGATGACTAAAATTACTGCAAAATAATGACATTTCCAGGATGTTCAGCAGCACTTTGTTTTAGCACTAATTAGCAACATGCTAACACCCCTAACAAGGAAGGTAAACATTGTATATTTATTTTTAGAATTATCATTGTGAGCATGTAAGCCTGCTGTATTTTCCATGTCGCACTATTATGTGTCAAAAATTAGAATTCTGAAATTATTGCAAAAATCTTGACATTGCCATCAGCTTCAGCTACACTTTCTTTTAGTGCTGATAAGCAAATATTAGCATGCTAACATGCTATAATAGGAATGGACACATGGTAAACATTACTCCTGCTAAACATCAGCAGTTTAGAATTATCATTGTGAGCTTGTTAGCATGTTGATTTTAGCATGCTGATGTTACAAGATGGTGTTAGCATGTAGCTCAAAGCACTGCTGTTTTTAAGTCTCGCGAGCCAAAAGAAATGGCTTAGGTTATACAGAGTACATGACAATATGATATGCTAACAGTTGTATTTTGGGTAATGACTCGGCTACTTTTATTTTTCTAGCACTTTACTAAAGGAATTTAAGAATATGCAAGAGCAAATTATATAGGCCTATTTCCCGTACTTAATGCTACCATTTCTATATAAAGGCTTACAATTTTTTAACATTAATCATTTAACCATACATTCAAAGAGGAGAGGACTATGCAATGCTGCTAACACTATACCATGCTAACGTTTCTCCCTATGTTACTCTCTTCCTGCTAGCCAGGAGTAGTGGACAGATGGTGGGATCAAACCCCATCAAACATTTACAACCTCGCAGACACAGCCTCATCATGCTCACTCCCTGACATCAGAGAGGTCCACCCATTTCACACACACACACACTCGCACACACACACACACACACACACACACACATGCACACACCTGCCCTAGCCGATATAGATTAGAATCCTTTCAAATTAAGAGTTTGATGGAGCTCTGATAGAAGCCTGAAGGCTACAGTAGCTCTTCATCTCCACACTCATGAGAACTGACCAACTCAATTTTTTAAGCGAAAAGGATCCCATGTGCTCTGCTACACTTTAGATTAGCTGCGTGTTCTGTGTTACGTTGATGATTGAAGTTTTGGTCAAGGACTTTCATCAGGACACATTGAATCCATCAGACTTGTTTTACTGCAGCCTTGAGTCCCCAAGGTCCTGTATCTCAAACAAAAGGAGAGGGACGATGGAGAGGAAGGGAGGACAAGGATGATGAGTCAAGGGAGAGAGAGCAAAAGAGAGCGTGAGGAGG
The DNA here is from genome assembly GCF_022749685.1 of Semicossyphus pulcher. Classification (NCBI taxonomy): domain Eukaryota; kingdom Metazoa; phylum Chordata; class Actinopteri; order Labriformes; family Labridae; genus Semicossyphus; species Semicossyphus pulcher. The sequence goes on along the minus strand of NW_027211604.1, from coordinate 16,683,301 downwards.
AGGAGGAGGAGGATGACAGTGTTGAGGAGGATGGGAAGAGAGAAACACAGATGATCAGCAGGCGGGGGAGAAAGAGGAGGAGGAGAAGAGGTGGAGGAGGAGGAGGCACAGAAGCTAAAAAGGATAGCTGCATTGCTGTCATGCTACAATGTCCTTCAGGTTTTCACTGAAACAACAAGCACCCACTGAATGATGACGTTAATACAGACCAAACTCTTTTACGCAGATAAAAAACATCACTTACAAAAGCATGGTTAAATGTGCAGGTAAGAAACCCACAAGTCTATCAGCATGTCATTTCCTACATTAAAAAAGGTTTCAATATTTCAGGACTAAACTCCTTACAGAGACTCCCACATTATAAGACACAAGCATAATTCACATTCACATGGAAACAAATGCACGCAGTTAAAAAATAAATCTTGATAATGATCAATTCGTTTCTATCCCAACAACCCCTCAGAGATTTGGTTGCCAAGTCAACCACGGCCACCTCGATGTCAACTGTGCAGAAGTCAGCTTGTCTTCACCTCTTTGCTATGTACGATTAAACCATGCTTTTCTCATCATGCATTTGTATTTTGAATATTTTCCCTCAGAGATGAGTGTGACGATGATTTCATGATTGCAGGTCGGCATGTTTAAGTTTTGATAATGATAGATTTTGATCATTTAGATTTCCAGACATTGTCCAGGTGGGCTGCACGCGTGAACGCAGATAGACACATTTTTCACACCAACCAGATAAGAGCAAGATGGCGGCACGGCCACTCTGGGCTAGTGTTGTGACATTCGCGAATGATCCATTTCTATTGAACGGCTCTTTGGTGCGAACGAGTCGTAGGTGAGAGCCATTCTTTTTATAGTTGTGCCCAAATTTCACTGCCCGCCCTAGATCCACTCTCCTTTATGCCGAATTACCACAGGCAGCTTTTTTTAACTGCAACCGCACTATACTAGGTCACGTGCAGTGGAATCATGTCACCACAATATAGTGCAGACAGTGAGCAACATCATAACCCTCCGCCACGTTTGGTTTTTTTTTGATGACATCTCTGTAGTCATACAGAGTTGTATCATAACTTATTGGCAAATCAATGACGTTGTTTAACTGTTTTCTATTAAAATTTTAAAAGCGCAGAATTTTAAATATGTGTGTATGACATGGGAGAATATAGTACAGGCACATTCGCAAGTCTGACCACTCTTCTCACCTCGTAGTGTTGTGAGGATCACGAACCTCGGAAAGGAATGGAGCCATAATATCCGGCTCCCTTCAAAGTAATTCCCAACACTACCCCAGACGACAAAGATGCTATTCCTATCTTTAACAGATGTTTGCACTGTATGTAACCTTGCTTTTGTCCCTCTTTATATATCATCATTGTCCTGGAGAAATTTCATCTCACTATGTACTTGTATATGGTTGAACTTGACTCATGCAGACTTTTTCCTGCAAGCCTCCTGGTGAAATGTCCACAAGAAGCCGCGGTGAGCCGATGTGTGAACGCAGCAGGTAATAGTCAGGAACATTCACTGTGAGCGAGTGGGCAGAGTGATGGCGTTAATATCATGCGACCAATGCAAAACCAGAAGAGTGGAACATAACAGGATGATTAAAAACATCCAAAAGGGTCATTTAAAAGATGACAATAGCTGAGATGTCTGCAAACTGGGAAGATTCGGGAGCTTCTGGCTGTGAGGGCTGACGGCAAAATTGTCCGCAAGTTGCAGGGAACGGCAAGGGACTCGTGTATGACAGAATAACTACGCTGCTTTGTCTTGAAATTTTCAGGAAATTGTCAGGAGTGCGTGTGTGAAAGGGCGTAGAGAGAAGATTGACTATTCCTATATTTCTATATTGATTGCTTTGAAGGCCCCAAAAGTTTCCTATAAAGCTACGAAATGTTTTACATTGTTAGTAACTAAAGAAGTCGTACTATACAGGCTGGCTGCTGCATGTTCTGCCATGCAGAAATATAACGTGACCCGACTGCTCCTGTTGTGAATGCATGAAGGGTTACACATTTCTATTTGTGTACAGGCTATTAATGTTTAAAAAGCCCAGTAAAGAAAACGTATTGCATGAACATACACAAGCAATGCATAATCTAGAGAGGAAACTTGTGCCTGCTCACATATGCATGGATTCACTCACTCACCCACTGACACAAACACGCCCACTTTCGCTCTCCATGCTGCCTATTTTCGCACCCTGTGAGTCATCATGACAGTTTTTCTGGCACGGTAGTTTACCCATAAGGACACTGGGTATGCAGGTCACAAGGACAGCACAGGTTCAGCATTACACAGAGGTCACAATAACACAAAATCTGTTTGAAAACACAGAAGGTTCAGTGTCTTCCCACCTGATTTAACACACTGTACATTAAAAGTCCGTCTTTTATTTGAGGTGATTCTGAAATACACACAAAACAATCTCTCTCTCACACTCTCTCTCTTTCTCGTCCACTCACACACATTAATTCTTGCACACGTTAGCATTTGTGAACGCAGAGCCAGTGATGAGTCTGAATGCTCTCCCAGTGTTGACAGTGCTTGACTCACTCTGCAGTGTGCCTGCCGTCATTGAGATGCATAGCGAGGTCTAAAGAGAGTTCTGCCAAGTTGTAGGCAGCCATTTAACCACCACCAATACACACACACACACACACACACAAACACACACGTGTATGCAGACACAGAGACCAGGATCATGCAAAAAGACCAAAACTAGAACCTTTTAAATAGTACATGTGTTTGTTGTGTCAATATGTTAAAGAAAATCTGTTCAGTACAGTGTTAGCATGAAAGATGCACAACAATTCAAATTTCAGAGTCTACAGCTATGCTAGCAGTTCTGCTAGTTTGTAACTGCTGTAGGCACAGTGATGTTTTGAGCTAAATGCTATCGCTAACATGCTCAAATTGACAATGCTAACATATTAATTTATGTTGGGGATGCTATGTTCACCATCTTTAACCTGTTGAATATTAGCATTTGCTAATTAGCCTTTGACACTAAAGCTGTGTCGCAATCCAGGGGCTCCAGCCTTTAAAGGAGGCGGTCTACAGAGGATGCGCCATTCATAGCCCGTGTACACCGTTAAAGCCGAACTGAAATGAGACGGTCTGGTCTACGGAGGACTTGCTGTTTGCGTCACCAGCTGATCCCACTCTTACCCTTGCGACACCAAACGTTGCTCCTGTCGCCCACCAACCGGTAGCTAGCGGGCTAACTAGCTAGCATAATTAACGTCACGTAACTTAACCTCTTATTTTAAAGATCACTTGTTTCAAGGACCCATTCGTTTTTTTATACATGTAACGCTAGCTATTCAATTCAGTTGAAACCAAAAGGTCTACATTTAAAAGTGTATTCCTCAGCGTTCCCCCGCATAAGAGTCTGCCATCTCGTTTGAATTCGGGCACACTGAATCTCGGGATATGTCAGGCCACGAAGGATGCACCCGATGGATCCTTCATGGCCCGGGGAAAAGGAGGACACATTTGCTGCATCTGTATTTGACAAATGATGTTAATATGGTGCGACAATTAAGGGATGAAAATAGTTATTAAAAGTAGAAGTTAAAATAATTCATCCTAAATTTAATAGCTACACATTCATTACAATTATGGAGACATTCAATTAACAGACAAAAATGTCAACCTGGGGTACATATGTATGTATATATATATATATATATATATACATACATATGTATGATTCAACCCCTGGAGACCATGATTGTCTGTACAAAATGATGTCAATCCATCCAAACAGTTGTTGAAAACTCCTGAGTTTGACCCAAAGTGGTGGACTTATCGTTACATCACAAGCGCTTTCCCCATAAAGCTAAGCATTAGCTCACTTTAGCTAACTATTGCTTGCAGTTTGCTGTTTTTCTCTTTATAATTCAGATGGAGTTCTTGCCTCAGAGGCATCATACGTTTTTAGGCAAATAGTACGACCAAACATATTGGCTTGTGTTTGTTCCTCCTGCCTCCTCTCTGCCACAGTAACTAAATAAATAAATATTAGCACTATAAAGCAATATTCGCAACAGTTTTCCTTTGCTGCTCCTTTGAAAAGATAAATGGCGCTGCTCCTGCAAGAAGAGCATCACTCAACATTCCTGTTGGGGCTGACGAAACAATGCAGAAACTTCTTTAAAGTGCAGGTTGTGTTGGGGCTCATATGACTTCTAGAGTTTTAGCAGCACAAGTCATCCAGAGTAATGTTGCAAACAGCTTCATCATTGGCTGTTGTTGTTATTTTGTTACGCTCTTTGGATCCAAATTTTTACGCAAACTGAAGTCATCCAGTTGGCACTCGGTGCATTACTTTTGTCCATATTGAATTATCTCAACAAATGGATAGATTGCAATGAAATTTCACAAGATTAAAATTAAAATTTTGTCAAAGCACAATATATTTGTTGCCATTTTTTGTGAACATTTTCACCAACCTCAGCTGATATAAGTGCTTTTAAGCTAAACTAAGATGGCGAACCTGGTTGAAATTACCATTGAAACATAAGCATGTTAGCACTGTCACTGTTAATTATATCAGTGGCTTCAAATGTCGGCTCAGTATGTGTTTGTTACCACACCTCAAACATTGCTAATGAACTCATTAAGCATTTATTCAAACACCACTTATTAAAGTCTGGTCAGATTTGGCCTGTATTGTCGACTCAAACACGTATTTTGTTTGTGAGCAGTGGCATTCCAAACCAAAAGCCCAAAGCAACACCCTGATCTATAATCTGTAAGGAGCATTTTGTGGAACAAAGGTCCTAAGGCAGCAGTTTTTCTGCATGCATGGAGGGGGAAGGGTTGTCACGATGAAGGGACGACCGGCTAGGTCATGTAATCAGCAACATTTTCATCATTATTCAGCTTCTTTCCCTGATTATCAACTGGATGTTGCAGATTTATGGATATTTCAGATGAAGGGTTAAAGAGCAGCAGTCAAGTATGAATTTTCATTATAGTATAATAATTGCTGTTGTAAGTCCATCTGTCACACAGTCAGTTGGTTGGGTCACCATGTTCACCAATGCATGACACTCAAGAAACAACTATCCAGACTGCCATAATATTTGGTAGAATTGTCCCCATGTTCTCATAAATCAAAAAAATGAACGTCCAGATTTCCATTAAATCAGCTCCAGTTATTCAACGTCCTTTGATAAATATTGTTTTTGGTGATACCCAACACTTTTTGCCAATAATTTTCTTTTGTACAAAACAGATGATCAAAATCCTTACATTACATATTACGTTAAATGTATGCTCTCGCCACCATAAGGCTCTTAAAGTACCAAATCAGTATGATCTTTTGCTGTTCATTCACCACCACACTCAGGGTAGGAAGCCCAAATACTGTTATAATGTCTCACAGCTGCGCTCCAGGTTGTAAATGATAAAAAGAGTATGCTAACCTAATGCTATCACAATGGCAGTCAGGACGAAGAAGTAGTTGCATCAGTCTGAAACTGGCCCTTTTTCTTTAAACAGATGTATAACTATTAAGTTAATATTCTTCTCTGCCTGCAACTCTCACAGCAGAAGTGATGTCTCTCTCTCTCTCTCTCTGTCTTTTTGTTTTTTCCTTTTTTTAAGAAAAATGATAATCGCCCGTTCCTGCTGTTATAATTGGGGTCAAGGAGAACTCATCATTTATGAAGAAATATCCCCCTTTTCAACCTTCCTCTCTGTCTCTCTCCACATTTTATCATCTTCTGGGGAGGGTGTCGTGGCACCCGGAAAAAGCTGTGACCTTGCTGTTCCACTCCAATTCATATCCATTTATGTGGGTGTGAGTATATGTGTGTGTGTGTGTGTGTGTGTGTGAGTGCTTGTCTGTGTGTGGGTGTGTGTATGAATTTGATTGTGTGTGCGTGGTCATCTAAAAAGGCCCCCTTGGAGGTTTTTGTCCCACATAGGCACCTGACAGAAATGTCTCAAAGGCCCTTAACAACTACACCACACACTCTACTCACACAGACACACACACACACACACACACACACACACACACACACACTCCTACAAAATTAATAGACACACACCTGAAGGCAGAAACAAAGGGAAGAAGACAGCACCAAAAGAGAACTGCAGTCTACATTTTTTTTATTTGGCCAGAGAGTAACCAGGTTTCTCCCACTGAGCCCAAGGAGACTGGGGAGACCTGGCCAGACACAAAGATTTAAATACCTTTAAAACATTTGCACACAGACAACCTGGACTCTGTAGGTTTCCAAATAGCCTTAAAATTATTCATGGTAAGAATGTTTTTAAATTTAAGATCAGCTTGTTGGGCGCTGGTTTAGCTAAAAGGGCGGCCCATGTACAGAGGCCACAATCCTCGATGTGGCGGCCTATAGCTCAGCTCCCACCCTCGGCCCATGGCTGCAATAATAAGCAAGGCCATTTATGTACAACACATCAACATGATCAACAACGAAACTCCCCTGATTTGTGTTCCATACATCCAGCCACATTCTATTGGATGCTTTTAAGAGGGTCCTCAGAGAAAGAGGGACTGCGTGGTCACCCCTAATAGAGCAGCCATCTTGTTTCAGAGGCAGTGCAACACTAGAGAAAGAAGGTCAGGACTGAGTTACCCATGCAGGCCCTCAGTTTGTCTATGACCCTCTCTTGTTCCTGATTGAACCGACAATTTGACACTTGAAGAGCCCATTTTCCTGCTGCATGTGACTGTGAATGCACACGCTTTACATCTATTACTCAGATATGCGTTTCCAGCCACACCCCTCTCATCTCTCCCTCACTCCCTCTCTTTTTCTCACTCGTTGTAATCCTGTTGCTTCCGATTGCCACGGGTAGCGAAAAAATAAGGCGATGAGATTACCATGACAACATGAGGGAGTGACGCGGGGGTTATTTTTGAGGCCGCACAGTCCGCTGAGACGAACTCGATGACACTGATGAGTCATCAAGAGAAACAGGACCAGTTGTATGACACTCTTCCTCTGTTTCCTCCTCCTCCTCTTGTTTAATTGTATACGGTGTGCTGTTTAAAACCAGATAATTCATAGTACAGTATTATCTTTTTAATGTAAATCATCTATGGTTTGTGTCACCCTCGATCGTGTTGATGCTGAGACAGACTGACAATCAGTGGGGTTGGATCCTTTGCTCAAGGGCACCATATCCGCAGTTTCGTGAGGTAGACTGAATCGCCATCCTTCTCACTTTTGCACATTTTTCTTTCACATTTCTCTTTCTTTCTTCACGACTTGCCATCCTCCTCCCTGTTCTCTATCATCATCACTATTATCCTAGCCTTCGCCTCTCTGTCCTCTGCGGTCTTGCAAAAACGCAGTCCTCCATTTTTCGCACCCACAGCCTTCACTATAGCAACAGAAGTGACTGTGTGACAGCCTGCATATGAAGGAAGGAAAAAAGGAGGAAGAAAGAAAAGAGGAGAGGAAAAGGCAGAAACAGGGGGATGATAAAGCAGGCAAGAAAAGGAGACAGAGAACCGGCAGGATGGAGGGAGGGGTTGCAGAAACAGTCGTCTGCTTGAGGAAAGATAGTGAGGGGGAAACGCCAAGCTTTGGTATCCGAAAAAGATAAGTAGGTCAGTACTAATCTGGGGTTGATTTTAGCATATAAATAAATAATGAAGTCAGCTTCACAGTAAAAACACCATCTAGGTGGAGAGCCCAGTAAATATGAAAGCCCACTGTACTGCACTGTGATGTCCTCCCAGGCGGATGGACATGCAGTGAGGCAGATGCTGTATATAGCCTGAAGAAGCTAACTGACTGTACGAAAGGGAAGATACAGCAGATAGATAACAAATTTTGTAACTATATCTGTGTGTGTGTGTGGTGTACGGTGAGTGTGTGTGTCAGAGAAAGCCTGGACGTGGTTGTGGAGATGGCCCTGTTGGAGATATGAGGTGCATTAGACAGATGGGGCATGTGATAGGTCACATCTGGTACTGAGAGGAGAGGAGAGAAGAGAGGAACAAAGGCGGTTGGATTTTTTTGCCTCTCAATTTTAGGGATGTTTCTGGACTTTTCAACATTAAAATCATGCAAAACGCAACATTTGGGGGATATATGCATATTTGTCGGTATGGGGAGCTTAGCTTAGCATTAACACAGGAAGCGGCGGAAACATCAAACCTGTCCAAAGTTCAAAGATAGACCAACAAGTAATTTTAGAAATGTGTTTTGAACAACAAAATAAAACAAATAGCAGCTTTTTTTCAGGATGTATGCCTAGTTAGCGCTTGTTTAGCTTAGCTTAGCATTAGGACTGGGGGCAGGGGAAACCTCCAGCCTGTCTACAACGCAAACATACACCTACAAGCAATTTTTCTGTACTTTTCAAAATTAAAGTTATAGAAAAAACACCATTTGGGGATTTATGCATATCTGTCAGCATTATAACTTAGCTTAGCATTAATACTGAAGGCAAGAGGAAACATCTACCATGTCCAGTGTTCAAAGATAGATCAAAAAGCAATTTTAGAGATGCATTTTGAACAACAAAATCAGACGAACGGCATCATTTTGGGAATATATGCTTATTTGCTGGAGCTAGCTCTTTTTTTTTTATTAGCTTAGCTTAGCTTAGCATTAGGATTGGAGGCAGGGGACAACATCTAGCCTGTCTAAAGTTTAAAAATACTTCTACAAGTAATTTTAAATTTGAGGGATATTTCCCTAATTTTCAACAATAAAACCATATAAAAGCCACATTTTGGGGATTTATGACTTGTTTAGCTTAGCTTAGCATCAACACTGGAGGCAAGGGGAAACATTTAGTCTGTCCAAATTTCAAAGATATAACTAAAAGCAATTTTAGGAATATTTGTGTACTTTTCCACAGTTCTACAGTAACTATTTGTTGGAATGAGGGCTTGTTTAGCTTAGCTTAGCATTAAGACTGAAGAAAGTGGTAAACACCTAAGCTGTCCAAAGTTAAAAATGTATCAACCAACAATTTTAGGGATATTTCTTTACTTTTCCACAATAAAATCATACAGCAAACATTTTTGGAAATGTGCTTACTTGCTGGAGTTAGGGCATGTTTAGCCTAGCTTAGCATTAGGACTGGGAGCAGTGGGAAACATCTTGCCTGTTCAATGTTCATAAATAGACCAACAAGCAATTTAAGGGATAATTTCTTACTTTTCAGCCATAAAATCATACAAAAGCAACAATTTGGGGTATGATTATTTTTTTCAGAGTTAGAACTTGTTTAGCTTAGCTTAGCATTAGACTGGAGGCAGGGGAAACATTAAGCCTGTCCAAAGTTCAAAAATAGAAGCACCTCTCAAGCTGAATTATTTACAGTGTATCTCAAGTTTTTTCCTCATACATACACTGAAATATAAAAATGTGTTTCCTCTGCATGTGACTAGACTTCATACTGAAGAAGATGCTGCATTTTCCCCCCATTGTCTGCCCCAAAACGGGCCATCTCCCATCCCTGTGTGGTGCGAACTATTTCTTCTGCTTCAGGGCATTTTATGTGTCAGTTTTTAAATCAAAAACCTTATTTATTCTGTTTAAATATCCTAAAAACACTCCTCCAACCAACAACAGAGGGTCCACATTGCTTTGATGTGATTATAAAACAGGGCTCACACAGCTGATGTCACGCTTTCATGAACTTTCAAGGTAATAATTTTTCCCAGGCACTTGTCCTGACCCTGATGTCAACGCTCGTCTTTCTTTAATAACCTGGTTCCATAACACACATCTTGTTCTTATAGGAACAACACCTGTACTTAACCCCGCGCTGATAACTGGGACACCGCCGTGCTGCCTGACACACTTCTTTGTCACCATCAGACTCTACTGATTGGATCCATTTTCCTTTGCCCTAATAGGGTATCATAAAGCCACCTTTCATGTCCCTGAGAGCTGAAAGAGACAAACCGAACAAAGACTGCAGTGGACCCAGCCAACACCTACCCTTCTGGCATTAGCCTTTAGTTTCCTAATCTCACCTTGCAGAGGCTCAGTCATGATGGTAACCTCATTCACACCAGCATTTAAATCTCAGGGGACATATATCACCATGTATATGTTGGTAATGTAACTGAATATATAGGTTGTCTCTGGGAACACTTGGGTGCCTCTGCTGAGCTCCTATATTAACGCCTTGCATCATGAAGTTATGTAATTACCTTAATGTCAATGTAGGCTGAGCTGTTATATGCACTTTGTCCTTTATTGACATTGTTCATAACAGCAACAAGGAAGTTCTCAGATTCAGACTCTGTTAGTTTTCTTCTAACTTCCTTTCTACACCAGAATAAGGAATATGTCATTTGTCGTGGATTGACATCTTCTGCTTGTATTGTAGTGTGCAATACTGCATAAGCTAAGGAAAATAAGAGACTTTTGCCATAGCACCGTTATTTAGATTGCAACACTAATTAGCTCTCAACACCTGCACTGTGTTACTGTTCTAAAAGTCCTTCCTCACTTCCCGACATATTATCTGTTGTTTCCAGAGAGCTGACCGAATGAAATGCAACGTTACATTTAAGGAATTAGTGGATTATTGTCAAGACAAGTATTACTTGTTTAATGACATGTAATACGGAAATACATACATATTATAAATCAATCATCATAAACAGAACTTTGATGATGTCAGGTCATATGAACATTTAAAAAATGTAGGGAAGAACAAAACAATACAAGAAGAATAACATGTCACTATGGAGGGGTGTTTTTTTCTACCTTCTTTTTAATTTGTTGCCAAATTCACATTAAAATTTGACACTTTTGGCTCTATGTTACCATTTAAAAACTGTGTAATGGTTTTAGCTTCCCAGTTTGATATATAAATGCTGAGTGCTGGCTGTAATGGGTGATCTGATTCCCCTGGACAAAAGGCTGACCTCACTGTGTGACCGCCGGTATCTCTGGTTACCGTCATCGTAGCAACCGACGCTAATGCTGCACGTCCTGATGTGTGTTGATGATGATGACAGCCTGGTTTGGACAGTTAATCCCACCCTATCAGCAGAATCTTTCTGCTTTCCATTAACTCTCCCAGCCCCTCACCACTATCTCTTTCTAACTCTCTGACCATGTTCTGTCACTCTCTGAGTGAAAGAGTTAGGACTGCTCAGAAATATTGTCTTTTCCAGCCTGGCTTATTAAAATATGCTTAAAGATTAAAGAAAACAAATACTGAACACATTTTGTCTGTGTGTGCCAGCATTTTTTTTACTGCCAGTAGCAGCAGGGTGATAAGGAGTTTTTATCATCTCCTCTGATTCCTCCCCTGGGCTGAGTAAAAAATGTGCCTGTTTTAAAGGCAGATTAGGAAAAAATATAGAAAACACAAATCCTAAATTAGATAAGCCACCATGAATGTGCACCGAAAGAAGATATCAGATACCATATCCAGACACAGCACTAACACAGAAGCTCCTCATATATATTTAATCAAGCAATGTTTCAATATCACTTCCTGTGATCTTTTGTAGGCTTCGTCACAAATTTTTTTATTGTTGACAGATCCCCCTGAAAAGGCCAAAAACAATAATGTTAACTATTAACCAGTCTTATCTGCAAAGCCTTATATAGCTCCCCACTTTTAATGCCACGGAACTCCAATATTTTAAAACTAGTAGAAACAAGCCAATAAGCCACACCTTTGCAGTAAGGGCCTGTGTCCACTGACTGCATTTTTTGTGCTGGCAGCGCCTATTCTCTATACAAAACCAAGTTCGTTTATCGTCCTCAGCACAAAACTCCCTTGGCATCAGCTGTTTTTTGTTGCTGCGCTCTCAGTGTTCTCAGTTATAATTGTTCAACTTTTGGAACACCTTCAATGTCAATTCTTCCTCAATCTACCAATCAAAAACAAGCAGGGGTGGGACTTACAATATTAACGTTGTCAACAACAACGGCGTGGGAGAAGCTAATCCTTTTTTATTTTTCGAGGGTAAGATTTCCAGGTGTAGAGCTGCTGATAATGCCAGGACACAACTCCTGTCCTGTTTTCTTTGTTACATTTCCTTGAATAAAAGCAAGTATTTAGCATACAGAGCAATTTAAAACAGACTTAATGATCACTATCGAGGGAAGCGGAAGTGCCGCCAGACATCTTTTGTAACCTAGCAACAGTAAGCGCCGGTGAGAAGTGCTCCGAAATTGAGGTTGGGGGGCGCTGCCAGTGCAAAAAAAAACGCTGTTAGTTGACACAGGCCCTTATCCTGTATAAACTTAAATATGAGCACTGTATTTTGTTTTGAGCTGATCCAACATACACGTGTCACTGCCATTAATACTCAGCGGTGCACTTAATCCTTGGCTGAATATTGTCCTCACCAGGTGCACTATTTACTCATGTTTGAGCCGTAAAAAGCACACTTTCTAAAAACTGTTAAACATGAAATTTGTGACTTGTATTTAAAGATTAGTGTATTTGTTAGAAATAAATGTGCTTGACAGTAACAGACAGTTGGTTTTGGCCTTTTTTAAGGGTTTTGTTGTAAATAACAAAAATATGGAATATGGAACCAATAACAGCAGCACTGACAGGTCTGTCTGATGGAGCCTATCAGGATAAAACAATGCCTTTAAAAAACAGCTTCTTTGCTGCATGAACACCATATATCTACTGGATAATTACAAAACATTTCAGAAGTCACAAGCAGCTGCATGTTAGCAATAAATTATCAGAAATGATCACTATTCTTCCTGAGTGGAGAATGTATGTGTCAGATTTCATTTAAAATCCATCCAAAGCTGTTGAGATTGTTTATTTTTATACAAAATGTTTATCTGCTGGTGGCTTTGGATGAAGAATAATGATCACCTAAAAAATAAGGATTCATTATCTGGTCATCCTGACCTGAAATATAAAACCGATCCATCTAGCAGATCTTTTATTTGATGGTGAAAACAAGAAAAAGTCGGCAAAATCAAAGTTTTTGCTGATACCTTCGTCTGGACCGACACACTAAGAGAAAAATTGACTCCCCCGTGGAGCAGCGCTGCCAGTGTGGCTAAAGGTTGAGTAAAACACCTGTAAAATACATGAATAAAACACACTCCTAGCTTTCATCACTTTTATGTGTTTGTGTGCTGCACTCCGTCACCTCAGAGTGGGTTTCATAGGATCAGCTCGCTGGTAGACGGCACTGTGTGGTCTGACGGGGCACAGCTGCTGTTTATGATCTCCTGTTGTTATTCCTGCCCCATCAGGACACCACAGAGCAGCTGAGGGAAACAACAAAGGCTCAAACACGCGCATACACACACACACACACACACACACTACTCACAAACAGGGCACTGATTGATTCTAAACCTGGAAACTACACAGCAAGGGTTAAACTCATTACTGGAGCTGCAAAGACTCATGCTATCTTTAAAAAAAGCCTTAATAAACATTATTAATGACAGAAATAACGGGAACAAATTTCATCTTTCAGTTGGTCAAAATATTTGTTGTGCTAACTTTGTAAACGTCATAAGTTTTGTTCCTGGATGAAGCGGGCCCATGAGCTTGGCGGGGTACGCCCTGGACACGTCGCCAGTCAATCACAGGGCTGACACATAGAGACAGACAACCATTTACACTTGCATTCAAAACCTAACCCGAACCCTAACAAGCCTAATGAGCATGTCTTTGACTGTGGGAGGAAGCTGGAGTACCCGAGTACCCATGCATGCAGAGGGAGAACATGCAATCTCCACACAGAAAGGCCCTCCTTCAAGCTATCAAATCATAACCAAAGTTATCTGAGGACTCTTTGTTATATTATTCACAGAGAGCCAACATTAACCATGAGAAAGCACTTCGCAAAACTGGTAAGGAAAAACTTCCTTTAACAGGCAGAAACCTTGAGCAGAGCCAGGCTCATGGTGAACAGCCATCTGCATCGACTCGGTGGGCGCGACAAATTGGCAAAGTGGAATAGAGAGACAGTAAGAGAGAAGGCAGACAAAGTTAGGGACAAAGTATTGAACAAATAGACTGATATAACTCTAACCCTGGACTAATAGTTTCCAATACTCTTTTTATAAGTGCAAGCCTTGGTTATTACTCTATCGATCGCCCTCTTTCTGTCTCTCTCTGACTACTGTGACTCAGAGATGTTGTGTTTGCACAGCGGCATCCTTTTTCAACACCTGTGACCTTCCACTCTCTCCTTTCACGTGTCTCTTCCTTCTCTTCTTCTTCTCTGTCCTCCTTGGACCTTTGCCGCTCTGCTCGACCTCCTGGTCGCTCTGCAGTCGTTTTATCGCCCCCCCCTGTCCTCGCTGGACATTTTAGTCGGAGTCAGAGAAGAGAAAAGAGACAGAGCGGCCATCTGCTCCTGAGACATATAAAGAGGTGAGAGGAGTTCAAGATACATCCATTCTGTCTAAAGAAACTCATTTTCTGAAGCTGTTTCAAACTCATTGAAATGTCATGTAGTGGCAGAGAGACGCAGACACAGACTTACAAGTGAGGGCAAAAGGGACACAGCTACCTTCCTGCTAACTTTACAGCAGAATAAAACTATTCAGGAAGCAGCCCAACTTTCTTTCACTTCTTCCACAAGCTTTCATTAGCCTGACTCTTTTTACATTAATGCAACAATCAGACAATCCAACTTGCATCTTGTGCTTGAGATGCTTGTGTCTGGATCGTAACTCTAGATTTGTCAAACTCACAGGAGATTTGTAAATTTTCTTTTTTCTTACTGTAGTATAAAGAGCAAAAAAGTGAATGTAGGTAGCAGGTGTACGAATGGGTTAAACAGGGGAAATAAATCAAGTGAGGGTTGCATCCTGTATGAAAGCATTTTTCTTAGCTCAAACTAGGGCTGCACAATTAACCAAATATTAATCCAGATCACGATTTTGGCTTAACCACGATTAAATGATTAATTGATGACGATATTGACGTTTTAAATGCGTGCTCCGCCCGTAGGAAACTCTGTGATGTCAAGTAAACAAAAATGTGTTCAACCACCTGAAATACTCCACAAAGTGCAGTATGAGGAGTATATGAAGGCCAAGAGGGATAACGTCCCAACTCCCATCCTCGTCCTGTGTCAAGTCAGACGTCCATAACAGCGATGTTGTTCAGCGCGACACCCTATCCACCCAACTCCCCAAAACAGACTGAAATTACCAATGCAATTTGCCTCTGAAAATCAGGTTCTTTCTGTGAATTTGGAATCTTCTAAGAGTTGCTTTGTTTATCTAAATGTGAAAGTACATAAAAAAAAATGTGTCCCTAAAATTAATGAATAATCGTGATTAATAATCATGATCAAAATATTGTTTAAAATAATTGTGATCATCATTCTGGCCGAAATCGTGCAGCCCTAGCTCAAATTATGATCTTTTCCGAAAACTAACCAAGCACTTTTGCTGCCGAAAACAACAAACCTACAGCCAACTGATGTTGTCAGATGGTTGCAGTTTGGATGGGTTTAGGCCCCAAAACTATGACACCAACAGCCTTCTTCTGGGTGAAACAAAAAGTTCCCATTTTCACAAGTTTCGTGAATGTAGGGTTACCATCAAGTCACATCTTTGGAGATGGCCGCCATGTCCGATGATCTGATAGTTGTCCTTTACGTCGAACTCCAACCAATATTTGCATTCGTTACACGACCTGCTTTAGGTGAAGCCGTGATTGTTGACAGGAGGAGCCAGAGACGGATACACAACCAGTTGTCTTCCACTATGATACACTGCATGTGACACACAACAGCAGCAGCGGCAGTTTCCCTGGTGAAGCTTCGCCCTTATCTATTATGGCTGAATACTTACCACGGCTACCAATTCAGTCCCATCCCCTCTCTCTTTGCCATGTCTGTCTCTTTATAGCTGTCTCTATCAATAGCCCTATATCATAAACAAGCTAAAATTACTTAAAATATCATGAATGTCAGCATGCTTTGTTTTGAATATAGTGTGTGTGATTATCATGTCTTTGAATGATGTCTTAAGCATGCTCACCTCACCGCACCACAGTCAGTGATAAGACTCTCAGTGGAGGAAGTCAATCAGCAGCTGTTTGCGTAGGTCGAGTCTTTTGTTTTGGCTATAAGGTAAGGTGGGAGCTGCTGGGCTTTCCCCTAAATTGAAGAGTCGTTCGTGGTCGTAAAATGGCCGAGTCCAGAAATTTGAAGATGGGGACCTGTTATTTTTATGTCTCTTGGGGATCGGGACCGGTTTAAAGATTGGACTGCAATTTTATTGTCAGAGATAATAACAATAAAGCTCTTTTGAAGGTTGTATTGTTGTGCCTAAAGCTATTATTATTCCAGACATGCGCGATTGTTTGGTTATATCATAGTGTGTGATCGAAGCATAAAGTAAACCAAGTCTATGTGTGTGTATCTTTTTGTTTAAATTGATAGTATTAATGATAGTCATTTACAACAAAAACCTCTCTTATGATATATGATATATATCTTTTAAAGTCTGTCCTACTGTCAGACTGTAGTGGAACATTTTAATGCACTCAGTGTTGTGTGGATAGAACAGAATGTGCTCATCTTATAGCGTGTTTTATTAAACAGCCAAGAGAGCAGTCACACAAACAAGACACACTGAGGCACACTTACAGTTCTGTTTTTATCAGCACAATCACACACTAAGACACACACACACACACACACACACACACAGTGAGAGGATTGTTGTGTGAAGCCGGTTCAGCAGGCCTCAAGCAGAAGCACATGGTGAGCCCATGTGACCTCGTCCATGTGACCCTGTTTCTCTCTCTCTCTCCGTCTATCTCTCTGTCTGTCTCTCTTCCTCTGGGACACATCTGCAGAGCCTTGCCCGAGGAAACAGAACATCTGATACACACATATGACTGTGCTGTAAATGTAACACTTATACAGTGCTGTAAACTCACCGTCACGCTGAGAAACCTAGGTGAAACGACTCCGATTAAACTTTAACCTGAGCTGTAAACACAAACATCCACTCGTCTTTGGTCAGAGATTCATGTGACACTGATCACATGACCCAATTTCTCTTCACTGCGAGGCTTTAAGTCAAAGTCATCTTCACGCCTAATAAACTCATTTCACTCAGCGATGACGGCATATAAAGTTCAGCGTTGCCCAGGAAACGAGCCAAATGACCATTTGCAAACACTAATGACAATCTAATTGTTTCCCTCTTAAACAAGCCAAATGTCAGAATGATTCATCTGCTCTCTAACAGGCAGGTGTGATGAGGAATTTCACAGCCCTGTTAAAACAAAGGGAGAGAGGCGCTGCAGCATATTGTTCAAATAAACTCCAACCATGAAACTTTCAATCAACGCGAAAGCGAATCAGTGGGGAACATACGGTTAAACAGAAATCAGCTACAGGTTGACATTATGAAATACTGCTACTTTAGTGGGGCCAACTCCTTTGTGAAACGAGGCGATGGTAAAATGATGAACGGTGGATTATCAAGGTGTAACAATATTAATAAAAATTAAAAGGAACAAAAAGTCAAAAAGAGAAATGTAGGACATCAAATATAAGTTTGAATCTTTTGTCATGGATGCAGGAAGAAGGGATGGAAGGTTGTCTGTTATACTGTCACTCAAATATCCAAGTATAGTATGAATGCTGCACATGTACATTCACATGATAATTTATTTCATTTGAACTGTTGGCTGTTAGTTTTGCATGAAAGTAAGACATTAATCTCCTTGTACCTTATATGATTTCATGTTTCAATTCACCATATTCACATGGCAGCCATTTTCCTCTGACGTCACAATCAGGGTGGGCAGTATTATAATGTAATGCTGTGTTAGCAAATTGTACAAACCTTTTCTGCCTTTAACGGGAGGGAGGACAGTGGATAGTGTCAGAAACAGAGAGAAGTGGGGATGACACCGGCGAAGGGCCAAGGGTGGGAGTACATGGGATGAAAGAGTCAACCGCAGAGCTAAAGCGACGCGGCGCCCCTAAACAAGAGAATCTAACAAAACACTTTATTTTCACACTTATACGCACTGTGAAAACCATGGATAGTGAAAATCTGGAGGGATATCTGGTCATACTTTACAGAAAACAAAGCATTTCAGAAGTCATTACCTCCCATTACACAACAGCTAACATTAGCATTCAACTACACTCTAGCTAACATCAATGTTTGTTACACAATATGATGGGAGAAGTACAAATTAGTTCTGAAACATCAAAGCACATTTTGGACACATTTATCTTAGCCTGAGAGTTAAACACACTGGACCTCTCTTATTTTATAATGTCAAAAATTCAAACCTTATTGTTAGCTTAAATATGGTGGAATGCTAACTTTAGCTGTTGTCTAACGGTAGCTAATGGATTATAAAATATGTCCTTATACCTTGAAGCATGTCCTGATATTTCAACAGATTTACACTTTAATTGTGTTAACAGCTGCTGATCTATAGTAAAGAGGTGAAATAATAGTGATTAAACAGATTCTCTGTGCTTAAATGTCTTATGAACTGGAACACAGAGCTACAACATTATAGCAGCATTTGAGCCTTTGAGTGTGAGGTCGCAAAATGACAAGCGTATGAACATGGTTAATTCCTCCCACAATGCCAATTTTCGACTAATTATTCTGCCTATTTTTGTTTAAAGCCAGTGTAAAAGTGCAGTTTTTAATATGAATGGAAACCCTAATGTCAGGAGGCAGCACACAGCTAGTCTAAAGGATCCCGCTGACCACATGAAAGGGTGGAGCTGCGGGACTGTGCGCGTGTGTGCGTGGTTGATAGTGTGTAGGACACTGCCCTTGTGAGAATCCTCTGAGCACTTATAGAGGATGTGAAGAATGAAAGAAAGGGATCACTTCTTATCTCAGGACCTCAGGGTTTTCTCGCCCCCCCCTCTACGCTTTTCTCCCTCTGCTCCGACCTCCTTCCTCCATCCTCCCATCATCTGTTACAGCTTGTTTGGATGAGTAAAAGAATATTTACGCAGGGCTTGTCCTTACAGCGCAGGAGGAGGCTGATGTGTGCTCTGTATGGATAATGTAGTTCGCTGCATATGTATGTGGATTAGCAGCTTACCAGAGGGGAGAGGCTGTTGGATGTAGGAAGGCAGAAGTGCTAAGAGGAAGAAGAGCAGAGGAGACTTAATGAAGGATGACATCATGGCAGGATAGGAGAGGAGATGTGAGGGGAACTGCAGCTCTACAGCTCCAGCCATGTGTCCCGGCCTGCAAGACCTAATTGATTGAGACAGCTAACTTCCAGTAATTCAGCTGATGAAGCTTTTCGCTCTCAGGACTGCTGGCTGGACACAAACTCTCCAGCAGGGCGGCAGAGGAGCAGAGACGAAGATAGAGGAGCAGGGAGAGGGGGAAGCAGTGTGTTTGGTTAACACGTCGACCCACAATCAACCCCCCTACACACACAGAGGGACAGACACACACCACAACGACAACTGAGCGGGGACAAAGTGCTGATACTGCTGTTCCCATTTCAGGGCTGGTGAAGGAACGCGCATGGCTGGCTGGAGCTGTGAAGATAATGTGGCATGCTAGGCAGTAGACAGGCCTACTGGTGCTGCAGAGGAATGTTGTCTGACCCTGTTTGGACGACGTTTTTTTAAGACTAGCCGCAGCTTGAGCGCTTTCAACCTGATTCAAACCATCTAATCTTGTACGCAGCCAGAGCAAATCCAGCCCAACATGTCCAACAATCAACCCAAAGCAGCTCAGTCCAACACAGTTCAACCAAATTCAAGCACCGGCAGCATGCAGCGTGCAGGCCGATTATAACCAGGGCTTTCCATTCAAGGCAGCCCTGCACTTCTCACCCCTCTCGCCCCTCCTCCCCCTGAAGGCTCTCCCAATCCCTGCCTCGCTCGCAGCCATCCTGCTGCATGTGCATGTGTGCCATAAATAGCATCAGCGAGGCTGCAGAGGGAGATCTGCAGATGAGAGACGCATGACCCTAAGATTACTCCCGCTACTGCAGTCCCCCACGCAGCCACAATCTGCTCTAATGTTCTGGATTACGCAGTGGGAATGAGGGAAAGGAAATACGAGGAAAGGTGAAGGAAGGAAAGGAGAGAGAGTGAGAGAAAAGAGGTTGTAGAAGCGGAGGGTAGTGGAGAGGACAAAATAGGATTAGAAATGCTCCATCATATCTGGGATTGGCTTTCTATTGAGGTTTCCCAAGCTTCTCGGTAGATATTACACTGATATTTCATCATTGCACACTATAGTAGATTAGATTTCTGTCCTTAAATCCCTTTTCATACTTGAGCATGAAATGTCACTGGTATTAGTTGGAAAGCAATAATCTGGCTCTGTGTGAAAGCCCGGGCAGACAGATTTATGGAACATGTGAAACAAAGTGAGAGACAGACAGGCGAAAGAAACGTGGTGTGATAAGAGGATGGTTAGAGGGCGGTGTGTCTGTTTTAACCTTGTTGTTACCCTCTTTATGAAGCTCCATCAGTAAGTGAATGAGTGATTGGTGTTGTCCGTAGTCCTACACTAGTGACTGCAGCCGTCTTACCTGCAGTCGGCATTCAACTAGGACCTACTATCTCGCCATAACATTGTGTCTTAAACTTTGACCCTCTTGCTCATATATCTGTAGCAGTCAGTTGTGAAAAATTGAACTATTATCAAAAAAATGGCTGCCTTGTGGACAGATGATTGTGAGCCAGAATAGACAAAAAAGCATGCTAGCTTACAAAATGTAACAGGACATAGTTGGATATTTTGGTATGTTTGGCATTTGACATACATGCATTGGAACATACTACACCTTTTTCTTGCATACTGAACTGAATGGAAGCATTGGTTTTGAACACAGACACATTAGCAGCTCTTTAAGGCTGCACGTAGGCACAGTAATGATTTGAGCTAAATGCTAATATCAGCATGCTAACATGCTCACAATGATAATGATAGAAAAGGGATGTTGAGCAGGTATGATGTTTATCAATTTTCCAGTCATAAAGATACCAAACTGGTTTTACATTAAGGTAAAATATCAATGATGTGTAGAATTATATAGTGTACTTTATCAGCGGTATACATTACCTGTAGCACGACTTGAATCCAGATCCAAAGATCAATAAACACTGACTTACATCCACTTATATCAGTCTAAAATCAATCTATAGGTTATTAAATTGCATCATCACCATAAAATATGTCTACATATTGATATAATGAGCCATATTGAAGTCGTCACCCTTTTCTTACTAAATGCATCTCCTCTATTAAAACTTGTTTGACTCATTGCCCACAGACATCTTTAATAGAGCCGAACGCTGTGACAGTCTAACAGTACTAATAGTGGGTGCCTAATAAGTGGAAAGTCAAAGCATTTACAGAGTTGACACATTAAGAGGTTGGATTTAATACCACAGACGTCATTCTACATTAAAATGTGTTATTAATTAATATAACAATTATAAACAAAAGTGAGAAAGAACACTGCGGGCCAAATGTGTCACTCAGGCTCCATTGATCTCAAGTAATGAAACACGCCGGATGGGATCACCACAAGGCCAATGTGTCACAGTCATTACTATGAAAAATAGCTCAATTAAATGTTGGGGGAACGGGAGCAGTTTGGAAAAGGAGCGATACATTTCCATCCAGCAGTGTTGGCTTTATTATTGAAGTCCAGGACATGTACTCTAGCCGTCAGAACTTTTAGTCATATGTAACCTGTGCTGTAATGAAATGTTTCAATATTGCAATGTAATTAGATTATTAAATAAATTAGAATTGACAAAAATATAAGAGTAACTTATTTTTGCTTTTTTTTCAGAGGGTTGAAAAAGATTGCACAAAAGAAAAGACATGCAACATGGACTTTATTATTATTATATAGCAAAAGTGCATCAGGAGAGATGCAGGTGCCAGTACACCTGGATGCCTGATGAATTATCTCAGTATTGACTGAACACCTCTGTGGCACAATCTCAATGAAAACGTGATTTTTAACTCAACAAAGCTGCTATTTATTGGCAGTAGCAGCCTTGGGAAACAGCTTATAACCAAATATCCAAAGCCGGAGCACAAATATGTTTAGCCTGAGGTACAGAGAGCACAATCTGGACCACTGAGCTGGGAAAACAGCGATATGGTCCAATATGGTCTTGTAACCTTTCTCCTGCATTCGTCACATTTGGAGAGTACCGAACAACGTTGGTGTTTTCTGCAACAATATGGTGGATCTGTTACAGTATGGCAGCCATCTCATGAGAGTCATTAGCGCCGATGATTGCTCTGCATCGCCGTAGAGGGAACGTGAGCTCATATTACATGAGCAACAGATACTATTATCATGCAAATACTGTTTCCACACAATATTTGCATATTCAAAGCGTCCCAGGCGTACAACTTTAATGCCCTCCCAGTTCACCTCAGTTCATCACTGCACGTTTATGTTGAATACTGGAACAATGAGCCAACGCTTAGTCAGGGTTATCAAATGTCTCTCAATAATATATGAGAACTATTCAATTGAAGTGACTCATAAAGGTAACGGACAGTTAAATCTTTTTACAACCTGAAATTTACATAGATTGAGGGGTATTTGGTGATTATGCCAACTGTTGCAGTCTGAAGATGCCAGATGGCCTGTGAGTTCCTACAACAAAGAGGATGTAAGCTACGCTAGCTCTTCTATTCCAATTTGAATTGTAAAGCTAAGCCTTACCACTTTCTTACAATGCTAGAACAGGACGCTGAGAGCACAAGGGTGACCCTGTTTAGTACTTATTACCAAATGTTAGCCTGCTGACATGCTATACAGAAGAGAAAGGATAAACATTATACCTGCTAAAGAACAGGATGTTAGCATTGTTAATGTTAGCACACTGATGTTAGCCTTCCACTCCTGTGATTCGGTTGCCTTATTACAGCCACACAAAGCTGCTAGAATGGCTGTAGACTTGTTTATATCTGCATAGTCAACCGAAGAAATGTGGCGCTATGTGAATCTAAAAGTCCTTATGTCTAGCATTCCTTTTCAAAAGATGCTACCAGTGGAGTTTTTCAGTTGTTTATTTCAAGTGTTTGTGCAGAGCTACTCATGTAGCTGCTGCGTCATTCCCCCATGTAAAAGTAGCCTTTGCATTTTTAGCTAAACAATGAAGAATTGTGAGTGTTGGCTCATTAGGAGATGTTGTTTTACATCACAGTTTGTATGTTTTAAAAACTACACAGTTATTTAATAGAGCCAGACATGGTCTCAGCAACTTGCACATACGTATAAGAATAATATTAGTCTCTGACATGCAGAACATGCAGAACAATAACCCCAGAAAACTCAATTTTCCAAGCCAAGTCATTATCCAGTCTCTGAGCTGGTGAATATGAATGCATGGCACACTTAAAGGGTGTGGTTCACATTGGCTTTGACATGTTGTATTGCAGTAGAGTTTTGATTTGTGGGCTTTACAGACTAGCTTCATATCAGACAGAAGCTCTATGACAGTAGAGGGAGACACATAAGTGGGCACAGTGGGAGTTTGTCAGACACTCCAAGGCAGGGAATGAAGGAAAAAAAAAGGGATCCCAACACTCAAGGAGGCATGAAGGCAGGCAACATATTGGTCTACACTCATTACATTGTCACCATGAGCGTCCAATCTGGGACTAGTTGGCATGAATACAGCCTGATCCCACCCTGGATGCGTGCGTTTGTGTGAGTGTGTGT
Organism: Semicossyphus pulcher; assembly: GCF_022749685.1. Lineage (NCBI taxonomy): Eukaryota > Metazoa > Chordata > Actinopteri > Labriformes > Labridae > Semicossyphus > Semicossyphus pulcher. The sequence continues at coordinate 16,659,634 of NW_027211604.1, read as the reverse complement.
GTAGGCTAAACGACTTTGTCCTAGTAAAACCAGGCCATGGCAGCATTTCCTTTGGGGAAAATAGGCAGAGATTCATATTAAACCAAGGATTACACTAATATAAAGCCACAGGGTGAGGCAGCGCGGAGCATGTTTGTGTCCATACAGTATTTCCGTCTCTCTCTGTGTGTGGCCATGAATCTGCAGAACACAGGCATGGATGATTGCTCATGTGAGCTTTTGTCCATGCTGGTACATATGTGCAGGCGTGCTGCATCCACAGAACTGTACGTGCCTCTGCTCGCTCGTGGGTGGGGGATCGAGCCACGTCCAGCCATGCTTATGCATGTGTGTGTGTGTGTCAGAGCATCGTGCTGTTGCTGAGGGAGGCTGCCATTTGTTTGCCCTTGGCCCGCAGAGGACGATCGGCTGCCAAGGACCGGCTCAGTGGAGTGGGGGGAAAGAGGAACAGAGGAGTTGAGGAGGGGACTGAAACATGGATAAGAGAGATGAGAGGATATTTATTTTAGGTGAACTGCAGTTAAACGGTCAGTTCAACTAAATAACATGAAAACATTTACCTCTAATGCACCGTATTTACCTGTCAGTCATTTTCCTCTGACGCCACGCTCAGGATGGGAAGCTAGTTATAATAGACGGGCTGCTGTATTCCTGGCTGTAAGTTAGTATAGATTGGAAATCAAACAATCCTCATCATTTAATCCCTTCCTGCTTGATGAACAACTGATCAGACAATTGATAGTGAAAACCTGAAGGGATCTGAGGCCAAAACTACATATTTGTTAACTCATTAGATGACAACTGATAGCATTAAACCTCTACAAGCTAACATAATCATTATCAATAACTATCAGTTGTGTTAGCTAGGAAGTGGCTTTAAGATATAAGTCACTGTCTGTCGCTAAATAAGGTAACACAATGGTGATTGAGCCTATGGCTCACTGATTGGCGACATTCATGGAAAAAAATCGCAAGCGGCGCCTGGTTAGTGAAGCGTTTTCCATCACCCAACAGTGGCTGGTCTGCCAGAGAGGGTAGGCAGAGCTAAGGGGCTGCTTTTCTGACGCTCAGATGAAGGCAAACAGTCTAAAAAGGAAAGCAACCGTCAGCGAGGAAAATCAAGAGTTACAACAGTTACAACCAGAGCCAATTGTAGATGGCTGGTCATCTGGGACGTACGCGCCCGCAATTGCCTTTTATCGCCATAAGGTGCCGCCAAATAGAACAAAACGGAGAACTGCTTGATTATAACTTTAACCTGGTCGTTGATGGTTATAGCATTTAGCAACTCCCTATTTAATGGTGATATAAGCTGGGAAGTGGCTTAATGCTAACATTAGCTGTTGTCTGACGGTTGCTAATTTGATATCAAATATGATTTTTTTAAACTTAACAAATGGCCTGATGCCCCTCCAGATTTATATTACCGTCTTAATTATTTCTATCCAATCAAGAAGCTTTTAAATAAAAAACGATGTGTCAGATTAACTAGCTGGATCACAGCTGTGACATTATAACAGCATTTTAGCCTCCAAACCTCAGAGTGGCGTCAGAGGAATGGCCACAGTGTGAATATGGTCACTGGTATCAATCGTAATTCCAGTGGAAACCTAAGCAAAAACTGATTCATCTCAAGAGATTTAAGGCTTCAAGACACTGTAATCCATCACTGAGGTGATGATACACACGAAACAATGAAATTCTTAGTTTGCCGTCTTTGTTCAAAGACAGAGATAAAGATCAGGAAAATAAAATAAAATAAAAATAAAGGATAATCAAATAATGACCAACAGAAATGGGGAAGGAGAAGGAGGAGGAAAAAACAGCCACTGGTCGAGTAGGAATAAATGTAACATATAGAAATGGAGGAGGAAACGAAAAGAGAAAAGACAAAGGACAGGAAGTAGGATGTAAGTCAAAAACACAAAGACACACAAACATAAAAACACACTCACACAGAGGTACAGACCTTGATCACTTATTCATTTAGACCTGAGGAGAGACAGCAGGATCAGGTTGCCCTAATCACTCAAACACATACACGTACACGCACACACACACACACACACACACACACACACACACACACGCACTAACTCACCCACAGGCAGTGAATCCCACAGGCCGGGGCTCGCCAGCTCAATTGAATTACTGTTATCGTACACCCAGGACTCAGACTGGGACCCTGTCTGCCCACCAACCACACCCTCTCTGTTTGCCCTGCACTGGAGGACACGCACACTCACACCCACACACACACACACACACAGGATCAAATACCAGCACTATATCCACTCCACACACACACAGACTCCACATCACTTCTGCAATGTCCCACCACAGGCATCGTCCCATTATAGTCATCATTTACAGGCAGTATTGATTACTCTCTGGCTGTGGCTGCTGTTTCTGGCACACACACACACACACACACACCCACACACACTAACACATATATGAAGACATAAAAACAACACTTATTTGAATAGATATGCAGGATGTATATATCCATATGCTTCCAAAAACACACATGTACATCCACACACACACACAGGGTACACACTTACACACACATTCCCAAGATGTTAGATCTGACTGTATTGATTTCTACTGGGAATGGAAACCACTCCTCTACATTACTCTCCTCTATCTTCCCTCTCCCTTCACTTCTTTTTGTCTTCATTCTGATGCACGTCGTTTCATTGTCCAAACTAAATGGGAAAGAGACGATGAATAGACGTGGAGTGATGAAGATCGCTGAGGATATCTGCAGAACAAAGGTCCCACTTTGGCAGAGAGCAGAACTGAATTGGGAATTGAGGCCCAGACAGGGACGCTGCATTTGAAACACTGCAGGTTTGGTGTTATGCATTGAAATGCTGGTGTTATGCTAGTCCCTTTCACACATGCACTCAGTCCAGAGTTGCCCTTTCACATATGTCCCTCACTACGGGAGATTTTCCCTGTCGAATGGGGGAAGGGGGGCGGGTTTGGTATTGTCGTCTTGTAAATGTTAATTCTTCTTCAACCTCCGACGTTTTAAGTCATCCATATTAAGGTATTCTACCGGTCGATGATATAACCGTCATCACCCGCACACTCGTGGTTAAAGGAGAAATTCGCCCTTGGAAAAAGCCACTGTCAGTCAAAGCTGGTGTTCTCTGTAATCATAGAAGCAAAAATATTTGAAATTGGCGCCATAGCTGTGGAGAAAGTTGTAAAAACAGCTCGTGGTTTTCGCCCATTCTACATTCCTACAACACCCAGCGTGCATTGCGCCCCTCCCTCTGAAAGGAACGGCCCAGTGAGAGATGCTGGAGTGAAATACTACTGTTTTCGCTTGGCTCAGAGCGGTACAGAATCTGAAATACGATGAGAATATACCGGTGGATCGTCTAAAAAAAAACTTCTGGACTCCAGTCTACATTTCAAACCTGACGATTTCAAACGAGACATGACTCAGTTATAAATGTGGAATGTCTGGGAGGGAAAACAGGAAAGCAGGCAGCTCGTGGAACAATTAATACATTTTACGGTATGTGTTTTTTTCAACTGAACACTTCAGACATCGGAGATTGAGGTAGTGTAGTTTAGCGAGCTCCCTGGCCTTCGCCAGATGACGTGTTTTATGTAGTCTGGCGGAGGTTTTCCAGGGCCAATTGGAGAAGCGGATAGCGTCCTCCAAAGGCGTTCCTTTTTTTTCCCCCTACCATAATGGCATTAGCTCCCCATAATTGCATGTTAGGACTGAGGTTGAAATCGGCTTAATAAAATAAACTGACTATTACTCCCTGCTTTCATACAAGGGCCATCCCGTCTTCTTGTGGAAATTTTACCAGGAGGCTGGTAAAAAAAAGTCAGCATGAAGTTGGGGTGAAAAATGTGGCTGTTTACGTTCACACAGGCAGGCCACCCTGACAATGTCGGGAAATCTTCAAAAGTGCAGTGCATGTGTGAAAAGGGCTACTGCTAGAACTGTGACTTTAGAAAGTGAAGAAAAAATGGAGAAACAATGTCTGAAATATGAGTAAGATATTAGCACCTAATTTAAATTTCCACTCAAGGGAAATAAACACATTTATAGCTGGATATTGCTTCGGTTGCGTCCTTTGTAACACGGATGTAAAAAGCAATCCACCATTGTATTAATGGAGCAACTGTAGGACAGCATTGTAGTGATGTAGAGTGTAACATCTCCATAATTTCCATGTACTGTATCTGCCTGCCAGAGACAAGAAAGCCTGGCCATGGCCCAACTGTGCCATGTAAATGAAGGCTGGTGGCCTGCTTACTGTGCTGTGTGATGAAGGCAGCAGAGAGACAGAGGGAAGGGTAATAAAAAAAAGAGGAAGAGAGGAAGAAGGGAGAGAAACAGAAAAATTGGAGAAGAGGGGAAAGAGAGGAAGATGGGAGTTGAGAAAAGGAGAGAAAAGACAGAGGGAAAAGAAGAAGAAGAGGGGGAGATTCAGAGAGCTGATGTTGCTGCCATGGTAACTGGCGTCAGCTTGGTGTGAAACAGAACAGAACCGCACACGCACACACACACACACACACACACACACACACACACACACAGCAAACTCATCAAACAATCACGCAGTCATTGATGTTTAATCGACACAGCTCTATTTTTGGATGCTAAAGTCTTGGTTGAATATAAGAATTTTTGCTGGATTCATCAGCAGTAGGTGGAGCGCTGTCTGAGTGCTGCCCCCGCTGGCCATTGATGTTTAATTAATACGTGTGAGCCAGGGCAATGCCTTATGGATGCCCCTCTCTTCAATAGCCCACTCTTTTGTGCACCATATAAATTCAGAAAGCCCTACATCAACCTGCTGCTGTTTCATATGCATCAAATTAAAATCTACACTATTTCAGATTTTATATTCAGGTCACGCAGAGTTTAAAAATACCAAAAATGCTAAAAGGATTTCAGTGCGGTGCCTGCCCTTGAAAAACCTCTATATGCGTACTGTATATGCTATACTGTACGCATTCCTAGCCATCTGAATATGCATACTGCATATCCCCCGCTGTGGCTATGAGGAGCAGCTCCCATCCCCCCACATTTCACCCTGAGTGTAATGTGAATCTGTTCTGCATATGCGTGAAAGATTCCCCCCATTCTGTAATGTTATCCTCCATTCTATTCATTTTATGGGCAGATAATTAGATGTTTGATTAGCTTTGCCTTCTATTAACTAAGTCTCATATTTCTCTCTCTCCCTTCCTCTCTTGGCTTCTGACTGTAATGTCTTTGTTTGAGACAAAGATGAATATGAGTGATGAGAAAACCTCATTAGTTGATTTTGGAGTGCTGTCTTGTCTCACTTGATACTGCACACTGATATGAATAGACTGTGAAAAATATGTGGGAAAAAAGTATATATGTGTAACACCTAAAGCTGCAACTAATGAATATTTACATAACCAATTAATAGTTTGATCTTTATTTCGTTATTTAGTTGATTATTGGTATATTCACATTTTAAAAAAGGCCAATTACAGTTTCCATGAGGCCATACTGACGTCTTATACAGCTTGTTCTTTCTACTACGAATCCTCCAAAGTCTAAAATGAATACAAATAAAATTACTCAAACAGAGAAACATAGCAAATCCTCACATTTGTGAAGCCGGGTCAACTAGAAGTTCTCTCTAACTGCACATAATTTCATGATAATTCCATCATTAAGGTTTAAAGTTGTTTTTTGGGGGGGGTTTTTTTACATCAAAGCCCTTTGAATGGTGTGTTGCAGTTGTTTTAAAGCAACATAACAGAGAAGCAAATACATTGCAGATGCCATTTAGCTATTTATAGCGCAGCATGTGCCAGAGAAATGTGCCAACAGATGCAATGGGTGTAACAAGGACATATAGCGAGTAGGGAAGGTGAGGACAGTGATGCTTCACGACAGGCCTGAAATATATGGCTGTTATATGGCTTTAAAGACATGTATGAGGAGACTGGGTTTAAAAGGGAAAAACACAATTAAAACAGGCTTCATATGCTAGCTGCTCTTTGAGGTCCAACTTAGGCCCAGCAGCGCCTCGAGCAAAATGCTAACAAGTTAATAATGACAATGCTAAAATGCAATGTTCTGCAGCTAAATCACTGTCTGGATTTACGTCACTATTTTAGTTTAGCGTGTCATGCTAACATTTGCCAGTTTGCAGTAAACACTGAGATTAGCTGGGTCGTGTGGTGCTTTCACATGGAGAGGCATTTACCATGTTCATAAAAAAAGAGGCCCTATTTTAGCCAACAGATGTGGACATTTTCAGAAAGCTCTAAGTTCACAAGTTAAACCATGCTTCAGTACATTTACGCAAATTTGTGTTTAGGAAGTTAAAGACCAGCTCCAGTTATGTTTTCAGACATATGAAATGCTCTGTTTGAAATAATAAATTGTGTCCAATTAGTTTTTTCTGCAAAATACGTTTAATTACCTTGTAAAAATCCTCCCAAGGCATCTCCTCCTTCTCCCTCAATAAAAAATCCCAAAATCTGCATAGTTCCAACCGCCCCCCATGCACGAAAACAAAACACGTCTCTGCCATCGTTTAGAGGCAACTTGTTGAAACTTTGCTAGCTTGAAATGTAGTAATCAGTAGTAGTAACGTTAACGTTAGTAGTCAGTAGTGAGTTTGCAAAAATTACGATGGCAGTTACAGCTGGCTTGCGCATCACTTGTGGTTGCCATAGGTTACACATAATGATATGCTGCGTCACCCCGTCCATTAACGGGATTGGCTCCTTAGATTTGTGACGTCTCAAACCTGCCAATCTGAAAACGTGTTGTTCAGCCTGTCCTTGGTACACTGCAGTTTAAAAGCAGACAGGCCCAGCCATGGAGATGATGCAGTCCCTGATATGTCTTGTAGCACACGAAAAACACCACATTGAGATGTTTACAAGGTTAAACACTGGATTTTCACTAGAGGGGGTCTTTAATAGATTGCATTTATTTCATACAAATGTTTTTATATGTCTGAAGAAAATTGTATTATATTACCAACGGCATCACTCTTTTCCTCTTTCATTTTGTCTTTGCATATCCTCCTTTACATTACTCGCTTTCTTACGAGTCTTGTGGTGTCCATTAAACACTTGATGAGAAAAGAATTGTATTTTTTATTTTATGATGGGCTTTAAGTCAAAACCATTAATGTCAATCCTATTTTGACACAAGAGGCCAAAATTCAAGGATTAGTTACAAGGAAAAAACTCCTGACTTTCCATCATCTACTGTAGCCATTGGCTGACCAACAGACGGACATTGCCATGCTGCTGCTAGCCTAGCAAAAAAACTTGCAAGGTCGCCTCTATAGGTATAATGTGGGATAACATAACATGCAGTTTACATTGTCAGGGAATCTTCATTAGAAATATGCCAGCCTGCAATGTTCAGTGATACAGATTATTTACAAAGTATTCTTTGTCTTCGGCGTCTTCAAGAGGTTGAAGATGGGACAAAGTGGGCTGGTTCTTATCTCAGACCAGGACTTGATATGGTGGGAGTCACTTCACCCTTTAATGTGATTCCTGGATTCCTGGCAGTGCCTCTGGTCAGTAATGTGTTGGTCCTACATACACAGAAGCATCTATCATCTTAAATGTGATAACACAAGGTCAGCTTCTGCAGACCATATGCTTTATAAAACGTAGTTTGATCCTGTAGTAGCTGTCTACTCACCTCCGCTGCGATATCGATTCCATTAAGGCATTTAAAAGCACATAGAGAGAGTTTAACAATGGTAGCATTTTGCTGTATATTAACCTCATAACTGCACTTTTCAATGTGTTTACTCCTCAATATGTTCAGTTTATGAAGCCCTTTCATGACCTAATTTTCTTTATGTGTAAATGATATTATATATAGGGGGCTACAGTATTTAAATCATAGGAAACATGGACTTTACACTAACAAGAAAGGCTTTAGTGAGTCTGATTGCATTGTTTTGTTCTGACCTGTTAAATATGTGCAAATTCTCCACCTTTGTCTTATTCTTTGAGGCCTTTTTTCTATAATATATTCTGCATCAAATCTGTTCTTTTCTCCCTGTCACCTTTCATTTCTGCTCACCCCTTTCAAATGTAAGCAGAATATGTTTGCAATTTACAAAGACTGTGAAGTGGCTAATAAATTGGAGAGATGCTCTACTTAACAAGAATGAGCCGAGCATAAGGAGAAAACAAGGAAGAGAAAGGACGATGAGGATGGGAGAAGAAGTGAAAGGTGTGTTTGAGAGGAGAGGAGAAGAGAGGAGTATGGAAAAGGAGAAAAAAAACTGAGGGGGAGGCAAGGGGGAGGTCAACAGAAGGAGAGGCAGATGCTCGTGCCTCGGATGCCTGTGCGCGAATAATTATCCTGATGAGATTCACCGAGAGCGTCACGAAACGCAGAGGAAGAGGAGGTAGGGTTCGGGAAATACCTCACGACACAGAAAAAGAGAGACAAAGGGTGATTAAGTTTTCTGCAAACAAACTGTAGTATATGGTATGTGTTTGTACCTCGCGTTTCTCCTGCTTCTGTCTCGCGTTTCTCCCTCCTCGTCACACATGGCGTGAGAAAGTGGAGCCTCCCTCTCATCTTTTAAAGATGCATGAAGCAGCAGAGAGTCAGGGGAGACTGTATAGGAGATAGAGAAAGAAAAAGCACTGAGCAGCAGCAGTTTTCTACACTGTAAAAACACTATTTATAAACTCTCAACCCTTTAGTGTCTTTCTGCTGAGGGGAAGGACAATAAAAATAAATGCATGATCAATTTCCTCTCTCCTCCTTTATTAGATTTAGAGGCCAGCCCGGAGTGTGTCAGTGATCTCTTTCTGATTTTAGCTGATATAAGGACTTCTGCGTGAGTTTCTAGTATTAATGGACGCCTCCTTTTTGAAATTCTGCCCAGCACAGTCGGATGGCAGCACATCAAAAACAGAATCAACACCAGCCTCTCTCTCTCTCTCTCTCTCTCTCGCTCTCTCTCTTCATGCACCGGTGAAAGAGCTTGATCTGTTTCTCTCTACAATCCATCGCTCTTCCAGAGATTAAAGGACAACACAGGTGTTGTGCTGCATGTGCAAAGACCACCTGTCTGGTTCTGTACCAACACAGCCACACAACCACGGCCATCCTGAAACTCACACACATACAGACAATGTTTTCATGTGATGGATCACACATATTGCGATAGAACGTCTATTGTCTTTTGAAACGTGGGAGGTATATCAGGCTGAGTTGACAATCCTTTTATCTAAAGATGGAGCCGTTCACAAGTTTGGAGCACATTTTGAAAAGCATTACAATAACTTTAAACCAATGGTGTAAATTAATCTAGTATGTCTGTACTTAAGTATAATTTTGAGGTACTTGTACTTTACTGAATTAGTTCCGCTTAATGTGGCCTAATGCTTCTACTCCAATACGATTCAGAGAGGACAGTGATGCTGCAAATATTGTACTTTGAACTGAACCAACTTTATCTGGCAGCTATAACTTACTTACTTTAAAGTCTATTTATTTATGGAGCATATTAAAAAAAAACAAATAGAAAGACAACAACACGAATGATCAAATATAAGCACAGGAATGATCAGAAAAAAAACAGACATACTTAAAAGGACATAAGTGAATGAATAAAAAAAATTACTACACAAACAAAGAAATACAATGTAAACAAAATAAAGCAAGCGTGTGGACAGGCATCAGAGATGGTCTTTATACTGTTTTAAGATGAAGGTTTTACCTGCAGAAAACATATTGCATTATAGGTTAAACTACCCCAAGTGTCAAAACTAGAATTAGCTTTGTATTGCCTGTGGTAATTCATTCTATATCCTAGTCCAATATAGTGTTTGATTATTATCATCCAGTACAGATGCTATTAATTGAAACATTATTATGAAGAGGAATTGGAGTAAAGTGCATAATGAGAAAATTAATCTTTGGTTCAGAACATTTCAGGAAAACGGTGCTCGATCCCAAGCCTCTCTGCTTCCTCTCGTCTGTCTGATGCTGCCGATTTGTAGGTCATGTGTGAGCCTCAGAGAGAGAGAGAGCGAGCAAAGGACTTTTACCCTCTAGTGGTGAGCCTGGGGAAAGGCCTGTCAAATTCATTCAGGGAAAAAAAATACCAACGCCAATTATCCCTGTTCAGTTGTGCATGGAGGCAGTGACCCAGTTGGAAATAATTTCCAGATTTCAGAATTTCATTTTTTATTCAGCAGCGAGTCTGATACAGTTCGGTGTATAATGCGAGGTTTTCTTCTATACAAGTATGTCAAACTTTTCTTTTTCGGAGTGCGCAATCAGCCAGTCTGATGTCACTCCTCCACTCTGCAGCTCCCAGCAGAATAAAGCCAGCGGACTGAATCAGAGGCAGCCGCTTATGCTGCATTACGGAGATGTTAGTGAGCCAGAAATTTAACTCCCTATGAAAAGCAGCACATTAAAGACCTCCGAAAGGCCTTTTAAGCATGCTTTTAAAGATGTTCACCTACCATTTAAACTTCACTTTCAGAAATTCATGACCTCTCTCTGCAGCAACTTGTGCCATAAATGATTCAATATAGAAATCTGAATTAAATTGGTAGAAAAATCCTGCATACTGTCTCTCTTACTTCTGGTATACTAACAGTATTTATAAAATGGCTGTGTGATACAAATACGAGGGCAACAAAATGTGCAAATGTTGATAGCGTTGATCATTAGCAGTTGCATCAGTTCTTTTGTCACGTATTGACAGGCTTGGAAGATCTTCACCTCCAGACACACAACAGTGAATACACTGTAGTAGCTACACATGGTGGACATCAATCATTGTTAAGCTCAGAATTCTTTGGTTGAAATTCAAGCTTTCATTTCTAGTGTTAATTAATATGAATTAATACATCACAGTCCCTGACAAACATCAATAACAAGCCTTGTAAACCGTGCCTAGTCTTGTTTTTTCACACATACACACACGCACAGCACAGGAATGCAGTCACACTTTCACACACATGCACACAGTAACATATGCTTAGAAAAATTGTCAACAGGCTCAACATTTCACAGTTTTGCCTGTCCATATTCCAACACAAAAGCTGTGACAATGTATTTGGGGATCCGTGTCCCTGAGCAGAAAAAGAGAAAATAATGAATCGAGCTCTACAGTGTTTTGCGGGCCACCTCTGTTTCATTTTTTTCCCTTTAAAAAATAAACAGGGAAATCTCTCAGCCCGTGAGCGAGTGTGTGGGTGTGAAAGTTGAAAAGAGAGAGAGAGAAAAGGAAAGACAAAGATAGGGAGGGAAAGGGGAATAGAAAGAGACAAAGAGAGAGGAATCAGAGAGGGAATAGGTGGTATTTAAAATGAAGATGACACATGGGATAGTTTCCATTGCGCCTCAGAAGGCTCTCTTGAGATGGGAGTGACTTAACATTTCACAGTCTCATATGAATCACAGACACACACATACACACTGGTTCATAAGAAAGCCTCATTTGGCTCAGGAGAGACAGAAATGAAGGCGTTCTGTTGAGGTGATAGGAAGGAAATAGAGTCTCACAATGATCAAGGGAACATTTCTCTTCTGTAAATAATGCCACACTTATAGGAGGCTTAGAGAAGTGTGTATTTGTGTGTGTATGCGAGAGAGAGAGATTTAATTTTAACAACTGCAAACTCATTTCATCACAGGAGCTTTTCAGCACATGCTCTTGGTGTTTACTATACTGAGTATGTATGTGTTTGTGCAGCGCTACAGATTTAAAATTCATAGAAATCATCACACCATTCTGTACCTATTTGCTTATTTACTGCCCCCATACATAAAACATCACTGACCCGCTCTTTCCTTCCCTCCTATTTCCCACATCCAATCTAAATTGTACCGAAATGGTGACACACAGATATCACAATGTAAATACAGATTTTAAAGTATCATATTTACTCAACTGAGTTACAGACAGGAGTGGATATTTCCTTGGGCCTTTCTGATTTCATCATGTGCGTTTTGAGCTCATGCCTCAGTTGCATTCAACATTTATGTGAACCATGTTCACCGACATAATTAAAATGGGTTTTTACACTAGCATGTTAACAAGTATGTTTCTTTGGCAGCCATAGTTTGAGAGTGAAATGTTCGACTAATATATAAAAAAAACAAAAAAAGGGCGTTTAGTTATGTTTAACTGTCCACGTACCTTTGGCCATAAAGTATACAGGTTCTTCATTTAAGTACGAACGCAAATATCCGACTGCACATTTCTTTTTATTTTTTAGTTATCATTAATTTAACAATATGCAAAACATCAACCAGAAATGTCTTTCTATTCCCACTGTCACCGTTTCCTCCAAGGTTGCCAGTTTCAACTCACCAATACGCCCTTTCACGACTCTGGATTCAGACAGGTGGACACAACCGCAGCTAACTCGTTCTTTTCATATTTGTGAAAAACTGCAGGTACATTTTTGGTATAATGTGGCCAGTTTATTTGAGCGTTACTATAAAATGTGTTAAAACAGTTTAACCTCGTAAAAAGAAGTCGGCGTGGAACGTTTGTTTCGAATGGAGACGTCGCGCGTGTCAGACAGAAGAAAAACAACGGTGAAAGTTAAGCTTATGTTAGCTAGCTAAAACTAGCAGACCTAACCGTCAACTAAGGGTTGTTCAAAAGTTCGAGGGGTGAAGACAAAAGAAATATGTCGACGTTTGTTTGATAGACGTGTCTTAGAAATGTTCAGCCTTTCGCTCGTTAGGGTGGTTACAAAGCATTAAAGTAACTTTAAGCCAGCTGTGTAACTTTGTTACGATAACTTACCTAGTGTTAACAGCTAACCTTAGCTTCTCCGTTCACTGTTGTCCCTCTCAACTGGCAGCCTTTGGCTAACGGCAATTTATGAGTTTAGCATAAATACACTGTTGGGCTTATAACAGGTAACGTTATTTGCGAAACAGCAAATATTGTAGTCTGTTTTCTACCATGCCCTAGTGTCAAATGAAGGAATGAAATATAGCTCCAGCAAATTTTGGTTATTTTTGTCAAATGTTTGGTCTAACAATGACAGACAAGTAAAAATAGCAACCCCAGTTTTAAAAGCCCATGGTAAAAAGGGTAACGTTGAAGATAATATTTTTTATTCATGTTTCTAGAAGAGATAAACCAGCAAATCCTCCGTTTTGAAGTGCTAGAACCAGAGTACAATTGGCTGAATAAAAAAAGAATTGAACAATCTATATTAAATTTGTATCCAAATATAAGTTCTTTGTTATTTTGTCAGTTGAATTAGTGATAATCCACTAAAGGTTTCAGCTCTATTTAAATGTTATTTTTGTGTCTCCTTGCTATTGAGTGTAGGACCCATGGACTCTGGGCAGCTCTAGAGTTGGCTATGGTTCATTTTGATAGACAGGAAAGATGATTATTAAATATAAGGCACAGGAGTTTACTGTTGTTAAAAACGGACAAACAAAAAATCTAGATTCAGATTTTTTCAAATATTTCTGCAAATAACATCAGATATGTTAATAATTATTGTTTCATCACAGCATCATGATAGTTGAAGGCTACATAGAGTAATAATATAAAAGTGCAAGTTGTTCTGGTAACATTAAAAATAGGAATTTATGGTGCAGTATTAACATGATGCATTACGTTGCTTGTGTAGTTAGAAGCTGCAATAACTTCTTTTTAAAATTTAAATTTTTTTTTTTCAAGGTGGCTTGAAACCATGGCAGTCCAGGAAGCATTTAAATACAGTCCAAGAAGACGTGGAGTTAATTTTCAGTCTCTGCCAGACTTTGAGCCGAGTTCGCCCCTTCATCATCCTCAGGATTATGTGACAGATAATATGCCCCAATATTCTGCTGCCACTGGACCGAGGTAATGAAAGCAGGTCTAACACACGGTATATGATGCAGCAAAGCCACTAATAGAACAACCGGCTTATTGCTAAATTAACATTTGTCTGGAAGTGAGTTGGGTCTCATGATGGGTAAAAAAAATTGTTCAGGGCATTTGTTGAATCTTCGACAAAAGGAAAGACAGACATTCTAACCCTGTCTTTAAACAAGAAAGATGCACTCACTAATCCACTTTCATTAGGCCGGAATAAATCATTTACTTAACTTTAACTTCTAGGCCCACCCTTTAACTCAGGTCAAAGCCTTTTTAATAAAAAGTTGGCAACTATTTCTTTGTCAAAAGCAATTTGGCTTTTGTTTTTTCTGGCTGCTTGTTACTGAAGTTTAAGATCAGGCCAGTGAGGGGGCTGCTGGCGAGGGTGTCCAGTTTAAATTGGGCACATAGTCAGTGCCTGAAGCTCATTAATAACAGCACCCATAGTTACAGGACAGTGGACAACTTACTGCCTGGTTTGGTTTTGACACATCATGTACGTTGTTTGGATCTGCTATGAACCTTTGTCTTAGTCATTCTCTTTTGTTATATTTGCCGTCAAAACTTTATAATATTTGACCAAAGATATCCCTATAGTTTTGGGTTAAAAAGTTTAAGTTAAGATTTTAGTGGAATACCTAAAATGTAAGTACAACAGTGCAGTCTCATTTGTGAATCCACAGGCTATTCCTTCACACTTCTGCTTAAACATTCAGGTAATCGTGAAGCTTGTAATGATGCTTTGCTGTTGAATCCCACCCTCCATCTCAACCCTCTGTCACTGCGTGGCACTGTCACCTAGACGGTGTTTGGACACTGAGAGGAAAACATTGTTGAATATATTATCTGGCTTCTAAATGTTTGGCCAGTGTTGTGTTATTTTGAGGTGAGTAAATGTTTTCCTGTCTCAGGGAAAATCTGTCTGCGCCCAGAGACCGTAACCCAGTGAAAGAGGACTTATTTTCAGAGGGAGGTGACAGACACAGAATGGAGACGGCCTCCATCCAAAAACTCAAAGATAAACATGATTCTGGTGACTTCCTGTTCGGAGATGAGGTAAAAAAAAAATATGGAAAGAGGTCAAATCTGGGTTTCCTTCTACTGCTTACTTAGTTGTTGCATAGGAGTCGCCATATTTGAAATGTGTTGGGTTTAGGTTATTTGATCCCAATATGTGAGTTACTATCTGTCAGACTCAACAGAAAACTTACATGGTACCTTTTGAGAAATGTTCTGCACAGATCACCTACAACTATATGGGAATAAGGAATTGTATTAACCATGTTTGAAAAGCTGACATCAAAGTAATATCTCGACATCTGTGATAATTAGCAGCAGATTACGTGACTAGCATGTACAGCAGTGATTGTCAACGTTATCCAGCTACCTTAAGAGGTTCAAAACCATCTGCAGCATCCTAATCACTAAAGCTGTGAACAACAGAAATGCATTCTCAATGTTTATTTCACACTTTACCTGATCCCTATAAACACGAGTTCCTCATTTTTTACCAGACTGAAATTTTTTCTCAGGAAGAAGACCCAGATGATGACCAAGCCGTCCTCTCTCTTCCTGGTATGTCGCCCAAAGAAAGCATACATTCGGATGAAGAGCTCCTCCTGGATCAGATCAAGGACTTCAAGAATTCAGTTCAGACCACAAACACTGAAGGTGCTGTAGTTATAGTCAGTGTGTGCTGTATGTTCTCACACCACTCTGCCACACTGGTATACTACAATGGTTCACTGTTACAGCTTGCATCCTAGATCATGTTTCTGGTGCCACTGTAGCCTATTAAGAACCGATCCTTCTAATCTAAAAACCTTACTGCTGCTAGTACTGTCACTCCAACTAACCTGTGGCCACTGATGTCAGTCAAGGCTTTTCTTTGTCCTGCTAATTAAGGACAGCTCAAGTCATTACATATCTTTCAACACAGGCTTGAAAAACCTCAACACATCATGCTGTCACTTTCTTAAAACAAAAAAAGCACATTTTGTAAGATGTCTTTTAAAAATGACAGCTTGAGTAGCTCGACAAGGAAAATGTTGTGTTCAAGGTTACTGCTTGGCTAATGCTATATCAAAGATTCATTCATCCCAGGGATATGATACAAGTTGAAGCAGAAGGCAAGGCAACAGATGGACAGCGCTAATGTCAGAAAATGAATTTTTTGTGCTGACATGAAGCTGAATGGAGATTTATTCTTTGACTCTGCCTTTGCATTTAAGTGTACAGTATAATGCAGCACTCCAAACTGCCTACAGTGCATTACAGTTTTATCTGTGCCACTTTACATTTAATCATTTTCAATTCAAACGCATAAAAGTGTTGGAGGTGAGCACAGCTTTTTGTCAGCACTGACGTGGTGATGTCCAAAATGCCTTCTCTCCCTGATCATATATCAGTGTTTTAATGCATCTTTTTTTCCCTCTCCTAGTTTGTCAAACTGACTGGCACAAGAATCACATGGTAGCAATAAGTAGTGAGAAGTTTGACAGCCTCCTGAAGATGTGTCCTAATTTCCAGGCCTGTAAGAGCCACATGGCAACCTTTGTGTTGATAAGAGGTAAGCGCTATAGTTTATATTAATTAATTTCTTATTTCTTTTTAAGAAGATTCAGTTTTTATTTATGTGGGGTTTCTTCAGTAGGTTTGATAAGAAAGACACTTAAGCAGGAAAGATAATGTGGGATGTTTAAAGTCTGTGGCTCTTCTGTGGCTGCTGTCTGTCTCAAGGTCACTGTGTGCTCTGCCTATAAAACAATGCAGACGTTGCTGCTTCATGCAAGGCTTGATGGGATGTATCAAAATAAGGTCTCTCTCCTGTGTGTGATATTTTCAGATTTTTTTTGCAAAAATGGTAAAATACAGTTTTGTAGATAATTGAATACATTTCATTTTGACCTCGTATTGACGCATGTTGCTTAATTCTCCGATTGTACCATCACTGCATTTATCACTGTGCTTTCCATTTTCAACAAGGATTTTGACATTTAAATGCTGCAGAGCAGTTATTTATCAAGGGGGACCTGTCTATTGATAATGACCTGTGGGTTCTTTCAGTCACAAGCACATGCTTTGAATGGAGACCGATGAGTCATTTTATGGTTAAATGACCTTCACACATTATTCTTCAAATAAGTCATATCTCAGTGAGTCATGCTACCAACAAAAGCGAAAAAAGTTACTATTCAATTTAAAAGAAATGAGGTTTTTTTCTCCCTAGATGTGTTGGATACAGCGGGTCGTCCATGTGAGCAGTACACAGCGGTGGCGTTGGGAGCTGGCCGTTCAAGCTGCAGCAAGTGGCTCTGCTACAATGGTACGATGGTCCATGACTGCCACGCCATCATCATCGCCAGACGAGCTCTCCTAAGGTACAAACCACTAGAGCCCGACCATTATTGGATTTTTCGGGCCGATTCAGATATTAGGAAGTAAAAAAATTCCGATAGTGATATATCGGCCGATAAATTCACATATGTTCAAAATGTATCTGAAATTAAAATATTAATGTTTCTGTAGCAACTTTAATAGCAGCAAAATAAAATATCAAATGAAATAGAAGTGAGTATAACACAAAAACACACAGAAGTAGGAACAAAAAAGATTTTCTTGTTTTTCCCACCTTCACACAGTGCTGCTGAAGATAAAAGTCACTTAACACAGACCAGCTCATTTGACTGATACTGTTAATAATCGTAATGAAAGGCTTAATGAGCAGGATTTTCCATATTAAATATTCACTCTTAATCAACATCATAATCCAGGAGAAGTATGAGCTGGTGTCTGTATTTGCAGAGGATCTGCCCTTCGTCTGTGTTTCTATTCTTATTATTCTGCTCTGTTTGGGGCATTTTGGACGATCTATGGACTGTCTATCGCGGGGCAGAGGTCTGGAACTCAGCCAACAGTCCACAGGTCAGGACTCAATCAAAACGTAACATGACGGTGACATGGTTATCTCTGTGCTCTGCTCTCTGTCTGTCTGTAGCACAGTAACATTGTAACTTTAACATCTTTATGAGACGCGAAAGGGACTTCACAAAACGTCTTCATTTGCCGTTCTGTGAATGAGAACAGTCCGCGCGTGCGTGTGTCTCACTGCTGTAAGGAGCTGCAGGTGTGCTGAGGGCGGAGTAGACAGATGCACACACCTGACAGCAGCGCGTCTATGGCTTATTAAAACAAAATCCTGTTTCTTCCTGTGGGGTTGTATGGAGGTATAGATGTGTAAGCTTGTTGTTTAGAGCGTAACCGCTGTGAAACTAGCAGACAATAACGCTTAAAGCTCCTGTACCTTCGTTACTATCAAACTTAAAACTAACTGAGAGCCAGACTGTACACACGGGATCTCGTCTGCGCAGTTTAGATGCGCAGAGGGTAGAAACAGCGGTGCTCTGAAAGCAAGCTTTCTTTGGCTGATTACTGTGATTAACATGAGTTTGTTGTTCACAATGTTTCGTTCCGTATGGGAAAGATAATGCTTCCCTTCGCTGTGTGTGCTGCTCTGCTCAGCTGTGACGCGAACTCTGGCAGCGATAGGAACGTCCTCATTTCCCACCATGCCTGCCGCCTAGTGCTGACTGAGTAGTTTAAGTTGTTAAGTTTGCTATTTATGTTCCAAAATGCAAAAAAATATTTTATTATATTATAATATATTATAGTGTTTTTAATGTGTCTGATTAGAACATATCGTTTAACCATGAGTGAGGTGGCTGTTTCATTTCTTGACTTAAGCTGTATTTTGTTTTGAGGATTGAGATCCTGGCTCTCATGCTATCAAACTTATCACTACGCCCTCTGTTTGTCAGGAGGTGTAATGACTTTTTCCCACAGTGCTGCTAAAATTAAAGTAATTTATATCGGAGAATATCGGAGGACATATACGCCGGTACTGATATATCTGCGAAGTGCGAATATCGGCCGATAAAATCGGTAATTGGCAATCGGTCGGGCTCTACAAACCACCCTTATGATTCCACCATGGACCAAAAACCACCTCCTACAAATTGCAATCAGATTTTGGTAGTACGAGTTTAAGTAAAGTCCAGTTTACTAGTTTATTAAATCTTAACTTAAAATGTTTTTTTCTTATAAAATGTATATAATGCTTTTTTTATTACTGATAATAATGGTGAAGTTGTGACATGTGTTTTCACTTTTGAGCAGGCTGCCTAGATAAGCAGCTCGCTCTACTGTAACACAGCTCTTGTGCTTTGCTGCTCAAAGTGAGACTGTTTTTTTTTTCTGGCTTGTGTTCAGGTTTTTGTACAAACAGCTTCTGCTGTTCTTTGATGCCGATCCAAAGGCCAAGGAGAACTGCATTTTCGAGAGCAGTGCAGACAGCCACCAGCTTCAGCTCAAACCTGGGATCAGTCTGCATCTCTACACCAATCAGTGTCCTGAAGGAACATCTAAGAACTTCTACTTCAAGTACAGCAGGCTTCTTTTGAGTGTTTTAACATCTGTATTGTCCTGTGTGCTCTGTAGAAAGCAGTATTTTGCAGTGTGTATGTGGCATTATAAAAACAAGATTTTTTTTTCACTTAGCAGATTTGACTTCAGAGGATCCTACAAAGTTATATAACACTTAATTTTTTTAATATCTTATAATAAAGTAGAGCTGGTGTTGTTGTTTTTCACTCCACATCAGATGTAGGATGATACTTGTTGCCAAAGACTTTAGACAAACTTTGGAACAATTATTTTCTCCAGGTCTGACACCACAGAACTGAACCACTTCCTGATATCCCAAACCCTGAGCATCATCATAAAATCTTTTCAATGTCTGCTCTATAGTAGAGTAAATCAGAACTACTATCCTGCGTAACAGTGGATATGAATATATAACACTGTGTCCTCTTTAGGGGTCCTGCGAACAGCACCTGGGCAGCCATGAAGCTGCAGTATCACGCCAAAGGATTGCTGGTCCCCGTAGCCTACCTGGAACCGAGTCTGTGGGGGGCCAAAGTCTGCTGCATGTCCGGCACTGACAAACTGTGTCGTTGGACTGTCACTGGGATTCAGGGTGCATTACTGACCCACTTCATCCAGCCGCTCTACATCACCAGCGTGGTGCTAGGTAAAGCGCCTTTAAACATTAATTTAACATTTTGGAAATGACACACATCTGTAAGCTAGGCATGAAGCTACAGCCTGCAGCTTTCTGCTCTTAGCCAAGAAATAGTCCAGCAAATAAGTCCCTGCGTAACCATTTGTTGATTTTACACTTGTTTTTTATTTATAGATGAAACAAATGAGATACAACATGGTGGCTTGAGAGGAGCTGGAAGGCAGATTTTGTTGCCTTTGGACAGAGCCGGACTGTTTACCCCTGTATTTGTGCTAAATTAAGCAATTTGGCTTCTGACTGTATCTTCATAATGCAAAGAAGCGACAGCGAATTCAGTTTTCTCTACCAAATCTCCAAATGTAACCAAATAAAAATGTCAAACTACTCCGTTAATTCCAATTGGAACTCATATTTAAGTTAGCTTAGGGTAGGGTAGTGCACATTTTGGCTCCAGCACAATGTTTACACAGTACAGCCTGATATTTTATATTCCAGGTGGCATAATACACTTGAGTTCTGACCCTGTGATAGGAGGGGTCCGTTACAGGCAGCTACATCTTACACAAATGAATTTCTTTTTTCTGTGTCTATGTACGTTGTTTTTGAAGAGCCAATAGAGTTTGTTCTGTTGATTTAGGGGGCCAGAAGGTCTTTAATGACGAAGTGTCTGATATCACCAACAAGCGACTGGGTGATGAAATTAAGGACTTTCTGCCACCATCCTACAAACAACACAACATCCACTTTCTCTGTGGGGATTATGTGGGGCCCGCTGTGTCATCCCCGTGGCGTGACGATCTCAGCATCAACTGGTGCCTCGGAGACAAGGATATCGAAGTTCTAAACAGCAGCAATGGCTTCATCATCGATGGGTAAGTAGCAGATGAATTGTACTGGGAATAATCATCTACACACTGCCTTTTCACGACAAAGTGAATTAAATGTCCTGTAACATGTGCCTGCATCCAAAATTGTATGCTGTCCTCTCCTCCTCTTGCAAAGAGACATGACCTGACTAAAGCCTACCTCATACACACCCCTTTAGCCACTTACAGGGATAGAGTGGTACTGCTGGAAGAGCTTGATGCAGTTTGCTTGTTTGACAGTCTCAGCGAGGCCTGAGGCTCCTGCCATCTCCCGGCTTTGGAGCTGCGGACAACTGCTGATGTCCGGTAGCTAGAGTATGACACAGACAAGGCTCTCACTGGAGGCTGTGTTGTCCTTGAGCAGAGATTACATCCAAAAATAGATTTCAGATCCTGCTTTGTGCTTGCAGTGTTGCTGCATATTTCAGCTCTTGCACTGCAGCCTGAACCATCACTTTTAGGCAACATTGTGATTTGTGAGGATGAGCTCTGCAACACAATCTAAATAGACTGTGAATAGACGAAGGAAAAAGGCTCCAGAATAAGAAAAAGAACAGAATAAGGGCAAGGATACGGGACCTAATATGTGCAGGGGGAGCTGAGAAGGAATTAAAAGGATGGCAAGAGCACCTACTGAAAAAAACCTCCCAAATTATAGAGTGAAAACAAAAAGACACGCTGCTTGTGTCACATGAGACGCCTTTAATTTAGAGATGTAGAAGTAGCATGCCAATTATTCCTAGCTTCCTTTTGTTATGGTTTTCACCACTGGAGCAATTAATTGTTTCCTGGAGACCCTGGCTTGCACCCAAATCTATTGAATTCTGCCCAGAAAAAATCCATTATATTTGGAATGTATTGGTAATGAAAACCACAGACTTTTTGTGTGGGATGATGGATATTATGGACCGGAGACTTTGTAGTGGCCTATGAACAGACCCCATACCAAAGCCATCTGTTAGTGTCTGTCTTTATAAATGCTGTCATACTTACTACCACCCCCAAACTCTGTCTTTATTGACTGCACTGGGGTTCTCACCACTTGTCTGCCTCCCCGGCTTCAGCTCCGGGGGTTTCCCCAGACAGTTTTTTAGCAGCGGAGATAAGTGCATTCTTTGGAAAAACCTTCTCATTCAGCCAAACCACACTTAAAATTATAGCTGCAGCAGAATTATCTCGCCAAACACATTTTAATGTTTAGCACAGCTGACCCCTGAAGCAGAGAATGCATCCTCCAGTTCACTATGTTACATGCATTCAGTATATTAATAAGTCTCACTACACCCAGTGTTACTTGAAGAATGAGGGTTTGGTTAATAGTTGGACGTCATCCATCATCAAACAGATTGCTGTTCTAACATATGCAATAGTAGTCACGGCAGAGTTATCTGAGTAATTATTTTCACAGTACCATGTGGATGTCCTCGCCAGGCTGACCCCACTTAAACATGCGTTCAGACCTCCAGAGGCCAAGGCTAACTTACGACCAACTTCCCTAGCACTCCTTTCCTTTTTCAGGTCAATCTTGCCCCCCGTCTGAGCCTGCTGTGGTCATTTTCCCCGGAGTCAGAGTCCTTGTCGGAGCCACTGTAAATCACCTTGTATAACCTGTTGTCAAACTAGCCTCCATCTGCACCGGAGGCTGTGTTCTGGCCATGTTCTCTGGGAGGCTGCAGAGTGCCTCCTCGCTCTGTTCTTTGATTCCGTTGACTGTTGACAAGGCTTCAGATCTGTTGCTCATTCCTTTTAAATACTACTGCTCCCCAGCAATCCCCACAGGTCCTCCACAGTTGTGTTTTTGGACTGCAGTTGAGGCCTAATCCCAGAAACAAACTGTACGAATGCCATTTCTTCCAATGAACTTGTCTTCAATCTAAAAGTGTATAAGGTGATGACAGGTCCTTGCACAAGCTCGGAGGATGACGTATGGCTTCGTCTTTAGTCATACATCATCATTCTATTTCAGCTTAAACAGCTTAAAGTTTTAAACTATTATCCCCAAATTCAGGTACCTTACAACATATCTTATGAACAGTAAGGCCTATCAGCATTTTCAGGTAATAGAAACGCCAATTTTCCTTGAGTGACTTAAGCAGAAGTCATTAAGTGTAGTGGAGACAGGAACATGTTTTACATTTACAACTTTTTGTCATATAAGCAGATCCTTGAAGGGGCATCACCCACCTCTCGCTGCTGCTAGCTAACTGGCTAGCTTTTTGTGGTGTATTGCTGGGGGAGTGTGTTTGTTACAAACTACAAAGCAAGACTTCAGTGGACAAGGAGATGCCGTTATTTCACTGGACTGTTAACTCTCATTTTGTTGTCTGTATCACAGAAGACCATAATTGCTCTTTGGATGTTTTGTTATCCTATATTGTTGCTGGGTTTCATATAAGAGAGCAAAAGAAGGCAGCAAACAGATTTATGTTGGATAACATTTGATGTTCACAGTGCAGGATTGGTAAGCAAAAAAACATGCCCTGCAAACATTACAAAGGTTGGATATAGATTTTGCAAATCAGTGTAAGCGTGGTGAACGTTAAAGGAAAAAAATGTATGTTTAACAAAAGTTTACCTTGAATATTATATACTCTTACATTTTAAATGCACTTATATATAATGTGTATTTATAAGATAATTGATGCGTGTCACTGGATTAATATTTATATCGTTTCTTATTTCCCAGCTCTCCGTCTGGGAGCGGGCCGGGCTTCTCCAGCAGACTTTGTAAGAGAGCCCTCTACAGTTATTTCCTCCGAGTTGCACGGATCGGCGGGCATAGCTATCTGCTGGATCTCCCCACCTACCACAGCGTCAAGGTGCGTATCAGCTGCAGAAGGTAACATGAATGCCCAGCGCTCAATGCAGTGCAATGAAAATATCAAGTGTGGTTGTTTGAATGTAATCTGTAATCTGATCATGCTTAAAGAGCAGCTCCAGTCATGTTTCAACACAAAAAAATGCACTGCCTGAAATAATAAATAGTGTCTGATATGTTTTATTCTGCAGAATGCATTTAATTACCTTGTAAAAATCCTTCTCCGTCTCCCTCTTTAAAAACTCCTGAATCTGCATAGTCCCCGCCCACTATGTACTATAATTGCTTTTCTAACTAAATTTAGACCCTGGTTCCTGCTGTTGAAACGCACAGAGTTCCTGAAAAGGTTCCTAGTTCCTGGGGAAAATTTCTGCTGTCGAAAAGCACCCTAAGATTCTCAAAACACGTCTCTGCCAGCGTTTAGTGGCAACTAGTTGAAACTTAGCTAGCTTGGAATTTAGTAATTAGTAGTAGTAATGTTAACGTTAGTATTCAGTAGTGAGTTTGCAAAAATTACGATGAAGGCTACAGCTGGCTCGTGCATGTTGTTCAGCCTGTCCTTGGTACACTGCAGTTTAAAAGCAGACAGGCCCAGCCATGGAGATGATGCAGTCCCTGATATGTCTTGTAGCACATGAAAAACACCACACGGAGATGTTTACAAGGTTAAACACTTGATTTTCACTGGAGGGGGGCTTTAAGTGAACTGTGTTTTAATAAAGTTTACAGTTGTAAATGGTTTTCTGTCTCATAGGTTGAAGCTGTGGTCTACCAGACCGTCAAAGATGTGATCAAGCAACAGTTTCTGAGAAACCATGCAGGTCCCTGGAATTCCAAAAAGCTGGTGGACTGCTTTAGCACTTGAATGTGCTCCCAGTAACGAAACCAGTCGAAGTTTGTCAAAGTTCCTCTTGACATTTGTTTACAGTGTTTCTGTGCACTTAATATATTTAACAGTGATTTTAGTTTGGCTTTACAAAAAACATTTTTGTTTTCAGTTTGTGTAGGAGTTTGAGAAAAATAAAAGCGACCCTACTGTTTGCAACAGTGAAGTAGTCCGTTTGAAAGTGCTGTGGGTGGAAAAATATTGGTTAAAGGTGGACTTTTTTTTTCACCCTGTCAAGTAAAATGGAGCAAAATGATCGCCCTTTGTTCTGCAGCCAAAGGTTCTTACTGATTAACAACAATGCATCTTGTTTTGATTACCGAAACAATAATGCAACCAGTCATTGGCGTCGAGAGGGCATCAGGAACATACTGATTCTGTGCTTTACCATTCAGTTTCATTTACTGTTCATACATGTTACTTTCTCAGATTGTACTTGTATTACTGTCTTCTGATTGTTCTAGTCCAGGGGTCTCCAACTGCTACTAAGAGCTACTTTGTAAAAATGAAAGTGGCCAAGAGCTACTTGCATTACATCGCTGTAATTGTTAGTGGCGCCCCATGTTGGTTCCTTTGTCGACTGAAATGTTGGTACCACAGATGAGGCACACACACTTGTCCTTCCATTGGTGAATAAAAACTTGTGGAAAGTTTTCTGCTTTTTCTTGGCGTGGCCACGAAATTCATTGTCCATCATTAATCTGGCTAAACAGGCTAATAGCACCAAAGTCATTTACAGCTGGATCACTGTTCAACTAGCGTACAGCATAACTGACTCGACCTGTCAATGGAGGTTGCTGCAACATTGCTGTGATCGGTTAGGTTCAGACTTTGACAAACTTGCTAGGGGCATCATTGTCTGTTATTGACAGCTGATAGGCCTATCCTATAATGTTGTATTGGAGGGGGTGGGACATCTGTGTATTTGATTGTATTTGAAGAGGCTTTCAAGGTGCATTTATTGTCAGATTTTTTGTGCAGTGTCTGTGCACCTCTTGGCGAGCTTCTAAAATCCAGGCTACCTGTTGGAGACCCCTGTTCTTGTCAATAACATGGACGTTCAAGGTTTCATCTCCTGTATGAATCTTCTCTCAATATCACTGAAATAGGTTTAACTCTTGGTGGGTTTAATTTCTAGGTGACTATTAAATACAGGGTGAGAGCTCTCCACATTTTACTGTTGATGTATAATTAAAAACATGAAACAGAAACTGGAAATTAATATGCTACAATATTTCTTGTTAAGAATTTCAGATCTTTTTGTTTTCTGTGTTAATGTTACAGTTCACACATTTATGTTTTTACCTAATATACTTCATATGAGTTTATTAGTTTGTGAAATCCACCAACTATGAGTCAAAAACTGACCGCCAACCTCTGCTGGTCTAAAAATAGAAATAGGAAAGTTTACAGAACTAGTAGCTGTTGCCAGCCTTCTGTTCTGATGGTTTGCATTACATCGTGCAGATGTTTTATATGATACAGTAAATGTAAAAACACTGTTAGACTTTATGAGGAGAATTTCATGCAGCATGGACGTCAGTTCTGTCTCTGCGATGCTGCAGATCAAACCCAAACAAACCAAGTGGTATATTTAAGTATGTATGTTTAGTGACTATTTTGGACCGTCACATGTTTATCACCACACAGGTGTCAGAATCTACACAAGCGAGATAGCAGTCACACTCGGAGATGGTGTGCTAATCATCTCATGAAGTGATTAAAGAAGGATTGTACAATATTTTCTTAAGCTGCCGTTCACATTTTCTTACAGCAATCAAGTGAAGAAGGAGTAGAGGGAGGCTTCAATTTAAAATTTTTATTATAATTTTTTCATGCAAACTGTGTGGTACCATGGTTCATTGTCACCATGGCTCCACTCACCAGTTGCTTGGCAACCAACTCCTCCTTGGAACTGATGCAACTACTCATGTCTTCATAATTGCCGGCTCTTTTTCAATATTTAGCTAAAACAAATGACAATAGAATTGGATGATAAAATAATCTAATGACGCTGGCATACAACGGTGCTGCACAGTTACTATAAGCTCTACCCTGCATCTGTTACATATTGCCGAGGCTTTAAAGAAGCACAGTGTTTGCTAAAGCTGCTGTTTCAGTTTGAAAGCGCTTTGTGAGGGTTTCCTGGATGTGTGTTTTGAAATGCATATGTCGTGCATGTGGTTTATCTTTGTTCTTGCTGTAGCAGGTGATTCCTCCAGCCAGGTGTCGGGTTCATCCCCCGCTGGTGAGGCGCAGCTCCTGTACCTGAGGGGCTCCTCTGGGCTCGAGGGATAGCCAGGGAATTCACGAAAAAGCCTGCAAGATAATTAAACATCTGAGAACAATTTAGAGGTGTGAAAACCAGACATTTAGCATACGTGTGCCTGGGAGGTGGGGTTAAAATTAAATTGAACTGTCAGGTGGTGAGAGAAACCTTTAAGAAACCACAGTAATGTCCTTTTAGTTGTGTTTAAAGCTGCTTAATTACAAAGGCTTTCATGTAATTATTTAATGTCAGAGCAGTCTCATTAATGTATGCAGTGACCTTCACTGTGATGCTTGCAGCAGAGGGACTGTGATGTCTGACTAAACCTGTGATCATCCTCATCTCGTATGAAAGAGGCTGAATCTTAAGAGGAATTATAACTTTAAATTGTGACCTTAAATGTCGAACAATAGAAGAGGATTAAGGGATTCAGTACAAGTTTAATGTCAACAGAAGATACATCAGTGATGACATGAACTCCCTGAAACGTTTTGTGTAACTCGTTAAGGAATAAAATGGAAGCCTTTTATTGTCTCATTGAGACTTAGTATTGCGTGATATATACGAAGAGTTCTGACTGTAGATAGGATGTGAGCTGCTTTGGAGTGCGTTGTTTCCTCACCCAGGTTTGGCCTCTTGCAGGACGACTCTCTCTGGCTGGAGTCGGAGGAAGCTGACGTGCTGTCTGTGGAGCTGGACTTGACCGAGCGGACCGATGGCACAGAGGCTCTTGGAGGATTAGATTTGGGTTTGGCCACGACGCCTACTGATGCCGAGTTGCTCCACTCTGAAAGACAACACCAAACAGGTAATTGAGGGGGGGACCCTTTGTATCGTTCTTTGTAAGGAATTAACCTCAGGAGGAAACCTCTTTTTCTCTTACTTTCACAACATAGTGACAACACAAACCAAAACACAAATGGACAGACACAACTGTGACATAGAAGCACTGCATGGTACAGCTCGACTCCACTCAACTTGCTTTGAACCTTTTGTGTTTTTTGGCAATTAATTGGTCAGAGAGGAACGTCATTAGTGCAACACAGGACCCCTGCATAACGCTGTGTTTCTGTTATGTTAAAGCTACTCACACAGGTGGTACAAAAGCATTTTACAGACTACTAAGAGGCCTGTCTGCAGTTAGGTTGGAGGGTACAATCAGTTTTAAGGAAATAGTTAAAGGGGACATATTTTAGCTGTGCAATTGTCTATTATTCTAACGTGTTTTTGAATCACGTTGGTAAAGCTTGTTTAAAAGTTGTTTACATGTTTTAATTTTTCAGAGCCTCTCCTTCCTCCTGAAACAAACAAGCTGTTTTGCCTTTGGGGTGGGAAAGAGAGTATTTGGAGTGACCGTGTAGCTCCTCCCCCACGTGGGAACGCACGCGAGAGCAAGAGTGGCTACACTGCTGCACTGTCGCTCCAAAGTTGTAGAAAACATGGCTGCTCTAGGACCGGTTATTCAGCCTTATATGTACGAGCCAGAAACAGGAAGTATCGGAGTGGTAAGCTGAAATCTTGACAATGACTTGATTACAAGTTAGTGCGAGAAAGCAGCCTGAGGGGAATGACGGTGAATGACGATTGGTTGATTTCAGCGAAAGCAAGGTTCTACGTAGAAACCTGCAACTGTTCTGAACGGCCCATTTCAGAGGAGACCTTTTTAAACATTCTGGTAAAACACGGAATTATGCAGTTTTCACTTTTTCACTGTGAACAATAAACACCCCAAAATAAGAGAATATCACTTCAAAAGATATGGCCCCTTTAAAGTATGAGTAAAAGTTTCGAGTCGAGCTGATCCCGTACTGTGTGGAAAAAGGCTTCAGGCAGCATCTTAGGTTTCATTAAAACTAAATTGAGTGACTTGATGAGGTCACATCGTGCTACGTCTGGCTGTCGTACCGGAGTGCTCTTCAAGTCTGAAACGTCCAAAGCAGAGATGAATCCTCCACTGCCTCCTGACATTCTCCTTCATCAGACAGTGGAAGAGGAAGATGAAAAGTCCTGGAACATAAACAGAGCTGAGATAAGGTCGTGAACTTTGTAGGATAAGACCGGTTCTTGCTTGGTAGCTCTTTTGTTTTTAATTTGCACTTGAGCAAGGCATTTCTCCTCTAGAAGTAGAGAGTGGAGCGCTTCTGTTGCATCACTCTGAGATGAAAAAGAAAGGCCAGCCGAGGTAAAGGCAGTTGAGAAATAGTTGCATCATTCAGCCTCTGTTTGATTTTTTTCTTCTTATCTGCAAATTTTGTTGGTTTCTTTTGAACTGGGAGCGTGGATTGGGATGTTGAGGAAAACTCCATGTATGGTTGGCAAACGTCTTATTCTTCCTTTTTTATTTACTGGTATATCACCTGTGCATGCAACAAACCTTTTCATAGGAATAGTTCATATAAGCACAAACAATTACCTTGCAGGGAATTGAGTCCAGAGAAAAGGTACAGCAGAACTATTCTGGCTGGTCCCCAGGTAAAGAAACCAACAGTCCACGTTAGTCCAAGTAACAAGGTGAGACTGGCAACTCCCTTTAAGTCATGCATCAGTCCGCTGCGGGTCCCAGCCGGGCTGTTGGTTTGCATGTGGCGAATCTGGATCAGAACCACCACAAAAACCTAAATGGAGATTTAAGAAAGGTTGAGGGAAGTTCAGTTAGAGGAAAATATTACTGGGATTAAAGATAACTAGGACAGGCCCTCACATGGGAGGTTTATTCAGAGTCATGCCAAGCCAAAAAGTCCACAATGAAATCATCATATTTCAAGATGTACAGTATACACTATTGTGCCTACACATTTACCAGTAAAATAAACATAAGCCAGTGTTTTTGTAGTTTAAAACTTCGTTCAAATTATTTACCGCAATGTTGAAGAGAAAGATTAGTGCAGCATAGGCGACCACAGACACATAAAATGTCACGTCGTCCTGAAGCCAACAGCTGAGGGAACAGGAAGAAAAGAGGGAGTTAGTCAGAGGGAAAAGAAGTGATTGTAGGAGGAGAGGGGAGATTCAGTGGTCATTGTGGTCCCAGCAAATACACATTCTGTGGCAGGTGTTGCAGTTTCAGATACTTAAATGAAAGATGGTTGCGCTTGCAGTCGCCCTGACTCAAATTGAAGCCCCTGTGACTTGGAAAATGAACCAAAAGCTCACAAGTTGTCAGAGTTGTCCAATGGCTCGAGGCTAGGCTGAGCATCAGTGTAGAGGTGACTGCCGTACGCCTCTCTGTTCACAATGAGCACCAGAATGCAGATCGCCAGAGGGAGCCCTGAAGGGACAGATTATATACTTTTATAGTATGTTATAGCCTTAAAAATTAAAACTTGTTTTAAATGGACATTCCTTCAGAAACTCTCTGAAAGGTAGTTAGTTGAACAGACACTCACCCCATCCCAGAGCACAGAACTTGAGAATGTAAGACGGTACGTAGACGTTGAAGACTTTCACGAGCGCAAAGTACATGTTAACGGCCTCTAATCCCATCCAGGTGAATGACGCCAGGAGGAAGTAGTGCAGCATGGATGCTGCAGCCACGCAGAGGCCATATATACCCCAGGAGGACAACCAGGAGTTGACGAGAAACACCAGGTTCAAGCCCAGCAGCGCCAGGGAGAGGTTGATGAGGATCTGAGACGGGTAGTCTCGACGGAGCTTCCTGGGGAAATAAGAGATCGGGGAGGAAGACGAACGGTAAGAGAGCATTAAATAATTATAATAAGGTGGGAAATATTTATAAAATAACATCTCGGTGGTTAAGGTCTCACTCAAAAGCTGTGTAAGTGAGAACAGTGATTCCCAAGAACAATGATGAGACTCCACATCCAACGTAGGTGATAATGGTCAGGATCTGCTCATTTACTGGGTCCAACGGGGTCCTGGAGGCATCCTAGAAACACACACACAGATATGTAAGCATAAGTGCCACAAATTACTCACAAAGACACAGATTGTAAGTCACGTACAGTTATATCTGTAACTGCTCTTGTCCCTATGACCTCTACTATCTAAGTCCAAACCTTTAGCACTAGGTGAATCTGCAGCCCTACAATTTCAGAGTGCAATTCACCCTCTCCACTTAAACTACCGCCAAGATTTACTTTTGTCCGGTCCTCTTCTCTGTCTTATTCTCTTTTATGCTTCTCTGTCAAGGTCCCTCTCATTTTCTTTGCCTCTGCCGTGATGTCCATTCTCACAATACTAAACCTTCAGGGCTTACAGCGAGAAAGACGCGTCATAGGCAAAACAGACTTCTTACGGGGGATCGTACCCACTCAAGCTACGTCACATGAAACAAGAAGAGATATTTGCAGGATGGCGGGGGAATAAAAGAGGAACAATTCTCCCTCTGACAAATCAGAAAAGATGTTGAAGCTGTTATAATTGTGTTGTAAAATACAGACATAAGATTGCTTTTATTGGGCCACACAGCTGAAGTGAACACCCTGATACTTTTAGCAGTTATTACATACACCGATCAGCCACAACGTTGACAGGTAAAGTGAATAACATTGTTTATCTTGTTACAATGGCCCCTGTCAGTGGGCGGGATATGTTAAACAGCAAGCGAACATTTTATCCTTGAAGGTGATGTGTTGGAAGCAGGAAAAATGGGTAAGCGTGAAGATGTGAGCGACTTTGACAAAGGGCCAAATTGTGATGGCTAGACGACTGGGTCAGCACATCTCCAAAACTGCAGCTCTTGTGGGGTGTTCCCGCTCTGCAGGGGTCAGGACCTACCAAAAGTGGTCCAGGGAAAGAAAACCAGTGAACCGCTGACAGCGTCATGGGCGGCCGTGGCTTATTGAAAACAAGTCTGATACATAGAGGCCCCGCCTCGCAACTTAGAAGGCTTAAAGGATCTACTGATGTCTTGGTGCCGGATACCACTGCACACCTTCAGAGGTCTAGTGGAGTCCAGATTGACGGGTCAGGGCTGTTTTGGTGGCGAAAGGGGGACCTACAATATTAGGCAGGTGGTCATAATGTTATGGCTGATCGGTGTATAGAACAATGCAAGTTTGGCTTTCACGACACACAAATGATTTGTTACATTATGTGATTATTTAAAAGCAATATATTCAATATCAGATTAGATTAAAATGTGAGTTTCCTTCAATTACTTTACACAATCTAGTCTATAATAAAGAATAAGTGCCAAACTCAGTGACTGTTTATGGTCAAACTTTGTTAAAGATTAGTTTTTTAGACGTTGTGCATCGAGCGCCCTCTGCTGGTAAAACCTGAGTTTAACAGCTTTCCTTTGTCTGGAACCTCCTTGCTTTTACAACTACCAATAATACTGTTAGTAGCACTGCCACTACTATTACATATAACATTTAACATAACATATAGCATTTAAATGTGCCGTTGTCCCTCTGCAAACATGCGGCGCATACCAGAAGAACTCCAAAGTGTGTGAGATGATCACACAGGCATGTCGTGTATTCTGAGCTGCTGTTGTGTTTCCTGCAGCCGTAGTCGTCCCAGCCTCCGTGTCCGTCTACATGACGACACATTAATCGCATTCATTCAGAATCACACAGTTCATCCAGCATTAATAAAACAATGAAAGAGTACTGAGCATTTAAATCAGGACCTACTGTTTTTATTGAAGTTCCAGTACACACACTGGACGTCCTTGTGAAGCTTTATCATGAAATTTAAATGCTTTTGTTATTAAAGGGAATTACAAACTCATTCATTCATTGTATTGCAGCAGTGTAAGCATCATGATCTATATCTATACAGGACAGCTGATCCTACGGTATTGGGTATTAGATGTTGGAGTGTAACTTTCACATCTTCGTCCAGGTCTTTGATTGGAGAGCTGGCATTGGTCACACTTGCTGACACCACGAACGTGTTGAGGATCGCCCCCTTTTGGCTGGTCTGGAAATAAAACTGTTTAATATGACATATTCATGTTTCTAATAGACTCTCACATTTTTCCTCTACGTAATATACCTTGAAGAGCATCGGGATGCCAAAGAACTGAAACGTAACCCTCGGTGGGCTCTGGTTGGAGCTGTGCTGTGGGAAGCTGTGCTGCAGGACAGACGGCAGGGAGATGAAAGCCACGGTGCCGTTTAAGGGATACCTGTTGATGAAAATCTAAAACACAGAGACATTATTAACTCAGATGCTTTGATTAACAGTAACACACAAAGATTCTCCAGATTCAGAGCTGAGCGGACTGTCTGTGTCTAGATTATGAGTGAAAAGGTTGGAACAAAAGAGTTTAGAAGTGAATGACATTACTTGTTTAAGTGCACATAAACTTACAAAATCCAAATATTGTTCAAACTTAGGAAAGATTTTTCAAAAGACATAAATATTACACGTGTATCAAAGAAATGCTTAAAGTCGAGGTGAAATGAAAAATGTCATTTTAATCCTTTTAGATCACATCCCCGCTAATATTGTGCATCTATTTAACAATATAGGCCAAAAAAATTTAGAAAATCCATTTCTTCGTCTTCTTATATCAAAATCTGATTATTTTTTTCTCCCAGTAAAACAAAATTTCATGCGTGCTTACGTAAGTTAGCACCAAACAATTTCAACCAATCAATCTGCAACATTTAGCGGCAGAGCACCAAGAACGCTCGGTCAGTTAGCTACTGTGCTGTGGAGAACGTCTGTCTACACCCACTTCTCAACGATCAAATCCCTCTAATGATATGTCCCGCCTGCACGTCCTGTTTCACTCAGAAATACGTCACGATACGGAAGCTAGATACTTTTGAAATGCCGTTTCATCTCGAGTTTAAGAAATCCATAATACAGCTCCTGCTCCAAATGTTCCCTGAGTCAGCATCTCTCTCTACATGTCATGGCCAGCCCAATCCAGATGTGAACCCCATTGAAAACCTCCTGAATGTGATTCGAACAAAGAATAGCTGGCTGAATTTATACGCCAAGGGTGGCATAACGTCAGCAAACAGCAATGTGAAAGACTGTTGGAGAGCATGCCAACATGCATTAAAGCTGTAATTTAAAAGCAGGTTATTCCACCAAATATTGGTTCCTGAACTATTCCTAAGTTAAAACATTAGTATTCTGTTGTTTACACATGAATATGAAATTGTTTTCTTTGCATTATTCTAGGGATGCACGATATTACCGGCACGTTATCGCTATCGGCTGATATTGGCTTAAAATGAACTATCGGATATCGCTCAACACGCCGATATCCGCCGATATAATTAACCGATAAAATAATGGGCTGCTGCATACTTGATTAAATGCCCGACCTCGGCGCAATGTCCCCGGCGCGAAGAAGACCTGCGCGGCGCAGCGTGATGACGGCACGTGTGTCTACCTGCAGCATGAGAGAGTTAGAAGCCAAAATGTCCGTGGTGTGGAAGTTTTTCAAAGTGTCCGAAATAGATCGCAAAACTGCTATTTGCAATGACTGCTCAGCTTCGGTGATGCGAGGAGGAGCCAAGGCAAAGTCTTTCAACACTACAAACTTGATTAACCATCTCAAGACCCGTCACCCCGACCGTTGTAACAAATGTGATAAGAGTATCACCATTATACTGTACGCTAATTCCAATGCAGAAGAGAGTTGATGATCTCTGCAATTAGGTGTGCGGGAAAAAATATCGGTATCGGTATCGGTAATCGGCTAAATGAGTTGTAAAATATCGGCATATTGGATATTGGCAAAAAATCTAATATCGTGCATCCTTACATTATTCAACGTCTGAAAAACACCTTTTTTGCATCTTTTTATCTATCTCTAACCAGTCGTAATTTTCTGCAAATAAAAGACCCAAATGAGAATATTTTATCTGGAAGTCGTGACAAATGTTTACAATAAAACAACAGTTCATTTGACACAAACCTATAAATGGAAGAACCAAAACATATTTTGCAGTTGTCTCTGCTTCAGTGCAGAGTTGGAACAAGATGATATAGAATATATAATAAGCTGTTGGACAATGTAGAGTAAGCTTATTTTTCCAATGTTAAAGCTGCTTAAAAGGAAATGCAAGAGGAAAACTAGATGCTATGATGGCAAGGGGATAAACTTCAACTGCTTTAGTAGCAGCTTTCCATATATAGCTGTTTATATTTGTTTAACCAGGCAAAAAATATAGCCAAACTTTAACTAGTCTCTTCACTATATGGGGTGGATTGTAGCTCAAGGATAGATGGTAACTCAGTCATGTACAGGCTGCTGTACACAGTCATGATGTAAACATGCAAACTAGAGATAGACTGATATGGTTTTTTTCAGGGCCGATACCGATTATTAGTAGTCAGGGAGGCCGATTACCGATATTTGGAGCCGATATTCATCTGCAGTAAAAAAATATTTGGGGTAAGAATTTTGAATAATACAAACTCCAACACTTAACTTTGTTTAAATGCCTTTAAGCATATGTTCATTAAACAAACAAGGGTCAGCAGTATCTCTTATAAAGTTAACTGAAAATGTAAATAAATAAATAAATAACTTCCTGAAGTTTTATTAAGTAAATAAAAGAAAGTTAAATAAAATTTGCAAAGAAATGAACTTTTTCTCCTCTCCGCCGTGTGTGTGAGCACTCTGCACTCTTATCGGCCGTCAGATAAAAAAATAAAAAAATAAAAAAAGGCCGATGCCGATATGCGTCAAAATGCTGAATATCGGCGCCGATAATCGGTCTATCCCTAATGCAAACACAAACATATTTATACCAGTTGTATCCCTGATCATATAGAGCCATAACTGATTTATTTTGTATAAGAGCATTATGTAATATGCTAGCTTATCTTCACCAGAGCAGTTAAAAGTGATGTTAATGTCTTTAACATCATGTCGCTCACTGAACAATGAATTAGTTTTTTGTTGGATCGGACAGATTGAGGACATTTGTTGGTTGTTATTGTCGTTACTTTACAAACCTCAGGCGTTGTGCCTACGCGGTGAGATTTCACCCCGAAAGTCAAACTGTTAAACTGTCCGGGAACCACATCCACCACTGAGAGAGCAATGGCCGGAGCAACCAGGGTAGAGGAGCCCTCGTAGCCCACCATCGTGTCCCCCACTGCTTCTGTGATATTCAGGATACTGAGGAGGAAGAGAGAGGAGGGGTCATCAGAAGTCAAACATTTTGATTTTATCTCCAGCCGTCCATCCTTACGTGTTAGTAAAAGGCAACAGGTCGCTGTCAGACTCCAGGATGTCCGAGATGATGTTGATGAGAGCTTGGCCCAGGTTTGGAGTGACCACGCTGAGGTTGAGGATGTCCTCCAGCTTGTTGAGGACTGTGGCCAGCTCCTTGTAGTTTAAGGTGGATTGGTTCTTTAGTAAGCTCACAATCATCTCAATGACGTCCAGCGCATTCCCTGGAGACAGACGATACAACATGTGAAATAGTTTATCTTGTTGTGTTGTGACATTTTTACTGGTTTGTTTGAACCCACTGATGAGCAGCAGGGTTTAGAACATTGTTTATGATAAAGTCAAACTGAACAGTCCCCTGTTTTATTAAAGACTTCATCCAATATGCGATATACATTCTCAAGTGTTGGAAAAACTCCTTTTCATTCTGACTTTGCGTACTTCAGTTTTTTACCTTTTCTTTGGATCTTTAAATCGACATTTTGAACCATAAATTTGGGATTTAATGTTACCAAGTTATTCGTCAGTTTATTACTACAACATAAGACAGAGACATGGATCGTGTAACAGACCGGGAGTGACTTTGACGTGGTCCAGATCAGGGATGGTTTCCACCACTAGAGAACAGTCTTCCAGGTCCGGTGCCATCCAGTGTGTACCGAGGCAAAGTTTACTGGTGAGAGGACAGCAGAGGAGGGCTTGAAAAACCTTTGTGAACGGAGTTCCGACTAAACATTGTAAATCTAATCTTATATTTATTTTACAAGCTAGGTATCTTGTATTTATAACAGGGCTGTCAATCGATGAAAATATTTAATCGCAAATTAATCGCATGTTTTTTACCTATAGTAAATGTACCTTAAAGAGATATTTTTTAAAGTTTTTAATCCTCTTATCAGCATGGGAATGGACAAATATGCTTCCTTTATGCAAATGTATGTTTATTATTAGTGCGACATTCCAAAACAATGACAAATACTGTCCAGAATATTCTGCAGAATAACCCCAAAGGTACTGCACTCTCAATAAATATGCTGAATTGCACATAAATCTGAAGCAGCGGCTGCACCGCGGCAAAATGTATGTAGCGGAATCATTGCCGGTGGTAACTCAGTTCACTTCGACAGTAAATACAAATAACTAAGCATCGCTTCCTGATTTCTCAAACTACGGGGCGGGTCGAGGGTCATAATAATAGAACGTCTACCTTTTGTATTGCTACTTTTTTGTAGTCTTTTGTTTCTGTTTGTGTGGTATGATTTTGCTATCTACAGTCTTAGTTTGGCAGAACATGCATCTCTTAAACAACTGCTAGTGTGCTAGATATCAGACAGCTGGGAGGATGTTGATCTTAGAAATAATCAATCTATTAAATCCCCTAATTAGTGACACCGACCCTCTGACTAATGACTTTACAGGGCAGCCTCCTCCCGCCCATGAGCAGCCATCAATAAGTATTGTCAGGCTGAGTCAACACAAAGAAGGAGTCCTGAGTACAGTGTGATAGCTGTGTAAATATCTACCAGTAAAAGTAATCAGTACCCGCATAGGCCTGTATTTAGTCATTTGTTAAATGTATGTTGATAACAAGCTAACTGTGTGCACTATTCATGTACTAGAGGTCATGAGTTCAGCATTAAGTAACAGTAGTAAGCATAAACATGTCCATGAAAGGATACAATCTACATACAGATGTTTACATACTTTAGAGCTTCATATTTATTCATTTAGTGGGATTATTGTTTGTTTTTGCTTCCATTTGAAATCAACAAAGAAGAGAAGAAGAGTTATGGTCAAAAAAATACAAACTCAGCTCAGATAGTAATCACTGAATAAACTGAGTGCTCACCAGTGTCTTGTGGCGTAGCGTCGAGGGTTTTTTGGGCACGGCTGAGTAGCATTTTTTCCTCCTAAAGTGGCGGGCCACTCAAACAGGCCTTTCCTCGTCAGGTGGGTTTGTGCAGCGCACGTAAATATCACTTACCAAGGGAGACAGACACAGAAGTGGAGAAAAGGAGGAGATTAAATTATTAAAATATCAGTATAAAATTATGTCCCTCTTTCTTTTTATAGAGTAAAATATAAATTATGTCATCTTAAATAAAAAGTTAAGTGGACCATACATATGCGGCTTATCTGAATGTCCTGGGTTTCTATGGAGATGGATCCGTTGTCATAAGGCATCAGCAGCAGGGCTCTTATCAGCTCTTCCATTTCATGCGTCTCTGACAGCGACATCGTGCACTGCACCCGGAAAACACAGCTCTCTCTGCAGACAATAAAAGAGATAATTATGGCAGTAAATGAATATGTTTGAGGAATTAATTAAAGCTAAATTGAACCATAATGTCCAACTCAAATTAGCATTCAGTGTAACAAAGTAAATACATCTGATAAGCAGCGCATTATACTGGTTCTGTTTAATTAGTTTTACAACTCCATTTCTTCATTTTTCTACGATTTAATTTGTTCCTGATTAAAGTGAAATTGTGCAGAGCGACACAAATCCGTACCTTGAAATTCTGTGTGCAAATACCTGGAGAAGAAGAAAATTTTGAACCAAGCTTTAAAACTGGAGGAAATAGTGGATGAATTCAATTTTAGATTTTGTATTTTATTCCAGTGAAATACATGTTTTTATTGTTTAGTTACATTTCTTTTTCCACCTTTACCTATAATAAAAGTATAAAGTACTGCAACAAAAAGTCAACCAGTCAAAACCTTCAATGTTAAAAATATAGTTTGGAGATTTCATGCATAGAGAGACAGGAATGATTCATACCTCCACTACGTCTGTGCATTAACAATGGAGCTAGAAATGTTGATTAGCTCTGCCTAGCATAAAGACTTGAAGCAGGGGAAACAGCTAGCCCACTTACTTCAGACGTGTGTTTTATGAGGAGTTCTGTGCTGTTAGGTAAGGGATAATGCACAGTAAGTCAAAGTTTGGACACATTTTCTCATACAAGTGAAAGGGAAAGTGTGTCCAAACTTTTGACTGGTAGTGTATATCCTGTGGAGTCCCACAAGGCTCCATCCTGGGCCCCTTTCTCTTCTCAATCTACATGCTTCCTTTAGTTAAAATTATCCAAACGTTCAAAAATCTCCTACCACTGTTACGCTGACAACACTCAGCTCTATCTCCCCATGAAACTAATCAGTCAGATCTTTAGTAAGGGCAACGACCTTGGCATGAAAACTTATCAGGGTACTTCCCAAAATATTTAACTATTCCCAAGAGATATATCAGGTTGCAGAACCTAAAAGCTAAATCCTTATCGTCATCCTAAAGATGCTCATACAAGTCATTGGAGCTTGGAAAGAGCTTCCATTGTGACTTGAGAGTAATTTTTGGTTCACTTACTTCATCTGAGTTTGAGAGGTTTGACTGCCGCTTGAGACGACGTCTGAAAGTGAGATCAGTTTTTAAGTTAATTTGTTTATGTGCATCACGATGTCTGATATTTCTTGAAATAGATGGGTAAGGTGTGGCAGCTGCATTGTACACCATACTTGCGTTCTTGTGGGAGCATCTGGAGGTCAAGCACGATCATCATGTCATCGGGCAGACTGGAGTTGAGCTGTGGAGAGTCAGAGGCGGCAATTATAACAGGTAAAGCCTAATCAGTGCTTCACTGTTATAACTAATAGAGTTATTCTGTCAGACCTACCCAGGTGGAAATAATCTGTTCTGGATCATAGCTTCCTGTGATGGAAACATTCACCCTGACCTCAAAATACAGCTCTGCAGAGGAGATCCAGACAAAATTACCACTTCACATGAGGCATTCAGTCAGACACAGCTTAAATAATTCCCCTAGTAATGCATCAAAAAATGTATCCAGTGACTGTGAATGATCAGGCTGACCCGAAACACCTGTAGGGCCTGCTGTGGAGCTGGTTGTTGTGGCTGCACTGGTAGAGGTACTTGTGGTAGTGCTAGTGGTGGTAATGGGTAATGTTGTTGTTACTGGAGAGGTCACCACATCAGGGGGGCTGGTGGTGGTCGCAGTGAAGCTTTCTACAATTAAAAGCAAATATTCAGGTGAGCCAGATTCAGTTTACTCATATTTACACACATCTGCATGTTGTGAAGTATTTCCTACCGACAGGTGTGATGTGTATGCTCGCTGGATCTGCCCACAGTTGT
Organism: Semicossyphus pulcher; assembly: GCF_022749685.1. Taxonomy (NCBI): domain Eukaryota; kingdom Metazoa; phylum Chordata; class Actinopteri; order Labriformes; family Labridae; genus Semicossyphus; species Semicossyphus pulcher. Next base: position 16,619,574 of record NW_027211604.1, on the reverse strand, counting down.
AGCTGACCGCCGGGGCAAGTGTAGGGTTTCCTGAGGTCAGTGTACATCTCTGTTTGCACAGTGGCCACATCCAAAGGAGGGATAACGTTTATATGAACCAGGCAGTGAAACCTACAGAAGAGACAGAGTTTTTTTAACTGTGTTCTCCTGCAGTGGATCCCATATATTCTGACCTGTGACTCCCCTCCTTTGTGAGCAACCACAGACAGATTTTTCAAGTGAAAGTAATGATGAAATGTTTGCTGTCCTGTCCTGTTTGGGATTTATGCATTTATAACTGTAGATAGCTTCACTCTTCTTCATTTCACTCTGGCTTACTTTAAAATAATGTGGTTTGTTTACAGAACTCAGATCCCAAGAGTTTTCACAATTTGGTCATTTAATGCGACAATTTCAAAGTCTTCAAATCAAAAACAGTTTCTTCCCATTTATTATTAGATATTTGCGTATAGATATACACTACCAGTCAAAAGTTTGGACACACTTTCCCATTCACTTGTATGAGAAAATGTGTCCAAACTTTTGACTCGTAATGTATTTTCTAATGCAAGGAATTTTCTTTATGCTATAAACTGTTTATACAAAGAGGGAGTAGCCAGTCCTTATCCTTTTACGTCTCTTTCCTGGTTGACTAGACATTGTGGTAGCAACTTGTCCATCATAGGTAGTCTCGCCTTAAAACATAACCTGCTGCATTGTTGATTTTACTCTAAATGGGAGAATTATTTGCTAAATTAGGACCATGCAGTGTTGAAGAAGACTTGAAACTAGTGATTGCGATCATGAACTCAATAGGAAAAATGTTTTGGGGGCAATAAATCAAGTGAGAAATAGAGACATCTTCTCATCTGGTTTCATGCAATCGAGCTTCTTTTTGCAACCAGTGGAGTCGCCCTCTGCTGGCCATTAGAAATACACAGGTTTAGTGTACTTTCGCATCGGCTTCCCTTTTATGAAAGCAATAGGCTATAAATTTGTCTTGCATCCTATAGTTGCCCATCTTATTGCCCAGCCATTATCAGCCCTAGGGGTGGGACAAAATATCGATATGGCAATATATCGTCGTCCCAATTATCAAATATCACTATTTTAATTTAAAAAAAATTCATCACTCCAAACAGATCTTCCTGACAATTTGAGTCACTGCATCATTGTTTATCTCAGTTTGTGTAAAAATCCCAGTTGCAGTGAATAATGCATTAATTCTGCACATTTTGTTTTATTCAGTTAATCAGATATCGTGATGTATCATTATGCTATTACTAACCCTCTATGAGGCTATATACTATATAATAAAACCTCAATCATAAGGTCAAACTGTCAACCTGAACCATGTTACCTGTCACTAGATGGAGCCCATCGCACCTGAAGAATAAAAGACACATAGTTACACAAAATTGACCAAAATGTGCTAAATTTAAGCTCATGATGAATAAATATTTTACGTTGTTTTAATTAGTGTTTGATTAAAATCAGTAGAAGTGATGGTTGATGAAGCTAAGTTGTTCTTGCTTACCAGCCCGTCTTCAGGTGATGTTTTAACATCACTCTCTTCTGAACTGGATCTGTGTGAGACATTAGAGAAACACATTATGCTTCTGGCTTACTGGTTCCCTCTTCCTGTTATACACTATAAAATAAGTTTAACTGATGTGACACAAAATGACATTCATAGGTATTTTATTGAATTATATACGGTCAGTGATGTAAGGGTCGTAAACGCAGATCTTCTCTTACCTGAGTACTTCAAACACAGACACTCGGGGTAAATACATGCTGCTTGGGAGCACCTTTCTGAGCTGCAGGAACAACAAACAGCAGAGAGCAGTTACAGCCACTGAGATTTACTGCACCTGTGCAATACAACACAATCTCTCCCAACAGCCTTAAAAGAGATTTGATACATGACATTTTGTCGACATACGCAAGGTTTAACAAGAAGTGTTTCAGTGTTCAGAGTGAATACAGAAGACTTTTAGGACAGACTTTAACATTAAATTGAGAACATCTTTGTCTCTCTGTTTGTGTTGTTTACCCATTTATGCGCGATGTCTCTGGCTTTGTAGAGCTCTGTTTTGTTCCCATCAAAACGCATAATGACAAACATCAGTCTCAGCTTGTAGAAGGACCATTCTGCCAAAGACGGACAGACGGATACATACATGTAAATTGAAAAAGGAACAACTGAAACATTTACCAATAAAATGCATTAAGAAATATACAAGATAAGAAATGGAAAACATGATGGAAACATTTTTATAGTATTTTCTCGCATGTTTAATTTCTAGATTTTCTACCAAAAATTGTGTTTAACTGGAAAAAGAAAACTTGAGTGAAGATGTGTTAAAAATTCAACAATTTAGTTTCAGACTTACTTCTTTCATTGTGACGACAAACTGCTGACCTTTTTATTTTATTGTGAAGGGACTTTCAAATACTTGGCTTAAAAAAGTCTTGTGTAAAGTAAAATCTATACTTTGATTTAAATACTTAGCACATTTTTATGTCTTACCTTTACTGTAATAATGTTTTATAGACTTAAGTGATAAACTTCACATGAAAATAAAGGTGCCTAGAGAAAGCCTAGAAAAAAACGTACTTACTTAATTAACCCCAGGTTCCAGCTTTGCAGGTAGAAAATAACAAGCTATGACAGCTGTGTAATTAATGCTTTGTTTTTTATGTTATTGATCATAGAATGACTTCTGTATTTACTTTACTGACAAAAAGAGCGGGTGTCAATATTTAATCTGAGGGCTGAGGACGTAAAGTAAATCAAAGGCAGCCACAGAGGCTCCAGCTGACGTAGGAAAAAGCTGTCAAACGCTCGATAAAACTGACAGACTGCATTAAAGTGAATTACTGACTGATGTAAAAACACCGTGGGAGGTGGTGAAGGGAGAAACTTGACACTTGCAGAACTGGCAGTTTCTTAGGTGAATTTAGACTTCATCAAATTTGATACATTTTATGTCAGTTAAAAAACACCAGCGAGTTTATAGTCCAGTAAATGTAAAGGTTCCCTTTGGCTCACCACACTGCAGGCTGGGATCAGAGGGCACGGCACAGATCCGACTGTCCCAGTTGTCTGGTTCCCACTTCACCAGGTCCCCCTCTGCACATTTCAGTGATGTCACTTCCTGTTCCCGACCCCATAGCCGAAACTGAGATAATTTGCCCAACAGAGTGGTGAATGGAATAATCTTGATATTCCCGTCGACCAGGAAGTGCGACGCACCCAGAGTGAGAGTCCCGTTGGGGGCCAGTTTGCGACATGACGGGGTAATGGAGGGAGTTTCTACATTGTGAGCTAGGAGAGAAGACAGCAGGGGAGCATGGCACAAAGGAGGGTCAAATAATAAGGAAAGTTATCACAGTTTGAAACAGGAACATCCAACACTGTTCGGCATCCAAAACCAAAGAGCTAAATGTCAAGAGACAAATCATTTCCAGATACTTAACACTGAAATGGCAACATGCTTAACATGTAAATGTTTCCTGGTGACAAATGGGACATGTGGACTTGAGGTTCATGTGTCCCTGTCCTTTACTAAATGATGGATCTGGCCTGTATTTAATTAGGGTTGCACAGATCCAATACGCCAGAATGCTAACGTTGCCAATACTAACCTTATTAAGAAAGACAGAAGATGACCGATCCACATTAACAACAGCTCCTTTCATGTTTATGTGATTCTTTGTTTTACTTTGTGTTCTTTGGTAGTTTTGCTATCAGTCACCGTAAATTGGCTAAATGCCAACAAAGTATTAAAAGTCACAGTAACCCTCATGTTACATTATGTTACCTCATGTTAAATCCATGCAGTTAAGTTTTAAGAGGCGGTATTGTGCTGTTTCACATTTTAAGACATATATATAATGTTACAATGTTGGATGTCCAGACTAAACATGGGTGAAGTTTCAAATCTGTAGGTAAAAGTATGTTGGAGTAATCCCCAGGCTTCTCAGCTCCGTCTGCAGGCTGCTGTGAACTGTCTACACGCGTCACTAAGTTTAGCCTTGGAGAGCTGGCCAATGAGAAGAAAGTGGCCTTGTAGGGAGTTTTTTTTTACCATAAATTATGCTAAGCTACTCCACAGGTATCACAGAGTAAAATATGAAGCTTGAGATTAGCATAATACCCCCCCTTTAAAGGTTTAAAATACGGGGGAAATAGAGCAGTGTATCAGATGCCCCAAGTTTAGGTGTCAGAAAGAGAATCAGGAGAATAAAAGCTGGATCCAACACACAAATTAACCCTCTATCTTCCATGTAGACTTCCAAGTGTAAGTGTTGAGTATTTCTGAGGATTATTTTGTTGCCAAAGAGTTCAGAAACGTATGTCTTTGTAACCCACCTGCTGTGATTTCCACCAGTTCACCATCAATGTACAGAGCAGGTCTGTCTTTAGTGTGTGTCCAGGTCAGACACAGGGAGTGCCACTGTGACACATGAAGTCTCATCTCAGCGGTGGTCCACTCCGTCCCAAACAACCACACCACCAATAGACCCTGCTTTCCCCCAAAACCCAGCTCGGCGTACTGAACGTCCGGGTGACGGTACATAAAGGCCGTCCATGGTGAGGAAGTCACGTCCTAGACATGGTGGATGAAGTAATATCCATCACTCAAAAACTCATTTCATCCACATACATACAGAAAAAGTTAACCTATCGGGCTGTGCTAAAAAATGTACATTTATCAAGAATACCTCAAACTTGAGGCTGAAGCAGACCGTGAACTCCTGCAGGGCGGGGATGGAGACCCCAGGCTTTAGTCTCCAGTGGCTGCACCCGGGGTTAAAGTCGGCCACGTTGCCCCATAGACTGAGCAAAGCTGTCAACAAAACACTTATACAATAAATCAATAACATACAGCAAACAAAAGAAGATCTATAGATATAAAACCCTTTGTGGCTCCAGAGGTAACTAATTGAAGTCTGATAAATATCCTCATGTGATGTCACGTGAGGCCGCCCCGCCTAAGGTGTCCAGTAGTTTGAAATGAAGAACAATCCCTGGGTGTGGAGTTTGTGCATCAACTCTGCTTGAAGCTACATTAGCCACTGCTAGCATAACAGTAAATCTCCAACTCAACTCTAAATTAACTGTTGGTTGTATTGTGGGTAATGTAGGCAACAGGTTTAAACAAGGAAGAAGACATTTCTAATATAAAAGGCAATATCTCTAGTTAATAATTTTGAACACTAGAACAGTGGACAACTTTAATAGGAGATATAACCTTTCGTATTTGCACAACTGAACTGATTACATAGAAAAACCTGCAGTTTAAAGTTGGTAAGACAAGAGGAACTGCACTCTTTGCAGGTTATTTGAGCTGTAAGTGAAATGATATGACTGACACACAGACTTACAAAGGTGCTGATTTTGACATTTAACACCTAATTCATAAAAATCTGCATTTTCATTGGATTAAAATTGCTCAACACAACTTCTGTTCAGCCCTGAACCTTGCCTAACAACACTGACACAGAATCGACCAGTCAGGATTAATCTAGCATTAAATTTATATTTAACAAAATGCATATAAAAAGTTTGGATGTAATCTTTTTTTGTTTTGTTTACATTGACATCAAGGAGAAAAACCAGCTGTTGTTTTTGAAAAAAAATGTGGGATCTAGTCTATGGAGACACAAAGGCAATTAAAGACAACAGATGGCCGTCAGGTAAATTGGTTTACTTATTATAACTCTCCTCATTGGTTTCAAGCGTTTGACCTTTAATCTATAACTTAGAGAGACCATATATGTACATGCGTAACCACATAGTGTTTAACTACTGTGTTTGTTTAAGATATTCTTGACTTATTTACAATCAACACAGTGACTTTCACACCACGCAGGATGTAATGTAAAAGATAAACAGTTAAGAGGGAGAAAGGAGAGGGGCAGTTGTTTTCAATCTTGTCTTATTCCTTTAACATATTTTATAAAACTACTATAGAAACATCTTGACTTAAACAGTTTGGATAATCATCTTACGTTCCTACCTCTCTCTGAAGTGGAGGCAGGGCTGCTCAGCAGAGACAGAGTGAAGAACAAATTCAGGAATTTCTGATGAAAAATCATCTCTAACCTGGAAAAAGATGTGTTAGGTTAGTTTGGTTTCTTCATATAAGATCACATTTTAAATTTAAATAACTTAAACAACAAACATAATGGAAAAAAAAAATAGAAGACTGTATTTATTTGTTTAAAAAAGAGGATTCGTTTTTTTCCCCTTTAAAATGCAGCTGTCAAGTAAAAAAAAAAAAAGTACTTACCTGCATACATGAATGATCACTAAAGCAAAGGTGATTATCAGGTCTTGACAAGAGTCACAATAACAGAGACATTAAATACTGCTGAAGATTCAAAGTACCTCATGAAGGATCATAAGAACCACACAGCTGCCTCTGCAAACAGAGACTGTGCGACTGTGGAGCAGAGACTTGTGTTTGCTAGCTGTGGTCGGTCCTCTCGTGTTATTATGTGTGTCTGCACCTGTGTGCAGGTGAGAGAGACAGTTGAGACACAGAGGAGGGTGTACATGGTCAATATCATCTTTCCAGTTGATCTAATGAAAGTCCTGCGACAAGTTTTTAACTGCTTAAACAGACTGAAATGGACACTGATGTCTCTATATGACCTGCAAAAGCAAACAAGCCCATCAACAAGAAGGTTGACTATTTCTATACTTATTCTTAATCTCTGTTATTGCTGCGGCCGGGTCGGAGCCAGACGAGGCGATGAATCACACGCTGCCAAAATGGCCCTGTTAACATTTTCTACAGCAAAGATTTGAGCGAGTGATGTATTTGACCGTTCAAAGACAGCCGCTTGGGATTTCTGTTTTGTCAGAATACACGACTTACGCATGTATAGAACAAGAGATAAGAGTAAGAGGTACTGCTTCGTCCACAGGGGTCACAAAGATCCTCACTGTCGCTTTGAAGTTCAAATTAGAAGTATTAGACTCCCACACAGAGACATCATAAAGCTACAGCCTCTTTTAAAGCTCACATAAAATCAGCACTCTGACCTTTACTTGATGGTACCTGTGTTTCTGTGTAATAGAACTGTGTTTGTAAAGCAAGTAACAATAAGAGAGGCCATCGGTCTTTCCGAGATTCATAAATAAATGTCTGTTAAGTCACTATCGCTGAATGAGGTAACACAATGGTGATTGAGCCTATGGCCCACTGATGAAAGCCTTTGCATTAGCAGTATTACAGACTGGGCGTCTGGTGCGACTTTGGTGGAAAAAATCACAAGTGGTGTCCAGTTAGTGAAGCGTTTTCCATCACCCAGCAGTGGTTGGTCTGCCAGAGAGGGTAGGAGGAGCTAAGCTGCTGCTTTTCCGGTCTCTGCAAGTGTTGCGAGTAAACAGTAATCTACTATGGCTGAACAAACAAAGAAAAGATGGATGACTACAGATACAACTTCTAAAATAAGTGAAAATCCAAAGACAAAGAAACAAACTCGACGCTCAGATGAAGCAAACAGTCTAAAAAGGAAAGTGACCGTCAGCGAGGAAAATCAAGAGTTACAACCGGAGCCAACCGTGCGCTCCCGCATTTAACTATTATCGCCATAGGTGCCGCCAAAGAGAACGAAACTGAGATCTTTGAGATTATCACTTTAAAAACTCTTAAAATAATTGGTCTAACATGGACCACCAAAAAGATCCATATTTAATCAATAAAAACACATTTAAGGCTCAGTTTTGTTGAGTTTATTTATTGAAGCGTCACATTTGCATATAGTCAAATTGTAAATTGAAATTTCATCTTTTCTCGGAGGGAAAAGCGTTAATAAAAGTGCATTAACATTTATTATCAAAACATCTAATAAGCACGGTAAAAAAACTTGGCAAGTTGCAAATACAAATATAGATATAATTTGTATATTTAAAAAAGGTAATTTTTTTCTGGAAACAGGAAAATATCACATTTCAAGAATATGAAAAAAGACACATAAGCAGTAATTTAAGTGCTAAAATACAATTAAAACAATCCAAATTCATTTATATATTTCAAATTTGATGTCCCCTAACTGCAACGTACACACACTGATGCATGGTACCTCTGGCTTCATGGTAACTCTTTATTTTAGCTGTGTTCACGACAGCCTCCTACAGGAAACTGCAGGGCTCAGCTACATACTGTTTATAACTTGAGCTCTAAATTTCTAACTCTTAGGCCAAAGCTAGTCGCTGTTATCACTGAGCAACATGTTTGTTTAAGTGTTAGCATGTAGCATCAGATTACATTTGGTCCCATTGTTTCCATCATTACATCGATAATCTCACAAAACAACAACAAATAAAACAGAATATTGAAATAGAGACTTTGGCCTTTATGTAAGAAGAACAGAAACAAAATGCTGCCAACAACGATCATCCTCTCCATCTCTACTTGTTGGCACAGTCGGAGCACAGGACGTCTTTTCCTTTGGCTACGAAGCGCTTGTTGGTCAGACTGAGGGAGCATCTCTTACAGTTGAAGCAGTACTCGTGCCAGGAGCTGCCCTCATAGTTCACCACGTTCACTCCTTTACCAAAACCTGACAAGAGAAGGAGAGAGTTAGACTTCCTATTTGTCCCTTTCTTCCCTCTTTACTCTTTATTCTTTCTTTCCACTGCCCTAGAAGTTACAGCAGGAAATGCATCGACACACATTAGCTATACAAGTTATCCTGTTCAGGGTCGTGGAGGGGCTGGAGCCTATCCCAGCTGTCATTGGCCGAGAGGTAGGATACACCCTGACATTTTGTTTATTATACTTTAAACCACACAATCCTCAGTTTCAGTTAAGAGCTACCTGTGATGGGGTTTTGGCAGCCGCTGCATTTCTTGGCCACAGAGCTCTTGTAGCAGTCGACACAGAAGACCTGGTCCTGATGGTTGGTGAAACTGGTCCCGGCCAGAGGCTTCGAGCAGGAGCTGCACACAAAACAGTGTCCGTGCCACGGCTGGTCCTGGTAGTTCACTCCTCCAGACACTATCGGCTGGAGACAGAAGAGAAGAGCTAAGTGCATGAACATCTGTGTTATCTTGTTCTTCACATAAAATGATGTTTATATTCATTAGTTTGATTTTAACAAAGGAAGCTTAATTAATGAAATTGTATTTGTTTCCACCCTCTTGAATTTTAACCTCCTTTCACCTTTTTATTTAAGTTTCTAGTCAAAAACTACAAACACTTTAACATATTATAACATTATAAAAAAATAGAGTTTCAGTTAGAGGAGTTTGGTCTTGAGAACGAGGAGATGAAAAACCTTTTTGCAGCTGACGCAGTGCTTGGCAAACTTCTTGTCATAGCAGGGGCTGCAGTAAGTGTCCGTTCCTTTGGAGAGGAAGCTCTGCGATCCTATCGGCCGCTTACAGCTGCAGCAGGTGAAACACTCGTCGTGCCACGAGTTCCCTTTGTACTCCACGCTCTCTGAGCCTGCGAAGAGACGAGACACGGGGAGTCAGAGGAACACGTCATGTGGAAGGTAACAGGTAAAAATATTTCAGTGTTTCTCAAACATGGCAGAGGCTCCATTTCAAAATAAAATGCTATTTTGTTCTGGTTGTTTGGACAAATGCAGCCATTTAAAAAAGCCACCGTGGGAAAATTCTAATGATCAATTTTCAAAGTTTCAACATTTTAATGAACAAATTATTCTATAGGTCATTAATAATTATCATAATATTTTAGTTTCACAAAATTGCCATATTATTGTATTTAAATATGTGTCACATTATGTTCTTTGGAAATCTGTGTTACACCTGAACATTGAAAGTTGTTCTCGGTTTACTTAGTGTTAAATCAAGTTTCCCCACATCCCTTCCATACAGCGCTGCCCTGCTAACAGTACAGTGGATGATCAGGTCTTGAAGTTGATCACTGACCAGCGAGTATGGGTTTATAGCAGCCATGGCAGCGGGGAGCGTCCTCTCTGGAGCAGCACTTCCCACACATGATGCGGTCGTCCTTCGTGCTGAAGGGCTCCTTGGCCAGAGGCTTGTAGCACTTTGAACATCGGAAACATTCCTCGTGCCAGTAGCGACCCTTATGGCTGAGCTCCTGATGGAGGAAGGAACAGTTATGAAAGGGAAAGAAGAAAAATGTGCATAGAAAACTCAATAACACACACCTTTGATTCCACAGGGATGGGTCGATGACACTGGGCGCAGGAGTTGGCGCAGAACTTGGTGTGGCAGCGGACGCACACCGGCCTGCCTTCGTTGCGGACGAACCTCTTCCCACCGAGGTCCTCTCGACAGTAGAAACACTGAGGGCTGTCGGCCATCGTCCCTCAGAAGGAGACTCAGGACTACAAGAAATAAAGCAAGAGGGAAAATCATGGTCAGTAGGAATATTTATTTATTAACAGAGATATTAACAGAGAAAAGCTACAAAGCCTCACATTTGAGAAGGTGGAATGTTTGGCTTCAGCTGCTCTCAAGTTTAACTTCTCGTCTTACTCAAAACAAGGTCTTCTTTTTTAAAGATACCTACACCCACCACAAAGGGGCGCTGTTGATAAACTAGAGAAAACAAAGACCCTTTGATACTTGTGCCACATTTGTCTCACAAGACACCTTTCATTCCCCACTGTGACATAAAAAAGGAGCCACTGGAATATTTGTTTAGTGTAAAAGCATAGCAACCAGGTGTACTGTGTGTGCACCTGTGTGTTTGCTCTGATGTCACACACCTCATCTCTGCCTCGTAAAACAGCTCGTACAGCTGATAACTGGGACTGTAAAGTTTGGCGGCTGGTTTTAGAGGCAGAGAAACGACCAACAACACAAGATTAAATCCTGAAATGTGTAATGTCTTATCTTTTGATGTTTTTAAATCTGATTCTTGCAGTGTCATTTATTTGCTCACTGTGCTGTAAGCTGCTAAAAGGTGATGGCTGTCGAGAAACCTCAAGTCTGCAGGTTAAGTTAAATCACGATTGTAGTTTTTCAGCAGGAAACAAAATAAATCCGTTGCGGTGTAAACAGATCTGTCTGTAAAAAACAGTGTTTTTAGTGAAAATCACAGAAAACTAAAAAACAAATGGCTTTATTTTGTAGAACAATCCCTGTCCACAGCCTCAGGCCACATGGTGCTCAATCAGATGATAATCTCTGAAAAGAGCTGCAGGACCACTAATCTTCTAACTCTGCTACATTTATTTTATTCTATTGTACATACTTGCAGATTAAAGTTTGACATTTAAAACAAAAGAATTCGACTGGTTCCCTCCGGGTACTCCGGCTTTCTCCTACAGTCTAAAGACATGCTCGCTAGGTTCATTAGTGACTCTTAATTGCTCGCAGAATATTCGGCATTTTGACGCGTTTTGGCATCCGCCTTTTTTTCTTTTTCTTTTTTTTTTTTTTTTAAATCTGACGGCCGATAAGAGTTCATTTCTTTGCAAATTTTATTTAACTTTGTTTTATTTACTTTATGAAACTTATGAAAGTTATTTATTTATTTATTTAAATTTTCAGTTAACTTTATCAGAGATGCTGCTGACCCTGGGAACTCCCTGCGCATTTTGTTTGTTTGTTTAATAAACATATGCTTAAAGGCATTTAAACAAAGTTAAGTGTTGGAGTTTGTATTATTCAAATTTTGACGCCAACATTTTAACTTTTACTGCAAATGAATATCAGCTCCAAATACCAGTTATCGGCCTCCTTGACTACTAATAATCGGTTTCAGTGTCAGCCCTGAAAAAAACATATCGGTCTATCTCTAGTCCAGCGTTTACCCCGCCTCTCGCCCAATGACAGCTGAGATAGGCTCCAGGCCCCCGCGACCCTGAACAGGATGAGCGGTACAGATAATGGATGGATGGATCACTTTTAACGTTACAGTAATATAATCACATATTTCTGACTATAAATATTGGCATAAATTTAGCTTGTTGACTGTTCATACCTGAGCTTCTCCTGGATGTGTAAATTGCTTAAGTTTTGTGCAACATACTTTATGTCTGTGTTGTAGCGGTTTGTTTGGATGTGCGGGTAGATTTACCCAGAAAGCACTTTGTGTTTTATGAAGTTCATATCCTCATGTGCCGGTCTGGTGGGACAGACTCCCAGAGAGAGGAAAGCTGCAGGAGTAAGACTGTATTTTTCATGTCCTTATCCAGAAAAATGCAGCAAGTTTTAAAACCAGACAGACCGAGCCTGATTATTTAATTAAAAATACATCTTAAGCATCCTTATGTAACTCATTCCTCACAGTTCAAAAATCACTCTCCCTAAAATACGGCTCATAAAGTTCCCTAACATAGAACTGAAATCACCACGTTGTTCATCATAACTCACTCACACAGCTGTGATTACAGGGGCCGTTCTCAGACGCTAAATAATACACAACATGATCACGGCTGCGCAAACACACAGAAATGTTTGAGGAAAAGATGCTTTAAGTGTGTTTCCTCAGTTATTTCCCACATCAAGTTCGCGCTGGCTGACCGCGAGGAATTCTCCTCAACTGTGAGTGTGTGTGTGTGTGTGTACAGAGAGGTGAACACATGAAGGAATGCCTGGTATGACTAACGTGGTTAGATCTGGAACGTTGACAACTCTGACAGAACCTCCACACACACACACACACACACACACACACACACACACTCCACCTCTCACATGGACCACTCCCCAGGAAACCGCCAGAACCACAAACTTTAGCGCTCCCCTCCTGGTTGGAACGGCATGTCGGCACAGAGTCATGAGGAAGTTCTGGTTTTGGCTCCGGACCGAAGTTACCACGAGATCGGGCTGTTTCTTCTCCTCCCGTTTCTTGTGACTTTACTTAAACTCAGAAAAAACTCAGATAGATCCTCCTTTATAATAGTGACATTCACTCTGATGCTTATGGCAGGGAGACGTTTTTGTCTTCATCAGTCACATGTGGACACAGGTAGTTGAATGCTGTCTGTGAGGACCTGTCACATGATCTGTTTGTCCAGGAGCTGTTGTAGTTTTTGTTTTTAATTCTAAGAATTGTTACATAAAGGCTTAAGGTTAAAAATAGATGTGTATTATTTTCTGTGGTTAAGGTCAGAGCAAAGACCTGGAAGGAAGCCACTGCAACTGCACTGAGTCATTAACTCTGTATTCGTCCAACTACGTGCCTTTTCTTCGTCTCTAACAGCTGTTATACTAAATACTGTTAAAAGTTATGTCAATATTCAAGGTCTTAAAGTTGTAATCTTGAAGATCTCAGTTTTGTTCTCTTTGGCGGCACATGTGGCGATAAACGGTAATCACATCCAGTTGTAACTCTTGATTTTCCTCGCTGACGGTCGCTTTCCTTTTTAGACTGTTTGCCTTCATCTGAGCGTCCAATTTGTTTCTTTATCTTTGGATTTTCACGTATTTTTGAAGTTGTATCTGTAGTCATCCATCTTTTCTTTGTTTGTTCAGCCATAGTAGATTACTGTTTACTCGCAACACTTGCAGAGACGGGAAAAGCAGCTTAGCTCCGCCTACCCTCTCTGGCAGACCAACCACTGCTGGGTGATGGAAAACACGTCACTAACTGGGCGCTGCTTAAGATTTGTTCAGCGAATGTCGCCACAGACAGCCAGTCTGTAACACTGCAAATGGTGTTACCTCATTCAGCGATAGATAGTGACTTAACAGACATTTATTTAAATGAAAATCTTCGAGATTATCACGTTAAATCATGTGATTTAAATCCAGTTTTTCAATTAACAATTCAGGGTGAGCGATTCAAGTTCAAGATGCGTTTCTGTTCATACTTAACAGCCATCCTGCCGTAAATCTCTTTAACAAATGAGTTGTAAAAAGATAAATATATTAATTAAATCACAATATATTCAAAGAAAAAGGTCAATTTTAATGTATTTGTGTAATGCATTTACACACATTTGTATGTGTTCAGTGAGGAAACAAATTAATACCTGTAGCGTGTAGCAGAAAATATAGTAAGTAAACGATTGGTGCCTTTCACACATGCACTCCTGACGATTCCCAGAAAATGTCAAGACATTTCCAAAGTTGTCCTTTCACACACGTCCCTCACAGCAGGAGATTTTCCCTGCCGGACAGGGGGCCAGGAGGGTCCTCATTAGGCAGGACATGACATAAGAAGTACTCTGCGGAGTACCCGTTGGCCTTCACTGGCAAAAGCTCCAGAATCTCTTCCTCTCTACACTTTGTGGACATCTTTGCTCTTGTCGTTTTGTAAACGATCCTTCCTCTTTACCCTCAGATGTTTTTACTCATCCTGTTATGTGCTGCTCTTCTGGTTTTGTACTGATGCATGATATAAACATCATCACCCCACCAACACGCTCACGGTGAATGTTCCTGACTGTTACCTGCTGGGTTCACACATCGGCTCACCCAGACTTCTTGCGGACATTTTACTTTGACAGTTGGCAGAAAAAAGTCTGAATAAAGTCGGGGTGAAAAGTCTTAGCGTTCTCACATGCAGCCCCCAGACATTATCAGCAGTACAGTGCGTGTGTGAACTGTCCACTTCAGACCTAAGAGTTTTTTTGCACCTTTCACTGTGTAGGCCTGGTCTCACTGCTCTCTGACAGAGGAATGTGTCTGAGGTTAAAAGTGCTACTGTTAACAAAGTTGATTGAATAACTTCTTTTGTGGTCCCGTCACCTCTGCAGACAACAGAGCTTCAAACCGGCACCGACACCATGTGGAGCGGACATACATCTTCCTTTCAGTGACCCGCTAATTCATGACTTATTAATGGAAAAAACAGCAGCTGCTTTATTGTTGACTGGGTGAGGGTAACTCATCCATCTCCACTGGAAGACAGCAAGTAAAGAGGGCCATAAGCAAGGTCTGATATGCACCTTTTATCTTACTTCCTGCCTCTCCCTAAACTAATAAGACGTTTTTTTTCTTTACTTTTCTGTAAATCAGCTCCGGCTAACTTGGAGATTCAGTTCATGTAATACACAGCATGAAGTACTGTGAACGTCTGAGGCTGTGGAGCAGCTAATTAAAATGCTTGGCTACCAACATCATGAAAATGTTATCTGATGGGAGGCGAA
This sequence comes from Semicossyphus pulcher, assembly GCF_022749685.1. NCBI lineage: Eukaryota > Metazoa > Chordata > Actinopteri > Labriformes > Labridae > Semicossyphus > Semicossyphus pulcher. The sequence goes on along the minus strand of NW_027211604.1, from coordinate 16,604,532 downwards.
CAATGGCTGACAGGAAGTGAGCCTGTGTTCTGACAGGTTACACTGACGTCAGGCGGCTCTGAGGACAGTGTTGCTGCATGTCTTTACTTTGTTTTCCGCTATAAATAATCCTGCCGTGTCATGAAACGAAGGCACGTACTTATAATCTTCTTGAAGCCAAACTGCCAATACAAAAACACTCTGTTTAATCGCCATGGAAACAGTTAAATGCGAAATTAAGATGTGTCACACAGTCAAAGCTGCAGCACAGCAGCCAAGGACAACTCTGTGTGTACTTGCTTTAGTCATAATGTGGGGACGTAAATCTGTTCAGGAAGTGACATCATTTAGACTCGCTAACCTGGGTCCCAAAGGAGAAGCTATTATATTTTGTGGATAAGACTTTGTGTTCGGTGCACACAAGGGTTTGAGTGAGGCCATGTAGTGGTTATGGTTAAAGAACTAACTGGAGTAAACTTTTGTTGGAGAATGTTTCAGACCACAGTATTGAGGGATTCACCTCAAATCAACTACAGGGTAAATGCTGTTGCCACATCGAGCAGCTTAGTGACTTTTTAGTGAGAGTTTGGACAACAACAGAAGTCCGTTGTTACGTTTACGTGGTGCCTAAAAAACGTGAGCTTCTTCTTCAGTCGGAACAATAACTGGAATATAGTCAGTGAGAATTTTGTTTTAGGTTCCGTTACTTGCTGTCCAAGCCAAATAGCATTCCCAAGTTTCTAAATACAAACGTGGTAATGCATGTCTTAGTTCCTGATGAGTCATACATTAATTAAGCATTAATAAATGCACACGAGGGCACCAGTATTGTAAAGTGTTACCATTGGCATTAACGCTGATAATGTTTAGGTTAAAGGTTCGGCCACCTGACTGTAACAATTAGAGCTCCGTGTGTCTCATCCAGACGGAGAGGTGACATCATGCAGTACGGACGTGAGGAGAATCACGCACACATTTAAAACACGAGTGACGCAAGAAGAGACAGCGGAACAAAAAAAAACAAGAAGGAGAGAAAACAGCAGGACATACAAGCCTAGACAAAATAGAATATTTTGGCGTGTCTGCTTATACCAACCCTCTGTTCGTCTGTGTGCGTGTGTGTGTGTGTGTGTGTTGGCATGAGCTTATCGCTAAAGAATGTAGAGGAAAACTGAGAAACAGGAAGTCTCCATCAGAACGTCAAAGTTGGCACGGTCCAGTCGAGCCACACAAACACACTTTATTCTCTGATGCACTGACCGTGTTTACATTAACATCTCGTTAACACCTACAGATTTAGCACCATAAACACTTGGCTGAACTCACACTCAGTGTGTGCAGCAGGTGTGAGCTCTACTTGGATGCAGAATTTTCTTTTAACTCTCTGTTAAAAGATTTACTTGTTATAGCAGCCAGTGGGAAATGTCTCTTAATGGGACTTCTGGGTGTTTGTTATAGTATTATTATGGACTGGGTGTCGGTGGTGACTTTCGCTGAAACAATCACAAGCGGCGCCCAGTTAGTGACGCGTTCTCCATCACCCAGCAGTGGTTGCTCTGCCAGAGAGCGGCTGCTTTTCTGGTCTCTGCAAGTGTTGCAAGTAAACAGTAATCTACTATGGCTGAACAAACAAAGAAAAGATGGATGACTACAGATACAACTTCAACAATAAGTGAAAATCTAAAGAAAAAGAAACAAATTCGACGCTCAGATGAAGGCAAACAGTCTAACAAGGAAAACGACCATCAGCGAGGAAAATCAAGAGTTACAACCGGAGCCAACCGTGGACGTCACACATGCAACACTGTCTGGATATCTGGGAAGTGTGCTCCTGCAGTTACCGTTTATCTCCATAGGTGCCGCCAAAGAGAACGAAACTGAGACCTTCGAGATTATAACTTTAAGACTGAATAGTATTGATTTGTATTTGGATTTACTTGTAGCACTCAGTGACAATAAAGGGTCGTTCCATTAGAAAGTAAGTCATGATGTGATGGTTGGGTTAAGGTTATTTATATTTTCTCAATTTGTAATTTTTTTGTTATATGAAATGTTGAAAAAATAGAAAAAACTTATTCCAGGATGACATCTTCAGATTACTTGATATCCAACTATGCAATCTCAACAACAATCTAAGACCTAATAGTTCTGATAATTGTTCATAGGAGGCTAACAAGAGCAAAAAAAATAAATCTACATTTAAACTGGGACCAGTAGATTTTCGCTTATGAATTACTGCAGCTTTAAATGACATTTTTTTTTGTCTTTCAGAATAAATGTTTTACTAGATTGAGAAGTCAGCAGGGCTGCATGGTGGTCCAATGGTTAGCAGCACCGGGTCAGAAGGTTCCTGGTTTGAGTCGTGGTTCGGACATAGTGGGCCTTTCTGTGTAGAGTTCTCCCCGTGCTTGTGTGGGTTCCCTTTGGCTTCCTCCCACAGTCCAAAGACATGCTCGTTAGGTTGATTGGTGACTCTAAATCGACTGTTGGCGTGAGGGTGAAAGATTGTCTGTCTCTGTGTGTCAGCCCTGTGATTGGCTGACGATCAGTCCAGGGTGTAACCCCGCCTCTCCCCCAGTGACAGCTGGGATAGGCTCCAGCCCCCCCACAACCCTGAACAGGATAAGCGGAATAGATAACGGATGGATGGGAGAAGTCAGCAGTGATGTTTGACTACCTTCCATCTTACAAGGCCCTCTGACGATGACTCCACTGTTCTTTCAGCTCTAACATGTGGAAGTATGTGACTCTTGAGCTGCCAAATGCTCCACCATCTATCAGAGCTTTGGCAGACTTTGCAAACATCTGCCTGACACGGCTGGAAAACGACATTGGAGAGAAGGGTAAGAGTTACGGCTGTATCCCACTCTGAATTTTGGCAGTCGAATCGGATTTGGCTTTTCAACACGAACCTTTACCATTTGTTCCACTTTGTTCAGTTCAGCGCTGCAGAAAACGACTGTCAACCTACGTGTTTTACCTGCAAGACACACAGAGATTTGACGAACCAAATAAGAGTCGTCTTGGGGACTTGAATTTTAAGGGGCGGCCCTTATTAGTGAAGCAAAACTGTCAAATCAACAAGCTCTCAATCTAAAATGATAAGCTGAAAGATGCTATAAATACCTGATGAACTTGTGGGAACTCTTCACTTGGGTAATGACACCTTTAACTTATTGATATACGCACTGATGATGTACAAATATGATCTCGCAGAACATTCCCACCACTGATTCCCTTCGCACTATCTCAAAATAAATACACATCGGTATTAAAAACTGAGCAAGTTCAGCTAAACATTTGAGTTCCACATCAGCGTCCAAAGAAAGATAATTGTTTTATTTGGCTCCGGTTAGGCACATTCCTGATGGAGGAATAAAGTGGGTACATCAGATCTGAGTCGTGTAGAGCGAGGCTAAAGAAACACAGAATGTCCCGCTGCAACAGGACGGACGTGATGCTTTTACCAGAAGCTGCAGATTAACTGTACTACAACCTTTACCTCACTTCTGTTCAGTTTCTGTCCATTTTTCTGTTTCTGCTCTCATCGTCTGTTCTCTCTTTTTGCTTCCTCTGCTCTCGATTCAGAGACTGGGATGTCTTTCAGGACAGAGCAGCTGACAAAACTGGAATCCATCCGCAGCAGAAATGTATGACCAATTTCCATTGCCATGAATATCCATGACATATTGAGTGTGTGTGTGTGGGAGTGAGGAAACGCTCCCCTCATTGGCAACACAACAGTCCTGTTGGAGCAGCACTGAAAGTTCAGCGCTAACCTAAAGATTTAATGTTAAAATGATCTTGTGGGATAATTAAGCCCTCCGTACTGTCTTGAGGGTTCCTTTCAGTCCCCCTTCATAAATCTCCAACCGACAAAATCCCTTCAAATCCCACGTCCAAACCATTCCTCCAAATTCTTAACCTAACAATGACCACACCAAATCCTTACTTGAACTGAATCCTTTCCTTTAAAAAAACAAAAACATCATTTCTGTGTAAAAACAATAATCATAAATTTCCCTTCAGGGGGCCAAACATTAAACCATCGCTGAGTAAACCCAGATTTTTTTTAAATGAAAGGAAACCAACATCGCCAAGTGTGTAGTATTACTAAAGATGTTGGGCCACCAGGAACGTATTCATACATGTTTAAACAGTATTGTGTTTTGTTGATGGTGGAGAGTGCTGTCCGACATGAGCTCAAACACATCTGCTCTTATTATGTTCCTACACTTAAGACTTTACTTTAAATGTTTCACCCATCTGTTACTATTTATAGGTACAAATTAGAGATAGACCGATATGGTTTTTTCAGGGCCGATACCGATTATTAGTAGTCAAGGAGGCCGATAACCGATATTTGAAGCCGATATTCATTTGCAGTAAAAGTGAAAATATTGGCGTCAAAATTTTGAATAATACAAACTCCAACACTTAACTTTGCCAAAATAACCCAGTTTTAAATTGATCTCTTATCGGCCGTCGGATTAAAAAAAAATGTAAAAAAAAAAAAAAAAAATGGCCGATGCCGATATGCGTCAAAATGCCGAATATCGCCGCCGATAAGCGGTCCGGCCAATAATCGGTCTATCCCGAGTACAAATAAACGTTTCAAAAGCTTAGGAAGCTTAGGAAAAGGTTTGCCACTTTAGCATTTTGTTTGGTGAGTTCTATACAACTACAATGTGCACCTATTAAATATAAAGCAATAGCTAGGAGACTTAGCTTAGTTTAGCCTTAAGACTTTGGGTTTTGTAAGGACACAATCTCAGAACCCATTGGCTATCGTCTCACAAAGATAAAGCCTCTGGGAGTAACGGCAAACTTTTTTGGCATTCGGTGCAGCCAGAGTTTAGCGCCAAACGACTTCCAGCCAAGAGAGACTTTTTCATGCGCTGCATTGTTTATATTTCAGTTAGCAACTTGAGAAGCGACCGTATGTTCAGATCAAATGCAAAGCGAAATTCGCCCCTCCAGTTATGTCAGCAAAATAAACGGCATCAGTTCTCATCTCATTACATCCCCCAGAGGAGTCTCAGTTTCACTGTAAATAGGAAGTTACACAGAAGCTGCACTCTGGCTAACTACTGTAGTATGAGCCAGCAAAAGAACCCACTTTTTCTTGTGATTTACTTTAATTAACGGGTCTTACCTTTGCCGAAATTACAATATCATGATGCAGATAAGTAAAAGTAAAAATGCAAGTTCTGTCAGGTCTGTCCTCAAGAAGAGAAGAAAACTACTTTTTAAATGCTTGTTTGTTGAACAGAGGTCAGATTGATCATTTCTGATGCATTCCAGGAAGTCGGGAAATCTAAACACTGGTTGGCTTTCACGGCGTCAAGGGAATTTGTCGCACAGGTTGAATTTTTTGATCTGGAACGGATTGTTAGCTGAACTTGCTGCAGATGTCTGTTTATAGAGCTTAATAAGAAGCTAAATCATCGATCCGCCTGCTTTTGCTCTCCAAGCGAACTGTTTTTCCTGAATAGAACAAAGCCTGCTGACATGTGATTGGCCAATACTATTCGGACTACAAACGTCCTGCAAATGGAAACCAGAACACTTCACATACTAAAACCCTGTCCTACAGATTCTACAGTTTTATGTAGAGTCTGTAAATAGAGATTAGTTTAGATTAGATTAACAAATGTGGTAATTGGTGAGTTTAAGAGGTGCTATTAAGTGATTTTCTTGGAATATTTGGACCGAGCCAATCTTCATGCTTGTTTATCTTTAAGCTGAGCTGAACGAACAGTCCTTAATGGCTGCAGGTCAAAGAAAACACACTGCCAAGTTTCCAGATCACAACTCCTGTATTTTCATGTTCGTCAGAGCAATGAAGCAGCACAACTTCCTTAAAATATCCATAAAAACTCTACGAACAATATGTGGTTTTCCATCAGGGATCCATGAAAAGAAGAAACATAGTGTCTGTAGCCCATTTACATTTTATGCTTTAATAACGCAACAGGCAAAACACAACAGGGACTTAGCATGACATGAAGCCAGACAAAATGCATAAAAGTTTTACGAGCCCGTGATGTATTTTATGGGAATGAGCTCATGGTAATTTCTTTAACATGCAGGCAGCGGCACTGAATCAGAGTTCAAATCCCTATGGTTCTCTGGTGTGTGTGTGTGTGTGTGTGTGTGTGTGTGTGTCTCAGGCAAAGAAAGGTCAGTTACACATGTGGGTCTTTCTTGGTTTATTTACTGTCTGTGAATGTGCAATAGTGTGTGTTGTTAGAAGTAGTTAAAGTACTTCAATATGACTGTTAAAATAAGCAACAGTTATTAGCCTGTATCCAAAAATGTTAGGTCTGGATGACATTTCACTTAATTTGTAACATCTGTGTAGGCATTATTTCACAACAAGTTTACTTGACTCGCCTTTTAGTCTTTTTTTTGGGTCATTTAACAGACAAATTACCCTTTTTTCCAGTCAGTTTATTAATAATCGGTTTTAAACCTTTATCTTAACTGTTGCTGTCACACAATCTGCCATGTGACCTACTTGTAAATCGAGGAAGAGGTAAGGCGTACATATGGATCTTCACTTTACTTAGAACTGCTGCACAATATCGATACCTGGCAGAGAACAAAACTGAAGCCATGTGTGTCATTTACATGCAGTTAAACACACACACACATGAAAAGGACAGTAAAACAACACTACAGGAATTTTAATTGACTTCTGTGATACATTTTCAAGCTCAGCGGTTCCATCAGTGAGTGAAAAAAGGAGACTTCCTAACTGGAAACAGATTTCAGGAGCAGCCCCGCTTTCACAAGTCAGCATGTAACTGTAGCTCAGACACACACACACACACACACTTACAGAAACAGACAGATAGCCAACGCCCCAGACAACTTTAAGACCTGTTTCCTGTCCAGATATCAAAATACTGCTTTGCAAGTGCTATGTCCATGAAATCATAACATGTGTGAAAGAGGAACATGTTACTCACTATGTAAAGGTGATCACGCAGGAGCTTACTTTATATTAGAATGAATAACTTCACATATTAAAAGTAGACTAATACAAGATAAAAGTGCGGATCTGATTTTGGCAAGTTTTATCAGACTTCTTATAACCTGCATGTTGAAGAGCAAACTACATAACAGTCCTCGGTTTTGTCTAAAAACAAGCGTAAAAAGAACCAGGTTTTGTTGGACTGTATGCAGTAGTACACAGCGGTGCTCAGCAGCTAGCTTACCGGGCTCAGGGTGGTGATGCAGCGGGGATGAGCGGTGCCCTCTGAACCGTGTGGCAGCGGCGGTACTCCGCTTAACGAGACCCTCACACGTTTTAAGTACTGCCTGCCATCTGCGACTGCGTAAAGCCAGACAAAAAAACGTACGAATCTAAGACCGGAAATACGATGTTTTACCTACGAAATAAAAGAGGAAGTGGCCGTTTCAAAGAAGCGGACTTTATCTACCTTCAAAATAAAAGTAAACTTTACTGTTGAAAGCGAGTATACGTATCTACTGTATTAATTATACTGTATTTATACAGCCTGTGGTAGAAAGTATCAGGAAATGGTAAATAACGATACATTTGAAGTTGAGGCAAACCATAATTTTTGAATCTCAATCTCTTGTTTGTCAAACGGGAACATTCATAAATAATAAATTAAGAGTCAGTACTGTAGAAGCAAGAGTGATTGAAGAGATGGAAACTTTAATTCAAATCAAGTTTAAATGTAAGTGGCCATAGGATATAGACTAAACAGGCATAGGGAGATGTGGGAGCACACTGTTCGAAAAAAGCGAAGACGTGTCATTTTCAGAAATCATTTTTATTTTCTTCTAGTACACTTGCAAGATGTTTGACAGAGGAGACACTGTTAATAACATCAGAACTACACAGGGAAAATCTATTAAATCTGACATTATTTCCTCCTTAACATAAATTCACAATTTGTTTTTAAAATGTTCACATACAGATCCATTGCAGGTGTACCTTTCACAAATACATCCGTCATAAACAGCTTCTGCAAACAGTAGAAACATAAACGTATTTAGAGTTTTAGTTTTAGATGCAGTTGTTATTGGACTGTTTGTTCTAAGTTCCCAGATAGAGTATTTTAATGGTTTAGTTACATTTACACAACAAATGAAAATCAAAGGGTACCTTACTGAGAGAAGTCCATCTCTCTGTTATTAGTAATACTGTTTGAAAATCAAAAAGACAAGGAAAAGAAAAGTCTTGTGCTGCTGACGCATATAAAAGATACATCAGCACGTTTTAAAATATGATTCGGACCAGTGATTAAGTTCTACCTTGGTCGTAAAAATCAGACCTTCTCAGCAGATAAAAAGGGAAAAAAAACAAGGAAAAGAGAGGCCTCAGTGTGAAATATCTCTCACTGAGGTGGGAACAAAATAGACAGGCTTGGTCGCCAAACAAGAAGCAAAAAGACAAACAGTTCATCAGTAAAAAATGTCCTCCTGTAGAAGAATCTTTCCCTTGAATTCACTGGCAAATAAAAAAAGCCTAAAAAAGGTAGCCAGGCTCTTGTTGCATTCAAATTCAGTCCCTAATTATGTCACTTGAAAATCCCACAAATACTTTTTGATAAAATATACATTTTCCATAAGTACAATGCTCACAAAATGATCACATCTGATAAAATATATGTGGTACTTGTAATTTCCCATTAATGAGAGAACAATGTTTCAGTTTGCACTCTTTCAGGCTTTTGAATGAACTAAAAACAGATAGTTTTACTACAGGCAGTCGCCTAATGGCCTAAATTAGACTTTGAATACGATATTAAACAGCAGTCAATGGGTTTAGTGTCATATAAAATAAAGAAAGATCCTGTATCATACTGCACATTAGCAAATCAAAATATGTACAAATCTACATTAAGTACTTGAATTTCTGAATAGGCACTTTAATTCAAAACAGTTCAGCCAGCCCTCAGAGTCATCTTTGATGATGTAACATCACAAAGACACGGCAGTCACCTTCTTTTTTTTTTTTTTAGAAAGATTAACCCGAATGATGACAGAAAACCCAGAAACAAACATTAGCCCTAATAACCATGTTTCATCCCGACATCACACACTAACCTTTTCAATTTCACACACAGGGAAGCTCTAGTTTCCAAGTACAAAGTAAAAGGATCGCTACAGTGCAGGAAGGAGATATTTTAACATGCACACGTGGTAAAGAGAGACAAACTCCTCGACTGAAAGTCCACCTCCCTGTGACTTCCCTTCTGTACAACGTACCTTGTGAGGGATAAAACGTAGTGCAACAACAGCCTTTCACCACACGGCAGTCCTATTCTTAACAGGGCAAAGTGATCCTTAACGCCAAACAATCAATAAATAATAAATAAACAAAATAATCATTACATAAATAAATCATTTTTCTTACATAAATAAAGTGAAAAGACTGATCAAGAAGAGAAGAGGCAGGCAGTGTTAAAACATAGTGGAGACGCTCCTGAACCAATAGTATCTGCATACATCCTGTAACTGCTTTCATCACAATGTCAGAGTCCTTGTCCAATCACACCAAACCCTCTCCACCAATGAACTCTGAGAGGGAGGCAAACATACCAGACACTTTGCAGTGTTTGGATAAGTGAGATTATTAATGTTACTGTAGTGTCAAATGCTCTGTAACACCAGTCGAAGAAGTACCAGAGCATACTGCCCTAAATGTTAGTTACTGAAGGCCAAAGGAGGCGAGACACATACAGGCTGTCAGGAGCTACTTCACCACAGAGAGAAGAGTAAACTGCGTGTTATGTTCAGGGATCAACCTGAACATTGGGAGGAGGGGAGCTGGGTCTATAAGAGAGCAAAGATAACACCACTTGCATACAGTATCACCACAGTAGTACAAACTTAGGAGCAGATACTACAGCCACTTTTTTTTACCTCCCTTAAAAGGTGGATAAATGTGCATCTCGCTTGATTTCGAGCAAACAATAAAACTAGAGGTGCACTTGATTTACAGTACCTTTCATGTAGTGCACTCACATTCAGATTATAGTGATCCACCTTAATTGTTGAATCAAGCACGCCTCGAGTTTGTTACAAAGCTCTGACTATTTTAAAACCACGTTAGACAGAGAGGTGGCCCCGTCAACAAGGGACTTTTTTATGACTCGAGCAGTTGGTCATTTTAATAAATATTCCAAAAAATAATTCACTAACAGATACGTTGTTTTTGCCTTAGAGTCTGTGTCTGCGAGGGTCAGAGCGTGGCGGGGAAGGCGGCGGAGGCAGGGTGACGGTGGTCGGAGCCTCCACTGGGTCATCCATGGGCAGGACCAGGCGGGTGCCCCTGATCGCCACTTCGTGTTCCGCCAGGCCGAGATCGTGATCCAGACCTTCATCGGACGGGCCGCCCCCGGTGCTGGCGGTGGAGGAGCGCTTGCGGTTGATGGTGCGGGATCCGGAGGCGTCAGTGGTGACCGTGACGTCTGCGTACATGGAGCTCACGCTGGCATCGTTCAGGATGAAGTCTGAGTCGTCGTCGTGGAGCTGACCTTCGTTCTGGTGAGTGGAGGAGGAAGAGGGGGAGGGAAAAAATATGAAAAGCAAGAGAATGAAGAGATGAACAAAATTACAACTTTAAAGGGACATTTTCGCCAATTTTTTCAACCTCAGTCCTATCATGCTATTATGGGGAGCGAATGCCATTATAGTAGAAAAAAAATGCCATTTCGCTCTGTGCCTTTGGAGGATGCTATCCACTTCTCCAATGGGTCCTGGAAAACCTGCGCCAGATGACGTAAAACGCATCATCTGGTGGAGGCCAGGGATCTTGCTAAACTACACTTCCTCAATCTATGACGCCCGCCTCCGATGTCATGTCTCGTTCAAAATCGGCAGGTTTGAAATGTAGACTGCAGATTTTTTAGACGATCCACCGGTATATTCTTGTTGTATTTCGGATTCGGTACCTCTCTGAGCCGTTGCCTGCAGTGAAAACGGTAGTATTTCACTCCAGCGTCTCTCGCTGGGCCGTTCCTTTTAGAGGGCGGGGCGCAATGCACGCTGGGTGTTGTTGGAATGTAGAATGGGCGAAACCACGAGCTGTTTGTACAACTTTCTCCACAGCTATGGTGCCAATTTCAAATATTATGGCTTCTATCGATTACCAACACCAGCTTTGACTGACAGTGGCTTTTTCCAGGGGCGAAATGCTCATTTAAATTAAGGCCTAATAAGATCTATAAATACACAAACTAACAGTAGATAACATAAATCAAGATTCAAAGCTAATTCTTGTTCATCTGAAATGTATCAAAACAGTTTTATATTGCAAATAACCATTAGTAACTCAAAACTTATAGATCAACCTTAAATAAACGTAATATTACATCGGTATTTAAGAAGTAAAAACGCTACAGATTGTGTCTTTTCACTAATGCAACTGTATGGCGTTGTGCTGTGTGTCCAAACCTCATAGGCCTGAGGGCTGGTGAGGCATCGAGCCAGCGGTCCACAACAAGCAGGCAGAGTGGCAGTGAGAGGAGGGCCGCTGTGGGTCAGGAGGGGCTTTAGATAGCTGGAGAACAAGCTTTGGTCAAGGACTATTACAATTTACTTAAGTTAGAGACTTTCATTGGTCAAGAGTGAAATACAGTTGTGCTGATTCTGAGATACAAGCTACAACAATTGAGATTGTGCTGGAAAATCTCTCATACAGAAAGACCTTGTTGTATATTTCTAACAGTTTGGGAAGAGCTCCCCCTGGTGTCCAAAGCTGAATCTTGCACCCACATTTCTGCAGACAGCTTCTTTAATATACAATCGATCAAAGGATACTTGTGGTCAAAGTTATACCACATCCTGAAAGGCCAAGCACTCTCATGTTTGGTGTTCCTCCGCTGTGTGCCATCCAACACAGCTGAACTCTGTAAGCAGAACATTTTTAATTAGTTACTGTTTAAATCATTTGTAGCACCATAAAAACATCTGTACTAATTACTTACAGAGCTATCCTGATCAGAGTCCACACCCACCCTGGAGGAGGAAAGGCAGCAACAGTGATTTTGACGCAAAAACATTCACCAAAGGGAAGACACACATACAGAACTACTGCAAACAAAGCCTTACGGTATGCTCATAAAGGACAGCATGGGCATGGTGCCGCCTCCACAGATCCAGACAGTGAAGAAGACAATCAGGAGGGTGGTTGAAAACATCATTTGACGGGCGTAAGTCGCTGTGTCTCTGATAGATAGAGCAAAGGTCATCGCCCCACGCAGACCTGGAGGACACAGACAGGACAGCGTGGGAAGGAGAAACTGCGTGCGTTTTACATAAAGACTGTGAGAGAGATCGAGAGAGCAGCAATAGTTATGCATCATGAAGTCAGGAAAAGCTACTGACTATGTACAACGTCATTTACCATCACCATACTGGCAACAATGCTAACCAGTTATATTCAATCATCCACAGCATCCATCCATTATCTACACTCTGTGTACTGTTCAGCGCTGTAGGGACATCCAAAGCATGTTAAATATATTTAGACATTTTTCTGTGGAAAAAAATGGTCAAATGTTTTGAAAGATAAAAGGAAAGGAGCCTGTGGTTCAGACACATAGAAACGTGTGCACACACACGTAGGCGATTTCTATAATAAGCCAGTTTCCGATGTAGGGGCTTTTATAATTAACAACACTGTAATTGCGAGGGAGTGTTAGTCTTTGTACAACATGATTTAGGCTTTTTTTTTTTAACTACTGGCTTGGATGAGCGCCGCTGACTCAGTCTGTTTTGATCGTTCTATGTAGCGAGTTCCACATAACCAAGATGTTTTTCGTGATCTGGCTCTACTCGGCCGTACAAAGGTTCATGTAAAAACAGGGACTGTGTGTACAGCATATGAGCACATGTCACAAACATGAACAGGTGTTCTACCAGCAGAGTAACCTCTATTCACAGAATGTAGAATCTGTAGGCAGGGACGTGGATATTAGGGACGGTAAGTCTTCTAGTTTCTGTTAGCAGTACGCTTGTAGTCCAAGTTATATTGACCAATCACGCGTCAGCAGGCTGCGGCACAGCAGGAAAAACAACCCATGTGGAGAGCAAAAGCAGGCGCAACATAATCCGCCGTAATGACATCCCGACTCCCATCAGTGTGATCTGATGAGGATTTAGCTTCTTCTCTATAAACAGACATCTGCATGCTAACAGCGAACTATCTGTTCTAGATCTAAAATTCAACTTGAGATAAATTCCCTTGACGCTGTGTCAAAAACGCTGTTCAGCGTTTACATTTCCCGACTTCCTCGAATGCATCAGATTGATCCGACCTCCGTTTAACTAACAAGCACTTCCTCAGTTGTTTTCTTCTCCTCTTGAGGACAGACCTGACAAAGCTTCATTTTTACTTTTTACTAATCTGCATCATGATGTAGAAATTTCAGCAAAGGTAAGACCTGTTAATTAAAGTCAATCACAGGACAAACGGTCTCTTTTTCTGTAAACGATGCAGCACACGGAGAAGGAAGTCTGGACTGGAAGTCGTTTATGCTAACCGCTGGCTACATGCCCCGGCATGTTCACCGTTGTCCCCAGAGGCTATATCGTCGTCAGACTATAGCCGACGGGATCCGAGATTAGCAGCAGAGTAACATCTTCAACTAAAACAAAAAGCAAACAACAATATTAATGTTTCAAGTCAAACCCATAATCCAGCAGCTGCAGCTGCCAAATGCATGAGGGGAAGCTGGCAAAAAAAGTGTAATTAAGGCTTATAATATCACTGCTCTCTGTGGCATAGCCAATGCATATGAATGTGATAACTGATTGACAGTTGGGCACTTTACGTAGCAGCCTCTGCCATCAGTGTATGGATGTGTGGGTGAATGTGATATGCAGTGTAAAAGCAGCTTTGAGTGGTCGCAAAGACTAGAAAAGCACTTTATAAGTACAGTCCATTTACCATTTACAGCTGCCTCACCTGCAAACATCATGACGTGCTGAAAGTTGGATCCGATCTTGTTCTTGCGGCCCAGGTTGAGCAGAAAGGACAAAGGGTAGATGTTTGCTGCCCTGCCCAGAAATACAGCCACCTACACAACGCAGGAAGTCAAGGACACAACACAGCGCCGGCTGTGACGGAAAATAATCGTGGGTAGACAGCAGTTTCTATATTAACAACAGTTTCATAAAAATAGGTGCTAGTTCACGTATATACTGCATGAATACACTTTCAGATCATTGCTGGCTTCAGTAGAGATAGCACTAGCATCATAATTTATAGGAAGCAAAAAGAACAGCATTCTCGGTCGGATAGTCAATCATCTCCGGAGCATCCAGTGTGGTGTTCTGACAGAGCAGAGTAAAGGATACAAAGGCTCCGATGATAAACAAAGGGTTAAAGACGTGCGACTGGAAGGAGAAGAGAGTCAGACCCATGTAGGAGAAGATGAAGTTCTCTGCCAGGAAGTTCAGCAGCTCAAACAACTGATGGACCAAGAACAAAACACGCATTTGAAATAATGTTAAACTGCATGAAAAGATCAGACAGTTTGTTCAGACAGTTAACTGTGGTATAACTTTGCATGAATTCATTAATTTATAGAGTCTGTGGTTTTCCATTTATTTATTTAAAATACTAAAATGAAGATGAAACTGATCATTAATCGAGGATAAAACACAAAGCTAGTTATGATGAATATAAAACATTTTATTGAGGTTTTATTATTGACCTTTAGGTGATGTACCACAAACCAGACATGATTTCCAGCTTAATCATGTGAGCTACCGGCGCTCTACTTCAGTGCGTATCTGTAAATGACATCAGCTTGTAGATTTCTCAGAAATTTGCGCCAGAGTTTGCACGATTTCTAAAGAAGCACAGATGTCCTATAAAACGTCCTCTTCTGAGTAATCTCATTTAAAGCAGTTCTAACCACAGGTCTTTGCTCTCTGCCTTTCTTTATTTCTGTACCCGGGATGCATTTTCAAAATGGTATTCAAATCAAGCAAATAATATGCATTAAAAACTCTGTATCAAAGGATCTGTAACAATCTGTCCATTTATAATATGAATGGATAGATTGTGACACAGCATTGAGTACAGCTGTTTAAAAGTAATATGATGCTTTATACCATACAATAACAAACAATTGGATCCATTATAAAAGATGTGTGATTATACGTCACCTGTTTGGTCCTGTCCTGAGAGTCAGGGGAGAGATTGTTGAAGGTGTAGTGAGCCTGAGTGATGCCACAGAACAGCACAGCCACCACGCCTGAAAAAAAGATACACTTATGTGATGTGATTGTAGTTATACGTAAATATGTTTTATTGAAGAGGGTCAAAAACATTTTAAAATACAACATATGGGGTAAAATATTGACCTCCCATGTTGTAACGATTTGACCATACACTCTGTATACTGTTCAGCGCTGTAGGGACATCCAAAGCATGTTAAATATATTTAGAAATTTTTCTGTGGAAAAAAATGGTCAAATGTTTTGAAAGATAAAAGGAAAGGAGCCTGTGGTTCAGACACAAAGAAACGTGTGCACACACACGTAGGCGATTTCTATAATAAGCCAGTTTCCGATGTAGGGGCTTTTATAATTAACAACACTGTAATTGCGAGGGAGTGTTAGTCTTTGTACAACATGATTTAGGCTTATGTTTTTTTAAACTGCTGGCTTGGATGAGCGCCGCTGACTCAGTCTGTTTTGATCGTTCTATGTAGCGAGTTCAACATAACCAAGATGTTTTTCGTGATCTGGCTCTACTCGGCCGTACAAAGGTTCATGTAAAAACAGGGACTGTGTGTACAGCATATGAGCACATGTCCCAAACATGAACAGGTGTTCTAGCAGCAGAGTAACCTCTATTCACAGAATGTAGAATCTGTAGGCAGGGACGTGGATATTAGGGACGGCAAGTCTTCTAGTTTCCGTTAGCAGTACGCTTGTAGTCCAAGTAATATTGACCAATCACGTGTCAGCAGGCTGCAATCCTTGTCCCATGTTGTAACGATTTGACCATATGCCGGGATGCTAGTTAGGTTGCAGCCTAACAATACTGATGTCAGGGTTCGTGAGTCAGTATCTTATTTTTAAAAGTCAACCGTATAAAGGTCCCATATTTAGAACCCAAAATGGACACAATCAACCAGCAAAATAGATACTCAATAAACAATTAAGCACAACAAGAGTGATTATCAGCCGGGATTTTCAGTTAACTTTATAAGAGATGCTGCTGACCCTGGGAACTCCGTGCGCTTTTTGTTTGTTTGTTTAATAAACATATGCTTAAAGGCATTTAAACAAATTTGGAGTTTGTATTATTCAAAATTTTGACGCCAATATTTTCACTTTTACTGCAAATGAATATCGGCTCCAAATATCGGTTATCGGCCTCCTTGACTACTAATAATCGGTATCAGTTCAGTTTAGTCCATGCCATCGAAAGACCAAACAAAGACCCTGTCTGAGTATTCATTACCATGATCACAGCCACTAGCTTATTTTAAGTCAATCCCAAAGAGTCGACACTGTCCTGGTGCTGTTACTCACCGAAAGAGCAAAACATGTTCAATCTGCTATTTTAGATATTTCCCAAAACAGCTATAAATGACTTCTGTTTGAGTAAAGGTTCATAAAACTACAGTGACCAGCAGTTTTGTAAACTTGCTGAGCCTTTTAAAAAAATTAAACTCTGAGTAAGCATTTTACTTTTAACAATAGGGTGGGAGAGTGACCAACACATTGTTGGTTTGTTTTGTTCTTTTAATGAGACTTTTTTTTGGAGCTGACACAATGTTTCAATTAACCTACAGAAGATTTATTGCAAACTATTTTATTTTTATTATATCTTCTTTATCTTCTTTATAGACCAAAGAATGAAAAAACCTTGAAAAAAATTGTAGATAAATAAAATCATGTTAATATTTGTTATTTGCAGCAATAGATTTGTTGACAATGAGAAAATAATTGTCTGCATTGTCTATTTATTAGTATTATTAATAATTTAATGATACTGTGCAGGAGTAATAGAATATTTTCTTAAGTATTGTGTACAATAACATTAATATCGTGCACTATCTTCAAATTAATAATCTTGTGCAATTAAGGTTCTTACAACGTAATAACTGTCAACACTACTGTCACTTTAACTGCCACCATTACTTCCTGCCTTCTTTTGTAGAAAAGTATTGTAATATTGTTTTAGGCACTGTCTCTTTTGTATTAACACACACACACTTTATATTTTCACTTATATTTAAGTTGTTTGGATTTCGTACTGTATTTTTGGAGCTATCTGGCACTATAACTTCCAACAGGATTAAAAAGTTTTATCCTATCTTATTTTATAATTATTAAATATGGGTTAGGTTATTTGATTAACCCTGGTGTACATAATTTATCCATCCTTGAATTTACTGTACCATCATGTCATCATTTTGTAACTTGTGACTGTATAAGACTGTAAGTGTTTTAAACTAAATCTTAAAAGTAAAACATAACTGTCTACCAATACTAGATCAAAACTACTAACAATAAAATACCTAAAACAATGCCATAAAACCTTCATTTATATTGTTGTCAAAGGCTTAACACAAAGTAAAAAAAAGATGCCAAAATTCACATTCAAAATAGCATGTAGATGTACCTGTGAACCCGCAGGCCTCGGCCAATAGAAAGGTGCTCCAGGACATGAGAAAAAACAGAGCTGTCTCGAGCAAGGGGAAGTCCCTGAGCTTTGTGAACTTGGTCACGTGATCAAGAAAGTCAAGGTGCAAAACAAGAGGAAGCACAACCACAGTCTACCTGCAGCCCTCGTACGTCACAACCGAAACCTAGACATGCAATAAATTTAATCAGGAAGGTGAGACTCTGAGTCGAGGAAGTAAAACAAACTGTATGCTTTTCAGGCTCTAAGCTGCTCATATTATAATGAAACAGCAGCTGCTGAAATGAGTTAGAGAAATTGCTTATGCACACAGGTGAAATACAATGAAAGGATATGAGAGCAGTCATGACTCCAGTGGCCACCCCCAGCGCGAAGGATCCACTAAATACACCCAGGAAGATGCCGAAGGATTTCAACAAGGCCATGGCCTCAAAGCTGTGGCTGTTGTCACCTGCAGGCTGGTACGCCACAATAGAGCTAAAATGCAGACAGACAGAGAGAGAGCACACGCAGATAACTTAACAGGAAAAAAGGAAATAGACATTACTGAGAACTCAGAAAGAGGAAACTGGTCAAGTGTTAAATGCGTGCTTACATAAAGACAAACAGATATTCAAGCTGAAATCAAGCATCAAATCAAACCTGCAGCAACCCAAATCCAATGATGGCTCGGCTCATATTTACTACCTTGAGGTTTATCTGATTTAATATGACTTTAAAGGAATTTGGTTAATCTGAAAAGTAGCAACAAAGACATCACACACACATGGACTGGAGTTGGGTTTGTCAGTCATAAGAAGGGAGGAAGCTAGAGCTTTGCATGATTCATTCTAAATAAATCTTGGATCTCTCAACGCCATTTGGTTGATATCCAAAGAGAGCACTAATAAGTACACAAAACAGCCAAGTCAGGAGCTACCACTTTAGGGGAGTAGTACTCAAATTTCCAAAACACCAACAAAGCAAAACACACATAGATTACAAAAATAAAAGTTATTTTTGTAGTTATTTGCAGGGTCAATAGAGGAATATGATGCAAAGAATGGGCATGAGGGGGGTTGCAGTGGCAGCAGGCTGTAGCGGAGGGCATCCTAATGGTTGGTGGTTCAAAGCTACATCAGAAGTTAAAGACCTGCAACATATCGAGATGTTCAGCTTCTAACACTATAACTCTGCCAGCACATCCACGCAAATTACCCGACAACCCACTCACCCACCCACCCACCGGGGAGCCAATGTCTGGTTTTCTCCCAGCCATTCCTCCGCCCCCTCAGGCCAGACCGGGCCATCGTCTCCCGGGGACAGCACAGCTTTAGCCTCCCGCCTTCCCTCCTTCTCCAAGCGGAGGAGAACACTGCATGCATACATACGTACAGGTGGGCGATGAATGACACGGACGGGGTGAAGGAAGGCAAGCAGTGAAATGACAGGGACTGATGTTAGTATGATTAGTGACAACACAAAGAGCTCAAGTTGACACGATTAGAATTATTACAGTGCAGGTCATTAACACAGAATGGGAAACTGAAGGGTTGGTTCACACTTTTAATACTACCATGCCAATATGTACAATTCAAGAGTTATTGGTCATTGGCCATGAAAATATGCCTTCTTGATTCAAATCTACAGTCCCTGCTCTGTGTGAAAAAAGTGAACGCCACTTATAATTATAGAAATGTATATGCTGTTTCTGCATTGGCTGTTTGTGTATATCTCTGCAGTGTGTTGAAAATAATGCTTACGAAGAGAGGACGATGGCCACGGCGTCATTGAGGACACTCTCCCCAAAGAGCAAAGCATACAGGTCCACATCTACCTTTAGCTCGTTGAAGATAGCCAGCACTGTCACTGAGGCACAGAGGAGAAATCAGCAATTTAGTGCAACACACACAAATACTGTAGAGCAGGACAGGAGCACACACAGCCCTCGAACAGAAACACTTTCCAATAACAGAAGAGATGACAGACTGCTTTATTAACATACATATTAAAGGGGACATAATTTAGCTGTGCAATCAATTTTCTATTATTCTAATGTGCTTTTGAGTCACGTTGGTAAAGTTTGTTTCATTTTAAAAATTGTATACATATTTTAATTTAATTATTTTTCGGAGCCTCTCCTTCCTCCTGAGATGAACAAGCCGTTTTGCCATTCAGAGGAAAGACCTTAGCTACGATTGGCCTGACAGTGTTTGGAGTGATCGCGTAGCCCCTCCCTCATGTGTGCGATCCCACGTGGGGGAGCGTCCGCACACTGCACTGTCACTCCAACGTTGTAGAAAACATGGCAACTCTAGGATCGGTTATTCGGCCTTATATGTACGAGCCAGAATCGCCAGGAGGTATCGGAATGGTAAGTTGAAATCTTGACAACGACTTGACTGCAAGCTAGTGCAAAAAGGGAGCCTGAGGTGAATGATTTCAGCGAAAGCAAGGTTCTACGTAGAAAACTGCAGCTGTTCTGAATGGCCCATTTCAGAGGCTACAAAGGAATTCTTTAAGAACTGAAATTTGATGTACAAATCTAAATCTGGGGAATGTGTTATTGCACTACCTACCTGGGTCTGTTGCCGAAACAATGGCCCCAAAGAAGAGGCAGTCAGTGAAGTAAAAATCTCCCCCAAGCTGGCCCACAACTTTCATGAAGGACACAAAGCCATACATGATCAGCCTAGAGGAAAAGAAGCATTTGTGAAAGTTATAAAAGGCCCTATGATTGTTTCTCCATTCAACAAACTGGTACAATGAACTTGATATTGAAAAATATAATAGGTAATTCAACAGCAAATTGACTTACCCAATAACAAAGCAGGATACAACTGTTCCCATGAAAGCGTAGGCCAGGATGGAGCCAATGTTCCTGAAGAAATGTCTCTGTGACAGACACAGAAAGGACACATAGGTTAAAACAGAGGTTGTGCATTGCACTTTGTTAGGCAGGGAATATATGCCCAAACCCAAATGAGAAAAGCACATGGAAAATACGTGTAGTATACTGAAGAGAATAATAAGGCCTTTATCCTTTTTACCCTTTTCAGACTGTATCCAGCGTGGAAGATGATAGGAGGCAGCAAAATGTTGAAAAACACTTCTGGGTCGAAGGTCACCTAAATTACAGGGGGAAATCATAAGATGTTATAAACTTGCTTTTTTAGGTCAAAGTTTGCAGACGTTTATCACAATATCTACAGTCACACAGACTTAAGCTTAACTCTATTTAATAAAAGACTTTGAGAGTATTTATGTCAGTTACTGATCCAACTTTCCAAAATTGTTCAATATAATATAATACACATTTATCTGCCATTTGCACCCTGCAGGCTAGAAATTACATACGTTGGGTGAGACATCAAAAACAACCATTTGCATACTCCTGAATCCTAAATCTTGCCTTTCTCAGCATCTCATCGTCCTGCACTTGGTGACCTTTGCCCCGGCTGACTTCCCCCTTCAGAGTATACTCGTAGAACCGCCCACTGACGTTGACCAGCAATGTAGCGGGACTGGCGTTGACAGCACAGCTGAGGATAACGTCACTCATGCTCTGAGGCACATGGACCCCAAAGCGCAGGATCACACCCACCAACAGGCCTTCAGGAGGAAAGGGGGAGAGGAGAGAGGGAGTTAGTCAAGGATCTTAAGTAAACATTGATATGATATCCTATGTAAACATATTTTTGGAAAGTGCCTTATAAACAGTGGGCGTTAAAGGCATAAAAACAGAAAAAAAACATCACCATCATTGTATGGTAGCTTGTGCAGAAAAATAGGTTGAGGTTCTATTTTAAATACCTGCTTTTAATTATCTGGGTGCGCTACATAATTTAATTAGTTTGGCTTCTTGAAGAAAATTAATCAAAGCCGCTTCTATTTGCAGACTGAAAATGAAAGAGGTGCAGATGTTTGACTTGTTAAAGAGGGTGATATATTTAATATTTCCAACGATTAAAGCTGTTTACCTTTTATTCTATTGTTAACATGACAGCAGACTACCTCTAACACAGACACCACACTAACACAATGTTATTTCCCAGCAAGGGTCGAGAAACCTGAGAATAACCTGTCATGTGAGCTAACTGTTTTTGGAGTTTGAGGAGCTAACAGCATCATAGCCAACCAGCTAGCATTGACGGCTAAGTTAAAGGAAACTGATTGACAGACACGTTAGCTAACGTTGGTGGTCCTACCATAGATCATGGCAAGTCCTGTTTCGTGCAGGAACCTAAATCGTCGGTGTTTGAACAGCCATATGGTTAAAATTGTGAGTGTTAAGAGCATAATGAATATGAGTAGATTGGCACTGTCCTGTCGGTGGCTCTCTTCAGCCAGCCTCTCGGTTGCGACGTTGTCCATCGCATTGCTCTCGCCTTGGCTCCCGACGAGCAAGAATGTCAACAGAAAAGACAACAACGGGAGCGCTTTCGACGGTTTAACACCAAGAAAGCGTCTCAGTGTAAATCCCATTGTGGCTCTCTATGAAACGGTTACATCTGTCGTTTAAACTGGTATTGGTTTTGATGTGAAACAACTGCTTAGACGAGATATCGGCGAAACGAGAGCAAATGACAGGTCCTTCCGCAGCCGTTATCAAAACACTGGAACTTCCGGTTCTTCAAAATAAAAGTCAGGGACCAACAGCGGACAGGGCCTTCCTCATCTTCCTCCTGTCTTATTGGCGGTTGGCAAACAACTTTATGGTGCATTACCGCTACCAACTGGAATGGAGTGTGGGTCGGGTTTTTACAGGTATTACCTATTAAAAAATGAACTTTTTCTTATTTAACTTTGATAAACATTATATGATCATTACGTCTACAGATCATAAAGTATGCCGTGATAAAAAATATATAGCTTGTTCTGTATTATACCTAGTGCACTTGTACATCATCACATCCTCAAATAAAGCACCTTTCATTCATAATTTTGTTTATATTGACAGCTTTCCTTCTTTATTTAAGAAAATCTTTCACATGGTGTTTGTTTGTTAGCAAGCTTCCATATTTGATCGTAACAAACACCCATGCAAGTCACATCTGCAAGAATTTTTTTTTTATGTATTTCACCGATGGAGGCTGGCTGATAGACCTAATAATTGTTTCCTGCTCACACAGGCATTCAGACAGACAGGCACTGCTTTACTTGCTAAGATTCACAATCACAGCAAAGCTAAATGTTTCCAGAGCTGCTTCAAAGCCTCCTCAGGTCTAATTTTGTTTTGTTAAGTTGACGCTTTTGCTCTGTAAAGCAAATAGTATTGCTTCTGTCAGCGGTTAGACTTACCACATCTGACCTATTAGTTAATCAGTTAGCTGACACATTACGGACAGCTGACTCATTTGCTTTATGGGTATTTTAGAAGAGAAACTGTCATGAGTTTCTAGATTAGTTCTGGTTTTGTCTTGTATTTTGGTGTTTAGTTATTAGTTCTGGTTTTACCTTGTCACTTAGTCCCTTGTCATGAGTTTTCATCGTTTAGTTTTGTATTTAGTTTATTCTGTGTTCTTGTCAGTATTTAGTCTTGTCAAGTATTTCACTTGTGTCTTTTTGGTTAGATCATTTCCTGTTTTACTTTGTCACCTTGACTCTCGTTTTGGTCCACTTCCAGCCTTTGTGTTTCACGCTTGTTTGATTCTGTGCCCTGCCCTGATTGTTTTCACCTGCCCCTTGATTGTCTCACCTGTGTCTGATTAGCCTCACCTCTTAAGTTTATTTAGTCTTTGTGTTCCCCTGTCTCGTTGCCTGTTCATTGTCGTCCATCGTGTGTTAGTCTATGTCCATGACCTTACTCTGGATTGTCTTCGTGCCTCCCTTGATTTCCTCGTGTCCCTTGTTTATTACCTGATTCCTGGTTTTGTTGTAAGTGTTTTGCTCTGTCTTTTGATTTTCCTTTTTTGTCTTTTGTTGGATTTTAGATTTTGTTTGTGCATTTTTGCCTTTTATTTAATTAAAACCATTATCTTAGTCTGCTTCTGGGTCCTCACCTTTTTGTTGAAACCGAAACCCTGACAGAAACAGTCTTGAAGTTTTAACATTTATTTTACAAATGATTTAGATGTCTACGGCACTCTTATTTATGTTGACTTATGTTTGATTTGATGATCTCTGGGAACATAAAACAACCCAGCAGCTTTGATTTGAACAACTCCCCACTGAAATGTTATTACTGGTGCAATGCCCCTTTAATGCTCTTTGATATTTAACTTGATTTCAGGTCTTGAAATATTCACTATCAAATCCATCATAAGATATTAAGCACCACAATGTTTCTTAACAACAGATTCAATTAATGTGTTTTTCTACCATGTCTATTTCTGATTTTTAATAAAAAATCTTTTTTTAATTTGAAGTGTTATTTTTTGATCATGTAATTGTTCTCAACTGATGAAGGTGTAGCAGAAAGATTGCGTGCTTCACAGAGACAGTCTGACATACGAACACATAAAACCCCATCAGATTAACTGGAAATGAGCTGAGATGAGCAGATTGATGACTTGTAGGCGTCAGAGATCAAATGTCAATTTATACGTGGGGGTTGAGTGCTTGTCCTTGATTAAACTTTTTGTTATTACATTTATACAGTACTGTGCAAAAGTTTTAGGCAGGTGTGAAAAAATGCTGTAAACTAAGAATGCTTTCAAAAATGGAAGTGTTAATAGTTTATTTTCATCAATTAACAAAATGCAGTGAATGAACAGAACAGAAGTCTAAATCAAATCAATGTGGTGTGACCACCCTTTGCCTTCAAAACAACATCAATTCCTCTAGGTACACTTGCACAGTTTTTGAAGGAACTCGGCTGGTAGGTTGTTCCCAACATCTTGGAGAACTAACCACAGATCTTCTGTGGATGTAGGCTTCCTCAAATCCTTCTGTCTCTTCATGTAATCCCAGACAGACTCGATGATGTTGAGATCAGATCACTTCCAGGACTTCTTGTTCTTCTTCACGCTGAAGATAGTTCTTAATGACGGCTGTATGTTTGGGGTCGTTGTCCTGTTGCAGAATAAATTTGGGGCCAATCATACACCTCCCTGATGGTATTGCATGATGGATACGTATCTGCCTGTATTTCTCAGAATTGAGGACACCATTAATCCTGACCAAATCTCAAACTCTATTTGCAGAAATGCAGCCCCAAACTTGCAAGGAACCTCCACCATGCTTCACTGCTGCCTACAGACACTCATTATTGTACCGCTTGTACAGCACCTGCTGCCATTTGTCTGCACCCCAGTTCCTATGTTTTCGTGCATAGTTGCGTTGCTTGGCTTTGTTTGCATGTCGGAGGTATGGCTTTTTGGCTGCAACTCTTCCATGAAGACCACTTCTGGCCAGACTTCTCCGGACAGTAGATGGGTGTACCTCGGTCCCACTGGTTTCTGCTGTTCTGATGGCGCTGCTGGACATCTCCCGATTTCGAAGGGAAATAAGCTTGATGTGTTTTTCATCTGCTGCACTGAGTTTCCTTGCCCGACCACTGCGTCTAAGATCCTCAACATTGCCCGTTTCTTCGTGCTTCTTCAAAAGAGCTTGAACAGCACATCTTGAAACCCCAATCTGCTTTGAAATCTTTGTCTGGGAGAGATCTTGCTGATGCAGTATAACTACCTTGTGTCTTGTTGCTGTGCTCAGTCTTGCCATGGTGTATGACCTGTGACATGAAACTGTGTTCCCTTCTACACAGCTGTTTCTGTTTCAACCTACATGTGAAATTGATGATCATTAGCACCAGTTTGGTAGAATTGGTTGATCACACACCTGACTATAATCCTACTAAATCCCCGACTGTGTGCAAGTGCACCTGTAAGAATTGATGCTGGTTTGAAAGCAAAGGGTAGTAACACCAAATATTGATTTGATTTAGATTTTTCATTTGCTCACTTATCATTTTGTAAATTGACAAAAATAAGCAATTATTATTTATATTTTTGAAAGCATTCAGAGTTTACAGCATTTTTTCACACCTGCCTAACACTTTTGGTCAGTACTGTATATTTCTATGCAACATTTTTGCTATAGTGTGTAACCTTTTAGATGCACTTTCACACACTGGAATGTGATCAAAATGTATAGTTTGATTTTGAGTTGTCAGGATGTCATCCGAGGTAAACAAACACTTCATTGCATGTGCTCTGTTCTTTAAATCACTGTTTTCATAAAGGCAACATCCAAAACATACAAATAAACAAGTTAAATCAACAAAACAAGTGTAAGAGTGTAAGTGATCTGTAGAAGGTTGTGTCACTTTCAAAAGCTGCATATAGTACAGGTATTTAAATATATTGGATATAAATTTGTCTTTAATTAAACAATACAGACTATTTTACTATTTCTCAGTGTGCTGTTAAACTCAATCTTTAAATTGAAACCGTTTCCTCTGACAGGAAACCCACAGAAGTCAACTTTGAGCCGCACACACTGAAAGTGTCTCGCATATCTGATACCACAGGAGCCTCCTGTCGTGCACAAGGTACAAGTTAGCTCACATTTCTTGTTTAAATTGTGGACTGCATGATGCTATGCAGATGTGCTGTATGGTCTATACGGTAAATAAGTGTCTGTTTTATTTCCCATTAAAGTCAAACAGCATTAGTCCAAACTGAATGTCATCCTGACCTGTCGGCTTATCTGCTCTATGCTGACAGGAAACCACACACAGCAGTGACAAGCGAGACTCAGCAAACACGGAAATTACGCTGATACTCAGATGAAGAAGTAGACCTACGCATCCTGTTTCTGTGAAGTCTGCCACGATGCCAGCACGACTGCTGCTGCTTCTCTGTCTGACAGGACATGTGTTTGCCATAGAACCGCCTGGTAAGAACCTTAACAGCTGAACAAATTTTTATATCCGTAAATTACTGGCAAATTATGATATCATGGATTTTTGCTTTTGGCCTATTTGAATGTGTTTGACTTCAATTTGCTTACGGGCCTTTAGCTGACCTCATCATGTTTATCGGCTATCATACTGTGAGGCTGCTATTCTTGTGTATATATTTTTATATTCAGAGTATAGATATTGCTATGGTAAAATCTTTATCACGATGAGAGATTTTAACTGTATTGTTTATTACTTTTCCCAAAAACAAAAAAAAAGATTAGACAGGCGGGAACACACTGGGAGCCTTCAAATTAAATGTTGTAAATAATTTCTTCGATTATAAAATGAAATTAAACTGTTTAATATAAAGCCTTACTTCCTCCATGAAGCACAATATCTAGTAAATTCCATTACGTCATTGTGCTGCTATGTCTTCCTTGTATTTGTGTTTGTATGTGTGCGTGTGTGGAAACAGGCCGCTGTCAATCTATTGCCATTTATGAAGGTCTACACAATCCTGATTATATTTTCCTTTGTTGTTCTCCCCCCTCTTGTGTCTCTGGCAGACGTGGACTGTTTGGTGGTGCATCTCCAACATGTTCAGTGTTCCTGGAACAACCTGGGGACTCCACGGGTCAATTACACCTTCCGAGGCTGGTATGTAATCGGCGACAGCACGCCGGACAAACACAAACCATAAAACAAATGTCATTTCGCCTGAATAAATAAAACTGGTAAGAGTGAAACTGTGTATGTTAAGTTAAAGAAGTGAAAGTCATAACACTTCACTTTTACTTTATCTTAACTTCTTAACAATGAAGGCTATTTATCTCGCTTCCTGTCGTGTTTGAAGTTGGTTCATGACTATTATACAGAAATGTAGGTCATCACACAAACATTATGAGACATAGAGTAAAGTTTGAAAAATCGTTGGTTGTAATGAAAAACACAGGTTAAAGCAATATAGACTTGGGGGGGCTGCATGGTGGTGCAGTGGTTAGCGCTGTCACCTCTCAGTTAGAAGGTCACTGGTTCGAATCCTTGGACATAGGGGCCTCGAGTTGTGACTTTAAAATCAATCTTGCACCAGATTAATGGCCGTAAATATCCCTATGTGTTCCAATCATTTATTAAACATATCTAGACTTCTAACAAATCTGATCAATAGGATATGGTCACATAATATGGGCACCCTGGGTGTCCTCCGGGTGCTCCGGCTTCCTCCCACAGTCAAAAGACATGTTTGTCAGGTTAATTGGTGACTCTAAATTGCCCGTAGGTTTGAGTGTGAGCATTAAAGATCATCTGTCTCTGTGTGTCAGCCCTGTGATTGACTGGTGATCAGGCCAGGGTGTAACCCCGCCTCTCGCCCAATGACAGCTGGGATAGGCTCCAGCCCCCGCGACCCTGAACAGGTTAAGCGGTATATATTGTGGATGGATGGACAATAGGCTTGTCTTAGCCTTTTGCATTTTATATAGGTACATACCTCAGTGATTTTGTTTGCATTACTTTTCATACACCTGCAACAATCAGTGTGGTGCTAAATTCTGCTTGAATCATTGATCTGATTGACCTTTCCTAACAACAGCAGAACTTTTATTTTGCTTTTTTAGTTTTTTTTAAATTTCCATTTCAATGAGTTCCCTTTTATTCAATTCTTTTAAATATATTTAATGCATCAGATATACGTTAATTCATGTCGATAATGATATCACACAAATAAAATAACATTTTTATAATTAAAACCACATATGTTCTGCAGAACAGCAAATCAAAAGTAAGGTTATTTATTTGCCCCTAGAAAAAGCCGCTGTCAGTCAAATCTGGTGTTCTCTGTAATCAATAGAAGCAATAATATTTTAAATTGACGCCATAGCTGTGGAGAAAGTTGTACAAACAGCTCGTGGTTTCGCCCATTCTACATTCCTACAACACCCAGCATGCATTGCGCCCCTCCCTCTGAAAGGAACGGCCCAGCGAGAGATGCTGGAGTGAAATACTACCGTTTTCCAGTCAAGGACATTGATCGCTGCAGGCAATGGCTCAGAGCGATACAGAATCCAAGATACGACGAGAATATACCGGTGGATCGTCTAAAAAAACTTCAGGTCTGCAGTCTACATTTCAAACCTGACGACTTTGAACGAGACATGACATCGGAGGTGGGCGTCCTAGATTGAGGAAGTGTAGTTTAGCAAGCTCCCTGGCCTCCGCCAATGACGCGTTTTACGTAGTCTGGCGGAGGTTTTCCAGGGCCCATTGGAGAAGCATCCTCTAAAGGCACAGAGTGAAATTGCATTTTTTTCCTACCATAATGGCATCAGCTCCCCATAATAACAAGATAGGACTGACACTGAAAATCAGTGAACTGGCCCTTTAATAGCAGTGCAACACACCAGCAAGAAAAATGACCTTTTTAACAACTCCTGAATATTCACACTACAGATGATCTAATGATTAAGTGACACTCACACATTAAGTTAAATCGCCGCCATATTTACAGTTGATGTGTCTGCATACTTTGCTTTGTGTGTGAGGGACTAATTTGTGATTTCTTTACAGGTTCCACAATGAGGAAGTCATTGAGTGCCCCAGCTATCTGTCAGAAAATGGCATAAACACTGGATGTAAGCAGCCGTATAACAAACCACGCAACAGGTTCAAGACCTTTTACACCATACTGGAACACGGCAGGGACAACCGTTCTCAGGAGCATGAACTCTTACGTAGAGGTATGCTTATGTACTGGGGTGCAACATAAAATTGAGAGGCAAAATAACGAAGCAAGGCGTTTTTATTTTATCTTTACATATTCTCTGTCACTGAATGCGCTCTGTCATCTCCAGTCAGGTTAAATCCACCAACTAACCTGACTGTCCAAATGGAATCGGACCACAACCTGTGGCTCTACTGGAACCAGACTGCGACAAACTGTGTGGAGAGTGAAGTTCGCTACAGGGTCAACAACATGGAGTGGGATGTAAGCAATTTGAAAGAAAAAGAAGACACTGATCGATCTATTATCCTTCTTATTCATTACTTGCTTCATTACCTTTTTGTCTTTGTTATCCCTTCTCATTTTCCACTCCACAACTCCACAGACAACTGGAATCAGTAGTGAGAAGCAGAATCACTGCATCAACTTGCCCTGCAGCTATTGCCGCTATGAGGTCCAAGTGCGAAGCAGGTTGGACTCTAACTGTGGGGAGTCTGTGTTCTGGAGTAACTGGAGTGAGCCGGCAGTCTGGGGATCAAACAACAGCACAGGTAAAATGTTCCCAGCCCACATGGGCCTTTTCTGGGTTTGGTGGTTATCAGCTGGGCTTGGGCACAGAGTGGGCTTTGAAGTGGGTTGTGTTGGGGCACACATGGGCAACCCAGCAGAATTTACACGGGCTAGAGATGGACATACCATTCAGACAGCGGACATGGGTACTGGATTGGTCCCAAGTGGGCTACATTTTAGAGTTGTTTTGACACTTGGGCTAATGAGCAAATGTTATAGCTGGTAAGTTTAAGACACTTCAATGTATCTAAATCTAAAAATGCTAACATCATACAATTTTGAGGACAAAATTGTCTGGGCCCACATATCAGCCCAGGTGCATCCCATATGGGCCCCACATGGTTGTGTTTGCTGGGTTATTTACAGAAGCATTTTTCCCCCCAAAACATTGTTATCAAGATTTTTTGAAGAATTCCAACATTTAGAAATATTGACAATGCAACCTGCACAACACAGGTAGGTAAATATGTTTTCATGTCAGGTATTTAATTAAGGAGCCTGGGATCTTTATCTTAGACCATAAAAGCCTAGCCCATTATCCCTATAGGATGGCCAGCATGGACAATAGGGGCAGTGAAAACCTTTATTATTTCCCTTAAAATCGCTTCAGGGTGTTTTGATCGAGCAAACGTACTGTCCTCTGTTACTTTCTACATGTAAGTAAACGTTAGTAAGCATTAAAGGTGAATGAATCTGCTGCTCTGCATGTGCACAATACAGTAAAGGCGTAAGATAATAACTAAAATTGACTCCCCTCCCCCTTACAGACCCTTATCAGACCAACGCCATGTCTGTGTGGACCCCAGTGCTGAGTGTGGTGGGTTTTATCACCCTCGTCTTACTGGTCATGATGTTGCTGCATCATGAAAGGTGGGTCAATCAATGTCATTTGTAAATATTGGGAATTATTCGGTTATACTGTTTTTCCACGCATTAAATTTGTGTTAACACTATAAAGCTACTCAAACTGTAAGCGGTTGTAAGTATTATGCTGTAAAAGTGTGAAATAAAGGGGCAGTAGATGTGGGTGGTGACGGGAAGAAAAGTCTAATACTCTTTCAATAATTTGACATGTAAAAGAAAATATTTTGTTTTCATGGAACAGCGTATTTTATTCAAGAAATAAGTATAATGATTTGAAAATGTGCCTACCTCCCCTACAGGCTCAGAATCATCCTCATCCCCGTCGTTCCCAAGCCAGCCCTGATTCCTCGCGACATCGAGGTTAGTAGCATCCAGAGCTCTGCTGTCTCCCTAAAGTTGTCAGTCACACAGAAGATGAGTATTGAAACTTATCTTTTTTATTTAGAAGGAAATTCATATAGACAAAAACTACTGAAGTAATTGGAAGATTTGGGATTAGATTAAATAGATAGCTAAGAGATTATGGACATGCTAGCAGCTACTATATGTGGTGCTTTGTGCTAAATGCTAACATTAGCATGCTAAAAAGCTTAAAATGACAATGCTAACGTTGGGATGTCAAGCAGGTATATATTGTTTGCCATGGTCACCAGCTTAATGTAGCACTTTAGCATGTTAGCATTGTTAATTAGCAGTAAATACAAATTGCAGCTAAAGCCAAGCAAATTCTATTCAACCATCATATTGGACAGATTGAGAATTGGCTGTGGTGATGATACTTGGTAAAAGGATTTATTATAATTCATCCTGAGGGAGCCGTGAATGTGAGTACAAACTTAAATGATATTTCAACAGCTGTTGAGATATTTCAGTCTGCACCTGAGGGGTGGATCGCCCAACATTGCCAAGGAAAATTAAACCCTGTAGACATAAAACAAAGCCTGTTAATATCATTATTATTGTTATAATTCAAGGTGTAGGGTGCTGTAAGATTTTTTATATAAGTTAAATTTGTTGGATTATATTTTGTGACAATTATTCCTACTATGATATGACAGCAAAAAAGTCAGATGCTTTTTTTCTTTTTTAAAGGATTGGTTCGAACGCTCCAAACCCCTGAAGGAGAGTTTTAAGCAAAACTTCAATGAGCGTGCCTGTACCGTCCAGGAGTACAGACACGTCTCCCAGTCTGACAGCGAGAGCTCCGACAGCTCCACCTTCTCTGTCACCACCGACCAAACCGACTGCTCCGTCTTCATCTCTGTGGACGAGTCAGACCCTGCTCCGTCCCCAGCTCCACAGTTCTAGTCTCATCTGAGGGGGTGGAGCAGATTCGTTTGAGTAGGCAGCTCAGTCAGGGCTGGCTTTCACAAAACTTTACAATACACACTTTGTTATACTGACAAATAAAGATAGCTTAATAGAGAAAGGCAATCAAATGACACAAAGGGTTGGAGGCAATAAAAGCAATCAGTTAATTAACGATATTAATACTCAAAGATTACAATAACCTGGTGCAGCAGTTATATGTCACAGGAAATCAAGAACAAATGTCTTAATCTATAATATATTTTAAGGATTTGTCAACCATTTTGCGGAGCTGTATCCAGGAGAACTAACTGAGGTTTATAAGGGATACATTATAAGGGAGTTTTCAGTTCAGTTGCATTTAGGACTACCATTTGTTCACTTAATCATCACATGATCATATTGTAAGTAAATGCATGAGACATATAATATCCAATGTATATTGTGTAGTTGATAACAGTGAATGTACATCAGCAGGGCATTTGTTCTTGAGGTCTCTTCAGGACACTTAAAAGTACAATGAAAAACTGACTTCTTTTTTTCCCCCTCAGTCAGGTATTATGTCTTTATCTGTAAGGTTAAAATTGTATCCTTCTGCCCACATTGAGCTTGGTAATATGGTAGTGAAATCGTTACAGTTATAGAGTGTTATGGCATTGATAAAATCTATTATCCTATTATTTCAGGCAAAAAAATGTATTGATGATGTGATAATATCTGAATAATGATCATTGGTATTTAATGGAAGTAGTACCAATTACCGAGCAGGTACCATTCTCTAATAAGGTACCCTATACAAAGTGCTTATAACTTGTAACATACTCAACTGTATTATTACCAAATGGAAAGGATGAAAGCCGGCCAATGTCATTATACCCAACCTGGCTACTCAAAATGTGTTCTAATTAAAGCCCCTGTGAGGAGTTTTTCGCTGTTTATGAAAAAGACTGAAATTAATTCTGATTACTCTATGACCTACAAAAGCAAGCCAGACCATCAGCGACAAGATTGATTATTTCTATATAGTTACTTTTAATGCTTGAAACGGCTGGCGGGGGGTAGGTGTCAGACGAAGCGGTTAACTGCACGCTGCAGTTTAAGTGAGTGATACATATGATTAAAGAAAACAGGATGAGATTTTTTGTTTAAAACCACCACTTTAGCATGTACAGGACAAAATCAGCAAAGAGAAAAGAGATACTGCTTTTTCCACCGGGGGGCCCAAAATCAACACAAACTGAAAGTTCCCAACAGGAGCTTTAAGGCCTTTTGATTGGCCTACAAAGCAAAAGTGAATACTTTATTAGAGCCTATATTTTTTATTTTACTTATCTCAATATCTTTGAATGTAGTAATACTTTTTAAATATGGCTTTTGTTTTTGTAACCTTCTTTTATTTAACTGTCCAATATATGTCATTACCCAGGCTGTCTATTATGCTGTGTAGTGCTCCTTCCTGTATTTTGTTTCTGTATTGGTTTTATAAATATATTAATAAATATACATCTTTACTACGTCTAAAGATATCTCACATTAATTGTACAACTGTCTGCAACGATTAAGATTAGGAAAACTACGATTAAAGTGCTCGGTCCAGTTATCTCACTGTCCGTTAGAGGGAGTGCAGAGTGTCCCGCACGAGCGCGGAACTGAGTCAACGCATTTTTCAGATTCTAGAAGGGTAGGGCGCAGGGCGGCTGGCCCCCGCAAGAGGAGAGAGATACAAGTCAGCTACTTCCCTAGCTGAACCGATCAGCTACCGCAATCAATTGATGTTTTCAGATGAGATCTAAGATTAAACTTAGCATTTAGCTGGTTTCACGCTAATTCGCCGTTGGTCGTCCAAAAACAAAACACGACAAAATGTCAGAGCCGTCGGTGGCCGACACTCGCCGGTTGCATTCTAAGCCCCAGGACCTGAACGACGCTTACGGCCCCCCGAGCAATTTTCTGGAAATAGACGTTTATGACCCACAAATCGTTGGAGTTGGACGGAACCGTTACACAACTTACGAAGTTCGCATGCGGGTAGGTGTTCGAATCGCATGCCAAAACACCTTGTTGCAGCGTTAGCCTTTATTTGCTAAGCTAACTGGTAATTACAGTGTTGTTGCTAGCAGTTAGCATGTTTAGCCTCAGCGCTGAAGTCGACACAGCGTCGGAGCTGTGACGTTGACGTGAGCCGCATGAAGCAGCTCAAGATGGCGCCACAGTAAAAATCAAGAACCGAGGATTTTTCGTGGCCTGGTTTGTAGTTTTGCGTGCAACCTATAAGTTTTGTGAACGACTTCTAGCATTTAAAATATAGGCCATGTCACTGATGCAGAGTTAGAGTTATAGTTAAGTTTCCTTTAAACTAACCGTTATGTAAGTTAGCAAGTTAGCGTGAAATACAGTGAAACTGAATTAAAACATTACGACAGGAGGAGAATAAGGGAGCCAGGCATCCAGAAGCTAACAGCTCAGACCTTCACTGTTATCAAAGTAAAGACTCATTTAAAATTGTCTGCCTACCTTGATGTGTAACGCAGAATTCATTTGACGACCACATTTACAAACATAAAAAGGCGTCACGTGAAGTTACACCTTGACTAAGAACAAGTTAACTTGTAGCTATTTGATGGGAATGAAAGCAGTGTCAGTTTAGATGGAAATGGGAGAAATTGCATTTAGTAAAGTTTGTTGGTTGAATTCAGTTTTATTTATTGGGTGTTGTGAAATAATACGAGCATGAACAATGAGAGTAGAAAGAGTAGCAGGATGTTTAACTTCCTTCGTGTGGTTGACGGTTAGCGTGAGATACAACAAATCACTGACACAGCTGAATATTTTCAGGAAGCTTATGCTCACACTATAATTGCGTAATTGCAACTTAACTTACAAGGCCTGTCTTGACACATATCCTTATTTCTATTTGTTTGCTAGGAGAATAAATCCATAATAATATTTACTGTTTTCTCCAGTTGAATGATTTTAACACAACCTTCATAGACACATTCAGGTGTTACACTGTGTGATAGTTTCTTGCACTTGAGGTGGGGTGAAGTTATTTAAGGTTTTATCCAAATAGCGTTGCCTAACAATAATGGACAAACCTTAACAAACCAGATCAGCGTGGTTAATAGATGCCTGCCTTCACTGAAAGCTTTGTTTCATTACATCCCACTCACTGTCTACGGCAGTGAATCATGGGAAAGTCATGTAAAAGGATCGCCTATTCATCTATAACCACTTATTCAGTGGAAGATACTTAAATGGGGAATCACTTAGATCAGTTGGGGTCAAATGCTCACTAAATTGGGGATCAGTTGCCCTTAGATTTGCCCTTTTAATCAAACTGCTTTCCAGCAGTCAGTGAAGCAGGTTTGCATGGCAGCATCTTTAATTGTATTTCCAATAAACAGTATGTTGATAAAACTTGAGATCGATTATCAGACCACCCCTGTAATTTCCCACTGATTAGAGGATTCCATGAATGATTTCTTGCCAAATAAAGCTAGATTTAAAACTATTAATCCATAAGTTGAACAACAGGAAATGAACAGAAACTAACTGTTAAGTTTTGCTGCTTCAATTTAAAGATTTATTGGTCTTCTCCTTCTTTAAGTCTCTGAAATTTGAATATCTTTTTGGTTAAGACTGTGGGGAATACACTAGAATAAACTAGAGTGCTAGTTTTATTAATGATTCTCATGCTAACAATTTAGTCAAATTTTGCTGGTAAGATTTATTTCTTTTTATCACATGACATGTTTGTCTTTTAAGGCACTTTCACAGAACTTGGTCACAAAAGCTGCCAAATATTCAGCAGGCCTTGCTCTAACTTTCTCACAGTGAGCATATACAGATAGTTGACTATAGAATAAATCAATTGCTGTATTTTCTTCCTTTCTGTGCAGACAAACCTTCCCATTTTCAAACTGAAGGATTCCTGTGTGAGAAGAAGATACAGTGACTTTGAGTGGTTAAAGAATGAGCTGGAAAGAGACAGTAAGGTGAGTAGTATAAGGGACCATATAAGTGTAAAATATATATAATCTAATATAGACTATAATTTAAAGTAAACAGTAGAACTGCCATTAAGGTTTTGTCTTTTGAGTTGATCCGTTATCTAACTTACTTTTGAGGCATCTTCCTTATTAACCGTATTGCTGTAAAAAAGTGCATAACTTCTCTGGAGCTCAAACATGTTGATAAAAAAAGTTCTTTTTGAACTTTCAGAATAGCAAGTGTTTTTTTTTTAATGTAATATTAAAGTGATTTTTAAAATCCATTCCTGTTATTTCTGTTACTCTCTGACACCTACAGATTGTAGTACCAACTCTACCGGGCAAAGCCCTGAAGAGACAGTTGCCCTTCCGTGGAGATGAGGGCCTTTTTGAGGAGGGCTTCATTGAGGAGCGGCGATCAGGCCTGGAGCAGTTCATCAACAAGTCAGTCGGTTCAACAGCCTTTAAAAAAAATCTGTACTTTGTGTTTTTCATGTGTTAATCAAGCAAATATATCTATCACAAAGAAAATGGGGAATTTAAAATTTGGGCAAAGATAATCTAAAAAAAGCTACAAGAATTTATTGATGAGATCATTAACGTGTTAAAGCATGTTTCAAAGCTGTTATTGTGTTTTCCAGCCCCGAAATGTGCTGGCTTAAACAGAAATTGGCATGTTCAGTAGAGACAGTGATTGGAATACATGTGTAGTCCTACAATAGGCTTAAAGGATAATTCAGGTATTCTAAACCTGGGCCCTATTTTACATATTTTGGGGTCTTAATTACTAACAGGGGGCAAAATGTTTTGGAATTGGTCACCTGAGCCAGCAGCTGTGGAAAGGGCTGCCATGGCTGCAACACAATCCGTGGGGCAACTGATTAAAGTACACGCACTAACAGCGCCTGTTTTCAGCACTGACTTCCTCAGCTTGTTATTCCAAGTGTCTTTCAACATTAT
Organism: Semicossyphus pulcher; assembly: GCF_022749685.1. Taxonomy (NCBI): domain Eukaryota; kingdom Metazoa; phylum Chordata; class Actinopteri; order Labriformes; family Labridae; genus Semicossyphus; species Semicossyphus pulcher. Next base: position 16,567,663 of record NW_027211604.1, on the reverse strand, counting down.
GAAAAGGATTGCTACAAATAAGAGTTTTTTGTTTAAGAGTACAATGGTTTTTTCTTCACTGGAAACAGAAGTTGATCAAGTAGTTTTCTTCCTCTGAAATCTGGCAGCAAAGAAGAGACAGAAATGAGAGTCATAGTTGGAGAAAGGAGGTAGGAGTCCTCTCCACACTTAGAATAACAGTCTAAGCCTGTTAGTGGCAAAAACAAGCACGAAAAGGACGAGTGTGTAGGATTAAGTGGCATCTAGCGAGGAAGTTGCAGATTGTAACAAACATACAACAGCTGCCTTAACCATCCCCTTCATGTGTGTGGGAGAAACAATAGTGGTTGGGAAACTTCCAGACCCAGTTTTTATTTTGTCTCTCAGGGCAGCAGTTGGTGATTTTGCCAAGTAGAGCAGATTCCTGGATCAGCAACGCACATTGCAATTCTGGACCAAATCTCAACCAATGGCAGCCCTCTGACATCAGTGTGCTGCTCATGTGCTTCTTTCAAAGTTCCTTGGATCAATGCTAGCACTCTAATCTTGCAATAACTTGTTTTGAATATGTAAACTGAAGGAAGACTGCAATGCTTATGTTCATTTAAATGAAGAATAGTTTGAGCCAAAGCAAGATTAGGGATTTTATAATATTATATTTACTATTTAATATCGGTGAACAACATCCTAGTTTACTGGCAAGTTTACTTGTTAGCAAAGCTGACCTAATTAGCAAGTTAACTTGTTTAACCTGCAGTAGCTCATTTAGCTACAGCTGTAGGTAAGAACTAACTATAAAGATTACTCAGGATTGCTCAATTGTAGTAACTTTAATCTGCAAAAGTTAGCTAAGCACCAAAGAATTCATTAGAAGATCAATGATGAATGATGATGTCAGAGGGCTATGATTGGTTGGTAACCTTGTCGGTCCTGAACCACAATGTTGGCTGTGATGATTCAGGGACATGTCCTACTTTGCAAAATCTTGTCAGGGACTGTGCAACATCATGGACTAAATGGACCACACCCACTCACTCTGTACATACATGGTGTAATACACTAATGCGAAAACATACTCGATAACGTTTTATTCCATTCCTGCAAAAAACAACTCACTCCTTTAATCAGCATACTTTGGTCGAGCTCAGTTGCATCTAAGGATTACATTGCAGCCATTGCTGTTCCTAGCTGCCAGTTGAGTCGGCAAAGATCTGAGATCTACTGGACCAATGTCAAACCTTTTTGTAGGTCTTAGTTAATTGGTTAATTATTTGAAAAAAATGGCCCAGGTTAAAGCCTGTGTGAGGAGTTTTCTGATGGCTATGAAACAGACTGAAATTAATTGATGACTCTATATGACCTACAAAAGCAAACCAGACCATCAGCGACAAGATTGAATATTTCTATAGTTATTTCAATGCCTGAAACTGCTGGTGGGGGGGGTAGGTGTCAGACTAGGCCATTAACTGCACATTGCTTTTGTTAACTTTTTCCAGGACAAAAATTTTAAGTAAGTGATGCATATGAAAGCAGTTTAAAACCACCACTTAAGCATGTACAGGACAAAATCAGCAAAGAGATAAGAGGTACGGCTTTGTCCACAGGGGGCGCCAAAATCAACACTAACTGAAAGTTCCTCACAGGAGCTTTAAATGTACCTTAAATACCCTTTTACTGAATCTGTGTCTGTCATTAGCTAACTAATGGAAAGAGTGAATCTTGTCAATTTTCCATCCGTGTTTATGTTTCTGTAGAATTGCAGGTCATCCATTGGCCCAGAATGAGCGCTGTCTTCACATGTTCCTGCAAGAGGAAAGCATTGACCGTAACTACATTCCTGGAAAAGTACGACACTAGGGTTATTGAGGGAGGTGTGGGTTAAAGTCTGGGGTCTTCCCTCCTCTTCATCCCTCCTTTCCTTCCTCTGCTTTCTCTGCCTCTCTCTTTTTCTCTCACTCTGTGAATACCACTGTTAAATTTCAGGGTTACAGTACGTTCTTACATTTACTATTCATTTGAACAGGTTGATAATGTCTCTTTACTGTGCATTTGTTTCATTACTGGAAATATATAAGGAAAGCAACACTCAGTAGTTGGGATTGTATGGTGAAGATTTGGCTCTTTATCACAATTTTCAGGAATAAAAATAATCTATGATGCATTCAGTCTTTCCCTGATGAGTGTCATATTTATCATGATTGTGTCATAATGTGAACAAAGTAGAATAATGTCTAAAAATGAGTGTTGGCACTAATATTTAAAATAGGGATGCATGCAGACTGCAAATGAGATTTCTGATCCTGTTTTGTTCTCTCTTTGTTTGTTTTAGGTATGAATGAAGTAAGTTTGCTTTATTATATCTCCATATCTCTGTCTCCAAGAGCTTCCTGGAAGTTTAGAGGCTGCATGCACTATAAAGACCAAAGGCGATAGTTCACAGATACTAAGGCAAAGTAATGCTAATCATCACAGAGTTCTGACTTCAGTGTGTCATTTTACCTTGTAAATGTGCCACACATAGTCCCCTGGTTGTCAAATAATATCAGTTACTACCAAAAAAATGTGTGATCATGTTGTGTTGCAAACGGAGGAACACCCTGCAAGCCGGTTATGCTTGTAAAGAAAAAAAAGTTTTCAATCAGCCATTATTAATCAGCAGTTTGTCAGTAACTGGCTTACAGAAGTTTCTCACTCCACCCGTATCCGGCCAGTGGAAAAAACACAAACCCCCACTGGTGTTCTTTGAGTCATGTGAACTATTGTTTAATGGGAATAAGTACTGTACACCACAAATGACTAGAGCTCTTATTTTGAAACATTTCTATCCAAACTAATTCTGATACATTGTCAATATCGACTGCACTAATCATTGGCTGCATGGCAAACTTTGCACGCTTTCTTTGCTGTACATGTGTATATACCTTCTTTTACATGCCTCTGATCACCATCATGTTCAGTGTGTCAAATCAGATCTTTATCTCCCTGAATTCAGTTGTTTCAGACGTGGATAAGACTGTGTCAGTAATGTTGCAAATATGTCCTGCATTTTTATCTGACATTATGTTAAAATTCTCTTGTGTCAAAGTCTACCAGCGTCTGCAGTTCAGTGGGCACATTGTTTGTCTAATGAATTGTAGACATCGTTGGTTTGAATGCCTTAAAGCAATCATAAAAAAGACATTCCACTTACCGCACATCGGTCACATGAAAGTCGAGACATACAAAAAACATCATGCTGTATCTTAGCATGAAATCGACATGATTAAAAATGAAGGATACAAACATCTGCCCGGCAGGAAACGTCTCTTTATTTCTAACACCATGTCATGTGACCTGCATGCCGCCCTGTGTAATGCATCAATATAGAGCTGCCATAATTTCCTTTACCTTTTAAAAATCTAATTAAGGCCTTCATAGATCAAGAGCTCTTCCACATTCCAGGGAATTATTGACTAATTATACAGCAAAAGATCAGATGTCTACCATGCAGACGTGCTTAAAATAGCTTTTCAAGGCGACAGTGTGCAACTCTTTGCAATATCTTATGCTGTAGGAATGTTGTCATGCCCAAGCTGCTACCTCTTCTAACATCAACATGCATGCAGCACATAAAAACACACATAGAAAGCCTGCAAATGTGTATAAATTTAATCATTTGAAAAGTTAAATAGTAAAGATGGACATCGGGCCTGTTGTACAGTATGGACCCGCAGTCATTTGTCATGTTGTGATATTTTCTGTGAATGTCATTATTTAGAAACCCACTGCATTGACCAAATTCACTTTGCACATGTATGTTATTACAAATGTTTACCGCCTGTCTCTTCTCTCCCTCTTATGCAAAGACAATACAGACTGCTGCACCTGCCCCATGTACATTTATTTCTACATCACGTCATTTAAAAAGCCTAAAAGGTGGAAATGCCCGAACTGATAAGTATCAACGGTGTAGGAAAAAACACAACTATTGCTCAAGACATCCAATCTATAAATTGTTTGATGTTGTGTCTTTATTCAGTCATTCCACATACTATATGTACATTATTTTAAATCAGTAATCAGTGGAAAAGAAAACATGTTCAATATATACTTTTGTCATAGCTAGATTTTTTTTTACAATGATTATTATGTTTTCTGAATGTCTTTTGAATTGATTGAATCAAGTTTAAAATGAGGGTAAATTCCTGCTTTGATCGGTCTTTTTCTTTCGCTAGCCGAGATGTGATTTTGATGATAACCTCCCAAAGTCGAGCAACATGTAGCACCATGAAAAAGACAGTGACATCGTGTCATTCCACTCAGTATAATTTCCCCTGAGTTTCATGTCCTGGAAATGCTCTTAATTGTTTTAACTCTGCTGTCTTAGTTCCATCATCATGCCTACACTTTGGCTGTGTGTTGTCAAATCAGCTATTGGGAATGTTAAGTTAGGTAAATAACCATATCTAAGCACTGTGACAAGAGGTTCATTATATGAACAATATTTCATTGTTTCAAGGCGTAATCAGCATCTGGTTAATTGATCTGAAATGACGCTTATTCCGCGCTTATTTTCAGCTGTTTAATTCTTTCTATCAATATTTTTGTGAAGTGTATTAATACATGTTATCATTGCAGTTCCATTATGGGTGACGAGGAACCTCCTTGTTAATTCTGTCCAACTATTAAATTTCCTGCTGCCTGCTGTCTCATGTCCACGTGTCTTTGATTTCAGAGCGGGGGGGGGAAAAAAGCTAAATCATCAGAAACCCAGATGACAGATTGTGAATGGTGCCCCACACTGAGATGCAGTTAGATCAGACAGGGTCATAGTAGCTAGATGAGTGGCCAGCAGATTGGCAGATGACCTAATTTAACAAGGAAACAGAAAAAGAACATGAAGAGGATAAAAATTGTATATTTTGGAGGAATTATTCGCACACAACTTATAATTTACACGTTCTATTACATAAAAAATGCTTACAACAGCCAAACATTTGAGGACTGGTTATTAAGGGACTGTATGTAAATGACTGGTGTGGCGAGATCGGCTAAGCTAAGGCTTCATTTCCCATTTTTCCTGATGTGTCATTGTTCATTTATCCTTTTTCTTTACTCCGAATAAAAAGATAACATTAAACACTTAAATAATGTATCGGTGTTAGAATCGAACAACATTAACCACAATCAAAGCCTTTTTAACTATGAATTTAATGTGATGCAGCAATGCAAAAATCAATAACTATTATACATTTTATTTATATAGCGGTTTAAAAGTACTCAAAGACACTTTACATGTTAAAACAACAGCAAAGACAGTAAAAGCAATAAACAAGGTGCAGAAATTGCAGTTAAGTATGTATGTATATAAAAGAAAACAATTACAACAAAGGTTGTATGTAATAAAATCATTATATAGTGACTGAGCAAGTATGTGGTAAAGTTCACTTTTATGAACCATGAAACATTTTATAGTTATGGTAAATTAATTGGCCACTATTTGGATAATAAGATTATTCTTTCTCATTTTAAGGCAAAAATCGGAAGTATTTCCTACTTTTATATGTTGTACATAATTTTGAACTATAAATAAACCAAATCAAGTTTAAGATAGCAGCGTCAGGTGTGGGAAATAACTTTGTGCGTTCTGTAGACAAAACTATTAATCAGGAAACGGACCAACCGATAAATGATATTGAATATAACTGTAGGTTGCAGTCCTACTGCATTGCAAATGAAGAGTAAAATGTTAGTGTTGCCTTTGTTCAGACGACAGAAAACTTAGTATACCCTGTGTTTTCCTTCCCCTCTTTGTGAAAAACATTTTAGCTGCTCTGAGGAATCAGGTTACATAATCATTATAAGCATCAATGTGTTAAATACCTTACTGAAATATAGATTCGACAAGTGTAAACACATTAATACACAGACTGTTTATAACAGATCAATGGATTACATTAAGAGCACTCAAACTCAGGTTAAACATTTAACCTGAGCACATTATTAGTGCTGTAAATAAAACGTGAAACAAAGGGAGCATCATAATAAGCACAAGTTGTGGCACAATGGCTCCGTTTGTTTCACTAAACATGAATCTTAAAGTCCTGTAAGCTTTTTCCTGTTGTAGTCAGCCTTCAGGAAATACAGGGATTAACTGAGGAATTCTGGCCACAGGTGGATTAAAGTTGTCCCAGAATAGTGATCTTGTGATGTAGACCTTGACCTGCAAGTGGCCCAAAGTAGACGGTAATTGCACACCGTAGCTGCCGCGAGAACGTTGATAAAAAAATATTGTACGTTTTAATACAGTGTCTAACTTCATACAGTTCAGTACCTTTGTTCACTGAACTTCACAGGGTGCACTGCTAGAAAAAATGTGCAACAGCAGGTTTATTTATAGATCCCTTAAAACAATGTTTCTCTCACAAGCTGTACAGTTTCTGAATTCTTCTATCAATGCTGGATCAGGCAAATTAAACATCCAGAGGAGCTATTTTCAGGATGACAAAAACATTTACCATGTGCTTACATATGAGCAGAAAGGGGCAGAAATATGTTGTTACACCATTCATTTAAATCTTTGCAAAGAGACATCATGTAAAAAGAACAATATATACATTAAATCTATAAGAAACGTATCAAAGAATGGGTAAAAAAGTGTGCAGAAACCCTGGGATACATACCGGCCCTGACCTTCCTCATCAGGGGGAAAATATGACCTATAAAGCCAGTGAGCTTTGATGTGCTGGCCTTGTCCTGAGTAATGAAAGTGGGCAGACAGGATGGGCAGACCGAGCCAAGGCAGAGATTAGGTGGTGTTTTGTTAGCCGTGCTAACACTGGAGCCCAGTGTGCAGCCATGACGCTTGTTGTGTTTGCAGAGACACCCAGTTGGGTTAGCTTGATAAAGTGGAAGTAAATTAAAAGAGCAACCCAAAGCAGTGTGACTGGGCAGGGACAAAAGGTGAGACGAGTGGCTACTATCAGACAGAGAGCGACGGGAGGAGAGGAACAAAATGCAATTTACAAATCAAAGTTACGCCTGCTTATACTCCAAAACATGACAAAACAATACATCAGATTTTCTCAGCAACACAAAGAGTTAAAGAAAACTTTTACAACGTTTACCTACACAATCATTCCAAAACAGGTATGGCTCTTGTTATTATCAAAAAGCAGCCAGCAGCGAGACCAAACATGCTCATCTACACGAAAAGCTCTGTTTGACTGATCAGTTTCAATGAGTTTGAAGCGATTTCACGTGTTTCAGATTTCTTCTGCAATATGTCACACAAAAGAAAAATCTTATCTTCAATCATTTATGACATTTAGAAGTGTCCTGATTCATTATTAGTTATTTATGTGCATTGTGGAGCATTCGGTGCTAATGAACGAGCATCTCGAGAAAAGAAGTGTTGTCCAAATCCAACGCAGAGTCAACAAGAACCCACTGCGTTTTTTTTTCAATGAACAGATTCTTTCGGAATAAATTCAGAATTTCCGTGAGATCACTTACTTTTAGTTTCTTTTTTACTGTCTTGCAATATATTTTCTAGTAATTCAGTGGCCGCCCTAATCAAAAATAATCACATTTCATCAGCTGACTTCCACAAACATCAGTGCGAAACTGGACAATACCGAGAAAAACTAAGAATGTACGGAACACCAAGTGTCACATCCTGAGGTGTCTTGGCTAACACACATTTTCCATCTGTGTAACTGGGTCATCAGTGCAGTTCAACAAAAGTTGCTTTTTAAGTTATTGTACATAAGTATGAATGCAGACAGATATCCGTGTACTAATTGCAACGTAAGAGACACACTTAAGATGATTGTTCTCTTCATATTAAACATGTTGCTTCGATGGAGAGTTTGAACAAGGCGATGCAGATACAGTCAGACACAATGTTATACTTTGATTTTAAAGCTCCTGTGAGGAGTTTTTCACTGTTTATGAAACAGACTGATTAATTCTGATGACTCTGTTTGACATACAAAAGCAAACCAGACAATGAGCGACAAGATTGATAGTTTCTATATAGTTACTTTTAATGCCTGAAACTGCTGGTGGGGGGGTAGGTGTCAGACGAAGCAATTAACTGCACGCTGCCTTTGTTTACATTTTAAAGGGCAAAAACATAAAGTGAGTGATACATAAGACTGTTAAAGAAAGCAGGATGAGATTTTTTGTTTAAAACCACCACTTCAGCTTGTAAAGGGCAAAATCAGCAAAGAGATAAGAGGTGCAGCTTTGTCCACAGGGACAAACACAAACAGAAAGTTCCTCACAGGAGCTTTAAGGTCAATAAAAGGGGAGAAATTGTTCATTAAACATATCGTCCACAATGTGCAGTGATGTACTGATGTTTAGTGATAGACTACAATAGGTTTTCCATCACTGAGCTGTGGATCCAGGCCGCTTTGCTGATGAAGACCAAAAAATCAGAATTTCTCGGAAAAGCTTTATTGCACAAATGTGTTAAAGGGAACACTTCCAAGAAATCTCACCAAGAACTAATTTAGTACTTCTTCTGGTTTTAGTGATACTGCATGTTCTTCCTCAGCAGATGTTCCTTTCAGATGAAAATTAAACTGCTCCCTAAGGAAAGAATTAACTTAATAATAAATTTGAACCTCTTTAACATTGTTTGATTCCATTAAATTCTGAGAGCTGCGACTGCATAGACCTTGTGATGCGATCTTTTGATCAATAACATTGTAGCAATGTATTATCTGTTTTAGATTTAAGTTCCTGTGAGGAACTTTCGGCTTGTGTTGATTTTGGCGCCCCCTGTGGACAAAGCCGTACCTCTTATCTCTTTGCTGATTTTGTCCTCTTCATGTTTAAGTGGTGGTTTTTTAACAAAACATCTCATAATATTAATAATAATAATAACTTAGACTGATATAGCACCTTTCATGGGACCCAAGGCCGCTATACAGAGTAAATAACGAACAGACAACAAAACAAAACAAGTAAACAAATAAGGCAGAAAGAGATACATAAAATTAGCACTGAAAACAGGGGAAGGTGGTGACCTATAGTCCAAAGGCCGTGGTGAACAGATGGGTTTTGAGGGTGTTTTTGAAAATGTCCAGGGAGGCAGAGAGCAACACTGAAGGCTCGGTCCCTAACAGTTGGGAGGCGAGAGTGAGGGATGGAGAGCAGCCTTGAATCTGTGGACCGTAGACACCGGGATGGGGTGTAGGGATGGAGGAGGTCCTTTAGGTACTGGGGGGAGAGGGAGTGAAGAGACTTGTAGGTGAGGAGGAGGATTTTTTGGTGATGCAGGACTTGACAGGGAGCCAGTGGATGTGGATGAGGGTGGGAGTGGTGTGCTGCAAGGGCTTGGTGCAGGTGAGAACCTTGGCGGCTGAGTTTTGGACGTACTGGAGCCTGTCTAGGGCTTTATTAGGAACCCCGAACAGGACTCAATTGCAGTAATCCATGTGGGAGGTGATGAATGCATGTATAAGGGTCTCTGCAACGCAGTCGGAGAATGATGGCCGGAGCCTGGAAATGTTACAGAGGTGGTAAAAAGCTGATTTGATGACCGATTTGATGTGAGCCTGGAAAGAGAGTGTTATCTTATCTTAATTGTTTGGTTTTTCAAAATTGTGAGTAAAAAAAAACAGGCCACACAATTATCCAGAGCCTAACTTCACTGCAGTTTTTGTCCAATAAATAGTACACATTTCAGAATCATTATTTCAAATAATTAAACATAAAGCAGCAAATACTTACATTTGAGATGCTGGAACCATATGATGCAATGTTTTTGCATTAAATATGACAATTACAAATCAAAAATGAAGATAGCGGCGTATAATTTTCTCTCAGTTGACTTTAGTCGCACTTCTACATCACGTTCAACAACTCAAATCAGCTCTTATAAGCTCTTGATAGATTTTGTAACCTTAAGCTGCAAAGTAACAAGTATATCAAGATATCTAATAGTTGTAGATCAGTAAAACATACCATATTTCCCTCTGAAATGTAATAGAAAGAAGTAAACACTAGCATGACAAAAAAGGTAATTACCTCAAATTTGTACTGAAGAACAGTACTTTAATTTTCTAAAGCAATGTAGTGGTGGTGTTGCAACAGACTTTCAGAATGAGTTTCACTCTTATGCCCCCAAATTCAAATTCATGATGTCACAGAATTTCATCATACACAGTCCAGACTTTGGCTGAGCTTTAAGTTACATGATGAAACTTAATTACTAATCAGTAATTGCAAGAGATACAAACAAAATAAAATGTTGTAAATATCGCTTGGCACCTCTAACCCTTACAATACCTAGGTCACTGAGTGCAAATGGACATGAAAGAAGCATTTTGGTTTTTCCCTCCTTTTCTTTTTATCTGCGGAACAAAGCAACAGCGGTTATATTGTGAAGACTGGCCACAGCAGAGCCTATACATAGCTGTTTGAAGGGCCGGATGCGAAGTTTCCATATATGGGTATACTACTACGGTAAAGCACGCGCCCACACAATTAGAACACACATGTCTGTCTTGAACAATTTGATCAAATTCAAGTATTTCTTGTTCAAATCTCCTACATTTACTGCTCAGTTTTCTGCTTTCTTAACAGTAAAACTTTTTTTAGCCATTTCTCCTTTAGTTAAATGAGTGGAAACCTCTGAGGTGGAGCTTCCGAATTGCGTCATTTACACCATCCGCCCCTCCCAGCTGATTATAAACGAATCTCTCACAACAGAGCGGGAGTATTTCATCAGCGATCACAGCAACAGCACTTCCGTTCTTCCTTCTGGGTCCTTTGGCCACCACTAACCAAAAGATATTAAAAGGTAATGCTCTTTGTTATGATATTTTATATACAAAAGGATAATTTCCCATGTTTTCTAAGTGATGTAGTGGTGTTAAAACGATGTTTTGCTGCCTGTATGATACATTCACCTGTTCGACTGATGCAATAATTCCTCGTGTGTTATCAGTATTGGCGCACTAGCGTTTGAATATGGCACAACGCTCCTCATTTTTGTTTGTTTTATTTTTTTGTATGAAATAGGAATGTTTCTAGCCAAGCGTAAACATAAACTTTAAGTTTAGTGGCACTACTTGACGTTTTGTGAGGCGATTTAATTTCTTATTTTAGCGGGGAATCCGCTGATATTATTCAATAGTCTGCTGCGTTCAGGGGACGCCAAAACGAATTAGAAACGGGACTGTAAATGAGGCGACAACTGTGGGTAAAGTTAAAACGGGTTGCTTCAAAAAAATGTTAACGCGGCTCGACAAATGTCCGCGTTCATTCATTGTTTTGGTCCGGCTAGCACACCCCGCTAGTAGTATGGCTTGCTCGCACAACCAAGGCGTGATAACCGTCATGCTGCTTTCAAAGACCCTCGAATTTTCCATTTTCAAATGCACTTTCTTTTAAATAAACCGGACCCTCTTGAAAGCTTTAGTTGGAAGGCATATTCCTAAATTAAATCTAAGCGAATTTCATGCTTAAAATTTGATTAAGAAAACTGTCCTCTGTCACCGACATGCAGAGACACGAGTTTTCAGTGTACACTTGGTAAATATGGTGTGTCCGTAATTTATGAAGGCAACATTCGATCTGGAGCCACGTAGCTGGCTGGTGATTCCGTCCCTGACAGATGGGCAATGGGCTTGATGGACAGCTGAACAGAGCCCAGTTTGGTTGCCATAACCGTAAGTAGTGCTATTTATAAGTGTCCGTTAATTTGCCGTTTATAGTAGCCTTGAATTCCAATCGAAGTCCCAGACCGTGAATTCCTTAAAACGTGCCATCCTTCCGGGTAATGTTCCCTAGCATGCCGTCCGCGTACAGGGTGTTGCCATGCTTGTGTTGCATCAGCCGATGATTTAAAGCCACGATCCACAATTAACAAAATATAGTAAGGTTACAGTGGTGAACGCGAGTAGAGAGTCAGGGTATTATAAGCGATTCAAAACTGCCTGGCGGATGTCAGGTGGGTTGATGGTGTGAGGTAGAGTGGTTATAGGACTAAGCAGGTAGACTCACGCCACGTTGCTATACAAAAATCTAGATTTTAAGTCCCACTTGAGTAATTTAAGCTCAGGACAGGACAACAAAAATATGAACCTATCTTACAGACAGTCTTCAAAAATGTTAATCCCCGGATGAACTAATATTAGTATTAATGCAGTGAAAAACCTACAGTATCAGGCTTTGTCTTTAAATCATGCAGTCCAATACAAAAGCCTTGCAGTACATCCTACCTTAAATATTTTGATGTTGAACCAACGTTTTGGCAATGTTAATTAAAGTTTTATTACATTACACAGAGAGTCATGTTTGGATCAAACAGTAAAAATGTCTCTTTAACAAAAACTACAGCCTCTATGAAGGCAAAATCTACTTCAGGGCAGTTGTGCTAGGTTGCATTAGTTTAAGCAAAGTATTTTCCCTAAGAAACTGATAGGTAAATACATTGGGGGAGTTAATTTTTTTGTTTACTGTCTCTAATGTTGATATGTTTAAAATGATGGCAACCTTAACAGTAAGAATCAGTTGTCAAAATCACAAAGTAGTTGCATAATGGTCCTTGTTGTTGGGGGGATTTTTGACCATTTTCGGTGAGTCCTTGTGTCTATGTAATTGAAATGGATTAAAAGTTGACTAGATTGATTTAGATTTGACGTACAAGATGGCATATTTTGTGAAACGTGTCTATATTTTATTGTTGTGTGTGTGTGTTAGATTTCTGTAAGCCAGGAAATGTGTAAGCTGTGTCTCTAATTAGTCGGAACAAAATTAAATATTCAGGGGGAAACACAGAATGGAAACAGAAGCCTTCAAGTTTTTCTGCGTATGTTGCCTCAACTTGTCTGACCCCTGGTGCGTATCAGTCGGTGTATCCTGACATGTAAGGGTGTCCAGACAGCAGCATATCCTTTACTATAATGTGTAGTTTTTGTAGTTCTGTTAATGTAAATGGTTTTGGCATTAGTCCTGGGAAAGTGAACAGATTGTGCGTTTGTCACATTCCATCTCGCAGCGAGGGCAGTTTTTGGCAGCGGTGCTGGTTTCCATCCAGGTGACTTGTAGGGTTGTTCGGTTCGGTCTCAGTGGTTGGTCTTTCCTCACATACTTCACACAAGTTTACGCGCATACAGTAACAAAAAACACATGATGCTTTTATGTAGCCTAACACATGCTGTACTGTACCGCAAACGTACTGTTCATAACTTCAAACACCTGAAAACCATTTTGTGTGTGTGTGTGAAGGCTGAAGAATGGTTCACTGGCTCTGAGCGGTCGGCCATGATACGGCGTACCCTTTTAGGGTTATGCAAGGTCACATTTACTCCTTTCAGTGGATGCTTAGCCCCTGCAGGGTACTGGACAAGTTGTTCCTTTTGTTCCGCTGCTGGCCTCACAAATGTTCTGGTTCAGACATCACTCTTTAAGTACTGGGGATAGACGGAAGCGGGATGTTTTTTTAATAGATCTTGACTTTAGGTTTGTGCACATATTGAGAATAATACAAAACAGTTTTGAGCAAATTTACACAATAACATGTACTAACTAATAGAGCATTAGAATTCTGTGGCTGAAGATATTAAGCTATTTGATATAGCTACTAAGTTATAGTGTTCGTAACAACACTAGTACAGTCATATAACTGTAAAGTTTTGTTGTTGTTGTCAAAGTTCGCAGTCACAACAAAGCCATGCGTTGTTTACATCGATGGACTGAGGAGCTGTTAAAAGCTATAATGAGGTTAGCAGGTTTCTTACTTCAACAAATAATCCTCTTACAGTCTGTGGCACCAGTTGCTGCTGTGCTAAGTCAAGTTGCTAGCAGGTCTATTATCCCTGAATCCAGTTATAACCGGAGCTCTGTTGGCCCGGGTAGTGGTCATAGTCCTCCAAGATAAAGAGCCCTCTGGTTGGTAATAATTTGAGCAAACTCTGGGTGTGTTGTTGCTTTAAAAAAAACTAGAAAATAGAAGTACTGTTAAGAATGAGCCGTCCTTGTTCACACATAAACTTGCTGTCCGTTTAGTTATAGAAAATGGTGGCAGGAAGCGGCACACTGCATGTGGTGCACAGTGGAGTTTCATTCAAGAGACACACTGCCGTGCAAACCTGGCATAAAGCTGCCCCACTTACGCAGACGGGCACCCTCGTGGAAACCACAAGGAAAAGATTAGCAAGCAGCTGAGGTGAGCGAGGCATGGAGTCGGGTAAAAGGGGCTCTAGAAACGCTTTAATGAGGCCAACGTTAAGTGAGGTCAGACAGTAAGCAGGTCTGCATTTCGGCGACCTTACAGTAGAAACTGTGCCACAGCTTGGTGCGCAGAGATGAAAGAAAGTGTTACCCAAAAGGACAAGCTTAGGACGCTTCCCTACTTGGAGAAAAAAAATGTCCCATTGTGAAGTTCTGTGTGTTTAACGGCTTTACTTTGCATAGTTTCAGTTAATTTCTTTTGTCCTGTCTAGTTTAGGTGTGTGTGCGCGGTGTTGGGCGTTCCCCTCAGGAGATCACAGCCAGCTGGGCACTATGGTTTAGTAAGAAATGTTTATTCACACAACACTGACACCCTCAGATCTCAGTTCCTGGTGTGCAAATGGAAAACGCTACTGGAATGTCACACTAGGTGGGGAGTGGGAGCACATCCCCCGTGTACCAGTTTCCCATCGGTCTTCAGAGGCCTGACTGTTTATTATTGGGTGCTCTCTGTGTTTTTATTTCATTGTCTGACTATGTTTGGCCTTTTTTTCTCCCATCACTTCACTGTACGAGGCAGGATACTCTCCTTTTTGAAGTGCTTTGATAAGTAGGTTATGTTGTTTTAATAGTATTAATAGAATATTGTCATTGTACTGAAACATTGTGAGAGCTTGTATCCTGCGTGCTGAGAAGAAGAACAGGCCAAAATTAGACTTTAACATAATCTACAGCGGAAAGACTTGTATACTTTATACTGTGTGACCCGAACCTGTGCGTAAAATGAACTCGAGAACCTTGTGAGGCAGTCGTGATAGGTCTTTATTGTGTTCCTGTTGGGTTTTACAAACCGGGAAGTCTCCAAAGTACAAGGCCGATATTTACCTAAAATGTCGTCCAACCGCTTCACGTTTTGCATATTGTTAGGGTAAACATGTTGTGTCAATGATTATTCTTCTCTTCAATCATCTTTGTCCTTCCTTGTAGTGTTTTTTTCCCCGGCTCTGTATTGCTGCAACATCATCTGATTTAATCTTTTGGTGTCTTTAACATAAACCCATCTCCATTTTTTTTCCCTACACCGCCTGAAAGTACCTCAGACTCAAATTCGTGTCGCCTCCTGTGCAGATATGAAAATTGGAACCCAAAGAATGTAAAGCAAATGATCGGACTGAGGTTGAAAATCGGCGAACTAACCCTTTAAAAAAATGTATTTGGACATTTTCTAAACAATTTCTCGTGAAAGTAATGGTCAGATAATAGCAATACATTTCTTGCTATTTGCTTTCTTTGCACCTCGAGCTTTACTTTCACACATTTAATGAGTGTGGAAAAGTATTCTGCCTAACCTCTGATCCAGGCTCAGACGTCCACTCTCACACTGTCCTGCACGGTCGGCCTGGTTCGCGTCGCCGGGTTCGAGTTTCACCTCTCGTCTTTGCTGCCTGACCGGTGAAGTGACTGATAGGGCTGAAACATTCGTCTGCCTTCTCAGGGCTCACTGCGAGGGATCAGGTTTCTTTGCATTAAAGGCTTCAGACTGAATACGACGTCGTCTTTGACGCTTGATTCCTGAAAAGATCGCAGTGATAATGACCCACTAAAAAAAATCTGAAATATGATGTTTTGTCTGTAAATCAGTCAAAACCATTAGAACAAACACATGTATGTCTTTTTAAAGAGCTTCTTCTGATGCTGACTCTCTCGGGACAAAAAATCAAGCATGATAAGGATAAGGCTGTTGTATTGCCTGTCTAGTAAATGTAAATCATGAAAGGGAACAAAATGAGACTGCATGAGATTATTAAACCAATATTAAAAAAACACAATAAAGCACCATAAAAAGTAATAAAAACACACATTTATTATGATTATCAGTCTTTTACCGTGGTTGGTTAATGGTTAATTGTGGTGATTCTAGTAGTTGTAGTCTGGAGGTAGTGTAGTATTCACTGATAAGATGTTTCACCCTTGACTTTACAAGCATTCCCTCGCCTGGACCTGCATGTGACGACTTGCACATTTTCTGATGCAACGATGAGTTGTAGCAGAGCAGAGACGAGCTCAAGGACACTCTGATAACATCACTTCACGTTTCCAATCAAACAATGGCTGTGGAACTTTGACAAAATAAAAGCCAGAACTGATCCCAAACTGAGACGGATGCAACAATAGAAGTGAAATGGTGTCGATGAACTGAGACAGTTTAAAAACTGTTGAATTGTTAACAGTCACGCTCACTCATTCACACACACTCTTCATGTGCAAAGTCTCAGAGTTGGCCCGTGTAACTTCATGGCCGACTGGAAGTTTAGTTTCATGCATAAGCCTTCAAACTTCTTGGCAGCACAGAGTCAAAGTTACAAAGAAACTTGTATAATGTGTGTTTTCATTATCATTGATAGCCTCTAAGTAGGTGCAGCTTCATGGCGCAGCACTTTGCCCAATAGTCTTGGTTAAGCATTTGATCAATGTGGAGAAACCCACAGGCCTAACCTGTTTAGGCAACAGGATTTCTCTCTCCAGCCCATAGCTGTGGAGTAAAAACAAAAAAAGCTTTTACAGAAATACCTTCTACCTTTAAAAAAAAACCAACCCAAACTACAGATTCTTAGAAAGCCTTCAACTGTGTCTGAATATTTTGGAGCCCCTCCACTCAGGTAAGTGGCTCCTTTTTGCTCCATCTGGCCCAGGTTTCAAGCCCGACATGTTTTCATGAGGTGTGTTTGTTGAGTTATCGTCACACAGTGTCACTACCCTCAATTTTTTTGGTCCTGGCCCTTTTGTGATTTACGTCAAAGCACGACTGTGTGTACACATCCATCCGGGGATCTGTCGGGAAAGGACACATGGTTTTCCTAAGGTGTCCTTGGCCTGTGTACGCTTGTGTGTTTGTTCACATGTGTTTAAACTAGGGATGGGCATTTCAAGCAAAAACACTGCGCTCGGTGACGTATGAGGTCCGGCATCCGGGAATATAATGAAGTGCGTTAATTTTTAACGTTTTATTTTGACAGCCCGAGTTATAATAAACTGCGCATCTTCCCTAATGATGATTTATAGAATGATTACAGTCGCTCCTCCATGATCTTTGTTTGCTGATTTTTATTCTGATTTCTTTATTAACTCAAACACAACTAATGAAGTGTTCGTTATTCAAACACTTGTTAAATAGGCTAAGGGTCATTTGTTACAGCCGCAGTTTGTTTTATCGGAGTATCACCCTCCACCCGACGCAGCTGGTTCACCTTATCGAGCTGCCGTTTCACGCTGTCCTCGTCTCCCTTGTTGATATTAGCTTGCAGAATTGGACCGTATTGTGCCCGGGCAGCCTCTGGCTTTCCCAGGCTTCTCCCTGTCGGCCTCTCTCTGCTGTGAAAACACCAACACAGGTAGCAGAGGGCCCGCTCTCGCTGTGAGGGAGCGGCGAGGAACTGGGCTACGTGTCTTCATGTTTTCATAGGGGCGTGCACTACGCCAGCTTTGTTTATGAAGGCAAATTTAAGATTAAATGTAAGCCTAGTAGGGTTTTCTTTTGACCTCATGAGGTCTCTCTGTGCCCCACTGTGTCTCATGATGTGGAAAAAGGTGGAAGTATGAATTCCTGGAAGTTGTGTAACTGGTAGTAATTCAGGTTCCCTTTTGCATCTTGAAATGCATCCGAACTCTCTTGAGATCGTGTCTGATATCAGACTGTACAAATAAACCTGTTAACCTATGGCTCCGTGTGGTTTCATGGATGTATCGCTGTAACAGGTCCATGCTTGTGATTTCACTGCAGTTTAAACAACTTTTCCTGGAAGTTCTTCAATGTTATATAAAAAAAAGTTGGCTGTAATCTCGCTGCCTGGTGCCAAAGGCAGCTGTGTGACATGTAAGCTTTGGCACTGACTGAATAGTACACTGTTTTGAGCTCTTGTTTTCTTGTTGTGTTTTTTTACAGGTCCTAATCTGCTGCTGCTGCAAAATACTGTTACCACAGACCTGCTATTTCCTGTTCTCTGGGCCCAGTGACTGTTGCATAAGTCGCCACACCTACTCTGAAGGACCTATAACACAAGTTTACCTTCCCATCTGCCTTCTACTCTCAGTCCTGTCACACGTGTACTGCTTAAGCTGTGTCAATCACACGCACACCCACACTAGAAGGATTTAAAACACATAGCCTGCTTCAGCGCCCACACACTCAGAGCAAACATGGCCAGCAAGCTGTCCAACTTTGGCAAGAACCTGCTGCGTCGCCGGGCGCTAAACGGCTCCGGCGAAGAGTCCCAATTCGCCCGCTGCCTGTCCACCCTGGACCTCATCGCCTTGGGAGTGGGCTCCACGCTCGGAGCCGGTGTTTACGTCCTCGCTGGCGAGGTCGCCCGAGAGAAGGCAGGGCCCGCTATCGTCCTCTGCTTCCTCATCGCCGCTCTGTCCTCCATGTTGGCCGGCCTGTGCTACGCCGAGTTCGGAGCCCGTGTCCCCAAAACGGGCTCGGCGTACCTGTACAGCTATGTGACAGTGGGAGAAATCTGGGCCTTCATCACAGGATGGAACCTCATCCTCTCTTATGTGATAGGTCAGTTTCCAAAGTTTCAGTCAAGTTGTTACTTTGCTTTTTAAGTTGTGTCTGGTGTGTCTGCAGCAACAACACTGATCAGTTTGTAACTTAAAATTAAATTTAAAAAGCAGACCTTTTCCAGCCCCCACATTGTCGACTCATACAAGTGTCTGTCTTCCCTTTTAGGAACGGCCAGTGTGGCCCGGGCCTGGAGCTCCACATTTGACAACCTGGTGGAGCAAAAGATCTCTGGCTTCTTTAAAGCCTCCATGGCCATGAAGGTGCCAGGAGGGGTGCTGGCAGAGTACCCCGACCTGTTCGCCCTCATCCTCATCCTGCTGCTCACTGGTGAGTCCTTGTCAATCATTATTCACAGCGGATCATAACACGGGGGTCAAGAGCTTCTTTGGGAGGTTAATGTCATAGTTTTAAATTATTAGAAGAACTGCAGCTTCTCTTGTCAGTGATCAGACCTGTTTTTTTTAATGTGTGCGTTTACAAAGGAACCCATTCGTTAGCGTTGCTTTAAAACATTGCATAACAGCAGGAACAGTTCTCACACTAATGTTGCAGCTAGCCTGACATGCCAGAAGCAGCGTGAAAAAAACAATAATTGGCAGATTTGTGTCGCTGAGTGACGGCATGTTGGAAGAAATTAAACACGTCCGCCCACATAGCAGGACATGTTGTTATTGTGACATCTGAAACATGGGTTCTCTCTTCTCTGTTACATCCGTCTCTCTCTCTCTCTCTGCACTCAGGACTTCTGGCCTTTGGCGTCAGCGAGTCGGCGCTGGTGAATAAGATCTTCACAGGCATCAACCTGGTGGTTCTGGGCTTCGTTATCATCTCTGGCTTTGTGAAGGGCGACGCAAACAACTGGAACCTGACGTTGGAGAACTACACAAGCTTCATAAACCAGAGCAACGACAGCAGGCCTTCTGTGTAAGTGTTTGACAGCCGCCTCCGTCTGGAATTTAACTTGTAGTTTGTCAATCCTTGTTCGATTATTAAATGTCTCTTTTCTTGTGCCGCGCAGAGTGAGCAAGGACTTTGGGGTTGGTGGATTTGCTCCATTTGGCTTCAGCGGAGTGCTGTCTGGTGCTGCTACCTGCTTCTACGCCTTTGTTGGCTTTGACTGCATCGCCACTACAAGTAAGAGGTTTACAAAAAATGCCTTAGGAATTAAACGATGTCTCGATGTCTAAGATAAATATCCACATTACATTTGAATAGTGCTGAGCTGTTGCAGCACCTGTTGCCTGTAGTGAAATGCACTGTTATGTAACTTTAAGTACATAACAAGAGGGACATAAAATCTCGCCTGTCCTGCGTCTTCTTACCTAATCTTTCTGTTTAATTTCCCCCTCAGGTGAAGAAGCAAAGAACCCCATGCGTTCCATACCCATCGGCATTGTGGCCTCGCTGCTCATCTGTTTCTTCGCCTACTTCGGTGTGTCGGCTGCTCTGACCCTGATGATGCCGTACTACCAGCTGGACACCCAGAGCCCTCTGCCCGAGGCCTTCACCTACGTGGGGTGGGCTCCGGCCCGATACATCGTGGCTGTGGGCTCTCTCTGCGCTCTGTCCACCAGGTACGAAAGGACGGCTTCTTGCCACGCTTTGCTTTTTTACGTTACGCCGCAAAGCTTGTAATACCCCAATATAACACTCGTACCTGCTGTTATCTCAGTCTCCTAGGCTCCATGTTCCCCATGCCCCGTGTTATCTACGCCATGGCCGAGGACGGGCTGCTGTTCCGTGTCCTCTCCAGGATGAACACTCGCACAAAGACTCCTCTCCTTGCGACCATCGCTTCTGGCATCGTTGCAGGTAAGCTCCCCGTCTCTGTTTGTCTTCTTTTCATGTTTTGTTTTTTCTTCTTCTTTTTTTGTTTGTATGTGTGTTTATCTTTATGTGTGTATCTTCCTCGTCTTGTTTGTTCGTTGCTCCAGGCCGGCAGCTGTCTGTTCTTTGTCTTTTTTTTCTCTACTGTGTCTATCTTAAGTCTGCCTTCAAGTCTGTTGAACGTTGTCTCAGGGTCGCAGCTCTGTCTCCTGCCTCAGCTCTGTCTCAGCAGTCTGTCGGTTCAAGATCGATAACACTTTCAACTCAAGAAAAGTCTGCAAAAAAAGCAGATGCTAGGAATGCTTGTTTTTCTCCATGCCTATGTTGTGAACAGTCTGATCCATGAATACATTTTTGCTCCAGCTTCTGACTAGCAGAGATGTGTAACTCTAAAAATCTGGTTTTACCTCTCCTTCCAGCTCTGATGGCCTTCCTGTTCGATCTGGCCGCTCTGGTTGACCTCATGTCCATTGGAACTCTGTTGGCGTACTCTTTAGTGGCCATCTGTGTCCTTATCCTCAGGTAAGCACCTTTCATTGTCTGTAGCACAGTCTCAAAGTCTTTGAAGTGTTTAAAGCTCTTGAACAGCTGCTGCACTAATGCCAGTGCCAATAGCAATGAAGTAAACGGTCTAAATGTGGTAGATTGCTTTACAGTAGACAAAAAAAAGCAATGAGATATATTATGGCTACCTCAGAGCGGCAAAGAAGAACAGGTTTCAGGTTAATTATTCTTTTAGATTGACTGAACATCTCGATTGTCTCCCTGCTTAGGTACCAGCCCGGCACCCTGAATTCATCCAGCCAGACGGAGAAGCTGATGGATCTGGGGAAAGGGGAGAAAGGGCCGGATAGCGCAGGGGACAGCGGCGACGAGGGCGATGACACGCCGCTCCGGGAGCCCTTCAGCGTCAAGCTGCTCTTCTGCCCGAGCGGAAAGAACCCGACGCACACCTCTGGGACCATCGTCTACGCCACCACTGCTGTTATCTGTAAGAAGATGACGCTTGTTGTACAAGCTTCTTTTTTTTAATTTTATTTACAATATGAGCACCATAACATCTAACTTTCTCTCCTCTTTCTCTCTCTGCAGCCGTTCTTATCACCTTGCTGTGCGTTATCCTGGCTAACTGTCACCAAGAGCTGATAGACGCGCAGCCGGGTGTCGTGGTGACCTGTGTCATCCTGACTCTGCTCTGTGTCGTCTGTGTCATCATCATCTGGAGGCAACCCGAGAGCAAAGAGGCTCTCACCTTCAAGGTAAAGATCGCACCCTCTGAATATACCCTCAGTGTTACTCTAGACAAAGACAAAACAATCTTTTCAGTAGGATCATTTATTCTGAGGCTGAGAGGCCCGTTTGCTTGTTCACGCGTTGTTCCTGATTACTGATGATTGTAAAAGGCCGACCTTATTCACATCCTTTATGTCTCTGTCCTCTCAAGGTCCCTCTGCTCCCCTGGCTGCCGCTGTTCAGTGTCTTCGTCAACATCTACCTCATGATGCAGCTGGACAAGGGTACATGGTGCCGCTTCACCGTCTGGATGATCATCGGTACAGTTAAACTTCACCTCTGTTTTCAGTTTTATCAGCGCCACTCATTCATGAAGTCGTTTTGTAACTCCCTGTCGCCTCTCTCCTGTCTTCCAGGTTTCGCTATCTACTTCCTCTATGGTATTAGGAACAGCAGTGAAGCCGCCAACAGGTCGTCCCCTCGCAAATACGAGCCCGCGCTGCAGACCAAGAGCCCGATATACAAAGGTGCCCCGAGCGACAGCGACGTAGAAGCCGGCAGCAGTCCCTGATACAGACTCGTGTGGGCTTGGGGAGCGTTGCAGAGCGCTCGACACCTGCAGTGCGGTTGAACTTGAAGCCAAAAGCCGCGGTGTAGGTGGCCTCGAACGCAGCCCTGGGTTTGAAAAGAAGAGGCAAGAGAAACGTTACACACATCTTACCTCTGACTCTGAGGCTGATTACCTTGATGGCTGGACATTGTCACAGAGCCACTCTGCTCCGCTTGTCTATGTCAATCTGTCTGTACTTAGCCATGGCCCTCTGGAGATCTGACTATAACACATGCTTTGAATGGACCTCATTTTACAGAGCGCTGCTGTGCTCTCTCGTTAGCCGTTATCTGGAAGAATGTTACATGTTTTGAGCCCCCTCCGTTATTGGTGTGCTGTTGTTACGTGCGAGGCCGCCTACCGTTAAGATACTTGGATCAGTGAGCTAGACTAAACTGTATAAGAAACACGAGTAGCTCTAAGTAGTTTACATTGGTTCTTGTTTATTGCAGCTTGTTTGTTTGTTTGTTTGTTTGTAAAAATTGAAGTAAAAACAGCGGCAACTGTAAGATTTAATATCTGCTTATTTGCCCATATTAGTTTGGATACGAGCGTTCTTTAAGAAGCATATAGTCTTAATATATACTTGGGGATGCACCACTACCACTTTTTTTCAGACCAAGTACAAGAACTTAAATTTGGGTTCTTGCCAACGGCGAGTACCGATATAAGTACTAATATCATTATAGTTCTCATAATGATTTTAAATACATGTTTAATTTCATCAGATGTTCCTCACTTCCTGACAAAGTAAATACACATAATTGAACTGCAACGGTTGCTGACATTATAACACTTCACTTTGCTCCTCCCCCCTACCTGCTGAACTAACAGGAGGCTAACGTCAAGCTGTAAAGTGGTATTCGGGTGCGAGTACTTGAGCTCCGATACCGGTATCGGTGCATTCCTAATATACTTCTTATGTACCTGCACGTGTCGGTGTCATCCTTTACCCAGATGTGTTTGCAGATCTGAGGAGGTTTTACAGATTTGCACTTAACTTGATGAGTTTTATGTGCTTGTTGCTTTCAGGCCGAGAAATTTCAATTATTTTCTATTAGACGTCTGTCCACCTCGGTCAGATCCATGTTGGTGTATGGGAGCCGGGGGGGAGGGGCCTGTTTTTAATCACCACTACATTATTGTCACCATTCTGTTTTCTCTTCCTTGTGAAAAGACTTTGATTGTTTTTTCACAAATGTCTTTTTCTTTAGTTTCAATTGAAACTTGTAATTGGCAGCTTTATTTGTTGAGCTCCTATTACTTGTATGTTATTTTTACTATTCTTATTTACATTTTTCTAATAGAGCTGTTAATATTTAAGTGTTTATCGCGCTCGTTTGGGATAGCTTTCTTTACTTTTTGCCTTTTTTCATATCAATTTCAATCAATTAATATGCTTTTTAGATGTATTTTAATCATTACATGTACAGTTTTTAGCGTGCCGATCTTTTTGTTGTTTTGTTTTCTTTATATATTTGTCTCATGTTTCAAATGTCTTGCATCACCAATGTGTTAAATGTGTGATCTTTGTGATCCTCCCTGACCAAATGAACGTGTTTTTGGAAACGGCGCTTTCTGAAACAAAGAACGACCACTAAAAGTTGGTCTCTAAATTCTGTAATTTAAAAAAAGTTTTTACCCCCAACCCTCTGGAGTCAATATAACTTATTGTTCATATTGTTTTTGTTGCTCTCGTAAAGTGCTTTACTGTAGAGTGTACAGTACTTGTTTAAAACTGTATCTTTTATTTGTATAATGCTGTAAATTATACAGGCTTTCTATAGAATATGACCTTTAAGTATAATTTGGGAAAAAGAGTTTTTGTAAATCACTCTTGGAGGCATTTCATCCGACTGTTGATGCTGCTGAACTCAAAACTTATACAGTGATAAAGTCCTTTGCGCAGATATATCAGTGATGCAATATTGAAGCGCTTCTGCAGATGCTTCAAGAATGGCCCTTAAAAAAAATTCACTGTTTTTGTTTGCAAAATGATCTTCTGTTAGACATGTCGGAGGCATTTGTGATAGGCGAGGGTAGAGTAGAGGTAGATTTGGATTCAGCCAGTGTCTCTAGTTGACGTGAATCATTAAACTGGTGCCTAAAGAAGCTTCCTTCTGCCTGAGAGAGAGAGAGGCACCTGGGCTGGAGGAGTCCAGCTGTATCTCAGTTAATGAAGAACTTTCATGATCACATGAAAGGAAAGACTTGACAGTTAAATATTTATCATATTTTCTTGCCTGCCAGTGATGGAGTAAAAGGATAACTTATCATATCATAAAGGTTATTTGATGTGGCTGTGACTCGTATCACCCAGAGCTCTTCATAGCCCTCGTGCCTTTCAGTAATCATCATCTCCCCTCTCAGTGCTGTCATTAACAGCCATGATCCATCTTTGCCCTTCTGTTTTATATACTGTACATATGGCTGTCATGTATAAAATGAGCTGTATTTTCAATGTTGTTTTTTTTTAATAAAACTGATTCAAGCTTATCACAGATTGTCGTCCTTTTCTTTAAAGAACAGCTGAGACATGTTCCCAGTATGAGCCGCCTGCCAGAGGCTGTTGGAGCCCCCTGTACTGGTTTTTCACTTGTTTTACTATGTTAACATTGTTACAAAAGGACTCTACCCTCGGGCTGTTGTATTTACGCTATGACTTTTGACATAAATCCTGAAGCAACAATTTGACTCTAACATGTATCCATACATAAATAAGCTTTATTTCTCTATTTGTATTGTCAGGTATGAGTAGTTTAAGTAAATGCAGAACAATGAAGTCTGACGCCGCAGAAAAGAGCCTCAAAGGCATCGGCTAGTATACCTGTACATGCAACATGGTACCAATATTTATCTTAACTTCAAACTGCCACCTTATCTATCTAGCTTTTTGCCACTCCTAAACATAAGGTTGTGCTAATCCTGCCACAATGGATGTATTTCGCTGCCTGCCGTTGTTTCGGAGCAACGAAGAAGAACTTATTCCAGTTTACCTATAGGGGTGGGAAACACAGGGTAACTCACGATACATGGCCCATAATAATGATAATATCACAATACAACGATTATGTGATAATTCATGTATTGCAAGACCATCGTATAATGATACATCACATCTGATTAACATGAGTACAAAATGCCCCTAAAAAGGTGAAGTTCAGAATTCATGTATTATTCCCTGCAATTGGGTGTCAGTTTCACAGATTATGACACAAATTGAGATAAACAATGATGCAGAGAGGTCTGTTCAGAGCGCAGAATTGTTTTTAAATTAAGATATAGATATTTGGCGCCAGCGATGTGATAATAGTACCACACCAGTCGGGACAATGATAGATTGCGTATCTCAGGTCGTTAGCAAACAGCGGGGTGCTAGCCAAAAGTGTAACATCAGTCATAGCAAGCAAAATATTAAACATTTGGTCATTGTTTACACTATAAAACCCCACCAGTAGATAGATATACAGTATGCAAGGTACTCAGTATCTGCCGACACCCACGTTCAGGTGTCGAAACTTGTCTCAGGAAGCAAAAAAAGCAGCTAGCTTCGCTCGTCGTATCACTGTGCCAAATCAGTCACACACACCAATCACAGCCCTTTCTGTCAACAGGATGGGCCATTAATCTATGACTCTTTCCTCCCTGCTGTACCAATCCTGCAAAACTCAAATGAACCCCAGCCTCCATCTTTGTAGTTCAAGTGCCCAAACACTGGCAAAAGTAGATCAAAGTATTCAATGTCTTTTTTGGGCCCACTCGTGTACAGCCGCGTGGGGAGTCCCGCATTGTACCCTCTGTTTTAGCTTAGCATGCTACTTTGCTGTTGAGTGTTGAGATGAGCCATGCATGACTTTATCCAACGGTTGCAATAAATGGTTAACTCTGTGATGAGTGTCATCCTGGCTGTATCTGCATCTGTAAATGAAAACAGTGTGATACAGTTTTGCTCCATTGCTTAAGATTTGTCACTTCACAGCGCTCAAAACACGAAACAGTGTGTAAACAACGCAACACTTTCAGGCCTGCACTCATTTAAAACCTTTAACTTGTTTGTCAAAGGCAAACATCGTCAAGTTCACCCTTGCCCCAGAAGAGGCAAGTCCCCTGTATAATACAGTCAGGACAGCCTAAGGAAGTGTGTCAGCATCACAGAAGATGTTAAAATTGTGTTTCTTGATACTGTTAGTTATTGACTCATACAGGATCCAAATAATAAAGTAAATAATCCTGTATATTCAAATGATTACATTTGTGTGAAAGAAAAACAAGTTTCAATCATGTTAAATTTCTGTCAGTGTTTACTGTTCCTGTCTCTTTTCGCAGTTCGTTGTTTATTTGTAACAACAAAGTAAAACAAACCTGACAAAAGTAAAAGAACAGTCTCTATCATGTAAACCAAAGTCAACCCCTCACCGGCCATCCAACACTCTGTCTATGTAAACAATTTTTATGTAATATTTACTGTGAAAATACAAACACAAATACAGACACGCAAAAGATCTCTTTGACAAATTAAACATAAAGTCTGTTTTATGTAACACCTTGCTGCTGTGTGAGAGGCCTGTTGGTTCTCTGTCACAATCCGTACTGGTTCTAAACTCACGTTTGCTCTCTGTGGTGTAAATGTGGAATTACTGAACAGGCCTACTGGAGACAAGCAAAGGGGCCCAAGGGGTCAGGGGGCACTTTTGCCAGAGCCTCAATTTGTAGTTACTCTTAACATTCCTTGATTTCAAACTTCTACTACTACTGAAACAAAAGTATCAATCGCACTCTTTGAGAACTCTCCACAAGCAAAGTCCGGCATTCAAAATGTAGTAAAATAGTATCTAAGTATTATCAACTAAATTACCTTAAACTATAAAAAATGAAACAACTAAATGTGCAGTAAAATAGTCTCTTATGTTGCAATAAACATTGTTAAATATGGTGTTTTGGAATAATACTACTGAGGCTTTAAAAGGTAGATGTTTAAGGCTGAGCAACTTTATTCAGCTCTACAGCAATGCAATAGGATAAAATATATAAAAATCATAATGTGTTTGAAAGGTTGCTTTTCTTTAGGAATAATCTATCTCTGAGAAGTTACAGAAAAAGAAGGCTAGAAGAACCCATAAATAATCACTTAATCCTTCCTTTTTCAGGTGCATTTATATTTCAAATCAATTTCCCTTGATAGAAATGCTTGTAAAGTGTATTCTGACATGTAATTGGACTGTCAGACAAATTTACTGGAGGAAACGTTTCCCTCTCTTCTCCACAGTCTAAGGCTGCCCTCTAGAGGCTGCACACGGTATTACAACTATCTGCTTATATTGTAGCTGTGACCAATTTCTACTCCTTATTACCCAACAGCACGTTTAATACAGCAAAGAGCTGCTGCACCTCCAATCATTGCACGTAACAAACCTTTCATAATGTCTCCAGGCATTTATTATTGATGACACTTAATGATCCCAGAGTCACGACAACATCGAACAGTCAGCTTTGTCAGAGTTTGGTTTCAAATGAATTATTTACAGGTGGTGTAACGTGATACCAAAGTCTTTCCCTTACTCTTAACAGTTCAGACCTTAATATTCACAGGATAAACATACAACGTATCTATAAACAGGAAGTTGAATGTGTGTGTTTAGGCTTCTTTCTTCCTAAAGGCACTCAAAAGAGACACTTCCACTGCACACCTACGATGAATAAACCCATTCATGTGTTTGATGAACTGTGTTATTGTTGAAATGTTGTAATTGTCCACATATGTTCAGTTTCAGTTTTTGTAAAAGTGCCAAATACATTGTAAAATCTTCAAGTAATAAATGAGACATTTCAGTAATTGGGCTCTTCCTGATGAGATCTCTGGTGCTGAGGGGACATGGTTATTTACAGTCTATCAAAAATAACATTAATTTCTTTGGAAAATTTGCTTTAAAATGGAGACATGCATTGATTATAAATGTGGATTAAATGTGGATTAAGATTATGACTTAAGGTAATGTGTAATGTTTAAGAGCAGGCCCCATATTCACACTAATCAGTCGGAGCACCAAAGTGTTCAATACTGAATAAATTAATTACTGTAGTATGTTATAAATAAACACATGAATAGCTTGTGTTTAATTTACAGTTAAAATGTCAGTAATCAAAATTGAATTAAATGTTCTTATGTTATTGTTAAATTTTTTTTGTTTGTTTGTTTAATTTAAAGTTTTATTTTTTAGTTACTTTTATGCAGGCAGTAGTTCTTGCTTAGAGGAGCTAAGTGGCTAAATTTAGAGCTAGCATAAGAGACACAGGATGAACGATTGTAATCATCAGTGTTGTTAAAAAATAACATTAAAATAAAATTTTATCATGACAAAACAAGCTTTGTTGTCTTTGGATAACAACATGTTTAGCTTGTGATCTAAGGAAAATTGCATTGAATAATAAAATAAAATTAAAGCACAGCCAGAACATAAGAATAATGAAATAAAAATGCATCATAATAACATCAATCAGTCAATAACTTCAAGAATTATTCATTAATATATTTAGAAATGTGTTTCTATTTAATATTGGACACTTCGGGCCTCCATACAAAAGGCTTCAACGGTGTGACTGTTCTCACCAGTAGACCAACACAGACAAGTCAACACAAACTGGGTACTGAATGACTCCTGGCTTTGAGGAAATGATAATGGCTATTAATCAGCAGCTACGGAGGATTTGTCCTTTTAGCAAACAGCAAATGTACCATTGAACATTTTCACAGTGCAAACTCTTTCTCCAACTGTCATCAGAGAAGTAAAAACATGACCTGAAACTTTTCCATTTGAGTTCACCGCCATCATCCTCCACTCTCATTATGTATAAAGCCACTTGGATTTGTGTGCAACATAATCAATGAAATCCCTTCCTGTGTCATCACTACAAGATATAAGGAGCATTTTGCTTGAAAAGGAAGAGGCATGGCTCAGTCTTGGCTTCACTGATTCAGATTTAAAATAACTTATATCACACTACACTGACAGCATCAGTCTTTAAGAGTGCGCCAACAACATAACTGTCCACTGGAGTAAAACTACACAGCAGGAAAAGGCCAAGAAGTGCGTTAAAGCTGAAGTGTCGTTTAGAGCTGCAGGGTTGTTACAGTCACACACACATGCACACACAGACAGTGACAAGGTTCGGATGCTTTTTGTGCTTCTACGCCTCTTAGGAACATCGACAAAGTGTCTTAAGTTTTGACCGAGCCGTAAACAGGCACCAGAAAGATCAAACAAAGTCTTATATATAGATGTAAAGTGTGTAACTGAGCAGGGAAATATTAAGAGTCCCAAAAATCGGACCCAAGTGCAGCCAAGGTGAGAGAGAGTTCCGACACATGGAGTCCGAGTGTTACCGCCTGTCACCCTACATGCTGCAGACCGGTGAATCAGCAGAAGCACTGCCGGCTGCCCTTTGTGACCTCCTCGGAGGAATGGACGGTGTTGGGAACAAATCCACTCTTGACGCCCTCCCAGCCGTCCTGGATCTTGATGTCCCCGCTCCGGACCAGCTCGAAGATATCCCTCGTCAGATCCACAAACGCCTGATGACAAAGAAACAAATACCAGATATTGATCGATCAGAAACCCTGTTACGGTGACTCGCAGGCATAAAAATGTGTGTTGGTAAAGAAAAATGAAACCTTCCTCACACCTTCTCCACGTTGATGGCTTCTCGTGCCGACGTCTCCACGTAACGCATCCCGAAGGCCCCCGCAAGCTTCTCTGCCTCCTGCTGGGTCACCTGACGCTGGGCCTCCAGGTCACACTTGTGGCCCACCAGCAGGAAGACGATGCTGTGCGGCTGCACGTGGCTCTGCGCCTCCTCCAGCCAGTTATGGACGTTCTGGAAGGAGCGGCGGTTTGTGATGTCGAAGAGTAAGAGCCCGCCCACCGAGTTACGGTAGTACGCTCTGGTGATGGACCTGGATAAAATGATGGAAAGATAGATGCCACAAACTTCACTTGAATAAGTTAAACAACACAGATAACACCTTGACACTGGGTGTCTTTCATTATTACCAACATGGCCATGGTAGATCATTTCTATCTGATCCAACTGCTGCAGAAAATAGTTCCCAATAACTGCTTAATTGACACTTTTTAAATAACTGTTTGTCAAACCTCACAGTGCCAATCTGTTTTAGGGAATAATTTAGCCTTTTTCTAAACAAAGAAACTACATTTGTGAGTGGATTTTATAAGGTTTACTTCAGCAGATGTACACACATGCTAGGGAAATTGCAAAGTATAGGTCATGATGCTGTTCTGTGGATGGAAAATAAGAAGTATGAAAAAGAGACAGTAAGAGTTCTGTCTTCACCTGAACCTCTCCTGTCCTGCAGTGTCCCAGATCTGTAGTTTGATTCTTTTTCCCGGCTCGATCTCCACCAGGCGGGAGAAGAAGTCCACCCCGACAGTCGGGTCTGACACCTGGGCGAAACGACCTTCGGTGAACCTCCGGATCAGACATGACTTACCGACCGTGGAGTCCCCGATGACGATCAGACGAAACTGATAAAGCCATATCGTCTCCATGTTTCAACCAAAATAAAATCTGCAAAAAGATGTATTTTTGATGTTCAAACAATCCAAAACCCGGAAAAGGAACTGAGTTTAATATCAATAATTGCAAAGAAAAGCAGCAAAATCAAATCAATTAAATATTAGTTTATATTGAATATACTTTAAAGTCCTTTAATTGGTGGAAACAACAGCCACTGAAAGGACGTGTTAATTAGATTTAGAATAAACACAAATGTGCATTTAATCCACACACTGTGTTGACCACATGGATAATTCATGGACATCATGAGGAGACAAAAATGGGCTCAGATCGTCTCAACAGAAGGGGTCCATGTGATTTACAGATGGGTGATCTAATTTTAAGGAAAGGGAAGGAGGGGGAGGGAGGCCACTCCTCTCCAACTCAATAAACATTGGCGTAGTCAGCCCCCATGTGGATAGCACACTGGTTGTTATACAGCATTAACACACAATGAGGCCTTGAAGCTAGCCAAAAGTTAGCTTAGACCAAGGATAGCTGCTAAAAATGCTTGCAATTTGATAAAGATAGAAGCTGTCCATTAATACTAATATGAGAGAGCCCACAAAGTTTATAAAAAATAATGATTAAATGTTTGAATCACGAGGCCCAGCACTATTAGCATGATGCCAGTATGAGTGTCATTCACTTTAATGGTTAGCAAGAGGACAACAAGCTAATACAAATCGGTAAATAAGGACCTACCTTAAAGTTTAGAGCTCAGCACCTTTGAAAAACAAACCCCATGTCGATGATTATGCTCTAAAAATGATCCTCGATATTAGCAGTCCTTGCTAACAGAAACAGGCTGTCTCATTTGAGACTTTTGGTCACCATCTAACTATGTTTGTCCGGTATTAAAGATTAAAGCAGCCTTCGTGCTCAAATAATTCTAGATAAATAATTCTACCAGTGCTGTTGATGTTTCGGTGAGGATCCTCGGATGAAATGGCAGCAGGACACAACAGCAGCCTCACACACACATATCTTCCTCGCCCTCATCAGCACCATTACCGTAACTGCACACACAGCGGCGCAGCAACAACCCCCCGTGTGCTAATGCTGCCCTCAAAGACTGTAGGAACAAAGAAGCTGTAATTACGATGTGAGCGAACATCAACACAATAATTTCACCTCATCCTAAAGATCGTTATTTATGAAGGCTGCTCTCAAAAGTGAGCAATACTTTTTAGGTTACATATCACTTTTGAATTATTATTGTAAACATTGTTCATAAATATTTGGCTATTATCTGCATTTTTAACATTATTTAGGCTTGTTTAAAATATTTTTTGTAAGAGGAAGGAGATAAATGTCCTGTTCTTAGGTAAAATTTTAAGTTATTTGTACTTAACTTGAATATTTCTTTTTTGCGCAACTTTATAATGATTCACTTTTTACTAACTAGCTATGGTAACTAGTTAGCTAACTTGCAAATTAAGACTTTAAAGTACATTCTCTATGATCAGCCTCAATTAATAAAAAATTATTATATGTTAGAACTAAAGTGCCAAACCGCATTAAAAGTCGTTCAAATTAGCTAATCCTTGCATGACTGCAAGTGTAAAATTCTTGTTAAAAGTTAGAGCATAAATTATATTTATCTAGTGATAGAGTATAAGGACAAATATTTGTTTGGTGATTACTGTTAATTGATGTTAAAACTTCTGTATCTTGACATAAAGTAACATTTTGAATAAAGGACTGTTACTTATCACCATCTGTACTTTGGCATGATACTCTTATTTCAGGAGGCTAAAGGTCCTAAGCCTATCCAAGAAAATGCCTGACAAAGTTCAAGCTGAGTTTTACGAGGAGCTTTTGAACGCACCACCAGTTAACAACAGTAGTATTTGAGTTGCTCAGAGGAACAGAGAGTGTGCCGTGAAGTAAACAGATTCAAACTGTCATGTGTGATTAAACGAGTGGACTGCAGTGATCGCAGCCGGTCTGGACTGCTTCCTTTTGCAAATCCAGATATGATTTTGGACCATAATGTGTTTTTCTTAGCGCACTGGACGGGAGAAAATGTCCTTATAAGTTTTTTTTAAACTGCCTGTGTCTTTGATATAGCTAGGTTTTATTATCTATCCTACTTCTTCACCATCCGTCGTAAAGTTTACTTAAGTCTAGTCAGGAGATTTTTCTTTCTTTCTGCAGAGCTGCAGCCATGCAGCAGGAGCTTTTGTTTAAAGTCCTGGTCATCGGTGACTTGGGAGTGGGAAAAACTTCCATCATTAAGCGGTACGTCCATCAGATCTTCTCCCAGCACTACAGAGCCACCATCGGGGTGGACTTCGCCCTGAAGGTGCTTCAGTGGGACAATGACACTGTGGTCCGTCTACAGCTGTGGGACATAGCAGGTCTGTAAAACTTTAACGACCCCATAGCTCATCCTGTTTAACAGGCTTATTATGCACCAGGGTTAGTTTTTTATATATTTTTTAAACAATAAGGCTCTATTTGAAGATCAAGACCAGGATTTATTTGTTTTGGGGTTTTTTTTGTTTGGGGGGGTAGGGGGGGATCTCTGACAACAAAAAGCTTTTGTTTCACCTTCAGCTGCTGTGTTAACCTGTTAGTTGTTAAAGCTGAAAACAACTCTTTAACTTAAACTGAAGGCAACTAAAAACATGTTATCATTATTAAAAACTGGTTGTTGCATCCATCTCCTTCTTATTACAATCAATCAATCCTTCATAGGGTCCAGTATCTTGAAGAAAGATACAATAAGACAGACTATTGCAATCAAATACAAATTATTACCCTTTTTTTCCTTTTATGACTCAATGATATCGGCTACAAACACAACTTGATTTTTGATGTGAACGTGTGTGTCGTCCGTTAATTCCTGGGTCCCTCCCTGTCATTTGAAGCCTGGTTGAGGAATGTGAATCTTGTGCCTGGCTGTGACTCAAGTGATCCCATGCTCATAATATCAGTCACATGATGGCAGTTACTGCAGAATACGCACAAACACATGCACAAAGTCACACTGCCTATATATATGTCACTGATTAACCATGCTGTGAGTTGATTTAATTTTATGGTCTTGAAAGATTACTTTATGTAAGTACCGTGTGTGTGTGTGTGTGTGTGGGTGTGTGTTTGTGTGTGTGCGATGGCTGCCCATGCGTCCCAGGACAGGAGCGGTATGGGAATATGACACGTGTGTATTATCGGGAGGCGGTGGGGGCGCTGATGGTGTTTGACGTGACCAGAGCCTCAACGTTTGACGCCGTGCTGAAGTGGAAGGACGACTTGGACTCCAAGGTGAGGCGTCTTAAGTCGACCCACCTTTGATCAACACCCACAAAGAAGCTCAAACCTCCGTCAAAATGTCTTCCTTGTTCCTTCCCTTTAAGAGGTGTACATTCGTAATACACTTGCAATTCACCACATTCACACTGCGGCCATTTTTCTCTGACGTCATGCTAAAAGTGGGAAGCTAAGATGCTGTAATTTAATAAAATCATTTCCAAATCAATATT
Source organism: Semicossyphus pulcher (assembly GCF_022749685.1). Taxonomy (NCBI): domain Eukaryota; kingdom Metazoa; phylum Chordata; class Actinopteri; order Labriformes; family Labridae; genus Semicossyphus; species Semicossyphus pulcher. Next base: position 16,533,213 of record NW_027211604.1, on the reverse strand, counting down.
TTGTGTCAAGTAATTGATCTCTTAAGAAGAAAGCCGTGTAATAAGCATGACTGTTGTTTTAATAACTACCTACTCACTATACATTACCCCTTACTTAATACGACTTAAAACTTGCAACAAAGCAACATGACTTTATATCAGCGTCTGAGCTTCGCACACTGAGCATGACATCAGAGGAACATGGCCGCAGTGTTAAAGTGGTGTATTGGATAAGCATAACTGCACACAACAATAATTTATACCAAAATTACAGTTAGGGTTAGGCTAGTGTTTCTGTTATGGTTAAAGGAGAAAAACGTCTAATTAAAGAGTTAACTCACAAATACAGCATCATACACCTTTCACTTACACAAGTCGAATTGCAGTATTTTTGTGTATTCTGACGTTTGTAGTCACTTGGGTTTCATTAACATTTTAATTTTATTAGAGCTGTTCTGAACAGCAACAATAGAAGGGGGGAGTAAAATCCAGCTGTTATATTGGATGGTTGAAATTAGATAATCACTCAAATGGGGAAAATGGTTCGCATTTCTTCTGGGTTGTACAAATAACACAAGTCATCATGTGACAAATGAAAACCTGAGAAAGAAGTTTAAACCCTGCATACTTTCTCAGCTTCACATACCTGGCCAATCACAGTGGTGCAGGAATCGAGTTGTATTGGCAGTGTCGGAAATTTAGAAAAAAAAATCGTAAAGGACCTAAGTGAGGGGGTTTGGGTGCTATTTTATAATCCAAGAAGCACTTTCATTTAAGCATAATGATAGATTAAATTGGCTTTATGAAAGGTGTGTCACGATTCTGAGCAACCCTCAACTTTAAGATATGGTATGGATGGAAATGTTACTCTTTTGGTTCACTCTAAAGGTCTAAGGGACCATATATATCTTGCAATCAATGACACATTTCTTATAAAGATAGAAAAATAAGGGTATTTTAAAAATGATTCTTATACAGTAACATGTAAAATGTCATTAAAAGTAAGTTTCATGACATCACAGTTTGTAGCCATTTCTTTTCTCCTTAGGTGACCCTGAACCACGGGAGGCCAGTTCCAGCTGTACTCTTAGCCAATAAGTCGGACCAGCTGGCTTCCCATGCGCCCAAACTGGACTCCTTCTGCAGGGAGAACGGCTTTGTTGGCTGGTTTGAGACATCAGCAAAGGTACGAGGGACAGCTTATGTTGGATACTACGTGAAAATGATTTGGGGATGACATGTTTGGATTTAGGTCACTTAACTCCATGACTTCAAACTAACAAAATATCTATGTCTAATTTCATAATGGGTTGGTGTTACCATGATGAGGTTTAGGTTTGGTTTTGGTCATATATATGACAACTTATTGTCAGTATTCGACATCAAGATGCTGTGGCATGAGATGTTTGATGATGTACGATTTTGGTTTCTTAACACCAACGACTTAATCCAACAAAATATACATACCTAATGATGTTAAAATGTCCAATTTCTTAGACATAACATTTTTCTTTAGGCAGATTTAGGTTTTATTTATTATAACCCACAACAAAATATTGTGTTTTCTATGAGGGAACGATGACACATTGTCTGTAACCACAAAGATCTAACAATATAAGAACTTTACTATGACTGTTTACATGCAGACGTTAGGTTTCCTTCAATTTACATCAAAATTAATGTTGGTATTCTGTGTCTAGATGTTGTTGATCTGAGATGTCTGGAAGATATTGAATATTGGTTATTCAACAAATTACCATAAAATCCGGAATATAAGTCACACTCTGTTTTCACCATGTTGAGTTTGCAATCCTGCTAGCTACCAGTGCTGTAGCTAGCGGTAGCTGGCAGCCTATGCTAATTGTAGCTGCAGTGACAATCATGATGGTGCAAGTCTTTGTGAGCTTAAAACAGTGAGGAAAACAGCGCTGCATCATGTTGTAAATAAGAGACATTGTAGCGGCATGGACCCGGAAATGTGACGTCCCCACTCAACAACCAGATAGCACCATTGTCTGCATTTTATATTGGTATGTTGGTGGCACCTCACAGCACTTAGCCCACTTTTTAGATGAATAGAAAAAGTATTAAAAGTCCATCTTATACACCGTACATACGCATAGAATTTTACACTAGTTAAATTGACATTTGCATTAGAAGTTGTCCTAACACTGAGTTTTAGTCAACCTACATTTGTCCAAATATCATCGTCCAACAATGTTGGTGGCGTATGTCAACTTTATTCTGGTTTAAGTTACAGTCATTTGTTCTTCACATAACTTAAACAGGGTATCTGCATATTTGATGGGATTAAATTATTGAAATGAATGATATAACAACCAAAGCCACTTGAAAATGACTGCTGGGCTTTTCAGTTCAACCGCTAACAGTGAGAAAGCCCTGTTTACTGTACAGTGCTCTCAGAGGACATGCAGAGGAATGTCTACAGTCTGGTGTGAAATAGCCTTCTGTTTCTTCTCTCAGTCAGACCCCGTCTAATGAGTTACACAGCAGGGTGCGAGTCAGATTGAACGTGAAGAGTCAGCAGACAGGACAGACAGATCAGGATTAAAATAACTGTGTTTCTAACAGTGTATGATATCCTGGACTCTCTTTAGCGTAGTTAGTAATGTCAAAGTAAAAAGGGAGACAGTAAATTAAGTTAAAATCAGACTGTTGTTTCCATTCTGACTAAAAAATGCAATGAATAAAGTTGTAGCCGCTCATGGCTGCAAGAGGGAGCTAATTTTTTAATCTCAGTAACTAGAAATTATGTGAGATGAGAGAAGTCGGCTGCACTGAAAACAACACTTTCCTGTCTGTCATGTGATCACAAGCAAAGCTTTAAGGTGTCAAAGTAAGGCTATGAGACTTTTGAGAAAGTATATTGCAGAGTCCTTCTCAGGGGTTTTGGTGCAAAGGTCTCTCTTGGCCTGTTGTTGTCCGTTAGCTTGTGTTGTGTCAGCTTGTCAACTTAATGATTCTTCTGTTAACACAATTTTTAATGGTTTTATTTCAAAAGGAATGTAAGGACCTGGGATAAACAGTACACGCTGGTTGGTTTAATGTATCTACACACGTATAAATAAGGCTAAAGTGGAGAGTTTAGCCATGTTAGCGTCTCAGTGAGGCTGTACTTACCTGTGGTGCTTCAACCTAAAGATACAATGAGCATACTTATTTCCTCCAGTGGCATGTTTTTCATGTTCAGCATTTATGAACAACATTTATGAAAAAAATCTATATCCCACACTCAGTAGATTTAATCTTCTGGGGACCATGACTGTCCATAAAAAAAATCCACTGTAATCCATCTAAAGGTGTGCTGGAAGAAGTGGACCAACTGACTAACATTGCCATCACCAGTGTGGTTCGAAATCACACGATCTCTTCACATGGTCTTCTTTTATTCTGTCCCCTCAGGAAAACACAAACATCGAGGAGGCAGTGCGCTGCTTAGTCGAACACATCCTGAACAACGAGAAGAGCCCAGTGACAGAGCGAGACCCCGGCTCCCTCGTCCTGTCCGGCTTCACGAACACCAGGAAGGAAAATCTCAACTGCTTGTCGTGTGTGAAATGGTGACCAGTCACAGAAAACCAGGAAGTGAACAGAGATAAGTTTGACTCAGGGACTGTTTGTAAAAAAAATAATGGTGTTGTGTTCCCTCAATGTTAGCGACAGTGTTTAGTGTAGAATCTGTAAAAGTTTGTATAAATGTTCATGTGACGTGTTCACACTGCAGGCCACCATAATAGGTCTGTCTGGCACACTAAATGCATTTTTATGAATTTTTAAACAGAGTTCATCCACATCCAAAAATGCAAAATTTAAGAAGATAAAAAAAGAAATGTTATCTGTGGTTTTCTATTTTAAATATAGGTTTGAATTTATATATTATAAATATGAAAACGTTTGTTTATAATGTCCTTTATTGCTTTAGAATTTGGAGTCTTTTTTCTTTTAAATGTCGCTAAAATTTTCATGGAAATAAATTTTTTTCCATTATATAATGTATTCCATATCTATTGAATGTATAGTCTCACAGTATCTAATATATACCATTTTATAACTGTGCTTTCTTGCTATGACCATATTTGACATTTGTTTGTACAGAGAACTTGTGACACTTTTTTTGTCTGCAGTGTGAACGCTCACACAAAAACAGCCTTCTTGCATTCTTTGCACTTTTCCCCAGGCCATCGTCATGCAGTCAGCTCTTAGCTCACTGGACAAGGGTGCGTAAAATAAAGTATATAAGAGTTGAAAATAGAATCTAAATGTCATGCATATTGTGGAGCGGAATAATTGCTGCGTTTGGGACATCCTGCAGTGCAACCAGCGCTGGTTGACTGTATACTGAGAGAGGCTCAGTTTATCTTTCACTAACTCTTTAGCAGGAACAGGACGTTAGCCATCATGAGAACCTAAACAAAGGCTATCACAAATTCTGGTTACTCTTACAAGCTCCAAGTGATTTGTTAGGATTCCGCTCACATACATTTAATATGTGTGATATAGACTGAGCATGAGAAAATTCACTCAAATAGCTTACTTGTTGAGTGTTAGCTAAGAAAATGTAACTGTATATAAGGCTACAGCCAGAGAGCAGTTAGCTTAGCCTAGCAAAAAGACTGAAAACAGTTAGCCTGGCTGTGTTCAAACAAAATCTGCATACTTGCACTTCTCAATCTCACAAATTAACACGCTATATCTCATTTGTTTAATGCAGTTAAAAACCAGAGTGTCAAAATTACAATTTGATTCAGAACTGTTGCCAGGCAACCCGAGGAGACTCCAGGAAGTAAGTTCCAGGTCAAGAAATAGTCCAGCTCTTAACCTCCCTGTAACATTTTAGACTTTATTTTTTCCCCTCAGATTATAACAGCAAGATAACTAGATGTTATGTAACTAGCTTAAGAGGTGCTGGAATGTTTTTGGTCCCTTTGACAGACGCAAGCTAGCTGTTTCCAGTCATCATGCTAAGCTAAGCTAACTCGCAGCTGGCTGTGGCCTAAAATGTAGTGGACTGATATGAGATTGGCATTAAACTTCTTATCTAACGAGAAAACATTTAAGCAAAGCAAATTTACTGTTCATTTCAGTTTTCTTTTTTGGTTAAACTTATTAACATAGTGGATTTGACACAGTTAATGATTGACATCCAAGTGAATTTAATCCTAAAACCTCTTAACATTGAAATATGGCTCATTGTCTTTGCTGTTATTGGAAACCAGATTAAACTGGTTCCACTAGGTTTAAACTGAGCAGGAAATGACCAAATGTCAAATGACTTGATGATGGTATGTATCTGTTAATGTGATATGGGACTTATCTATTTATGTGCAACATAAAAACACAGCATCTGAAGGATACATCATGTGTGTTTTTAATTGGACCACTAGTTTGTACAACACTATTTCATGCTGAATCATGAACTAATGGAGTGGAAAATCTGTTCTTGCATGCAATGAGAAAAACACGTGAGAATCCTTTACAGTCAGAAATAAACATTAATGTTGTGGAGGTAATGGAGGAGAGTCAATGTAGCGGATATGTCCAGTAAATGGACTATTTAATGAGTTGACAAAACCTAAAGGGTGTTAGTGGATTGAATATTTTAGTGGGATAGAGTAAACCACTTTAAGATGTTTGTGGTTCTTCCAATAGCTACTGCTCTTTCAATGATACACAGCAGTGTCTCCTCATAGCTCAGCACTCACTTCCAGTTTTATTATGCATGTGTGTTGTTTCAACCTATAAATGTTGACATTTTGCACTTAAAATGTGGATGTTTCATTTAGGATATAAATAACTTTAATAGCAAACTTGACTCATAGTACAACTATTGGCTCTGTTGTTGGTGTGAGGCGTTTTTTCCAACCCTGAAATCAATTTCTTGCCGGTCATAAACATGGCATGTGCTGCTCTTTTCAGCGCAGACACGAGTGAACAGCAGCCTTTGTTGAGTCTGCCTCCGGTGTTATTTGAAATTTCATGTTTTCAAATTAGGCATCTGCTTTATATTTTTCTTCTGTCCCTTTGATGTGTAATTGCCTGGCCTTGTAATGCAACACATTTGTAACTGCATTCTCTGTGACCCGACTACATGCAATAAAAAAATGTTTTTTGTGTTTCTGTATGAATGAATAATGTTTTCAGAAACATTGTTCATGCATGAATCAAAAGATAATTGAAGTCCTCACAGAGTTTACCCTCAACATGTAGAAATTAGCTTTTATATTGACTCGATTCACAAAAAGAAAATTACCAATTAAACTGAAATCAGCAGATGAACTGATAAAAAAAATCCCCTGTGAGAATACGTTTTGGTTGTTGAAACTGAGCCAAGAGAACGTGATCATGTGACCTAATATTCCCTCCTTATAATAAGACATGTTGTTCCTATAAAACTATTTTAACATTACCAGAACATTTTATAGTTTTAGGAACCTTTAGAAACCCGTCAGAAGTTGATCTATAAAATAAAAAGGGAACCATTACTGAATGCTCAATGATGGTATTCACATAACCATTACATTTTATTTAGACACATGCTGGGAATGTTGTTGGATCTAAATGAATCTAACCTGGTACAGTCCTGAAAAATTATTCTAAGACTGCAAGAAATGTCACCATATGGTGACCTTCACAGGAATGTTGAAGTTGCACCTGTAATAAACAGAAACTGTAGAATTAATTTGTATGCTAGTGTATACTAGCTAGTGTACCGACTAGCTAGTGTACTCTAGCTAGTATACCGACTGAAAAAATGGTCAGCTGACTTACACCTCTTCCTAACATACGTAAGCGAGCGAACTAGCGGATTGAAAATAAATAATTGTGCCCATAATGAGCAATGTCTCAGAGCAACAAGGAGATGAGATTGTTGTTAGCATTGCTTGGTGTCTCTCCTTGCAAATGAAATGCAACGTCCAAAACTTTAAAGAGCCAGGGGAACTGTTTTACAACTTAGCAACATGTTGCTTAGCCTGTTTGCTAACGTATCGCGTGGATAGGACATATTTTTTGGAAAAACTGAAAATATCTGACGTTTGTTAGCTTGCTCATTCGCGTCACTGACAGTAAAGAATCAATGTTAGAGTTTCTTTCAGCACAACCCTTTCCCAAGCCACCTTGAAAGCGACATGTCAGTCACGAGGTAGCTATGCCCTAAAGCATACCCTGCTATATCATGTAATTTACTTCCATCGTTTTCAAAATGAACACTAATCTCTGTCTAAAAGACTTGAAACTAGCAATAACGACATTATATCTATCAGGAAAATGTCTACAGGGGGAATAAATAAAGTGAGGAGTATCGTAATTTTCTCATAGACCTCTATTGAATTTCTTTTTGCAACCAGTGGCGACGCACCCTGCTGGCCATAAAGAAGAATGCAAGTTTAAGGCAAACTCACTTCACATTGGTTGTACTTCTCAGACCTAGAGGCTTCATTTTTCCACTTCCTATATACAGTCTATGAAATTAAACCCACAAAAGACACATTTTAATCAATATGAGACGCATGAATGCAAACATCACATAAATTGAACATTATTTTGTCATGAATTTTCCCCATATATGTGTCTACATTTCATTGGACAGCCGGAAATCAGGGAGAGGTAGAACATCACACTCTGGAGCCCCCATCATGCACTGGGGAGATGAACCAGCTGATGCCTTCATTGCCTTGAAAAACCCGGGGCAGCCTTCTGCTTTAAGATGCCCTCCCCGGACCCGAGGAAAGTAGCCCAATCGCCCTCCTTTCCCTGTCACCTGATTCATGTTCTGCCATTTTACACAAGTTTGATCGACTAAAAAAAAAGAAGAGAAAAATCTGAATTGGCCTATCGGCAACCTCAACACAGAAATACACCCTTTTTTAAGCAGATTAAAAAAGACTGAAGGGGTAAAAAAAAAAAAAAAAAAAAAAAATCAAAGCAGCTAAGGTTAGACGCAGCCAGCGCGGGGTGCTGTGAGGATCAGAGAGGTGTTCGCGATCGGATATCTGCACAGATTAAGAGGAGAAACCGGGCGAAGAAGAGGAGGAAAAGGGAAAGGACAATGCTGTTTTTATCGTCTTTGAAAAAAAATAATCTTCGGTCGGAGGATGCTGCATAGATTTGATAATCACCGGTAGTCTTTCGATTTTTGTCATCGTTATCTCGGATTCAGCCCTCGTACAGGCTAATCCTGCTTTGACAATATCTAATTCAGGGATTTATTAACTGTATATTATATTATTAGATTAAGCTGCTTTTGATGCTCTTATTATACAGTCATTTTTCTCCAGCTTTTTCATACAGAATAATTTCGTATTCCTGCAGCTGGCTCATCCGGATGCCTCCGCCTGAATATTAAATAGTCCCCTGGATGTGACCGCTTTATGTTTTATTTGGCCGCCGCATGAATTCTCCCACCGGATTCTCGCCGGTGTACTCTGCTGTCCTCCACCACCTCCTTCACCACCACCACCACCACCACCTCCTCCTCCTCCTCCTGTTCCTGCTCAGACGGCCGATTCTCGCAGAGGGCACTACCCTCCTCCTCCTCCTCCCCGCCGCTAAAGACATTTTGATCGTCCACCACCCCGGTTCCCCCCAACTGGACTCGACCATCACTCCGCCTGCCTCCGCCACCGCCACCACCACCTCCTCCTCAGTAACATGTCGGGACAGTCTTTGACGGACCGGATCGCCGCCGCGCAGCACAGCATGACCGGGTCTGCCATCAGCAAAGCCGTCTGCAAGGCCACGACGCATGAAGTCAGCGGACCCAAGAAGAAGCACCTTGACTGTAGGTTACGAGCATACCATCACTGTTACTGTATAGATAGCCTGCATGCATCCTCACAAAGGACAGCTTGTATAAACAGCATCTATTATGCTTCCCCCCCTCTCCCACTCTTCCTCCTCCTCCTCTTCCTCTCATCCGGCCCGGTTATGTTTGCAGCCTCTTTAATTAGGCACCATTACATTCCCTTAGATTAAAATGTGATTTACGCACTAAAGCACACTCTGCAATGTATCTGAATGTTAATGCAGGCGGTAAATCTTGATATAAGGCGAAGAGGGCAGTCAGCCAGGTAGTATGTGTGCGCGTCATTCAGGGGAAATAGGCCACTCTGCTATAGGCTAATCATATTGCAACCAGCCGCTTTTACAGTGTAGGCCTATCCATTATTAACGCCACTATCCATCCTCTGGAGACACTTCAGGAGAGAGTGTGTTAGTGCAGCATCACCAACAGTTTCACCTCCTTTCTATAACCTCACATTCAAGTTCAGTGTCATGTCTTCTGGTGCATTATTATCATTAATGGATGTGTTACTGCTGCTCTCAGGGAGTCACACCGTGTGTACTGTAGCTGCTAAAATGAGGCGTTTAAGCAGAGCAGTGCTGGTGTCAGTATACAGATTCCTTATCTGCTGCTAATTACCTGCATGTGCAAACTGCTCCCATCACTGTATGTTCACGGGGAGGATAGAGGAACCCTCACATGTAGATTTTTACCAGTGATTATTAGGTTAAGTGGCTTTTCTGGCTCGCTTTAATTGCTTGACATGATCGATGGAGAGCATGGATAATCAATGGTGCTGCCAGTCAGACTCACAGGCAGTCAGAAAAGACAGACAGACAGACACACACCAGAGTGGGGAGTGGGGGGGGGGGGTTAGCAAAGACGGCTAATCAAGAGGAAATGTGGATAAATCAGTCTGAGGGGAGGCAGGTTGCCAAACAGCCGGAGAGTCAGTCATCCAGCTACGCGCCCAGCGAGCCAGCCAGCCGGCAAGTTTGGCAGTGGATTAGTCAGTCATGTCCACAGCAGAGGTGACACTGGGAATTCTGGACCTCCTTACAAGAGGTGCCACCGGGCGCCACGACACAATACATCTAAATTAGGGTTGTATCACTTTGACCTACTAAAAAAGGCCACTAAAGCAGGAAAGCACCCAGTGGGGGGTTCTGGGAAGGCTCAGAAGCACTTTTGTGACTCTTGAATCACATCGTTGAGTAATGACTGCTGCTGTGATTTCCTTATCTTGAAAGCGACTTCCATTAATAGCAAATTGTTGATGTTTTCAGTGGTATTAATGCTGCAGCCACTTGTGAGGTTAATGTTATACAACTTGGCTGATACAGGCAGAAGGTTGGCTAACCCTGTCTTTAATTATAAAGAAAATCGAGCCAATTGATGAGTCTTAAGAAAGTGTTGTTGTAAGTACAAAAATTAATCAGTAAAAGGGCATCAAGTGATTGGCAGCATCAGTGCTGTAATGTTGCCGTCACTACTGAAGCCACAGTTTTATCAGGGTGCAGCACCTCTGCAGTTATTAAATGGTAGAAGGTCGTCCACCTTCAGCGCTCGCCATGAGCCGGAGTCTGTCAGACACTAGTAAATGTCACGTACAGTAACTCCAGGGTGAGAGCAGATATTCTGAAAATAGAAGCGGAGCATTTACATGATAAATTTTCATCCGTCAAATGGATTATAAAGTAGGTTTATAACCACTGCTCTCAAGGACAATGACGTCCCTCTCAGAATGCCTCCATTCATTCTGTTTGAGGTGGGTACAGGACACATTTGCGCTCTGATCAGACTCTTATCTTGATCATTTTTGGAGAAAAATGCTCCACGCAGAAGCAACAATGGGGCCAGGCTTAGTTCACCCCCTTGTAGGCCTATATCTGAATGATCAACACAGCTAGCCTTCACAATAAAACTCTCTCAATGTCTTGTTAAAGAGAGGCTGGACTTTTAAGATTAGGGAGGGATGCAGTGAAGGAAGTGCGTTTGCGATCAGGAGGTCAGTGGATCTCGTCCTTCGAATGGCTGAGAGGACCAGTTGGTTGGGAAGTGAATAAAGGATGCAAACAGATCGACAATGAACTGATGAGTCAGCTGTACGAGGCTGTGGGTCGATTTCAGGTCTAAGAGTTCAGATGTGTGTGACCCGACCTGCTACACCACCACCGGATCTGAGAGTCTTTTCTGTCCAACTTTCCTGGCTAAACAGGGTCATAGAAAGTGACAGACTTGGTTTGTATTTTGAGGTAATGTTAAGGTGTGTAAAGCCCTCTGGAGGAATCACACCAGGAAATGGAACTAAATCCATGTGGGCAACAGAATCGGCTTAAAGGAGGAAAATGTAATGAAACACAGAGTACTGGTAAAGTTAGAATCACGTCCAATGAAGCAAACTGCACCTGGGCAGTAAATCTGGATCAGTCTTCCTAATCTGAGAGGTTTAATAAACACAGAGGGCATTTCAGTTTCCTTTAAAAGAAACTCAACTTGTTATTGATTCATCCTCGTAAGGCGCAGTGGAAAGAAGAGATGAAAGGCTGTGCCTGTTCTCCAAATGCAAGCAACACGATGTAAATAAAATGCAGGTCATTGAGCTAATTCAGAGAGAGCCTCATCTGAATGCTCTTTTTTTATAGTGTCGCGACCTTGACGGACCGGTCGGTGACGTCAACATCCAATGTTGATTATTTACAACCACGCGGCAAATGATGAGCATGACAGTCCGAGTAATGGGATTTTCACTTTCACTGGGCAATATTCAGCATAGACGAGATGATAGCGAGCAGGGATAGAAACCAGATTCATCACGCGAGAGTAGTAATCAGGCCAAAAATGACCTTCTGCCCTGACAGCACAGTCAGCCTATGATTTATTTGGTTGTGTGTCATTGCTGTAAAATTGAGGTAGTGTAGATGTTTGCAAAAAACAACAAAATGGGTTGAGAATAATCATGCTCTTGGTTGCTGCATTTCTGGCTAAATTAAGCAAAAGAAGACATTGAAGAAATATCAACAAACAAAAATACAATAAAGCCGGGCCAATGGATTCCCATATTTAAGTGTCAGTGTAATAGAGATATACTGTTTTAAATCATTGGTCCTCAAACATGTTAAATTAAGTCTTCATTGAGAGAAAGTCCCTCCTCTCTCGTGATTTAAGAGCCTGATTTTATATTTTATTAAAACTAGCAATATATATCTTTGTAAAAGTGTTTGCATACTGCTTTTTAAATCATATTTGTAATTGTGTTATTGATGCACATTACTTCCTTCGTGGACTGCAGCTTATCAATAATCCCAGTTGGCAATCATGCAGTCGATATCTCATATCCTTTGGCTATCTACCCTGTCACACGTCAACGATTAAATCCTAGCTGATGTATTATCCCCCGAAGGAATACACAGAGGTGGACCAAGCATGGAAATATTATTTAGGTGTAATTGTACTGAAGAAGAGGCACCAGTGCTTTGCTATTACTCAGCAAAGTGTAAAGTAATATCTTTAAATAGGCTACACTAGCACTACCTAAGCACTGTTCTTAGCTGCAGTGGCGCTGTATGCTAAATGCTAATGTTAACATGATAACATGCTCACAGTGACATTACGAACGTGTTAACTTTTCTGTCCTCATCCAGCATCAGAGACAGTTAGCTAGGAGAGTCCATAAAGACCTAAGGCTGAATTTATGTTACCTGTTTTAACAAACAAGTGGAAAATATAGTCATAGTATTCTTATGTAATATAGATATCAGTAGCTGTGTCCCAATGCAGGGTCTACGGAGGATGCCCCATTCATAGCCTGCATAGACCATTGAAGGGGAACTGAAATGAGACGGTCTGGTCTACGGAGGATTTTCCTGTTTGCGTCACCAGCTGCTCCTGCCCTTACCCTTGCGTTACCAAACGCCGCTCCTGTCGCCTAGCATCAGGTAGCTAGAGGGCTAACTAGCTAATGTCACGTAACTTAACCTATTATGTTAAAGATAAGTTGTTTCACGGGCCCTTGCGTTTTTTTTTTTACGTGTATATCACTAGCTATTCGATTGAGTTGAAACCAAAAACTTTTACATTTAAAGGTTTATTCCTCAGCCGCATAAGAGTCTGGTATCTCGTTTGAATTGGTGCGCTTTGAATCCTGGGATACGATGGGCCTCGAAGGATGGACCCGATGGATCCTTCGTGGCCCGGGAAAAGGAGGATGCATTTTTTAACACCATCTGAAGGAGCCTTCAAATTGGGACAGCCTTCAACGTGCGGCTGTGACGCAATCAGCCTTCAAATATGCCCTTCGAAGGATGCAGATGCCCTGGGTTGGGACACAGCTAGTATCTTCACACTAAACAACAGGCCTTTTGTATGTTAGTGATCATTGAAACTATGTTAAACTGTAAATCAAAGCAAATATGTCTGATATTGCAGCTCACATGAAAAGCTAGCAAGTTCACAGCCTGTTAGCTTATTTAAAGCATTCAACAATTATCTATTAAAAACAACAGTAACCGCTTGAAATTTGATGAAACCTAACTGTGTAACAGACAAACTATAGCCGACCTTTTCTTCAGCACTTTGAGCTATGAGTATATAAAGCAGGTAATGTTCAGAATGCTCACCTTCTCAGTTGTTAGCATGCTAATGTTGGCTAGTTAGCACTGATGGATTTGTCATTAGTTTTGAAGGTATTTGGGGATAATATCCCTGTATTGAATAAAAATAAGGGATCAAAAAAGGCACAACAGTGTTTGAAATAGTGTTTGACCTCTGCATGCCCATCTTACTGGTGTGTTTGTGTGATTTCACTTTTAACAGGAGAGGTTAGTCAGTTAAAATCAATGTGATCACATTAATTATTGAGCCGGAAGGAAATTCCCAAATAGACAATTATTGTATGGTTTTGTTATTAATGCCCCAAGATTTAATTACACATTCTCACAGTAAGAAATAGTGTTAATAACTAAGCTAAGCTAGTTTATGTACTTTACAGATACAGTCAGATTTATAGTGGTCAGGTTTGCTCACAGTGACATTGGCTAATCTAAAATCATCCGTATACAGATACAATTCAGCTTGGTTTTCTACAAGTTTAATTTCAGATATTGGAAAAACATAGACCTTTATGTTGCCCTAATGTCCAATAAGCAACTGTCATGACCTTTATGCAGCAGAGTGAGGCTCTGTGGTGATAATCTGAGGCAGGCTAAGTCGATTAGCACAATAATCAATATTGTTACAGTTATTATTGGCCTCTGTGTTGCGGCTGAGGTTTTCACAATCAAAAATAACATTAAATTAATTACGGATAAAGGGGACTGAAGCCTTAGCTGAGGTTTAGTGTGGGGACTCTGGGAGCCTTTGACATGCATTAAACATTTAACCGTGGCATCAGCTGGGACTCTTTGGTATCCAGCATTTCAGCGAGCGCAGAAAACATCACAGAGCTCTCAAATAAACCCTGATAACCTCTGATCCTGTGGAAGAACCAGACCAAGGATTTGCCTCAGAAACCAAACTGCTTGAAGTCTTCTCACAGACAGTCGGCATGCAGACTCTCTCTCTCTGCCTGCCTTTGAATACGAGTTCATTTCCTCTCACTCCCCCAGAGGTTTCACTGTGTCGGGGTCTTTTCATTTAGTTACTTGTCTTGTGTGTTGCTTTTGTTTCTTGTTCTTTGCCATGTTGTACTCTGCTGTCATATCCAAGTAACACTGCTTCTCCTCTTGAATTCTAAATTTGGACATTAGCAATGAATTCATTCTGAAAAATATTACCTGACATACTGTACCTGGGGATTAAGCTGGGATTTTAGTAAAAAATAGTAGCATAGACGTGGTCAGAAACATCTTAAACTTGCTGATAAATGTCCTTGAACAGACTACATGGAGCACCTATGCAGTACATTTACACTACAGTCCATTAATATTAAGGGTCTTTCTGTAAAACATACAATGCCGGGTGTGTTGTTGCAGTAATCCAACTGAGCATGGCTTTGCAGAATAAGCAGTATATGATGCATGTCAGAATGCACATGTTTCTGCCTTTTAAAGCTTCGTTCTTTAACTAAGAGTCGGTAAATCTGTGAGATTAAACAGACGCTGAACATACTTCACATTTTGATCTTAAACCGGAGAAGAATTCAGGGCATTGTTACAACGGTCTGCCCTTCTTGTATGTGCACTGTTCACTCCTGACTCTAGCATCAAACATTATCAACAACATCATCTATAGACCTTATTTTCCGTCTGGGTCGACTCCGTTTAGTCCAGCACCGGTAACAAAGACGCTCTGGAAGAGAGCTGTGATTGATTAGTTAAATGTATTCATCCCTTGAGTTGATTGTGCTTGAATAGAATTTGACCTTGTAATGTGACTTTCCATCTACCCAGCTGATATTTTATTGGCATTTTGGAGGAGTAGCTTCGCAGCACTGTTGACGTACAGCCATCAGATTGATTGTGTGATACAGTAGCTGTGGTTCTGATCCATCTGTCTATGCAGGCTCTATTATTAAATAATCATTTGTTCATTGATTTGTGTGCTGATATTGAGTGAGCTAAAATTAATGCAGCAGTCGATGCGTCTGCATTCATTGTGGTGGTTCACTATGCATTGATTTATAATAACTCAAGCTGTAAGCTCTCGAAGGTTATAAACTATTTCGACATGTGGCTCGTGCTTATTGAAGAGGCGGGGGATTTTAAGGACTCAATCATGCAACTTTAATCATCTTTGTTCTGCTAGTTATTGTTTATTCTTGTTCCTCTTTAACGGTTTCCTCTGTGTGTTATTGTTTGTGTCCTTCAGACCTGATCCACTGCACCAATGAGCTGAACATCAGCATCCCCCACCTGGCAGACACACTGCTGGAGCGCACAGCGAGCAACAGCTGGATAGTGGTTTTCAAAGCGCTCATCACCACACACCACCTCATGATGTACGGCAACGAGGTGAGCTGACGCCAACGTATGGAAGCCCGGAGATGTCAAATGTGGTTATTTTTCAAAATGCTTATAATGACAAGAAAGTAGTTTGTCATCTTCTCCTGACAAGCTTGTCTCAAAACAAGCTTCCTCTTTTTATATCATAAAAGCAGTTTTCAAAATAAAAGCTAATCATGAGAAATTATTAAAGTATAACTTTGAAGTTCTCCGTTTCGTTCTATTTGGCACCAAATGGCGATAAAAGGCAATTTGTGGTACGTCCCAGATAACCAGAAACCCACAGTGGGCTCCCTTTGTTACGGTTATAACTCTTGATTTTCCTCGCTGACGGTCGCTTTCCTTTTTAGACTGTTTGCCTTCATCTGAGTGTCGAATTTGTTTCTTTTTCTTTGGATTTTCACTTATTGTTGAAGTTGTATCTGTAGTCATCCATCTTTTCTCTGTTTGTTCAGCCATAGTAGATTACTGTTTACTCGCAACACTTGCAGAGACCGGAAAAGCAGCCGCTTAGCTCCGCCTACCCTCTCTGGCAGACCAACCACTGCTGGCTGATGGAAAACGCGTCACTAACTGGGCAACGCTTGTGATTTTTTTCCACGAATGTTGCAACAGACACCCAGTCCATATTAATGCTTTGAGGCTCATACTCATGTCCTCGCCGGCATCTGTCAGTTTAGATCATCTGATTTAAAGTCATAATGACCATCTATGTCCGGATAACTTTGAGCAGTTAGTAGTAATAGTGGTATGTTGCAGATGATCAGCTTCAGGAGGACTTTACTAGATTAGCACTGAAATGATTTACCAGTTTTAGATCAATTTTAAATCAGTTGCCAGAAAACCAATGCATTACAATTTAGGTCATCTATTAGTTGTTTAAAGCTTTGATAAAGCACAAAATAAATACAGTTGCTTTAAGTACCCTCTTAAATATCCGGATGATCTGCTTTTCACTGGTTTCCAATCTGGGAACTTGTGATTTGCCCTTTTCCCTTTTTTCTGACATTTAATAAGTAATTTTAAACACACGATGCATCTATGAAATATAGAAATACAGTTTACACATGTATAGATAATGTAATAATGGTTCACTGAAGCCCCACACAAACATTAGAGAGAGAGAGAGAATCAAGCTGTTGATCGTTTGACATTTTGCTCGCCAGGTTGGAGCAATTTCTCTCCAACTCATGCCGCGAGTGTCTTTGAGGCTGCACCTTCCATGTGTCCAACAAGGACTGATGAAGAGTCCCTCTGACATTTAGATGTCCCCCCCCCCGGTGTGACAAATTAAGTCACTACACGGCTCACACTACAAGAGCAACAACCAGAACATCCAACATGCTAAATGATGGGTGTCTCAGACTAGAGAGAGAGGCTGTGGCAGTGATTACTGCGGGCTCTCTGACCCTCATGAAGTATTTACAAAGGTATTTGCAACACGAGATGGGACGAGATTTGTAATGAACATCTGCGTAAGCTTGACCACACAAACTGGTTTAAAGCCAGATGAATCGGCACCTTTCTATCAATAATTTAATATATTTCCTGTCAGAAGAGGATGCTGGAGTGGGCTCATTGTCAACAATGAAACAATGTGGTTTCATTCAAAGGGAGGAATCTTCTTTAAATTGACAGTCGGGGAAGATTAAAAAGAGTTTTACTGCTTAAAACAATATTTGTGAAGAATGATCTAAAACTTGTACAGCAGGAGTCAGCGCTCGATTGTTAAACAGGCCACAATAGGTGCTGGTTTAGTCACTCCAACCTGGCAACAAAGACCAACAGAAACACATGATGAGTCATTATTGACAGGTGTGGAATCTGAGAAAAATACACGACTTATTTGGTTTTAATGAATGAAATATTTTTACAAAATGTACAAGCAACACTACTTTATTTCAGTTGTTGTTGTCCATGTTTATAATTTACTATTTTACCAGCTAACTAAGCCAGCCTAGCTGTGTCAAGCTAGTCAGTTTTGCAGGAAGTTCGGGTTTCCATCTCAAGACTTGAAGTCAACAAACTGATCCTCTGTGATATGCTTTTTAAAGCTGCTTCCAAATGAACTCTTTTTAAAGTCTGAATTTATTTTACCAAGAATATCCCATTGAAAAACATTTTACATGAGAGACCAGGCTCAGCGACAAGACATGTGCCTTCACTGATCGCTAATCATGTTTTTATCGTCTTCCATGCTAATAAAATCCTCCTGTTAAGGATCACTCTGTAGCTCAGACTGAGATGAGGTAGTAAACACATTAAAAGCACTTTTACCAAAGTCAGAGTGGGTTTGAGGAACGACATCATGTGTCCACGTGTCCGAAGGTTGCAGCCACTGAAAGTTTTCCAAAGTTTTAGGGAACATAAAGCAGTTAAAGTTCTCTTAACTTCTCTGTTGTGTTTGTGAGGACGTGACTTCAGCATCAGATATGTCACTAACTCTCTCCTTTGTCCTTTTCTCCACAGAGATTGATGCAGTACCTTGCCTCCAGAAACACACTCTTCAACCTCAACAACTTTCTAGATAAGGCTGCACTACAAGGTGATTTAATGGCATTCAGCTGTTTGTAAACTCAGCAGAGCTGTACGTCTTACAAAATGACTTTATGTCGGACTCTCCCGGGCGCTGTAGCGCTATCAATAAGCCCATTTCAGAGCTGATTTCAAAGGAAAACTACAGTCCAGAGTTTAAACCCCGGAGACAGTTGTGCCTTTTGTTTGACACAAAAAGCTGCTGAATGTTTCTGAGAATTAAACACATGCTCTGCGACTTTGTGATTAGATTTACTTAAAAGAATAAAAAGAATAATAACTAAATCTCAAGGTGGGATGTCTGACACGTCGGAGAAAAGCAGATTGCTCAAGGAGAAGTTAGTCCATTTCATATGAAAGGGATTACTGCTTCTTAACCTGATTTGTGAAAAGGCCACGGTGATCTCTAACCGCAGCGCTCCTTCTGCGCCCCCCCCAGGTTACAACATGTCAACTTTCATCAGACGCTACAGCCGCTACCTGAATGAAAAAGCCATGTCGTACAGACTAGCAGCGGTGGACTTCACCAAGATGAAGAGAGGGTAACAAACTCAGCACACACTACTGAGATATACATGTCACATATATGGGGGAGCATCATGAGCCTTTTTAAACAAAAGGATGTAGTATAATGAAATGTAGTTCCTTTAAATGCTATACTTTAGCTACACAGCAAATATGTTTTATAGTTTCCCTAAAGTTAGAATATGGAAGATGTCCAGTTGAATAAATGCCTGTTAAGTCACCATCTCTTGCCAAGTGAGTAAATACAATGCAGATTGAGCTCATAGCCCACTGACGGAGGCCCTTGTATTTGCAGTATTTTAAGTAAGTGGCGTCCTTTGCCCGGCAGGGGTCTGCCAAACAGAGTAAGTTGGGTTTCTTAGGTCTCTAGCTGCAGGGAAATAGTTACTATATTGCTGAAAAGTTTGATAACTACAGCTTCAATAACGAGATCTTATCCAAAGATAAAGATACACATTTGACCTTCAGATAAGGACAAACTGTGAAACATCACATGTTTGTGTCCGTCTTCTAGATAAAATGGACTGTACTTATATAGCGCTTTTCTAGTCTTTGCGACCACTCAAAGCTGCTTTTACACCACATATCACATTCACCCATTCACACACTGATGGCAGAGGCTGCTATGTAAAGTGCCCAACTGTCGATCAGATATCAGGTTCATACCCGTTGGCTATGCCACCGGAAGCAATTTGGGGTTCAGTGTCTTGCCCAAGGACACTTCGACATGTAGCCTGAGGAGCTGGGGATCGAACCTCCAACCTTCTGATTGAAGGATGACCGACTCTACCACTGAGCCACAGCCGCCCCAGCTCTAGATCAGCCAGTTATGGGCCAGTGGTAGATGATTAAAAACAAAGGCTCAATACTAATCTAGTAGCGCAAGAACAGTCACAAAACCTGTGAACAGACCAAGTAATGTCCACAAATGAGTTAGTTAACAGCATGCAGCAGAAGCCACCGTCAGCTAATGGTCAAACCAAACACAATAAGGCTGTTGTGACAGTGTGAGTGTGTCTTATGTCTTTCATAATGAGCACAGTCTCACTTAAAAATGTGTTGTTTTTGGGTTGCTAGAAAGTCACACTAATCACCCATCTGGGTTGTTTCTTCACCCTCCTTCGTACATGCGTAGTTTAGTCTACTGGTCTGATGAGTCCTGTGTGTGTGTGTGTGTGTTGCATGCGTCTTTGTGTGCCTGTATTCTTACTTGTTACCAGGGCTGACGGTGTGATGCGCACCATGAACACAGAGAAGCTGATTAAGACTCTGCCCACCATTCAGAACCAGCTGGATGCACTGCTGGATTTCCAGGTAAACATCTCACTTAAAGACAAAAAGACCTGTTTTAAAAAAAAACAGAAGTGCAGCAGTCACTGAAACATCTCGATCCGATCCAATCAAAAGTTTTTTTTCTTTCTTTCCTTCAGCCGAACTCCAACGAGCTGACCAACGGAGTGATCAACACAGCTTTCATGTTGCTGTTTAAAGACTCCATACGGCTGTTTGCTGCTTACAACGAAGGCGTGATCAACATGCTGGGTAAACCAATACAGCAGATCCAGAGTTATATCTATTAAGTCCATTTTGTTTTAACGCATAAATCTGACTCTAATGTCAAGATCAGAGGACTGTGACTCCACTCGATCCTTCGTTAAGGGGAAATCAATTTCCTCCTCCAACTGTCTCTCAGTCCAATTAAAGCCTCTAAAGATCACCTTCTTTCTTTGATTAATAGTTAGGCCAGTGAGGAGTCAGGGGCTGAGAACAGACAGACCCACTCTTTAGTGAGAAGTTCATTAAACGATTCATTACCTAATTGACCTGATCTGAGGTGGTTCAGCTATGGTTATGTAGTAACCACGCCTCTATGAGGATTTTTTCCTGATTTATCAATACTGAATCAGATGTTTTGTGATTCACAGAGAAATACTTTGACATGAAGAAGAACCAGTGCAAAGAGGCTCTGGAGATCTACAAGACTTTCCTCAACAGGATGACCAAACTGTCAGAGTTTCTCAAAGTGGCAGAGGTAACGTCTGTTCGTCCCGCACAGAGCTAAACACCACTGGAGAATATCTGTCTGGAGCGAATCTCGACGGTCTCCTCTCCGATTTATACCTCCCTGTTCTTGGAGAATTTTCTCCTGTCACCCAGAAGAATTTAACTTTAACCTCTTGAACCTGTTGAGATTTGCTCCAGATGTCTGTCCCCCTCGGGATCTGATGTACGGTTGATATTTTCAAACATAAAAACTGACCGTAGATCAGCATCCAGAGGCTTCTTCTCCTTAATCTTCCAAGTCTTTTTTTTGCCTCTAGATTTTCTCCTGTTTCTGTCCTTCTCTTGCCCTGACCAGGGGAGGGGGTTACTCCAAGACAGTGATTAATGGCTGAGTCTTAGCCAATCAGAGAGCCACTCATGTAGAGCTTCCAGTTGAGGGACCCCTCGCGTGCTGCCTGTTCACATGCCTGCACTGCATGCCCAAGCAAGCTCTTTTTCTATCTCTGTCTCCTCTTCTTATTATTTTATCTCCTCCCTTTTCTTAAAAATAATGGCTGTTTTCCATGAAACAGTAGCAGTCCTTGCTAGGCTTCAAAGTGAACATAAACAGTTTTATCCTCTGTAGACTTTCTAGCTTTCTCCCGTGCGCCATCTTCAAAGGCTTTCTCTCTGCTTGGTTTAGTTCCCATTTGAAAGAAGGTTTGGGGTGCAGCCGCTCGATCCAAAAAAAAAACAACAACAACAGACTAACGTTGACTTTAAGGACCCATTCATTTTACCTGTCTAACAAAATGTGTGTTTGTCTGTTTGTGTGTCATCTGTGTCCCTCCCTTGTCTTTCTGTTCAAAGTCAACATTAGTTGAGTGTCTTCCTTTTGGATGTTTCTTACCTCGCAGTCACGTGACCTGCTGTCTGCCCTCTCTGCCCTGCCTGTTCGATCAGTCGGTGTGCTCAGCATTCATTTCAAACCAGTCTCCAGATCTCAGTGTGTGTGTGTGTGTGTGTGTGTGTGTGTGTGTATGTGTGTACTTTTAAGTGTGTGTGTGTACATATACTGTGTAAATATATAGGTGTTTGTATGCATGTGCCCTTCTCCCCTCCTCCTCTGTTGTCTTTTATTTGTTCTCCTTCCAGCCACTGCATGAAGTAATGAATGCTTGGGTTTGATTCTTCTTTCTCCCTCCTCCTCCTCCTCCTCTTCCTTCTTCACACGCCTCTTCCCTTTTTTTACTCTGTTGGGTTTTTTGGTTTACTCCTGGTTTTGTTATTACATTTGGTTTATTTTTTATTTTGCCTCCCTCCTCCCTCCCCCTTACCCCTCCCTCCTTTTTTGTGACACAGCGAGTTGGGATAGATCAGGGCGACAGCCCCGATCTCACACAGGTCAGTCTACATCTCATCTCAATCAGTCAATCAACCAGTCAGTCAACCACTATTGAAACCCGTCAAGTCAATCCCATAATGCTTCATTCTAAACGCTCCCGTTCCCTACTCACCCTACAGACCTGCCCACACTGCAGCTGCCCCGTCCTCCTCCTCTCTTCTTCACACTCCTTAACTCCTTCGCTTTTTCTCCTTTTCTCTCTGAGTCTAGAATAGAGAGTAAACAATAAATGAAGACATGCAAATAGCCTTGAACCACAATTTTTTTTTTTACAATTTCAAAGCATTAGTTCAGTATATTTGTTTTTTTCTTATCTGAATCATTAAAGAGCAAAATTTCATCTTAGATAAGATCTTAAAAGCAGCATTTATGCAGCTAAATCAGAAAAGTTTTTAGACTATTATTCTGATTATAGAAGTCTTTGACCGGGGCTTAGAATCTCTCTTTCTGTCTCTCTGACATTTTCACAGTGTAAATATCAAGGCTTGTCTCTTCATTCGAAGGCTTATCTTAGAAATAAGTCAAGCTCAGCTTTCTGAAATAGGTTTTCGCCCATATACGCAGTGTTCAAATCAATTTCCTGAAAAGATTATGTCCCTTTGCATTAGCTGTGGGGAGAGCAGCGAATGGTTTTTATTAAGTAGGTTTCTGCAAATATGACTTGGATAGGAGCACATAATGCCATCATAAGTACTGCACATCACGCTCAAGGCCCTAAATGCAACTTATCTTTTTTTAATGGACACATAATTGGATGTTTACAATGTGACAAATCAGACAACAAACTGAAAAGGGCTGACCTTTTCAAATGAATCTCTTGTTTGTAGTGCTTATGAAGACCTTATATGCCCTTATTCAACAACATAGTGACCCATGCCTTTACTGAGCTCTAGATATGTGTCTGTTTTACTTTTAAACTTTTAGCATATTCTAGATTTCTCTGAAGAAGGATATCCAGAATTCGCATTTTACTCTCTTTCCCCCTTAAAATAAGTATATGAGAAATCTTTTCTTTGCTTGTTGTGTTTGCATTGTGTTTCTGATGCAGAAATGTAAGGCTCTAGATGAAAACCATGGTGTCACATGTGGTCCAAATGAACCCATCCATCCTTTTTGTTTCCCAATAAAGAGTGCTGGCCATCTGCACAATGTGCATACCTGGTTTTTCACCGGATGTTTACATTTCAATGAGTTAACTTCCTTGGCTTCCAGTGGGACACAATTTTTATACTCCTTTATTCAGCTGCCTAAATTCCTAACTAAAATAAGGGAATCAAATGTTAACTTGACTGTAAACCTAATAAGGAATCCACAAGTTAACTCTTAATTTTTAGACTGTGATTTTCTTTATGTGTACGCGTGTGTAAGTGTGTGTGTTAATGAGAGCGTTTGTGCACTGCTGGCCTCTGCATGGGCTTGTTAGTTGGTTCAGAGATGTGTATGTTGTGTTTCTAATCTGGAGCCCTGCAGCGACGATGCTCTGCTCTGCCCTGACCTGTTAGTCCCAATGTGGACTCGCTTGCATGATCCAAGGCTGATGTGTGCATGCTGGTCAACCAAACCTGATGAAACCAAATGCAAAAAAAAAAAAAGAGAACCGAGAGCTGTCGTAGAGTAGATAATGAATCTGAGGATGATGTCTTAATTCTGCTGCTGCTTTGAGGTGGTGTGTGTGTGTGTGTGTGTGTGTGTGTGTGTGTGTGTGTGTGTGTGTGTGCGTGTGAGTGAGTGTGTGTGTGTGTGTGTTTGTGAATATTGAGTGAATGAGATAAATGAGGAGGTGAGGAGATGGATGGAGAGAAAGCAGTGTGTCCCTTTTTGTCCACTTGGCTGTTTTTCTAATGTTTTCCCATCAACCCTCCCCTCACCCCCATTGACCCCCTCCCTCAGGCTCCCAGCTCTCTCCTGGAGGCTCTGGAACAGCATTTAGCCTCTTTGGAGGGCAGGAAGCTCAAGGACCTCTCTGCTGCCAGCAGGTACAATCACAGCATAAAGAAGCTACTCAGATCATGTGCACTATATCACTATTACTGCTACTACTGTTGCCTCCTGTGCTGTTGGTACCACTACTATTCAAACGTGGCTAATGTTTTTTTTTACAAAGCAACAACACCTAGAGTTTAGTAACACTACTACTACTTCTTCTACTAGTACTAGTTTTTCTTCTACTACTACTATTGATAATAATAATAATAATAATAATAATAATAATAATACTGCTGCTACCATCACTACAACTACAACTACTGCTAAGCAACTACTAGTTCTAGTATTGCTTCCTGTTGTCGCTAGTACCACTTCTAAGCTAATGTAGCTACTGCTCTTTTTATTACAAAGAAACAACACCAAGAGTTTAGTATCACTACTACTACTTCTTTTACTACTACTAGTT
Source organism: Semicossyphus pulcher (assembly GCF_022749685.1). Taxonomy (NCBI): domain Eukaryota; kingdom Metazoa; phylum Chordata; class Actinopteri; order Labriformes; family Labridae; genus Semicossyphus; species Semicossyphus pulcher. Next base: position 16,508,650 of record NW_027211604.1, on the reverse strand, counting down.
CTTCTTTTTCTTCTACTACTACTACTACTACTGCTGCTGCTGCTACCACTATAAGCTAATTCAACTACTAGTACTTTTGTTGCTTCCTGTGTTGTGGTCGCTAGTACCACTTCTAAGCTAATGTAGCTACTGCCTTTTTTATTACAAAGAAACAACACCAAAACTTTAGTACCACTACTACTACTAGTTCTTCTTCTTCTTCTACTACTACTGCTACTATTACTTCTGCTACCACCACTACAACTACAACTACTGCTAATGCAACCACTAGTACTATTGTTGCTTCCTGTGTTATGGTCACTAGTGCCACTTCTAAGCTAATGTAGCTACTGCTCTTTTTACTACAAAGAAACAACACCAAGAGTTTAGTACCACTAATACTACTTATTTTACTACTACTAGTTCTTCTTCTGCTACTACTACTAATAATACTGCTGCCACTACCACTACCACTACAACTACTGCTAATTCATCTACTAGTAGCCTACTATTGTTGCTTAGTGTGTTATGGATGCTAGTACCACTTCTAAGCTAATGTAGATACTGCTATTTTTTACAAAGCAAGAACACTGATCGTATTAATGCTACAAATACGAGTACTTCTACTACTACTGCTACTACTCTCTCGTCTTTTAGAGTCATGTAAGCAAATCAGCTGGCTGGGCTATATTAAGACAAAGTGGTGCTTTGAGCTAAATGCTAACTTCAGCATGCTAACATGCGCACAATGAAAATGCTGGCATGCTTATGTTAGCAGGTAATGTTTAACACTTTAAAGTGGCATGAAAACATGCTAACATTTGCTAATAAGCACTTGCCACAAACTACTGCTGATCCTGTTGGGAGTTTTATAAATGTGTTTTTTATTAAATGCAAATTTTGTAGAAATCAAATCTTCATCACCAAAGTTAGGCTAATGCAATTTATCCTGAGGAGACCATGAATGATTGTACCACTCATTTTATTTCAAACTACAAATGTCAGCCTCATGGCGGCAGAGAAAAACCCATTGGATCAAAGTCTTTTAGATTCATCATCTCAAAGTCATGAATGTTTGTTTAAAATTTCATGACAATCCTTTTAATAGTTTATTTATTATTTAGACCGAATAAGAGACTGACATTCTGCTGGCTTTGCTGTATGCTACTACAATGGTTGAATGAGTGCTTCTTCTATTTCTACTCTCACTGCTTAAAAACGTATCAGCCATGGCTTTGGGGATGGCAATGTCACCATTGTGATATAGTTCAATAACTTCAGGATGGGTCACCATGAAATGTATGGTTGCCTGAGGCAATCCTCATGATTTTTGGTATCCTCTGATCTTTAACTTAGTGGATCAACAAGTTAAAATTTCAATCTGTCCAGCCTCACAGAGCAGCTAGTGTGGCTTAGATTCTTAGTCTTGTTTAAATATAGTAAAGTTACAAATAACTACGAAGTACAACTCAGTGAAAAGAGCAAAGACAAACAAAACAGAGCAATGTGGCATTTATATATATTCTAGCAGGCTTTAAATATAAATGCTTGTGTTTGTGTGTTTGTTTCTTACCATTAGATCCAGCACCTTGTCCAGTGCAGTGTCCTCTCTCTCCAGCACTGGGATCTCTCTCAGCCGCATGGACGACAAGACAGATGACAACAGACTGCAGCAACACAAGGCGAGACATATGCAGGACAACCCAAAGCATACACATACAGTTAGGCTTAGCTAGCCAATACTACACACCAACAATACTGCACTGAATGAAACCACACTACCATTGCACGTACCTTTTGATAAAATAACTGGTTTCGCTTTTATGTGGGAAATCACTGCTGTGAACAAAAGCTGTAAGTCGAGTCTTTTTGTCCTACACACTGTTGTTTAAGTTGGATGGACAAGTGCATTAATCCTGCAATACAGTGAAATACACTGTCTGTCTCTGGCTGCTGGCCCGCAGCTTACAGAGCTGCACAGAGAATGGAAATGAAGTCACAATCTCAAAACGCTCTGCAGTGGATTTTCTCACTCAGATGAAAAGCATCCAGGACAATCCGATTTCTTTTACAAAGAACAATAGTGGAAAATACTTATAAAGGCTACATTGATAATATGTAAGATAATTCTAGATAAATATGATTTTTTCCAGAGGACGTTAACATTATTCACATGTGCTGCAGTGATATTAAGAAGACATGTAAATATCACACTATTGTTGCATTCAATGCAGGAGGACAGTCACAAGGTGATCGACATTACAACACCCAATGCGTCACCCAGCACCCAATCAGTGGGCAGTGCCAACAGCAGTGGAGGAGCCACAGATCTCTTCTCCAACTCACCAATCGTACCCGTCAACAACCAGTGAGTCTCACATCTGTTACTTCCTTTAAAGAAAAGTCTTCTGTGTGGAGCAGAAAGACGCTTTTAAACTGTGCTAGTGCGGTTTTATGTATTGTTTTCTGTTTTGTCTGCAAACTACTAGCCTTCAGTTTGTTGTTTCATTTTACCCCTGCAGCCCAGCTCCTCAACAATAGGCCTTTTGTATGGCTGTCATCATAAATTAGATTTGGTGTATGGTCTTTTCTGCTTACATAAAAATAAAGCGAGTAACAAAAATCTGCTCTTCATTTTCCTCCCTGCAGTGTGCCAAACCTGACCAGTGAGCTGTTCACCCTGCAGCCTAACTTCACCCCCATCCAGACCACACACACTGTGCCCAACAATAACAATGCCTGGGGAGGTAGGCCTGTGCACACACAAACATATAATTATGCAAACATACAACGAAGCGTGCAAATAAATGCCCACTCACACATACGCGGCACAGAGCTGTATCCGCTGTGACAGTGATGCCCAATGCTTCATGCTCTCGACTCATTTCCCCTCGTTTCTCATTTTATGTTACCATGGTAACCTTTGGATGTCAGGTGACCTGCTAAAGCCAGCCCCACATACTCAAATTCACAGCCCTGGAGCCCATTTGCACTCTGGGAAAATGCTGCCCAATGATTTGGACTCTTCATTGGCCAACCTGGTTGGCAGTGAGTTTACAGTTTCTCTCTCTCCAAATATTCACTCTTGCATTTTTCTGTCTTTGCTGCTGTTCCTCTCCATTGTGTTTGCTCTGTTCAGCTGATGTTTTTTTTCCTTCCCTCAGATCTGCAGTTTGGAGGGACGCCAGCTAAAAAGTGAGTGTGTTTTTCTTATATCTAAAACTTAGCCCCGAGCAAATGACTCAGCTGTCTACCCAGTTTGATCACTGTTCACACGCTCCTATGATTCATTATTTCTCTTTCTGATTTTGCATAATCTGTTCGGTTCTGTTGTTAATGCTGTGTGTGTGTGTGTGTTTATGTGTGTATCAGGCCGGAGCTCCAGTGGAGTCAGCTAGTAGAGAAGAAGCCAACAGGAGGGAGTGGCTGGCAGTCGAAGACCATGTGCACCAGCACCAACTGGACTCACACCACCCATCCCATGGCACCTGCACCCATGCCCGTCCCGCAGATGGTAACTTAAAAGCTGCAATTACATGATGAAATTTTTTGGACGATGTGTCAGAAATGTTCATGGTCAAATGCAGCACTGCAGTGCTCCCCTACACACCCATAATCCACTCACACAGGTGTTTTCACTTATATTGGCAGATTAGACTTCTACTCGAGACAGTGACAAAGTTAACATGCTAAATAATCTGTTTTTTGCCCTTATTACGAAGAGAAGAGTAATCATACTAAGCTGTTTACACGGCTTATAAAAAGGAACATTCCACTAATGTACCTGCTTACATGTAACCGTGCATGCTCCGAGCTCCGTGCTTAACCCTGCCCTTTCAAACTGTTGGCTAGTTGGTTGGTTTACAACAGTGAAGCTGACAGTTAGCAGGCAAGAGGCTGTGTGTCACAAACTGCTGCAATATCCCTAATTGAGACACTTTTCCCCGTAGCACTCTATAAATTAATGCTTCTAAGAAAGGCTTTTAAAACCAGGGAAATATCAGCGTGTCTCACATGTGTTAATCGTAAAAAGAGACACTCTGAATAAGGCCCAATGTCAAGTATCTAAAAGGAAATACACTGTTTATGTGACCCATATCAGATTTAGAATACTGTCACATTTCCAATAACAGAAAATTAGTGTGCATTTAAACACACTCAGTATGTTTGTAGGGAGCCGTGTAATCATCAGTATCATTTGATATTTGGCTTCTTGTTGTGGAATCCAAATGGAAAAGCTACTCTAGTGTCTCTGCCATCCAGCGTTTTAGTATTCAAGTCCAGAATCCACCTCGACTTGGACTCGAGCATTGACTGCATTCGGACTCTGACTTATATATTGATAAAGTTTTATTGCTTAAGGCCCTAATAATTTATTCATCTTCGTTTGAGCAAGGGCTGGCCCTTGTGTTCACCTGCACGTCCATTCACATGCCGCCTTGTTCAGCAACAGTTACCGCTAGGATCCGTAAAGAGGCGTCACTAATCGTGCATTTTACTCAGTCATCCAGGTCATGGTAACTCAAATCCAAACGGCAACTGGGCTTGATTGAAGTTCTTGAAGATGTTTCACCTCTAACCTGAAATGCTTCTTCAGTTCTAAACTGACTGGTTGACGGAGCTAGAAATATAAACCTCTATAGGTCATTAGTATGTTAAGCAAGTCCAGTTGCCTTTTGGATTAAGCCTAGAATTTGCTTTCAAAGATTTTACAGCAAATGCAACCAGTGCAGCATGTTTGATATGAAAAAGAACCACCGAGGAGAAGACAGGGACAACCTCAGACTTTAACAGACTTCTGTCCAGGATACACTTAGAAAAGTAAGTGAGATGCTAAAGTTACTTTAAGACTGTTGATGACGTTACTGTTAGCTAGCTGCTAGCTAACTCGGACTCAGGTAATGGGGACTCGACTCCGATTCTTCTATAGTGACTCTGATTCAAACTTGAACACTGGGGACTCGACTTGGACTCGAGGCTTGGTGACTCAACTACATCACTGCTGCCAACCTTTAAAAGCTGTGAAAGATTAAATTAAAGTTTAAAACAACATCTCACTTTGAGCTTCTGCTTGATCATCAGCTGATAGAGATTCAACACCATACCTGCTGCTTCATGTGCCACCTGCACTTTATTTAAGAAGGTTAACACAAGCAGCACATTAGATATCAGTAATTGAAAACACCTGGGTGGGTGTGCAGGACCGAACGGTTAGGTAATAAAACCCACTGAGTCACTGAACTTCAAGTCAACAGCCAATGAATTTACACGACAGTTTAAAATGAACCTGTGATCGTTTTATTGTTGTCATGTCAGGTTTAGGATAAAGTCCGTAAATGTGGCTTTTGTCAGGGAAGCGCTACTCGAGCAGAAAAAGTTTCGCGTATTAATTTGGTGCCATCCATCATTTAGTCGATGAGGTCATCTTCTCGTAATGATACGATATCTCTCTCTTGAATGAAGCTCATCAGTGTACCGAACTTTCTGCTGCATTCAGGGCTTTTGAAGGAGCTCCGAAACGTGTCCCTGCCCTTTGTGCTCCACTCTACTTATCTACACGTCTCTTCCATTCAATCTGTTTTCATCTTTTAATTTTCGACTGACTGACCTCTCAACTCGAACCGCTCATTAATGCAGCAAACGGCTCGGAAAGCCGGAGGCACGACTTGAATATGAAGTAGCAATGATTAGAGCGAGAGGATTGGTCGGGTTTATGTTCTCTGCTTGTAGGAACAAAAATGTTTTTTATTGTTCTAACTCTCTTTTCTCTGCACCTCTCCACAGAATGGGATGATCTATACTGGCTATGTAAGTACTCTTCTTCACCCTCACTCCTCTTTTTGCATCCGTTTCTATCTTGATATCCTCCAGAAATCTCTCTGCTTTTCCGTTTAAAAAAAAAAATCCTTCCTCTTGACACGTTTGTATTGTTGAGAAACATGAATTGTTGAGGGAAAGGAGAATATTTTCTTATTGTGCTGCCTTAAAATTGCTGTTTCATCCCTTGTTGTTGTTCCACGCTGCCAGTCAGCTTCCTCAATACAACTATTAGATGTTGCTCCTCTTTTTGTTGTTCAGGATTAGGTTTTCGTCTTACATGCAAACAAATGTGTTTTTTTAAGAAACTGAAAACATTTCTTTGTTTGGGGGCATCTTTGACATGAGGCTGACAGCACCAAGATTATGTCTGTCATTAACTTTTAGGTGGGTAAGTGGTTTATTGTGTTCCGTCTTTATGTTCCATACAGGCTCCAGCACCAGTGGCTTTTCCTATGACGACACCTCAAGTGCCTGTGTATGGAATGGTAAAACAAACATCGTCCTCTCTAAAATCAGACAAACACTCAGGAATATTTCATTCATACTCTGCTGGATTAGATCAACTCTAAAGTTACCTTTTTTACTCACCATCCTCTCCCTGCTCTCCTCACCTGTCCCGTGACCAGCTCCCTCCTCAGATGAGTCATCAGATGGGGGGAGTTCCCATGATGCCCCCACAGCCTGTCATGTACAACCAGCCTGTCCTGAGACCCACCAATCCTTTTGGACCCATCCCTGGGACACAGGTAACACACACACACACACACACACATTTACAGTACATGTATTAGTGCATATGTCACATACTGTTGTGAAGTAATAGTTTTACCTCTGGGGAAAGAATTTCCTTTCCTGTTGAGAATTAGATAAGATGACTGATACCATTGTCTGATATATTATTATTGTCTGTTCAACATACTGTCAGGCTGCAGAAAGCTTAGCTTAGCATGAAGACTGCAAATAGGTCGGGGCAATGGACAACTTGTCATTTCTAGACTTTGTAGTTTAAACAAAAAAGCTTTCTAGGTGCTGGCAGATCTAAAACTCACACAATAATTATAATACAGTTTCACACGAATAACTGATAAAATGCTGAAGCGAGGAAACTGTGTTAGCTTAAAGTGATAATCACCAAGATTTTCAATTAAATAAATGTCTGTTAAGTCTCTATCTATCACACAATGGTGATTGAGCCTATGGCCCACTGATGAAAGCCTTTGCATCTGCAGTATTACAGACCGGGTGTCTGTGGCGACTTTCACGGGAAAAAATCACAAGCCGCGCCCAGTTAGTGACGCGTTTTCCATCACCCAGCAGTGGTTGGTCTGCCAGAGAGGGTAGGCGGAGCTGAGCTTTTCCGGTCTCTGCAAGTGTTGCGAGTAAACAGTAATCTACTATGGCTGAACAAACAAAGAAAAGATCGATGACTACAGATACAACTTCAAAAATAAGTGAAAATCCAAAGAAAAAGAAACAAATTTGACGCTCAGATGAAGGCAAACAGTCTAAAAAGGAAAGCGAGGAAAATAAAGAGTTACAACCGGAGCCAACCGTGGACGTCACACATTTGGGGAGGGCAGAGGAATACATTGTAGTTTTTTGCGTTTATTATATACGTAGCACAGCAGAAGAGAGACAGGAAGTGTGATCTCAGGCTGGGAGTTGAACCTGCTATCAGTGCGTCGAAGACTGTAACTTCTTCATATGGTGCGCCTGCCCTACCAACTGAGCTAAACCGGCACCCCAATACATCATTGTTTTAAACTGCGTACAGAATCACGAGGCATTTGATTAAACACTTCCACTCATCTCTCAGGAAATCATTTTATTTATTTATTCATAGTTTCTCTCTCGTATATGCAGACATGTTTAGTGGGCAATAAAGACAAGATGAGGGGAAACAATCCGAATAGAATCTTGGCTGAATATTTGGCTGCCCTTATTGTTATGCTTGTGAAAGTGTTTCTTAAAAGGCATTATTAGTATGACAGCCTAATAACTGTATGCATGCTTCATGTCTTGTCTAATGAGTGATGCGCTCGCTGCAAGCTGCTCCTAATGATTGATTCAAGTAGCGTTCAAGCTGTGGGTCCTTCAAGAAACAGGATGAATCATGTTGTCAGACAATTTTAAAATTGACCAACAAGTGTGAAAAAACTGTTTTTCACAGCGAGTAATCATCAGTTGGCCCGGCTACAAGACTATCAGCAGAACAAACAAGTGTATTTTGACCAATTATTCCAAACATAACAGAGTAATATAATTGCTCACTGAGCTCTCACGCTTACTGAGAAGCTGTTTTCCTCGCACTGTGGCAGGTAATTTGCTTGTCAATAGATGCCTGAACACTTGATGAGGTGTTTTGTTGAACTAAATTACTCTCCACTCTCTCCCTCCATCATCTGCAGATGCACTTCATGTAGGGATGATGTGGTAACCATGGCAGCAAAGCCGCGAGAGGAAAGAGAGAGGGAGAGAAAGAAAACAAACCCAGAACCAAATCCAGAGCCGGAGGAAGAAAGACGAAGACAGAGAGGAAGAAGGGAGGGGAGAGGAAGGAGAGAGGACCAGAGGAGGGATAAAAGAAGAAATGCTGATGTCTGTTTCCATGTCGCCTCACCCTCTAATCTCCTCTCCTCTCTCCATGTGGCTACTGATCTCTCAGTCTCTGAATCTGTAATGCCGGCGCACCAGAGGCTCTGCATCAATCCCACTCATCCTCTTGTTTGATTTGCCAATTGGAACGGCGTTCGCGACCTGTGATGACGCTACGAAGGCTGACAGCTCTACGGAAGTGCAGAAGCTCTGATTCTCACTTCCTGACCTCCTCATCCTGATAATTCCCGTGTAAAAAACTTCCCCACGTTCCTCTCCATCCCACAACTGAATCAAACTCGGAGTACACACGTCTCTTTCTCTGATCGGATTGTTTGCTGGCACTTTACTCAATGTGAACTTTGCCAAGGGTGTGTGTCTGTGTAAGTGATTTTAGCATCTTGTTCAGATTGGTTCCCCTGTTGCGTGTCATCCATCACCTGATGTCAGATTTGATTCATTTGAATGTGTGTGTGTGCATGTCCCTTTTTTTACATTTCAACGTGCTGCATCAACGTTACTGTTTGAGTCTTTTTATGAGCTCGGTTTGTTCTTAATTGCCAACTTCACATGAAGAATCCTGCATTCTTGCGTGTGTGTGTGTGTGTGTGTGTGTTGATGGACGTGCCTGTGTAGAGTGTGTCCTGTATGTGTTTCTTCTTTGGTACCTGATGTCATTACTGTGTTGCCAGGTACCAAACGTGTTACTGCACTGGAACTAATGAAAGCACTGAGCCAGACCCAGGCATCGCATTTGGATGTAACCAAACCTCTTACACTTACTTTGCTACTTGGGGACGTGCTGTACACACTGTGTATTTTGTTTTTCTCCTCTACAGCTGTGCAATATCATGCAATCTCATTACTGTCTTTTCCACCCATGTGTAGGATGTTTAGAAGCTGTTTCCTGCTGTAGTGATGTACTTCTCGTGTGTCTACATCAGTTTTCTGTACAGAATGCGGTTTAATTTTTGGGGTTGTTTTTTTGTTTTCTTAAACCTGTTCTAACTCCTGTTCTGTTTTACCTGTGCTGCTCTAAAAGTAGTGAAAAATGCACTGAGAGCCAGATAGAGAGTTGACCAGAATATTGGTTGAACTTCAAACTAAACGATGTCCTCCCAGTCCTGTCAAAAATTAGTGAAGTCCTTTACGCTCCAGAAAAACTGTATGAGGGTAATTACCGCAGCATATGTCTCACCTTCACTTAGAGGAATTAAAGACATTGCAAACAAAGAGGAGTTTGTTAATGTAGCGTTCGCGGACAGGACGGCTAAAGGTCAGTAGGAGGAGTCAAATGAGGATAATGTCTGTCGATCACGCCCCTAGTCATGCCTGCAGTGACGACATACAGATTAATTCAGACAGCCAAAACGGGAGGCTTAATGAGACGTTAAATGTTAATGTGGCTTTTCTGGCGGATCCAAGGTCAAGTACGACCCACAGACAGACGATATATATAAATATATAGCACAACCTTCGAAGAGGGGACAACGCTCTGCTGCACAAAAACCTAAAATCATTGCTGGGATGTACAGTTGAAAGGGGCAATAATCGATTGGGGATGAAGTCGTTTTCTATTGATTGTGTCTGTTCTATGTACATGTACTGTATGTGTGTTTGTGTGCACATGCCTTCCCATAGAGATAAACAGGGTCATGTTCCTCGACTAGAGATGGAAGGTCTCTATTGAGCTGGTAGCGTGTACTAACTTAGCGGTGAGTGTTATTGTGATCTTGTCTCAGTCTGTACAACCCAACATCAAATTAAGGTGGCTCCAGGATCACTCATCTGCTGAAAAACGCAAAAAAAACAAAAAGCCCCCCAAGTCATCGGACGTGGAATCTCAAAGCGAATCCGAGGCGAACCTCTCCGGACAGCTGGAGCTGCACACGCTGGTGGTTCCAAACTAAATCATCAGAGAATTGCGACTGTATGGTGTTGTGCAATGATTCACCTTTGAACTGTAACTGCTGGCTACGCAAAAACCAATCTCCCTGCAGCTACGACTCTTCTACCAGCAGACCGAGACTCCAGTGTTAGAAATTGTCACCAAGCAGGCAGATATTCTCTGAGGCCAGCTGACACTTGGATATCTCCTTTGGAAAGTTTGTTTCAATCTCCTCCACATCTCATTGTTCAAGTGGTTTGTCCTCCGTCAGCTGAATGCTCTTTTCATTGTGCACTTCACTCCCACGACGCAGCTCGATCCATCCTGGGCCAACCTCTGACTGTTACTGTGTCCTCTGTATATAGGTAATGCCGTTCATGTGTTTCTAGACGTGCTCTCTCTGTAAAGTGAACGAAGCCCCATTGGAAGACGTACTGTACGTGGGACAATTTATTGCTGTATCTGTGTTTGAATGGTTGTATTTTGAAGGTGTCATCATCCAGGGACGGGTGGGTGGGTGGGTTTGATGTTTGTAATGTTTGTGTCCATCTGGAGGAGGAGGAAGAGGGTGGGGTTTCAGGGGGGGTTAAGGGTAAACTATCACAACTGGTCTATACCAAGAGTGTCTTCATCGAGGAAGTGGACAGGACAGGGTCTGTCCTCTTCGAAACAGGAACATTTTTTTGCACCAAAGTCATCATCAAAGCGCAGCTTCTTCTTATTCAAGGTCACAACGGATGGATGATATCAGAACTCAAAAGGATTTTCGTTCTTTTATGTTTTTAAGACAAAGAAACTGTCTTTTTTTGCATGATTAAGTGTCGTCTTTTTATTGGCTTGTGTGCCCGGTAAAAGCATGACCATTGTGTGAACTCTCACTTACCGGTGTGTTTGGAAAACGTTAAGGAAATTTCTCCATGAGATTTTTTACTTACCTCTTGACATGAACGTTCATTGACATTCATAATCAACTGTTTTACAATGTAGGGTCTGTAACTGTTTGAAGGCTGCCTCGCATGCAGAAATGCAACTTGCAAGTAACCCATCAAACTTCAAACTCAGTTACCATAACTGCATCTTTGTAAAACATCATGGATGTCAATGCCAGTTATCACCTAGCTAGCTAGACATTGCAGTCTTGTAAAATCGCTCTTTATTAAAGCGTTGCTATTTTCAATACATGTGTTTGAATGCTTGCTCCTTTTTCATACTATGCCAGCAGCATCATGGGAGGTTGTGATTGAAAGTCAAAGTACTGTAATAAGTGTTTGGTCTGGTCCATATTGTGTGGTGTTTTTAATGTGTTTGCCAAGTCTTGTCCCGTCTGTTGCCATCAACTGGACTTTTTCTTTCCCAGTCATCCTTTAAAGCACGGACTGGTTTTCTCAAACCAGACTTTAAAGAAGCTTCGAATACATTTTGAGACAATTAGGTAAGAAAGTCAGGTAACCTCTCTATTCAAGGGTAGATGGGTAAACAAAATTTAGTCTCAGTCTCCCATTGTCTCAGTGTCCGTATACATTTTCTTTTGTAGCACATAGTTTAATTAAGAAGAATAAACCCCTCCTTGTTTTCCATCCTGCTACATCAGTGTGAGGGACAGCAAAAAAGCTATAAGGCAACATAAACTTGCAGTATTGAATCTGGGGTTGGATTTCCTAAAAGCCTCCTCAGACGAGGTTGTCAGACTTGGTAGCTCAACGGGTGTAAGAGAAACTTGTCTTACTACCAAGTCTAATACAGGACTGAAAGGGATTTTTAGAAGGGTTTCCTGCCCCAGCATCAACACAAATATACTACTTTAAAAAATTAAAGGAACACATCTTTACAGTGCAACACTTTGTCTACCATAAGTTTGATTTGTGAAGTTGCATTCTGTATGGATTTTATTTGCTGGATGTGCAAACATGTAACAAATACATCCACGCATTGTTATTTTGGTATTAACAAATTGTAACTGTTCCTTTAATTTTTTTTAAGTAGTGTAGTTAGCGCACACAACTACCTGCACTCTTACTTTACAAGAACATAAGAGGTGAACTTACCTCAAGATGTACCAACAACAGAGGGTTGGTTGTAGTCTTGTATTTGTTCATAATAGAAGACTCCTAAGACCACCATCTACTGACTGAACCGTCTGCAGATACGCAACAGGCAACCCTACAAAATAGACCTCTATATTCATCACTGAAGCTACTTCATGGACAACTCTGGCGGGCGGAAACCAGACTTTTACATTACCTGGGTAGAAACTGCATTTCCATGTTGTTATGCCAGTGAAAGGTGCATGATGTCTACTTAAAATCAGGCTCCACCCTTTGTCCTTTAACATAAGCCTACTCTTCACATTACCTCAGTATATCTTTAGTATTGTGTATGCTGCATTCAGTACACTCATTCAGTGCTTAAGTGTCCATCTGTAAACTGTTCATTGTTGCTGAGGGCATGAAACTCAGCAGTGTCCATGAATCAGTCTTGATAGCAGGGATTGAGGTTGCTACCTTCAATTTCTTCTCATTTCCTTTTTTTGTATCTCAAAGTGATTATCAACAGGTTTGAGTTGTTCTCAAGTTTTTGGTTTTTATTTGAAACGAATAGGTTGATGTTTTTAAAAGAAAATGGAATAAAACGTCATCTGATGCTGAGCTCTTAGTTATTTGCTGACTCCTCCACAGTCTCTTTAGAACGTGTGATAATAATGTATTAATTAGCTGGTAATCCAATCACTGGTTCATTAACAGCTCCGAGACCTTCAAACATTCACACAGAACCTCTAATTCAGTTGAAATTCATTTATTGATAATTAAACATTTCAAAGAACATAGGACAAAATGTAATTTAAAACAAAATGTAATATTTGTGTTCATTGTCATTTATACAAGTTGAATGTGGCATCAAAAATCGATGTTTTAAGGGCGAGGGGGAGTCGAGCGTTGAACCAGCAACCGATCCTGAGCCAGGTTATTCAACTCTGAAATGAAGGGCCTACCGATGTGCTCCTAAGCAAGGCACTTAACTCCAAAGTGGCCCCAGGGGCACATTTACAAAAACTACAACGACCCATCCTACCTAAATGTCCCACGTCCAGCTCTGGCTGTGATTGCCTGGTACTCTTGAATGACAGGATGTTAGATACGGGATGTACTAACAACATGGCGGCTTCAGAAAAGGATTTAGACCTAAAAAACGTCTCCTCCAAATATTGTGTGTAACAGGAATGTATGAGCTTGCGGAAGCTTCGGGGAAAAATGTAGGGATATGATCAGGACAAAAAATCAAAAAGGTCATCTCCCGTTAAAAAAATGACGAGGGAAACATTTCCAAAAATCTGAAATCCTGAAATAAAATCCCCGAAGACAGGTATGGACACAGGTGTATCTGTGTGTGTATGAATGTGTTTGTACGCATGTTTCGGGGAGGGGCAGGAGTGTGTGGTCTGAGTGTTTACCTTAGTGGGGGGACACCCCATCGTCCACAGCATTTTCAGGCCTAACGCTGCTGTTTTCCCCATCCCACGCTACAGCTGCGTGTGGCGTACGTCCAGGGCAAGGGCTCAGTTTGGCTCCCTCCCACTCTAGCTGCAATAATCAGCAAGAGGAAGAAGGTGGCTGGAGCAGCAGCAACAACAAGGCATGCAACTAACAGTTCACATGGAAGAAGGTGGAATAATGTGGAAATTTAGAGAGGCTGTGTGTCACTTAAGCCTAACGAAGCACTACCAACTCAAGTGGAAAATAAGAAATAAGATGAGTAACTAGTGTGTGGTACAATCACGAACGGAACAACTACTGTAAGTCAGATAAAATACAGGTGGAACCAGGTGTGCATTGGTATTACTTCGTGTGTAGTCTGTGATGAACCCAGTTAAAATACATCTATATAGTGTGGATAGTGTTGTGTGGAGTTGTCAAAGGGTTATAATATGAATGCAGAGAAAGCCAAAATGTCGAAATGAGGTGTGTGTGTTTCTGGTGAGATCAGAAGAGGGAAAAGGAAAAGGTCGACGGCCCTTCTCACTGCTGCTCGGGAAAAACCAGCGGCCTTTGCTTAATCCAGAACAACCTTTACATTCACCTGCAGCACCAAGACTGTCAGCTCAAATCCACTCAAGTCAATAACCCCACAAACATCTGCAACACACCACTGCACAGCACTTAAAAGAAAAACACTTGTACCTGCCTGCACGTAAATAAACCGTTTCATCCATGTTTCCTCCCATTTTAAGAATGAGCACTTCACAACTGTGTGCAACCTTTTTACCACGTTTACAAACACCCAACACTCCTTAAATGCTAAGAGGATGATGGTTATCCTTTCAGTCACTGCCACAGACGGATTGCCTCCTTTTTTCCCCACAAACAGACCAGTACAACATCCCAACCGTCCGACTAAGTCTCATCTATTCGCTATCTCAAACTGTTGGGGAGTAAAATACAATCACTTCATCTTTATATTAACAGTCAATATTTTTCTTCTTCAACCAAATGTTGGCTGCCATTACGTTGTCATTTAAAAAAAAAGGTAGTAAGTATTTACAAGGGTACCAAATTTTACATTTTCTGGTTTGAAAACGAGCTCAACTTTTCCTCTAAATCCCTGATGGTTTCCAAAAAAGAGCAGAGGCATGACGACAGCAGCTGCTGAGACTGGAACAAAAGCTAACGACAGAAAGGGTCACAAAATAATAATAATTTGAATTTTTAAGGATCTATTATACTTAGATTCTTGCAGCATCATTGGCCAATTAATTCTCGCTGCCATCCCTCATTTAAAACTTAATTATGTACAAATCCGACAACTTTTCTTAGGTCTGACAAAAATGAAAACTCTGGCAACTGAGAACCTAAAACTAGAGAGAGGTTTCATCTTATGTAGCATACTTGAAATGATTGGTTCATAAGTGTTAGATGTGAATATTGACCTTTGACAGGACATAATAAATTCCTAAGAGTGGGACTTGCGTTTCTTCTTCATTAGTTGTTCAAGACCAACAACAACATAGATTCTGGGACAATCAAGAAAGATAAATTATGGCCAAACATATGGAGAAAACATTTAAGTCATGGACTTCCATTTAATTGTAATTGCTTTGTCATCACTATATTTTACCCATTTTTTGTCATCCAAGTCACGCTAAGAATTCACACTTGGATCCATCATAACTATAAAGCTTCCAGAAAGCATACGTCTGGTGATAGCTGTCATAACTTCTGCAGAAGAAAATCTTTAATGCCAGCGGGCAAAATTCAATCACAAAGCCACACTATGTAACAAAGTAAAGGGGCTGCAAGGAAATAAGGAGACATGTTAACCTTCAATTCAATCAGGTCGATTTCCGCCTAATCAAAGTTTTTCCTGATCCAAAACAGAGGGGGGAATAAATTATTTGCCACCACTTTGAGTGTGAATAGTTTGATAAGCACTAAACCGGTCAGCTCAGTGACACATGTAAGAGACAATCTGAACCTTCATCGAACATTCTTCTTCTTCAGTAAAGGCTTCTTCAGTAGTTCTGCTTCCTCTTCTAGCCGAGTAGTATTACCCATTAGGATGTTAAACGTTAGAACAAATAGGCTGGATATAAAAGCCTGTTATGTACTCCACAGGGTGCTCATGTTTGAAATTATTCATCATGGCGAAATGTTTCTCTAGACAGACCTGAAACAAAGCAGGAAGAGTTTAAAAAGAAGTGGGGGCAGATTTATGTATCCTGTTGATAGGCAGGATAGTAGTTTCTCGTTAAACTGATTTTAATGTTACTAAACAATTTAAGGACTGTTTTTATTATGCAGACTTGGAAGGAAATACCTAATATGCGCACATTTCAACATTTCATGTAGAGTATATAAAGGGCTTTTTATTCAGAACAAACGAAAGGCTTCTCCTACAAGATCCTTCACTTGTCAAACTCTGTCCTGAAAAACATTCAGGCTTCTTTGACAATCAACAAGGAACCAGCTGTGCCTCCAACACATCTAACAGAAACTGTGAATGCTTGACAATATTCCAACAACAGCCGTCCACTTATCTCTACCTGTTCTTGTTCACTCATATGATCAACCACTGAACCCAACAGCCAACAACTAACAGCCAAGCTAGTTGGAGACTCTTTACGATGGAGAAAAGAGATGCTTAAGATTCAAAGCACATCTGAATAACAACCTTGCTCCCTCTCTGACTTTCCTCTCAAAACTGTCCCTCATGTAAATACACATGCGCGCGCACACAAACACACACACATCTGCAGTGTGGAAGGAGTGTTTTGGGGTGGGACTATCGATAAGGGGGTTCTGGCGTGTGGTAAGGGTAATCATGGCGCTGGGGCATGGGTTGCCCGTGTGCGGGTGTCTGCTCATACGGTGTGGATGCGGAGTAGCTTCCCGCTGCCGCGTAAGCTCCAGATGAATCATATGCTGCTGCTGCACCGTAGCCTCCAGATGTGTCATAGCTTCCTGACGAGGCATCGTAGTTCCCGGATGAAGCGTTGTAGCTCCCAGATGAGGCGTCATACCCTCCCGAAGCGTCATATGTTCCCGGCGCTGCATAGGCACCCGATGCAGCATAGGTCGGGGGCGCAGAGTACGTCCCTGGGGGTGCAGGGGCTGCGGTGGAGGCCTGTGGCTGTGTGGTGGCCGGTGGAGGAGGTGGTGGGGGAGGAGGAGGATTGGTGTAGGCATACTGGAGGTACTGGTACTGTTGCTGGTACTGTTGATACTGTTGATATTGATGCATTTGCTGGTAGTACTCTGA
This sequence comes from Semicossyphus pulcher, assembly GCF_022749685.1. Taxonomy (NCBI): domain Eukaryota; kingdom Metazoa; phylum Chordata; class Actinopteri; order Labriformes; family Labridae; genus Semicossyphus; species Semicossyphus pulcher. The sequence goes on along the minus strand of NW_027211604.1, from coordinate 16,491,618 downwards.
GTAAGACCTGCAGTGGAGTTTACAGTCAGAGAGGAAAGAAGGAGCAAAGCAAAATTAGCCTATAAATCACACATCATATGAAATATTTGACAATGAAATGTTAAATTGATTCATGTCTGTAAAGTACTTTATCGTCATTAAATGTTATCTGCTTTTAATAAATGTTTACTGTTGTTGCTATTATCATTATGTGTGTAAGTGAAAGCAGGACTAAAAGGTTTATTTTTCTTCTGCTTTCATCAAATATCAAAACGTGTTATGTGTACCTAGCTACGGGATCTGACCCTTCAGGTGTGTTGGTGGCAGCCGCTGTCTCTTCAGGTCCTCCAGGTGGTGTCGGCAGTAGGGCGCGGCGTTTGGGTCTTATCTGAGCGAAGGAACCCGGGACAGGGTCCGGTAGGAGGGGGGCTCGATTTCCTCTGATTGGACTGCGGTCCCGCTCGTTTTCTGAAGCTGCTGCTTTCCTCCCTGCCTGCTGCTCTGCCAGAACCTTTAATTGAAATGATGTCAGTATATAATATGAAGAAGTACAACAGAAAAATACCCAAAAACATTTCAGATTTTACTCAAAGAAATGTTTAAAAGACCTTCTGTCCCTCCTGAAAGAACTTGGCTCTTGCTGCCTCAAAAAGCGTTGTTGGATCTGGTCCAGACGGTGGTTCTACTTCTTCAACAACGGTGCTGGGTGCAGGATTGTGATTGGTTATATCATGGTATACCTGGTCAGCAACAGAGCCATACACCTGGCTGGCGAGAGCACCATATATCACCCCGTCGGCGCCTTTAGAGCTTGTAATGCCCTTTAGAGCAGCGTAGGTGGGGTCAAACGATGTGGTGTTGTAAAACGAGTTATGGACACTTTGTTGAACCTGCAAACAACAATGACAGACAGCAGCATTACCAAACATTTCAGATTATCTTTATTGCCCCACAAGGGGAAATTTGTTTTGCAGCAGGAGCACACTGAACGACACAATACACAAGACAACATCTTAAGGGGTCTACATAGATTTTAAAAGTTGCAGGCGAGGATTGAAAACAAGTCTCCTTACAAATACCTTTTTCCAAGATAGAGGATGCCTGGCTAAAGAATTAACTTACTTGTATGGGTAGTCCAGCCGCAGCTGCTGCAGCTGCTGCAAGCACGGCTGCTTGACTCTGGTGATGTTCTAGTGATGGAGGTGGTCGCGGAAGAAGACCTTCCCTGCCACCTAAAAGGAGAAGTGAGCAGAAAACATGATCAGAAAGTGGACATGAGTTTTCAGCATTTTATATTGTACAAGAGACTTGAGTGGATCCCTCGTCTCCAACTGCTGTTAAACCAACGCCGGGATTAGATAGAGATAAGATAATCCTTTATTAATCCCCAGAGGGGAAATTCGGGTGTTGCAACAGCACAAAGTCAAAACAGCTAGTAAATAAATACAAATAAAATATGAATAGATAAAAGAAATAAAATAAAAATATGGGGTATATACAACTGGTATACAAATGCCTAATTATTTGCATTACCGGCCGATACAATCTGGTTGATCAAAGGTTGGGCTTTGGACAGCTCCACAGCCAACTGACGGCCCTTGTACATGGTCCCGTTGAGTGCCTCGATAGCTGCCATGGCCTCCTCCTTCCTCTCCATATGCACAAACGCGTAGCCAACATTTGAGCATAATCTGGCTGTAATATGAAAAGGAAGCAGAGACAGCAGCATGAGACATTGATTTAAAAAACCCCCACAACAAATCAACCCCAACCTATGGAGGGCTTTTCTACTTACCTTTGACTTTGTCACAATCTAAAACTCTTCCAAAGGTTGAGAACAGCCCGTGCAGGTCATCTGCTGAACATGTTGCGCTGAGGTTTCCCACAAACACTTTTGTGGAGTTGGGTGGGCGAGCTCGTGACTCCTCGACCACCAGGGGCCTGCCTCTGTACTCTTTGCCATCAAGATGCCGAATGGCCCTGTGAGAGTATGAGCAAAATTTAGTTTTTTTTAAACACTGCACTTAACTCAATTGGCCAGTGATTTGAGACCTTAAAGAACAAAACCAATGTTGTTGTTTCACTCCAAGTCTGATGAAGTAAAACAAACATTTTCAAAATGAATTCTAGCTGCCTTTCGATAGTATGAAAGACAGGACTGAAAGCATGTTTCCATTTTTCACACCTCAGAGATAGTATGACTGTTGTTTAAAAAAAAAAAAAAAAAAGGCTGTTGACATCTGCTGAGAGTAGTTTATCCCTTCTTTAACATTTTCTTATAAAAATGTGATACAGTAACATATGTAGCCATCTGTACAGTGTTATTCCCAGCTCATAATTTATGACAGTAACTGGAAACTTGGAAACATTACCCTCTTTGTAATGTGCACCTGCCTTTGATCTTCAGTACTGTAATATTGTTTATGATATTGTTTATTATTTTATTTATACAATATGTACATTTTACTAAGTATTAGTACATAGTCTATACATGGCAAATTATGTGTGCATATGTTTAAATAATTATACTTTATGTCTTAAAAACCCACTGCTAGTTAAAGCAACAGTTGCAGGACCTGTTTCTGTTCAATAAATTACCTCGATCTACGTACTATAAAAGGATATTTCTAGAAGAGTAGGTATTCCCTGATATCTAACACTGAAGAGTTGAGTACCTGTCTGCCGCCCCCTCTCCCCTCAGGGTGACGAAGGCATACTGTCTGAGCAAAGAGCAGGTGTTGATCTCTCCATATGGTGCAAAGAGCTTGTTCAGCTCTTCGTGAGTTGCATCTAAAGGAAGGTTTCCCACAAACAACTTCACGTTTTCACCGCTCATCTCTGTGTCCACAGGAGATCTGCAAAAGATTAAACAGGGAGAGCTTTGGTTAAGTTAGATACTTTGAGACATGCTAATAAATCTTTTAGACGAGTCAGTGAATCTCATCAGAAAATATGCGTTTTGGCGGTCATCGTAGATTTTTTAAACCTAAAATAAAACTGCCAGGTGGAGTTATTGCGATCCAGTGACAGTTGCTAGTTAGTCAGATATTGTTAGCTAAGCTAATTAAACCGTTAACTCGCGCGGCTATAATCGATCCAATTAAGTTATTGGCAGTTGGTTAAATTTAGCTACGTGCTAAGTTAGCTATCTAACTATTTAGGCAAACTACGCATAAACGGCAATTTAGCACAACATTGATTGTTGTGTAAGATGCAGGGTCACTTAAACGACCAACAGTTAGCTATAAACTACTGGCACTATTGGCCATTTTGTTAAAAGCAAACATTGACGATGTAGCTAATGTTAGCTAAGCTAACTAGCGTACGCTAACATTATAGCTTTTACGTAGTAGTTGTTTGCAAGATATAGCTCCACCACTGGTATGGGGTAAAACAATATATATTAACTACCATTAATCTAGTTCCGTTTTGATTTCTTTTTAACGCAAGGAGGAAAAGCATTTATTATTTCAAGAATATAAGCTACACAGACTTCTTACCCAACGCGGTCCCGGAGCTGTATTTCGGACGTCACATCCGGCTCCGGTTTCTAGAGGGGCGCAGTTACATCAAATTTGCTCTTAACAAGGATGACACAACAACACGTTTACAGATCACAAGCGCTTAGGCCCTCATGTCATATCACATATATTGATTTTGTACATAGCTGGACCTTATTGACTACTATTTTGAAACGGAAAATGTTAAGGATTTAGTGGAGTTGGTTGTACAACCATTAAACTTTTGTAATTCTGTTGTTAACACTAGCAATTACTGTGTAGCTGCGACTGTTAAACTAAAGTAATAAAACAGCATGCGTTGTACACTTACAACTAGGCACTAATATTGGTGTATCTTAGACTGCTGCTCGGCCTATCACGGCCATAGTTAGGTGTAAAATGAAATGTCAGACCAGCGAGTTAAGCTCATATGATCACGTTTGTTTCCAGGTGGGAGGGGAGGAGGAGCCAAGGAAGAAATCCACCTCTGGGAACACTCGACCAAGTGGAAGAGAAGTAAACTTTCCATGGTGGAAAAGTTGATGGAAGAAGAACGAGCATGCCTTCGTGAAGTGGAACCGGAGGGGATAAAAAGAAGGACTAAAGCCAAGAGGTAAATAACGTGCCTGTTAATGTTAAAACTGGAATGGCGCAGTACATACATATTTCCATTAGATGCGGTGTGATTGTACAAACAGGAAGACTGCATGCAACATAGTTTGAAGAGGAAATGAAAAGTTTTACAGGTATGCGCGCTGCGGATCCAGACAGATGTTGACATGTATTCTGCTATAGAGACAGACCTACTTGATTTTCAAAATGATAGCCTTAAGCAAACTTTATCTTTTCCAATTGTCCTTATTTTTTTAATAAGTAATGTGACATTGACTTTAGTGGCGTTTGTCTATCCTCTTTGGTCTCTAAATTATAATTCGCGTTTCCCATAGCCTCCTATTTAATTTAAGCTCTGTCTGAGCTGCTGCACTTCACCAAGTCTGGACTTGCTGTCCCAATCCAGGCAGCTTTATTACGCAGGTGTGTGTACAGCCTTCCCACCCTTCTTCCTGATCCTAAATATAAGCCCCACAGGGACAGGTAATAGCCACCTGTAGCATATAAGCATGGAGTGCGTGAAGTTGCAGGACAAAACCATCTGTTTGCTTTTCTCTTGTGTGTGTAGATGGCTCAGCAAGAAGAACCTCTGTATGATTTCCCAGAGCCCACCAAGCCATCACAGCGCAGGTTCCAAAGGGGACGGGGATCTCTGAGGAGCATCAGTGTACTGGACCGTCTCCTGCTCACAGTTCCTGTCTGGCTTCAGCTGTCAATCAACCCTGCCACTGCACTGCACATACTGCAGAGGGAGCCTCCTGGGGTCAGAGCCACATACACTTAAACAGAATATCACAAGCACACAATTGCTCTGAATGTCATACATATATCTATGCTGTACACTTATGCTGTACTGTATACATGTCTTATCTCCTCTTGCCTGCATGCTCACACCTGCACTCTGTGATCAGTTGTGTTGTCCTGCAGACCTTCCTGGTGCGAAAGTCTCGCACATCCCAGAGGAATGTGCTGTGTGTCCGTTTGGCAGATGACAGCGTGCCGTCCTTCGTTCAGCAGTTTGGCATCAGGGAGGAGCGCTCCAGTAAAAGTAGGCAATAGATTTTTTATATGGTTTTCATGTATGAAAATATTGGAACTGCAGGAAATTAGCAAAACAATGAATTTCCATTCAACAGATTTCTACAGGTACAAAGCTGATTAAATTTTTAATAACTGTTCTTATACAACACTTATCATTACTTGTGTTTGCTTTACAGTATTGACAACCACTTTATAATTTACTGAGAGATTATGAAGTAACTATTCCCGCTTTCTCTGCACGTTTATTGTAAGGCTGCATTGATAGGAAGTAAATAGCAACCATGGCTGCATGGAAAGCAGGAAATTAATTACAAGCTAATGCACGCTTTGTAAAAGGGCAAAACTACTGCTATGGTCCTCTAAAAGAGCCTTGCAGTAATTACAGTATTTAGACATTACATCCAGCTTTACATGAAGTTACTCAAGAGTAACCTGTACCAGCATAAAGGGATTACATTTCAAACTAAATGTAGGCTATTGTTAACCCATTACAGTTACTGGGAATATATGTGATTAGATTACAGTTACTAATCAAAATGAGGGTGATTACAGGGGTTATATTCATAAATATTGTTAAAGGCCTATTTGTAGATTATAACAAACATGTTTTGTATCTTTTTGTGAAGGATTGCTTTATTTTGCCAATATTGATTGTTATGTACAGTGTAAAGTTTGTTCATGTTATTCAGCTCTATTTCCCAGGTTAATGTGATGCATTACATAACCAGTAATATCTATGTATCTATTCTGTGAGAAATTAACCATGCCAATATGGTGCCAACATACTCAATAAATCCGTATGAATAAGACCTTAGAGGCACATCAACCACATACAGTATTTGATACTTACTCACTAATTCATGCTCCTTGGAATTTCCTCATCCCTCCCACAGCTCTGTGTCTGGAGACTTCAGCCATCAGCTTTCCAGATCTCCCAAGACTGATTTCCTTCTACTGTGTCAGCAGGTAAAATATCCTCTTATTTATTCTCATTTTCCTCTGTTTTAATCATGTTTTCTATCACATTTGTTCTTTGTGAAAATTACCTTTGCCTCTTTTTCTACAATGATCACTGTCCGTGTAAATTCATCTGTAAATGTTGGTGTTGATTTAATGTAATGTCTCTCTGTCAGAGATGTCCTGCCCTTCCCTCTGGAGCTTCCGGAAGCCATTGCAAAGGCAGCGTCCCACAAAGAGCTGGAGTCCATCTCACACATGGGAGTAGGTTGGTGACACAATTTGTTTCTTCGCAGCAGATTTTGTAACTTAAACCTCAATTACATGGGCCTTAAATGATTTATATACACAAGGAGCATACATACTAAACATACTGTAATTATCTCTGCGCTACTTGGAAACAAACATAAACACTGGAAAACTGTATGTAAAATGTGTGTAGGTATTTTTTTTTACCATTAAAAAAGAATCTTAGTGATTATTTTAACCAATCAAATAACCAAGAAGAAATAACAATATTTAAAAATGCTACTTTAAAAGTGAAAAACAATGTTTTTGTTTAAGTAATTTCTCCAAATCTGCATTATTTCATAGAATTCTGGAATTCCCACCTAAACGTCCGGGGACCTCGGGACGCTCCAAAGCCCCAAACGGAGAAGGAGAAGAAGCCAGACCCCTTGACCTCCGCCCCTCCTGCTGCTGCCCCACAGACAAGCGCTCCAGCTCTGCCTAATTCAGCTCCCCAGCCCGACACAGGCTCCCAGATTAAGACAGCGCCTGAATCAGACACCCAACCACCAGGTCCCGGTACCACCCTGTTCCACGAGTTCTGTCCGATCACGACGCGCAGCCCCAGAGAGCTGGACTGCGGCTCCGGCCAGGGCGCTCTCTGTTTCATCAACCCGCTTTTCCTGCAGTCCCAGAACGCTCTGTCCAGACGACGCATGTTCAAACGCAGCCTCAAGGTTCGGATTTCCACAGAGTCGTCGTCCCTGCTGTCGCCCCCGCTTGCTCCTCCTCCTCCACCTCCTCTAATGCCCAAAAGCAGATGTAAAGCCCAGAAACAGGGAACCCATCCCAGTAAAGGTCTTTCGCAGGGTGGGAACCAAAATCAAGCAACTCAGAATGATCCAATAGTTCAGGATACCCTGAGTGAGGCCCAAGTTCAGCCTCCATCAGCTGCTCCTAACTTCCAGGCTGACATTCAGGAGCAGGAGGAGACTGCAGCTCAGCTACCAACGTTCACGGAGCATCTCCCAGAGGACTCAGACTACATGCAGCCATCTCCAATGATCACCTCCTCCTCTTTCCCCTCACTCTCCCCTTACCTCTCCCCTTCTGTTTCTCCCATGGCGCCTCCCATTTTCCCCAAAATGTCTCCTCATGACTCCCCAGCTGCTTCTCCATCTCTCTCGCCTTATCAATCCCCGTCTCTTTCTCCCAAGGCTCCCCTTTCCCTCTCTCCATATGATTCACCCAGTGCCTCACCCTCTGTGTCCCCGTCTCCTTCTCCTAAAGTCCCCTTCTCGCTCTCTCCCTTCACATCTCCATCTTTTTCCCAGCTGGCAGAGCAGGCCTATCACACACCTTCATCTTCTTCAAGACTAGATCAGTTGAGACCAGGAAAGGAGGCTGAGCGGGAGGGAGCAGCTGTGGATACAAATAAGGATGAAGATAATAAGGAGTTGCACAAAAGGGGAGAAGAGGAGGGTCTGGTTTTACAGATGAGTGCTGCTGCTCTAAATGACACAGAAAGCTGCCTTAAGGGGGCAGCAGAGAGTCAACCTTACAAACAGGACGATGGCACAAGCCTCTAGTGAACGGACATTTTAGACTGTTATGGAATTACATTTTGTGATATCATGAAGCACTGTGTAGAACTACTTTGTGTAGATATGTCGACAGTATTGAGTCTCATCAGGAAATGTTAGGCAGTTTTTTTTTATTAAATGGGTTATACAAAACCAAATATTAAGAAGATAATGGTTGTTTTGCATGAATTAACTGCGTCTGTTACTTTTTATTAATGCTCTATTACCATTTTCAAAATCATACCCCACATTTTCTGACTGGCGTCCTACCTGGCACTTTGTTTCCTGTCCTTTGAAAATGTCTTGAGTTGGGTTAGCCATCACCATGAACCTTTAGTTACCTTCATTATAGCATCAAAAATCACATTAATATTAGTATACTGTTACAAACAGGCTGCTGTTGAGTTTGCGACCAAGCTTATGAATTAAAATAAGGAATTTAACAACCTCTCCTCACACAAGTTGACATACAGGCCTTCAGACTTAAACTAAGCATTTACTGTTTAATATAAGTCCTATTTAAATCATCAGGGCAATTTCTATGTTACTTTAATATACAGAAAGTAATTAAAGAATGAATGAATAAATGAAATAAGCATGCCCTTACTTTTTCATCAGGGTAGAAGAAATTAAACAGCTAAAATCATATCAAACAAATTTTATTTGTGCAGATTCAACACCACAATCTCCGTACACTTATTTCATACAGTCAGGTTAAAATGACTTTCTACCAAACCAAGCAAAAAAACATTATTTTGCCTTACAGTCGCAATAAAGCTGTAATGGCAGCTGGTCATTAGTCAACCTGTCAAATCATCAACACATTTATTTCATGGGGAAGCTGTAAAGACGGATCCATTTTTAGCCAATTTTGACAGAAAAACTCTGCATGGAGAAAATCTGAAGAGGTACTACCCACAGCCGACAACATACATGTTTATTTGTCCTGTCAGGCAGCATTAGTTTTCATACTTGTCATTTGAAGAACATGATTGTTAAATGCATCCAGTTAGAGACTGAATTACATATCATGTTATATTTATTTTCATTCAGTCCTGTTCTTTAAAAAACAAACCATGCCATGGACCGCGGCTGAAAGACTGGCAGCTCTGGTCTTATGGCTTCATTTGAAGTATAAACCACACTTTAGTCTGTTTTGAAAGTCTTTAGAAAGGATTTAGATCATTTAGCAGTATTGTGTGTTTTTATCCATTAAAAATCAGTTTGCTTTTACATATGATGAGAAATGAAATCTGGTTCATGTTGATACTTTTTAAGCCATTAAAGCAGATCATCCATCCATCAACACCAGCAGGGGGCGTCCCTTTTGCTCATCTCCAGAAGGTCGGCCTCCAGCTTCTCTGCGTCATCTTCGAAACGCTCAGTGAAAGAGCGAATCAGACCTGCTGCGCTGCTTTCGTATTCGACCAGCTCGACGCTGTCCCCTGGAAACCACACACGGTCAGTTAGTGCAAGAGTCTTAAGTTGCTAATACTGTCTGTAACCAGCTGTGCTTTCAAAAGCTGATTATCTGCATAACAGGAACAGATGTAGGTGCATACCATTGACTCTGGAGTTGGCCTGGACGAACATCTTGCGAGCCTCTTTCCTCAGCAGTACAGTCTCACGGAGACGCAGGAAGTTGTGAGCACCGCTGTCGCCGACAGCAGAGTAGCCATTATACATGGCTCTGCCTCCTTCCACGTCCGCTGTAGACTTTAAGACCTGCAAAACAAGTTGGCAACATGAAGAGGTGAATGAAACCAACAGGGTGTTCATACAGACATGATAATCAATCATTTAACAAGAAAGCTATCAACATTATAACATGAACCTTTCCTAAACTGTGCCATGATCATTTATTCAGACACTACAGCAGTGCACAGGCATGAAGAGGTTATGTTTCCTTTTTCATCGTGTTATTACAAAAAAGGATTTGTTAAGAGGCAGTCATAGACAGAAACCCTCTCATGTCAGTGGTAATGCAGAAGACACTAATTATACAGTCCACTGCAGTTAGCAAACTACACTGCTGTACTCGAGTTACATGACAGCACTTGCACAAACATGAGGATTCACATGCATGCGAGTGATACAATAGACAGTTTTGCTTTAAAATTATTTTACTGATCTAAAGGGGATATTGATGCACCAAGGAACACAGTTATGCACCAACAAAGGCAAGAAGGAAGAGTATTTATTAGTAAAGCAGATGTGTATGTTTTATAGGATGGAAATAGATGAATCAGATTAATCAATCAAAGCAAGTTCTTGTGATAAAAATATCTGGGCAACTGCATGACCCAAATATGGACATACCTGCAGTTTCTGAAGGAACCTGTGGATGGCATTCTTGCCCACAGTGTTGATCTTGCTGCGGTCCAGTGTGATTCGAGCGTCGGGCTTGCCGTCCTTTCCTGTCACTTCCTCCAGGCCGACCAGGCCCTCCCCAGCCTCCAGCAGAACACGCAGGATCACGAAGCGAGCCTGCATGTGAGCCTGACACACACATACACACACGTACATGTAACATACACTGTATACATGTCCTGACACTTAAATAAACACAGACAGACTTACCATAAGCTGTGATATAAAACTACACAGACACTTAAGACTGAGCCAGTCAGTTTGTTAGAAACACGTGCCTCATAGTCTGTATGTCGACTTGTATTATAAACGCTGTTCAGCCTACGCGACGTATCTCTGAAGCTCTATATAAATTAAAGGTAAGATTCATTGCATGTTGCAAAGCAGTCCAAGTAAAAAGTGACAGGGTGTTATGGTGAAAATCAGATTGATTACCTGTCTCCAGCTCTTGCTCTCAGATGTGTAGAACTCCAGACCCAGCAGTCCAGCTCTCACCATGCTGAGCCAGTTGATGTACACGACGTCCTCTGCGTCCTGGCCCTCATGGCCAAAAATACTGGAACAGGCAAGACAGAGAACTGTTTAGATGCTGGCCTCCCTCATAACAATCGGCCACCAACCACCAAGCTGAACCAGAAATAATAACCACTCCATTCCAACATCTGGACAGCTGTTCAGGCTACGTTTGCTATAGCTGGCTTACTAGCTTTATGTTACAAAGAGGTGGATCAGCAATACAGTGTGAGACTGTGTATGACTCAAATAATTACATATCATCCCATATACAAAGCTAGCCAGAGTTTTAAGTACACTAAATACTCCCAAACAAACTGCTGCTTTTATTTTTTAACAAAAGATTGATAAAAACAGACTTTTGTCCCACCTTGACTTTTTTTGGGATTCAGAAAATTAGGAGAAATTCACATTTGAGAGGACGTTACAAGTAAATCATGACTGACCTGAGCACTTGCTTGTTGAGACACAGATAGAGTCCGACACACTCTGCGCGACACTCTTCATAAGAGGAAGCAATCGTGGAGAATTTGCTGTCCCACGTCTCGCTGCCATGATACCAACTGGACACCTAAAGAAGTAAGATACACTCAAAACTTCAGTCTGCCTTTACCAACACAAGAATTAAAAAAAGAGTTATACACACAGAAAAACTTACCAGTTCTCCGGTCTCAGGGTTGGTCACCTTGCTCTGGTCAAAGTTGAACTTGCCCTTGTCATCCTGTGAGAAAAATAAGGAGTGAAACAAATTAGATATTTCCACACTTAAGATTCTCTTCTGATGATGTTATTGAATTAAACATTTTAACAGCTTTAAATTAAATCTAATTGATTGGAAAACAGTGATCAAATGTGTCAAGGGGGAACAGATCGTATCAGAATAACTACAAACATTTTCAAACCCGGGAGCTGTTTGGCATTCAACATTCATGTGTGACTGACCTGGACAAACAGCTTGCCACTGCCGTGGCCCAACAGCTCATGAAGTCCAACCTGCACCTCGAATGAAGGTCCCTTCCACTTGATGAACAAATCCTAGAGCAAAAGCACACAGACAAAGAGGAATGTTAGATTGTGGGAGTGAAAGCATGAGAGAGTAAAGAGCTGGAGTGTAAGAGACTCAGGAAGCTGCATGTGTTACCTTGTCCTCCTCCTCCAGGAAGGTGAGTTTCTCTTTCTGTGTAGCATAGGCTACAGCTAGCACGTTGCCTAGCGACACATTTTTAAAGCCCTCTGACTGTCTGATGTCATCATCTGCACACAAACAAACAGACAATGTTGAGTGAGACAAGAAGATATGTTCAACTTAAACCAACTGAACTGTGTTGTTTGTCAGCGTACGTACAGTTGGGGATGTTGATGCCGGCTGGTATTCCACTGCCAGCGAAGGTGACGACATCCAGCGAGGTGAAGTCAGGTTTCAGGAAAGTGTCCTTCTCGAACTCTCTGGGCCAGGGCAGCTCAGGGAGCAGGACTTCTGCTGAGCTCACCAGTTTGGAAAAGCGCTCACTCATCGCTTTGTTTACAACCGCAACGAAACCTAAAAGTGACACAAAAAAACAAAAGTTAAAAAGTGAAAAGATAGAAAAGACAAAAACAAACAAACACCTTTTCCCTCCTGTATTTTTAGTTTAACAAACGCTAAGTGTGAAGATGAAGTCGAGTCTGCAGAGTACCACATTAATAAATAGTGTAAAAGTCATTCCAGGTAATGAACAACACAAGTTACAGCATGTTGCTCTTAATAAATAAAATCACTGCTAGGATGAAACATTATTTCTAAAATACCAACTGGAGTTAAGAGCAGTATATATGTACTTATTAAGTGATAATACTTGATCACTGTGGTAGTTACCTTCAAACTCTCCTCTGGAGCCAAATGGGTCTCTGTAGCTCTCTATGAAACCTATATAACTGAGAGAAGAAGAGAGGGACGAGGAAGTGAAGGATTAATGAGCTCAAAGGAGCAGAAGAAGAAGTTGAAAGGAGCTTTGAGCACAGACATGATTTCATTGGTTTTTACTGGGTTCTCACCTCTCAACGATTGGTCCCTTGTCTTTGATCCAGTAGCGCGAGCCCTCTTTATGGGCATCGATTGAGCCGAGGGTGAAGCTGCGGCTGTACTCCTCGAGCATCTTCTTCTGGTTCTCGTTGGCAGCGTATGTCTAAGTAAAGTAGACGGAACAAGAGATACAAAAGTGGAATTTTGACAGCTCCTCTTTCAATCATTGTCTGCCTGAGGCAATACTTGTTACATTCAGCTTCAGATGCCTTATCTTTGGGTTTGTTTGTCCTCCTCTCTTTCACTTTCAGTCGTCTAACTTATACCTTTAATATTTAGTTGATTTTGGAGTTGTTCCACACAGCTCAAAGATCACAATCAGAACATCAATATATTCCCCACCGCATCAGTTGCTCTCACCTGTGCTTTTTTGAGGTAATAGCAGACTTTCTCCATGATCGGAGCATAGTCCCCCCTCTTCACAGTGAACTCTTTGTCTTCAAAGCTGAAGCTGCCGCAGCATGTCTCACATTCCCCGTCCACTGCACAGTCTGTGGAGCAGAAGTGTACATTTATATGCTTTGATCTCAGACTGTATGCCATCATTAACAACATTAGTTACATAACCATATCTCTCCACATGTGACATGCGATACACTTTCATTTCTCTATGCCACATCTGTCACATCTGTAATGTGGTTGTTTGATGCTGTAAGTGTTCATAAATCTTATCACATGTAAAACTTTAGTTCTGACCTTTCTGCACAGCTGAAGCCAAGCGCACCTCATAGCAGGCTTTGCCTCCATTGTCCTTCTTAAACAGACGTGTGTTGTAAGCAGACAGTTTCTGGAGACACACCACAAGAACACAGTTAAGCATATGTGATATGTTATATTAGGTAAAGGAGCACCAGGAGCAGACACAGGATAAACCTTTCAAAATGGAGGGCAGAGGTGAGAGAATAAATATAAAGAGTTTAACAAGGAAGTAAATGAGGCGTCAGCTGAGCTTACTTTTGAATCAAGGAACTTCTGAGCCAGCTCAGCGTCCTCCAGGCAGCAGTTTCCTGAGAAGTAGGTGGTAATTCCCTGAAGAAAAGATGCGCAAAAACACTTTATGGACCATGCATTTCCTTACTGGGGTCACAATGCAGGTCACTAGAGGAGCACCCTGGAAGTTTGGGGTTCAGTGGTTTCCAAAAGTGAAAGTGATTGTTGGCACAAATGACCTCTGAAAAAGAATAAACTGGAAAACGAGACGAAGAGCAACCGCTTGGTGATGAGAACAAACAGACCTCCCCACAAAAACAAAACTTTGATGCACATGAAGGAATGTCAACATCTGTCAAATGTATCCAGTCCAGATAACAAGAGGGGTTTTTCATCCCATATGAACACTGCATTAAATGATACAAGACCCCACCTTGTCACCCAGCCCCAGCTGCTTCTGTCTGTCTTCCAGGGAGTAGAGGAGACACGAGCAGCTGTCCCACAGGGCCTCCATCTCATTGGGCTGCTCCTGGAACGCCTGGCTGGCCCTCACAAGAGCTTCCAGCTTGTCCTGGGTTCACATACCGCAGAGGCAGACAGCTTATGATATGTCACAGCAGCAGTCAAGGAGCATTACTGATAACAAGCACCTCATAATAAAGTTACTGCCAGTTTATTAGAAAACTTATACAATCTAATTTTTGTGTTAATGTTGTGTTCTAAAGTGGAAGATCTTCAGACTCTATTTAATAGCACTGTTGTGTCAGACTGTGTAAACTGTATGGTGTCCACATGCTTTAACAAAGCGGCTGCAAGGGATTTTACACCCAGCACAGCAGACCTTCTTACCTTTGGTAGGTTCGGGATGAACTTGGTGTCTCCAAATGATTTGTAGTTTCCCATGTTGGCATACAGACCTGCTGCATACACCAAGAAGGCCTAAATATCACACAAGAAAGAAATATAAGAAAAGCATCTTATTTGTATGTGGATGTCAGGGTGTGTCAAGGGAGACAGCAGCAAAAACAAAAAATGTACCTGGTACTCCTCAGAGGTGAGTCCAGCTGCTGTTGCAACCTGTTCCAGCTGTGCAGGCGTCTGCTTCCGGAAGATTTTCTGCAGCAAGACGAAGATGTTTGCAGACTCCGTGGAAGTCTGCAGCAACACTGCCAGACCACCGTACCTGAAACAGCAAATGTTTATTTGATCAGCAGGGCTAAACTTCTACAATAAACTTTTTAATCTTTAAAGCAGGTGAAACCTCTCTATTCCTGGTGGTAGTTCAGTTTAAGATAGATGATTTTTAGAACAGTGGTTGATTTGAACTTGCTACAACATGAGATAAACAACATACCAAGCGGCGCGAGACAGGTAGTGGGCATACATCTTCTCCTGAGGCGAAAGCAAACGGAAGGCCTCGCCGCAGTCAAGAGCAGATATACCGATGTCATTAGGGAGGTAGTACTGGGAGTCCACCATCTTTAGTCTGAGGTTTAACACTGAGGACGAGGAACTGAATTGAAGAGAGGAAAAGGGTTGTGGGGGTAGAGAAATAAATGATTAAGAAGTAAGGATGTGTAAATGGAAAAGAAAAAAAAGGGGGAAGACAAAGATCAAAGAAGAGAGGTAGTAATGAACGTAGTGGAGCATGGGATAAAGAGATAAAAGCAAAATTGCAAGTTAGGACCCAGAGGATTGGTGTTTTTTCTTCCACGTGCTCTAGACAGTATTTGCACACCTGTCTTAGCTTTGGGTAGATTAAGCATGTGTACTGTACAATCAAACAAATGCTCATTTGTAACAGCTATTCTTATGTACTGTTGGTAAAACTACTAAAACATTTCTTGATTTTGAGTCTTACATTATAAAAAAGGAGCTTTTTTTGCATCATTATAAGTTATGGTTTGCTTCTTTGAAGTCTTGATACTATTAGTTGGTAAATTAGGTAAGGCTGCCACCAGAGTTTTGTCGGTGCCAATCAATATGTTGGTAACGTGAATGTTTTACTCGATGAAATGTTGCTAATGACTCTCGCCCCCAAAAAATCAACAATATTGATCAATTATTGGATATTGCAGCTTCTTTTAAAAGATACTTAATTTCTGAATAAATAGGGCAGAGCATTGATTTAAGTGGTAAGTAATGTTACTATATGATACTGTTAATAAGTTATATTATCGAATAATGTTGTAAGTTAAAGAGACCGCTATCTAGAGGGAATAAAAGTTTCCGATGTGAAAAGCAGGTGCTTGTCTCTAAACTTTGACCTATTATACTTGACAATGGCACAGATTCAAGAGGAACAAGTCCGTTAATTACTGAAATCAGGTTTCTGTTTCGCTTTTCGATAAGACCAATTACTGCACAAGTAAAGCAGCTTTATGTCAAACGCAAAAGCCCCTTTAAACTAGCAGCCTACAACAACAACCCTTTCACTGCATTTCTACGTAAATAACAATACGTTCAGTCTTCAGGCTCCTGCCAACAGCTAACTCGTTATCGTTAGCTACTAGCGTGCATGCTAACGGCTGCTGAGTGTTTGCAGCATCAAAAACACTGCCATAACATTTGTTAGCAAAGCATTAAGTATCAAATACCTTTTAACTCACTTCTATGCATGATATCTTTCTATTTAGTACGTTTCAAGAGGTGTAAAGGTGGACACTAACTTAACAGCTTGTTACCTTATTTTCTTCAACAGCCCCGGCGAACGTCAAATTGCAGTCTCACGCTGTACACTTCCTGTATTCATTCAACGTTAGACCCGCCCCTTATCCAATCACAAGTCACATGCTGTGATTGATCGAAAAACTGACCAATCGTGAAGTAGCTGCACTGGACTTTTCCATATACTACGTGCCGTAATATTCTGACCAAGGTTAAGCATAAAATACACGATCTTTGGACAGTCTGTAACTCGGACACGTGACCGTAACACCGCACACAAAAGATTAATAACAGGATATGGAAACATGTATGAATAATTACCAATATCGCCTGACATTGCAGATATGTGACGAGGTGGCCGAGTGGTTAAGGCGATGGACTGCTAATCCATTGTGCTCTGCACGCGTGGGTTCGAATCCCATCCTCGTCGGATACCTTTTCCACAATCCAAGACATCTTAACAATAAACGATTCTGGCACCGAATGAGCATTGCCAAAGAACTCGCAACTGGAACCAGTGACAAGATTACACTCCGAGCAACGTGGTCTTCGGGTCACTCGCAGCTTTTTCCTTCCTGGCTCCTCCCACCTCGTCCTCCCCCGCCCTCGTCGAAAGTGCATATTCTTTCTTTGATTTATTTTTTTAATTTAACACTATTTAATGTATCTCATTTCTTTCTCAACATATGGAAACATAAACCCATAAACACACATTCTTTCCACACTTTTATATCTTTGATTAGACTGAATTTTATGTTATAATCTAAAAAGGCTTACAAACCACACAGTATTTTATCAGTTTATTGGTTTTTATTGAATTCTAAAAACATGAGAGAGTGACTTATTTACAAAGGATGTGCAACAGAAAGTATTACGTTTTTCTTGATGAATAGGAGAGCCAGTCAGCTGCTATATCCAAATGGCAGATTCAGTGACAGGTCCTGCACCATAAGAGGAATGTTAACAAACATCTGGGCTTTCAACACATCTGTGTGTGTGTGTGTGCTCATGCTCCTGTGTTTGTTCATTTGAGGGTTCATGCTTGGGTTTTGCCGTTCCTCCTGTCAGGAGGCGTTGTAGGGAGAATCCAGCGATAGCAGTTTGAGAAGCTCAGGCTCTTGTCCACAGCACAGCTGGTGCAGTAGACGATCCCCAGAGCTAGCATCACAACGAGGAACACACACAGAGGCACCAGCAGGGCCACGAGAAGCCAGCTCTTGTCATGCTTTCTTTTACCTGTATTAGATCCCTCCCCTTCCTCAATTGTGCCGCTGACAACCTCTGTACCCTCAATATTAGATCCCTCCCCTTCCCTGGTACTAGTGCCTGACCCATTTGCAGTCTCAGCTCCCAGCCCATCACTAGCTTCCTTACCTCCTGTCTTAGCTTTAGCCTCATTATCTATTTCGTTGCCTGTGCTGCCCTTTTGCGTGGGGGGTGGGACTGTCTGATGTCTTTCTGGTGATAGTGCATCCCATTGGTTCAGATGATTATCTGACCCACGACTCATGTCAGGTAAGAGTGCCTCAGGTGCTTCTGTCAGCCAGTTAACGTCAAAGTTAGTGTCAGCTTCAAAGTTTGGGTCTGGGGTGAATGAGCTGGACCAAGGAAAATCATGGTTAGGGTCCATTTCAGGTATGTAAGCAGAGTCACTGGGGTAAGGGGTCAGAGTTGAATATTCCTCATCATCGGGCGATGGCTGGCAGGTAAGTCCGTCTGGTTGCAGGTCGTAGCCGCTGTCACAGAAACACTGGTACCCTCCCATGAAGTTGAGACATTGCTGCTGGCAGGGCGACTCCCCGACACACTCGTCCACATCTACACACTCTCCATCGCTGCCGGATTCGTAACCGGGGTTACACAGGCATGCGAAGGACCCCACTGTGTTCTCACAAGTGCCTTCGCAGCTGCCCTCATCCAGGCACTCGTCCACATCCACACACTCGCCCTCGTCGTCCGGCTGGTACCCCGAGTGGCAGGTGCAGTGGAAGGTGCCTGGGATGTTGACACAGAGTTGCGGACATGGTTGCTGTTTACATTCGTCCACATCGGAGCATCTTCGGCCATCTGGGCCCATTTGGTAGCCTGGAGGGCAAGTGCAGCGCATTCCCCGAGATGTTTCCATGCAGTCGTATTCGCACCCCATCTTCACGCAGACATCTTTGATGTGGGGCTGGTCAGTGGGACTGGCAGCATCAGAGGATAATTCAGGTGGGTCAGTTTGGCTCAGGGGGTCAGGCTTGCAGGTGTACCCATCCTCGTCGATCGTAAAGCCCTCGGAGCAGTAACAGTAGTAATCTGTGTCCGTGTTTTGGCAGAACTGCTCACATCCGTGGTCCCCGCTACACCAGTCCTGGTTCTGCGGAGCCGCACCAGACGAGCAGAGCGGGGCGTCCCTTGACCAGCCTACCGTCTCGTCGTCTCGCTCTATGCACAGCACCGTCTGCTCAGCACCAGCGTCTGGGTTGGAGCTGTCTGCAGGGCACGTCAGAGCAGCGACAGATCCAAAGGGCACATGTGTCAGGAGGGTGCTAACAAGGTGAAACGGGGTGGTGTAAACAGCGGGGCCACTACCCTCATCCTCCAGCGGGGGACACATTCCTTTGTAGTTGTACTGGCAAACGTATCCATCCAACGGCAGCGCGCAGGAGCCGTCGAGCCACCGGAAGTTGTCGCTGCTCTCGCGTCCGTTCTCGGAAGTGTGGACGGTCATGGCGACACAGCGAGGGGCCGCACAAGTCCCAGGAGTGTCCTCACGGAGCCAGTTGGTGAACTGGCCGTCCTGGTCTCCTGTTGGGAAATGAAGACAAGGACAAGGTCAGTCAAAGTTAATATTCTTTGCTTTTGAAGTTCTATTTTCAGAGTTAATTCTTGAGATTATCAGATTGAAGCCGCAAAGTGTCAAATTGTTTTGCAATTTTTCTTTGTAAATTATTTGTTTATTTATTACTTGTTTTGAGTTTGTAGAAAAATTTGAATGCTAGAAAAAAATTAATGCAGTCTATGAGTCGCTGTCCCCACGTTCATTCTTCATTTTGGTGAGGGATTGAAGCAGCAGCCATGACTGTTTGTAACAGTGTGTTTTTTCAGTTCACCACTAGGAGTCGCCAAAGTCAGATATTTTCAAATTCGGCACACGCTCTTTGAAAACAGCTCATTATCTTGCTTGTATCTTTGTTGCAACAGTATTTAAATTGTAATATTTGTAATATCTAGTTTGTAGTTTTACAGATAATGTGTCCTTTACTTTTTTGAGCTTGACACTGCACAGCGAGTACTACACAGTTTATCACAAACAGAGCTGAAGGATGCATCATTTCAATCTGTTTGAACATACTTGAGGGGAACAAATGTTGGCATGACTTTTGCCACATCCACAACTGATTGTGCAGAGAAACCCAGTCATTATTTCTTTAAAGTCAAACTGCTGTTTTTTTGCATGACAAACAAACTCCCATCCAAATTTATTGGACTGACTGATCTGTAAATCGTACCCTTGTTAAATAAAACCAAAATTATCTGCATTGCTGGATGCCACAGTGGACGAGTGAGAAAATGTGTTTTTGTAATGTGGGTAAACTGAACTTGTAAATCATGGCTGATGAAAA
The DNA here is from genome assembly GCF_022749685.1 of Semicossyphus pulcher. Lineage (NCBI taxonomy): Eukaryota > Metazoa > Chordata > Actinopteri > Labriformes > Labridae > Semicossyphus > Semicossyphus pulcher. The sequence continues at coordinate 16,471,568 of NW_027211604.1, read as the reverse complement.
ACTCGGTTGGTGACATAACTCTTGAGGATTTAAAGGCTTTTTTAACTAAAGAGCACGGCAGACACTTTGAGTGATAAAAGCCCATCTGGTTTTTAGTGGGTGGCGTTTGTGTAATGTCTAAATCGGGCTGAGGAGTCGCTGTGAGGTCAAAAGGGGGATCGAACTTCCCCTGTCGCGCCAGCTCCGTCTCTGTGAAACAAAAGAAGTTAATGTACTAAACATCCAGTCAGTGCAGAGGTCTGGAGGCCGGGCCAGGTACCAGAGTCTGACTGAGAGGCAGCACAATGCTTTAATAATATGATCTGTGAGTGATTATTCTTTTGCTGTGTGTATGTCTCCTTGTCTGTCTGTCTTTTTAATCTCTCTTCCCTCTTTGTCCCACATTCTCGGCCCGGCCAGTCACAGCAGATGGCTGTCTACCAATGAGTCTGGTTCTGCTCTAAGTTTCTGCCTGTTAAGAGGAAGTTTGTCTCGCCACTGTTGCCAAGTGCTTACTCATTGATCGATTAATATCGGGCCTCTTTATATAATATTACAAAGAGTACAGTGACCTGCTTTATAGGTAAAGTGTTGTTTTGTCCAACATAAATCTAAACTAAGCTCTTGATATAACTAATATGATCATGTTAATATCAAAGTAGGCTTAATGGATGTAGATACTGAACCAGATGAATTCAATGAATGTTTTGGAAATTAGTAGTCCTAACAGTAAAACAGGACTAAATGTAGCCTTGTTTAATGGGTAGTCAAGTTGGTAATATATGGATGACTTTTTGAATAGACTAAATTAAACTGATCTTCAGATTTTCCATCAGTCACAGTCTAATCTTAACATTTTCTCATAACTCTTGAGAGCTGTGGTTTCTTAATTGGCCAAGGGAGGCTTATTAAAGTCCAATAAACTGGCTGAAAGGGTGAGTAAAATTAGAAGCACTGAGGGGTCAAAAGTCAAAAAGTTTAGACTTTGCCTGTGACCCAGACGAATCCTCTAAGGGGTCGGGTGGACGAACACTGGCGCGGCGGTCTGTGCAGCCCGATCCAGAGACGAAGCCTCGGCCTGGTCCCCTGCGCCTCGACGGCCGACAGCAGCTCATGGACCACACCCGCTGCCTCACTGGTGTGCATGGTTGCCAGGGTCCCTCCTCGCTCCCGGCAGCTCCGCCCAGCTTCCCTGAAGCTCCTCTTCTGAAGGAAGACGCTGTAGCATCCCTCCTGATGGCAGACAGCGTCTCTCTCCGCCAGCTGAGCTCTGGCCGCTGGCTGCTCCCCCTCCGGCTCCCTCGGCCTCTGGGCTCGGCCTCCAGGAGCCAGGCAGACCGTCAGCAGCCACAGGACACACAGGAGACTCATGCTGCTGCTGCAGCTACCGCTGTTGCTGACGGTCTTTTGCATCCTCCAGCGAGACATGAGGTTTAAACTAGGCCAACATTCAAATGAGAACCCCAACCTTACTGTCAAAACAAACAACCTTCTAATCTTTTCTGACTTACTCTCCAAACAAATCTGACTCAGTTTCAATGAATCCAACAAACTGAAACTTTCCAAACCCGGATTGTTTATTATTTCTACCCTATTGCTGTGTTTGAATAAATTATGTGGTCTAATTGGCCTTTAACTCAAAGTAATCTGAAGCAGATGTATCCAAAAACGGCCCTTAATTTACCCTTACAGTGCAGAATCAGACAAAATCCATTCATCAGCAAGCTGCTGCCACAGTGAAGTAGATTTCACCAGATCCTGAATATAACTAATAGAAACCAATGCAGTCCAGTGGAAGCCCCTTAATAGTCCACATAAGTCCAGTACAGTCCAGAATAAAGTCCAGTGAAGTACCAGTCGTACCAAAATTGTCCAAAGGTGAAATCTGCCTTTCAGATTAGTCCAGAAGAGTTTAAATAGAGTCCAAATATGACTGTGATGAGTTCAGTGACAGAAAGCCTCTCCTGTATCTGATCCTGCTGGGGCTCTCTTGCCTCTGCAAAGTCTGACTGAACCTCAGAAAGGGAGTCAGATGGGGGAGGGTGGAAGGGGGGGGGAGGCTACGTAGAGGAAAAAGAATTGTGTGTTTTTGGAAGAGGGGGCTGGTGAAGTGTGCGAGTGTATAAGAGAAGGCTGGAGGGGTTGACGGATTGGGGTTTGGGGAAGTCGGGGGGGGAGTAAGAGAACTGCAAAACCCTCAGAGAGTTATGAAAACCATACGGCACCGTTCTGTCCCCCCCCCTGTCCTGCCTATGGCTTTAGACACACACACATACATGCACTCTCTCATGCACACATGCACAGCCGTCAAGCAGAGCGCGCTGCACAGCATCCGCAGGAGTGGAAAGTGTTTGTCAGCTCTGAGATGCAGAGATTGTCTCCCTCTTCTTCTTCTTCTTCTTCTTCTTCTTCTCTCCTTTTTTTCTCTTCCACCTTCTGACCATCGCTCCCTCTGCATCTTTTTGTTTATTTTCCTTCACTTAATCCTCTTTACACTATAATTTTCTTCTTTCTGCCACCACCCCCACTCTTGTCTCTTTTCTTTTTGAGTCCATACCAGCTGGAAGTTTTTACAATCTAATGGAAACATCTGAGTATGGCATACCTGTTGGACTTTGCGTGTGTGTGCGTTCATTCTTACACTGTTATACAATAACTTCATATGGGCACAGATGTCTAAGCCCAAGTTTTCTTAAGTGTGTGTGCATGTGTGTGTGTGGCTACCACTCGGGGGCATCTGGAGGAGAGGAAACAGGAAATGCCAGATGTGCATCAGCCTGACCTCTCGGTAGCTGGGGGAGCAGGGGGACTTTGGGTAGTTTGGGGGTACCTCCACTGCCGTCACACGATCCGTCCTCCATGAATGGCACGCCTGATGCAAAGTCAAAGGCCGAGTTTGGATTTTCCAAAGAAAAATAGGATCTTTTTTCCTTCCTGATCTCCTGCAAGCAAGGCCAAAGACCGAGAGAGGAAGCCAGTAGCTGTGATCTTTAGGATTCAATTAAGCCCTGATATGAGTAACAGATTTTAAGCTGCCGGGGACGAACAGCTGAGCGGAGGCCGTCCGTTTAAGTCAAGCAAACACAAACAAGAAGCAACATAAGTGGAAAAAATGCTTTGGCACACAATAGTCCATCACATAAATGCTCATCACGCTCTTCTGTGTGGAAAGTGTGACCTGCCAAAACACAATTAAAGCAGCCTGATGTCATTATCAAAGCTGCAGTGTGGTCTGGACTGTTTAACGCAGATTTCAAAACGACAGCAAAGTTTCACCCGCCGCAGCTTTGAACCACAGGGTGATGGGATGGAAAAGTCGAGCTGCATGTGTGTGTAGCTGCATCACTTATTAGCCGCATCAGTGTGTGTGTGTGTGTGTGTGTGTGTGTCCGAGCCTGCGCTTTCTCCCTGTGCGCAGCAGATGAGTCGTCTGGCTGCGGCAGCGTGTTGGTTTTGGCAGACAGAATGTATACAGTCGCACTATTCAGCAGTCTTTTCCAGTTATGTAACAACCATCGGAACTAGATTGAGAACAAACATCAAACCTCAGGATCCCGGAGATCCTAAAGAGCCTTTTGGTCTTGTTCCCCACCTCTTTCTCCTCCTCCTCCTGTCCTCCTCTGACTTTCTTTTTCTTGGACTACCCCCATCTTCCTCTCTCCTCTGCCTCCTCTCCTTATTATTCTTTCACCCCCTCCTCCGTCCTCTCCTTTCTTGCATCCTCTTCCTCCTCTCCCTTCCCTTATCTTCTCCTTCTTCTCCCCCTCTTCTCTTTCAGTCTCATTATTTGGGCTCCAAAGTCAGCAATCTCTCTCCCAGGCCCCCAAACCTCCCACTCTTGTTCTGTTTATTCTATCATCCGGGCCGGTTGACCCTCCTGCGTAGACAGCCACGCCCCCTGAGACACATACCAGAAATGTAATTGATATAACAGACAAAACTTCTTCTTTCCATAGTCCTGCGCTTCCAATTCCCCCCTTTCACATTAATGTACTTACAGTACCTCAAAGCTGCTCTATCTTCCAGCCCAAAGACGTCTAATGGAACATACAGATCTCTTCATTTTATATTCCCGCCTCCTAGGTCACAACCTTCTCTCTACCTCCTTGACTCCTAGCCACTTGCCACATATCATTACTGGCTCTGATACTTTCTCAACTTTTAGCTTCCAAGCAGCTGAAGCGAACCCTTCAGCTCCAAAGCCTCTCCGTTTCACTTCAACCGCTGATTCTGTTTTTGAAGCTGCTGAAAAGCTGCTCTTGATTTGATGTTCTTTAGAGACTCTGAACCTTTGGTATCAGGATTGATAAAACACACAAGATGTTTTGTTCAATGAAAGAACACGTGACTTGTATTTAACAAGATAAAAGCTGGGTGATGCTAACAAAGACATTTTTTCTACCACATTGGAATGAAACTGTGTTTACGAACAGCTGCACAGAGAAAGGGAAGATCAGTTATCATTTAAAGTAATAATCGCAAAGATTTAAATAAGTCACTATTAGCCTATGGCCCACTGATGACAGCCTTTGCATTTACAGTATATAGTATTATTATGGACTGGGTGTCTGGTGCAACTTTCACAGACAAATTCACAAGCGGCGCCCAGTTAGTGACGCGTTCTCCATCACCCAGCAGTGGTTGGTCTGCCAGAGAGAGTAGGCGGAGCTAAGCAGCTGATTTCCCGGTATCTGCAAGTTCTGCGAGTAAACAGTAATCTACTATGACTGAACAAACAAAGAAAAGATGGATGACTACAGATACAACTTCAAAAAGAAGTGAAAATCCAAAGAAAAAGAAACAAATTCGACGCTCAGATGAAGGCAAACAGTCTAAAAAGGAAAGAGACCGTCAGCGAGGAAAATCAAGAGTTACAACCGGAGCCAACCGTGGACGTCACACATGCAACACTGTCTGGATATCTGGGAAGTGTGCTCCTGTAATTACCGTTTATCGCAATAGGTGACGCCAAAGAGAATGAAACTGAGATCTTTGAGATTATAACTTTGAATATAGAGATACTGCGCACATTTTCAGACAGTCTCAACTCTTACGTGTTCAGTTTGACACCAGTTTGTACACAAAAGTGGGCTTATTGTTTTGTTTACTCAAGAAAATTGAAAAAATATCATTCGCTTTTAATTCTTATGATTATCAAAGATCAGGAGTGCCAAGCCGGTGCGGCCGTTGTGAGGCCTAGTTCGAATCCTGTGTGGAGTTCGCATGTTCTCCCCCGCTCCCTCCTGCTCAGTCCAGCACAGTCCAAAGACATGCTCGTTTGGCTAATTGGCGAATCTAAATTACTCGTAGGTGTGAATGTGAGCGTGAGTTGTCTCTATGATTGACTGGCGATCAGGTCCAAGGTGTACCTCGCCTCTCGCCCAATGACAGCTTGGATAGACTCCCACCTCCCCGCAACCCTGAGCAGGATAAGCGGTATAGATAATGGATGGATGGAGGAGTGCAAAGCCAGTATGCAAAGCATGTGTCTTGACATCTGTAGCAACTGGTTAATGCTGAAATTTAAGATCCAGGAGTAGCGATTATTGCATCAAACTGTACTTCAATCCTTGTCCAGTTATGAATCTTCACCGACAGTCAGAGAATGATCTTGGAGAGGGAAATCAGGCCTTTACTTTCTCCTAGAGATCAAAAGATATATAAGCGGGTTACAATAAGAAAACAAGCTTTGTTTCTTGAGATAACCGAATAATAATGTTTTGATGTCGAGGTAGAAACTTATTGGAAAGGATGGCCATTCCAGGCTTCCGTAGCTTTATCATCTGCAGACCATGAATGTCATTAAAAAAGTGTGCAAATACATCCAGTCGCTGTTGAGACGATTCACCAAAGTCAAATACAAACATACATTTCTGTCCCTTTGTTCTGTTTTTAGCTGAGACTTTATGGAGGCAATAAGTGGAACTGGTGTCTCTGCAGGACCAGAAGTTTAGACTGTTTTTCTTCCTCTGCTCTGATAATCAAAATGCTTTTTCCTCTGCTCCCAGCTGAATAAATAGTAGCCCCACTGCTCACCGAGCCTCCACACTGATGTTTAGAAAACTACATTTTTATTTCCTTGTTGTTTGGAGAAGAGACTTGAACCATTCAGGCCTGTTGAAGCTTCGCTGCAATATCGAATACAGCAGGACACGTCAGTTGTTCATTTTTCCCAACCGCTGGTGTCCTGTGACACACACACAAGAACGCACACATGCACATGCACACACACACACACACACACTGAAGCAATTAGCTGCGGCCTTGTGGTTAAATAATGGAGTGTAGGCATTCCTGGTGATTTCTGGGGAGTGCAGGAAAAAGACGATACTTTTATCCTCCTCTTCTACAAGCTCCATATGTTTCATCTTTCATAGCAGACATGATCGCCTCCTTCCACACCCAGACTGTCAACAAATCTTCACCTCAAATATCTGAGCAGGCCGGGGTCGGCGTCGAAAGGTTGAATCCAGGGGGAAAAATCGGCTTGCCAGTTGAAGTCTACAGTTACTTGAAGTATCGGCTAAAAGAATTTGGACACTTTTAGGGGCAGCTGTTAGCTTGATGCAGTTATGTCTTTGTAGTGTCTATATGCCTGGTGACCTTTATTAACCTTTATTTAACCTTGGAATAGTTTATTTGCCGTTCTTTTCAGCCGTGTCCTTGCTCCTTCATGCTTAGTTTCACCCATGTTGACACCTGGGAGCTCCCCAGTACAAACACAGCCGCCCGGTGTTATCCAACGAGAAGCTCCAGAGGAACAAGATTTTTTGGAGCATTGGAAAATCGAATTTGCAGGTTCATCCTCTTACCTACTTAAAAAAGGAGCTGAAAGTCATTTTTCTTGCATTGCAGGGGAAAAAATCAATGCCATTGTCTGACTCCTGTTTCTGAATTTCTACTTCAAAGGCCACGTTTAAAACAAATATTTTTTCAGCTTTGGAAAAACAGCAACATGACTAACAAAGGCTCAGGTGACACAAATGCCTGAATGTCTGGACGGCAATTGGACTCACACATGCATAAACAAACCACAGACAAACAGAAACTCTGCAAAGAATCTCCAGAAACTCTGTTCAGGTTTGAAAGAACTGCTTGAAGAGGCAGAAAGAGAGCGAGAGCTCAGGGAGAGGATAATTCCTGACAGATTATTCCTTTACCAGATGATAGGCTCAGCTTTTCCGTAGACACAGCCATGCACGCACACACGGACATCGTACACTTCTTTGTAGCGTCTTTCATGATACAGTCATTCTTCTCCTGAGACGGGGCAATAATGGTGGATGCATTAACAATGGGAAGAAAGGATGACGACTTTGCAGGAGAAAGGATGGACACAATGGCTCAACAGAGACAGACAGGCGTCAGATGTGTAGGTCCTCTGAGATAACCCACCGCACGTCTGACTTCTCTCTGCACCATTTCATCCAATTCTCTCAGGTCTTCTCCTTTTTAAACATCATATTTTATTACCCACATCCCTCATGTGACCTCACCTCAATTTTCAGGCAAAAACAAATTGCAGAGAAACTCGCTGACTCAGCATCAGCAGAGGAAGGTTAATCATTCCCTTTAACCACAGGCCACTTATGTGCAGGGGAGTCGAAAACCAGCCCGTTCTTTTAGTTCTCTATTACTCTGCCTTCCTTATTTTACATCCCCACCAGTGACTCAGCGGTCACCTGGAAGTCTCAGAGGGTGCCCATCGGATCGGGGAATGTTTAGATTTGACTTCAGTGTAGAAACACTCAGGAGGTAAATAGGTTATACAGCTGTCTTGCTTGAGCCAGAGCAGCCAAGTCCTCCCAAATCCCCAAACTCTCAGCAGCCAGAAGCTGAAGACTTTGTTGTACTGGAAGGATCCCAAATATGAGATGAAAAGTGAAAGTAAAGCGAAGAGGGATGATGATGACAAATGAGCTTTCTTTCCACCTTTAAATAATGATTTGAAACAAACACCCTGTTTAATCCATTTAAGGATAAGAACGTAAAGCCCAGTTTGTGACAATATGGTTTATACAACTCTCATGTCTGCACGGTAAATGTGAAGCTACAGCCGGAAGCTAGTTAGCTTATACAGACTGGAAACAGGAGGGAACAACTAGTAACAAAGTCCACCTTCTAGCACGTCTAAAGCTTGTTAACACGTTAACCCTGGTGTAACAGTGACTTCCTGGAGTCTCTCCAAGTTGTTCTAGCAAAGATATAAGCTGTGTCTCAATACAAGGGCTGCATCCTTAGAAGGACATGGGCTATGAAGGATGCGTCGTTCGTAGCCTGCGTCGACCGCTAACTGAAATGAGACGGTCTGGTCTAGGGAGGATTTCCTGTTGACGTCACCAGCTGTAACAGCCCTTACCCTTGCGTCACATTCCAGCAAAGAATGTGACGCCTAGCAACAGCTAGCTACCTGTTGCTAGGCTCATGTGGCCTAGCAACAGGTAGCTAGCAGGCAAACTAGCTAACATAACTAACATCACATAACTTAACCTATTATTTTAAAGATAATTTGAAGTTTCAAGGCCCCTTTTAAGTTTTTTAACATTTGTATCGCTAGCCATGCGATACTGCTACACAACTAGCTTAACTTGGTACACTTTTTAGAGCATAACCATGCTAGCAGCCGGTTGTCAAATACAGACCCTTTTGTGTCTGATTCAAGATAGCCGATACCTTTTGTTTTAAGATACCTATGAGGCTAAAGGGTATCTTAAAAGAGAAGCTAATGGCTTTAGCATCAACTAACTTTAACGTTCTTTCTACAGTGTTTCCTGATAACACACCATGAAAGAAGGGGTAGTTGCTCAGTATGGCAATATTGCTGCAGATAGGTTTACAGTGGAGGTAGTTACCCGTCTCATACAGACGCTTAAGGGTATCTTGTGCATCTGTGTGAGACGCCAAAGCAGTGTGAAAAAAAACATTGGTATTGTACCAAGTGGTGAGAACAGGCTGCTTACTCTTGTTGTCGGTTTTGTGCTAACCTAACCTAAGTTTAGCTACATATAAGATTTACCGTACAGACTTAGGAGTGGTATTGAACTTCTTATCCAACTTCCAATTATCCAAAAGCAAATAGGAGTATTTCAAAAAGGACTATACCACTGATCTGAGGATGCAAAGGTCAAGTGTTCAAACTCTGAAAAAACATATACTGATACCAGAGTTTAAATTAAGAATTATATTGCATAACTATACTCTAGAGTTGGTGCCATCCATAGAAGTATCCGTTTATTGACTTTTGTCTTCCCTGGTTTGGCTTGTAAAGTTTTCTTTTTGTAATTAGCTCATCAGTCTGTCTCATTAATCTTACTTGTCTGTCACAACCTTTCACCCCTCAGTCCTACAGCTTCTCTGTTTCCACTGACCCTGAATCCCCTCTCTTCACCCAACTCTGCGACCGCACATTCTGAATTTCCTCTGGGACACGGTAATGTTTCCCCCATCCTCCACATCCAGCATCACTTCTCTGTTCTCCATTATTTTTCTCATTTCGTCTTTTCTCTTCTTTTCTTCTACCCTTCACGTCTGTTGGCATGTCTGTTGTAGCTTCTGGCTGTGACTGTTTTGTCTCATACGTCTGGCTTTCATTGCCTTATTTTTTCCTAATAATGTCACTTTATATAGTTTTCGTGCTACACTTTGGTTCCTTTTGTGTTTGTTGGCACTCTGTGGTCTAATGTTCTGTCTGTCTCTCTGTCTGTCTGTCTGCTCTACCCTCCTTTTTTTCACTCATTTGCTTTCACAGTTCATCTGTTTTTCTCTGCCACACACACACATACACACACATGCGCACACACACTTCTCTTTCACTCTCTCAGCCAGGGAAAGTTGTACTGGTGTTCTGTTTCAATACAGTAGGAAATATTTCCAACCATGCAGGAAATGTCTGCAGCGCTAGAACAGTTCTCTTCTCATGCACACACACGCCAGCCATATAAAGGTGCACACACTCTTTATATAAAAATACTTTTTATTTGAAAACCCAACACAAAATAAAATCCTTTGTTAAAGTAGTTTTAAGAGTGGGCGTAAATTTAATTTCAGCTAATCTGGCATACAGAGGACGGAGGGGGAGCAAGGCTGCAGACGGGAATGGCACCATAGAAGAAAGGGTCCGTCAGCGGGAAGAGCAGCACCAGAAACAGCAGCAGGCCCATCACGTACGAGAGGAGCAGAGCTGATCTCTGAGGGTGCTGCAGGGCAGAGCTGATGTCAGGAAGGCCCTGACTGTTACAGAAGGAATGGCACAAAACTGGACCCACCACATGACCTGTAGGAAGAGGTTACAGGTTAAAGAGGTGTATAATGGAGATGTGAGAAAGTTGGTGTCGGTTTACTTCATCTCTCACCAGTTCGCATGAAAATAAAGGCAGTAAAGGCACCAAACACAGTTGTGTATAAGAACTGCATCCCTGCAACAAAACAGCACAGTGAAAAAAAGACATAAAATGTTTTATCTTTCATTCCGATGGTTTAGTTTATTTAATAAGAGTTTAGACAACCGACTGACCTGAGACCAGCAGGATGACTCTCATGCTGTCCTTGTGGAGGCGCCGTTGCTCGATGACATGGTGGAAATGAGCTGGAATGACACCATAAAGTAGCTATGAAACATTTAGAAAATAACATAACCGTTAAAATACCTTGTGAATAAAGATAACGTATCTTCTGCCGACATATTTTGGGGGGGGGGGGGAGATTTGAAATGCAGTAAGTAAACTGGTCGTTATGTCATGAGCTGTTATGATAATTCCATCATAGTCCAAAGGTTTACTGTGAAAGAGTTCATCAACTGTAAACAGCCTGAGAGTCTTGTTTCCATACCGACACCGAAGAAGAGCGGGGCGGTAAAGATGGCAGCTGTGGGTCCCGTGCAGGGCACCAGCATGGGCAGCATGGCTCCTCTGAACACCAGCTCCTCCGTCACTGGTGCCACCACCTGGTTCCTGAGCCACACTGCATCCCCAACACACAGCCTCCATGACTGCACATCTGGACAAATAAAATGCAGACTTTATGATGACATATATATATATCAGCAAATACATGCAAGCAGACTTTTAAAAGCCCCTAAATCCAGATTGTCTTTTGAGTCGAACTGACCGAATGCAGACTGCAGCTCCCCAGTGACGCCGTCGGGGTTCTCCATCGCAGAGTGAACCAGAGGGCCGAGATAAAACACCTGGTGTCGAGAAGAAAGTCAAATGTTTATTACATCATTAAGAGGAGGATACAGACACTATTAAAGGGATGTTTTTTCAATGTTTGGTTTATGCATGCTCATAAGATATCACTACAAAATGCGTAAAGTTAATGGCCACGCTGTGTCGGTTTGATCTCTGACATGTCACAACTGACTCAGAGAAACATAAATAAAATGTACTAAGAGGGAAATGGGATGCACCGAGTTGTCTTCTCCTCTGAATAATGTTACCCCATAACTTCTTTATGATGACGTCACGTTTAACAGCTTTTAAATAGTTTTAAAAAGAAAATCCTGTCTCATGGTAGCGCTGGATATTTAGCTTGTATTCTGTCCTGACGCAACCTCTCTGAAGCGAAACCCTGTGAACCCCTATTATGAAGTCAACTGTCAAAAGCAGGTGCTCAAGATGAATTAAGTCTTTTTCTTGGCAAAATGTTTTTTCTTCTCGGTTTAACTTGGTGTGAGACTTCCTCGTGTACCATGGTCAGCAGCAGCGGCAGAACAGCTGCAGGAAGCAGACCCTCCAAACGAACTCCCATCAGCTCCCACACTGACGCATCCACCTGTAAGAGCAGAATTTATAAACATACAGTAGTTTTATTTAAAGTTAAGCTAATTAGCCGCTGGGCCTACCTTCACAAAACACCTTCTGTATAACTAATATGCCTCCAGGAGTGAGGACAACTGCCCTTCACCTGGACGGTCAGGGGTCAGCATCCTTTAGGAAGACACTGAATCCCTTTCAGCTCCAGTAACACTGACCTTTGACCTCGTGGTGAAATGTATATTCAAAATGACAAAATTCTTTCTCTGCATGTATCAGGGATGATGGTTTGTTTTATATTAAGCGCATTACAAAGTGGATGCAAACAGTGTGAGCATGTTTATCTGCTGTGCTGTTTAATGCCTTTACTGTAGGAGGGCTGTTGTTATGGCTGTATTCTTTTGGCTTCAACTGGCCATGAATGTATGGACATGTGCTAGTTTGTTAGGTACACCTGCACTGAAAAAAGAGAGTTGTGTTCAAGAAGGAGGTGGAGCACCTGGTACTGGTGTGGGCTTGGTGAGGTAAGAACAGGAGCCCTTAAACCTAATAAAAATAAGCTGCTGCCATGTTTAAGTCTCTGAAATGTTTGTGTTTTCATCCAAAACCTACTTGCCTATACAAAAACTTTGTTTGTATTTTATCCACATTATCCGTCATAGTTGATGGTGCTTGTGGAGCCAGGTGGAGGTATCTTTACTAACCTTATTCTTACCATCTATATTACAGCTAAGAGATGACTGAAACATACCTGTATTAAAGTACATTTGTTTTTTTCCCTTTCAGGCATATGTTTACAACTCATTGGAAAAATACTTTAATTCTCCATCCATTATCTATACCGCTTTTCAGCAGGGTCAGGGTCGCGAGTGGACTGTAGCCTACCCCAGCTGTCATTGGGTGAGAGGCGAAGTTCACCATGGGCTGACCTACTGTCAATCATAGGGCTGACACATACAGACAGACAACCTTTGACGCCTACAGGCATTTAGAGTCACCAATTAATGAGCGTGTTTGGACTGTGGGAAGAAGCCGGAGTACCCGGAGAGAACCCACGCATGCACAGGGAGAACATGCAAACTCAACACAGAAAGGCGCACTTTCTAGAACCAGGAACCTTCTAGCTGTGAGGCGACAGCGCTAACCACTGCCCCACCGTGCAGGCCTACTTCAAGTAGTAACACATAATTAAATAAATAAATAATCTCAGCAAAGTACAGCCAACCTGAGAACTTATAAGCTAAAAGGGCAGGTGCAGATAATGACATGTTTTGTGCATGTGTACTCACCCTGACATCAGCCCAGTGGATCCAGGCCTTGACAGCTGCAGGTGACAGTGCAGAGACCAGCAGCACACTGGCACAGCGACGCTTTATCACACTGGGATGGTCCCTGCACACACACACACACACACACACACACACACACACGCACACACACACACGCACAAAATACACACAATACACACGCACACATAAAGCAACAGTGTAACGGTCCAGTCTTAAAGCACCGTCTCAGGTCTGAGGTGTATACCTGGGTAAGCTGCTTCTCCAGACGTACAAACTGCCCACGTACACACAGGCGAGCAGAAAGCAGCTCAGCACACACACCCAACATCTTGTTTGGGCGTGCTCCTCCTGCGTTATTACAGGGCCATGTTCTGGACCCAGCATGACAGAACTGAGGTGCTGCAGTGTGAGAGTGAGCAGGTTCCTCAGGTGAGCTGAAGCTAACACGGGTTCATTGTGCGCTGGATCGGTTCAGTTCTGGCTGTCTGTTCAGATTAGTGGAGAGAGGCAAGCTGATTAACTCTAATACTCTACTGGGAAGACACAGACACACACTGAGTGCCTTCACCACCTAATAGGTCATACTTTAAATGTTATGTCTTGACTGTTTCAGAGTGTGTTGGAGCATTTGAGCCATACATTTATAAGCAATTTGAAGGCATCTAAGAAATATTCACGCAGTACATTTGTGTAGGAAGGTTTAGCAAGTATAGATGATATACGTTATTGTGAAGTTACTTTAACAATACTTATTTACTGGGTAAGCAGCCACACACACCTCGTTCATTCTCAGCAATGTTTTTATGTAGACGCCTGCATTTGGCTGCACAGTGGTGCAGTGGTTAGCACTGTTGCCTCACAGCTGAAAGGTTCCTGGTTCAGAAGTAGGGGGCCTTTATGTGGAGTTTGCATGTTCTCCCCGCGCATCCGTCGGTTCTCTCCGGGTACTCCAGCGTCCTCCCACAGTCCAGACATGCTCGTTAGGTTCATTGTCGACTCTAAAATTGCCCGTAGGTGTGAATGTGAGCGTGAAAGGTTGTCAGTCTCTACGTGTCAGCCCTGTGATTGACTTGCGATCAATCCAGGGTGTAAGCCAGCCTCTCGCCCAGTGACAGCTGGGAAACGCTCCGGCCTCCCAGTGTCCCTGAACAGGATAAGCAGGATAATGGACACTCGCATTTGTGGAAAATCAAAATCAGTAGAGAGCTCTTTTACTTTTTTTCTTGTTACCGGTGAGTTTGACCTGAGGGTCTTTTAACGTTGATGTACTGTAGTGTTTTAACGATCTACCATTAGAACAGGAACTTTTCGTATTAAATAGTCATCCAAAGCAAAAAGATCCCAAACTAAAGCCTAATTCTGGTGCTGCAGTTTTCAGTCGAGGAGTCGCTTAAATTATTAATATGAGCTTCACAAAACATGTGTTTGTTGCAGGAGCATTGCATTGTAAACAGAAGCAGCACACTTCACAGATTCATGTTGTTTCTGAAGCTGAAAAGATACAAAGTCCAAAGTTGAAAGAAACCAACCAATATTTATTTCTCTCATCATATCTTCACCTCATAAATAAAGACAGCAACACCAGGCATACAGTGTGTGATACGTTTACAGTAGTGAATGTGATGTGAAGCAGAGTACCACTTATACAACAGACCACCTCAAAAACATGCACACAGTAGTCAAAGGACACAGAGATGAGGAAACACGGTCATGTCTGTGAGTCGAGCAGAGGAGAACAGGGGTGACTGAAGGCACGCTTAAAGCTGGAGAAAACCTTGAGCAGCTCACACAGGATTTAAAAACTTTTTAATATGAAGAAAGTTTTAAACATCTAACATCTAAAAAGAAAACAAGTATAATGCAACACGTGGAAATGCCTTCAGGATTTGTTGGGTGTCATCCTGCTGCTGCAAACATGAACCCTGTACACTCAGTATCATTAGTTTGAGTCCAGCTCATTATTATTTTCATGTTATGTTTTTGCATGTTAAAACCTAATATTTCAAAATTTTTAGGGTGCAAATATTGGAAAAAATACTAAACCAAAACAGAATTTCTTGAATCTATTAGCATTAATTTCAGCTTCAATCTCACAGATACAACGCCTCTTGTTTCCATCTCTTGCCTAAATATATAAAAAGAAGAAGAAAAGCCAGTGAAAAATACTGAACAAACTCCCAGAGGAATAAACACACTCACACACCAATGTGCAATAGATGTACAACAGTCTGACACATCATTTAAATAAATAAAAACACATTTAAAATAATACTATAACGTTAAGACGAACTGAAAACATTAAACACACCTTCAAAGAAGACTCAGTTTGCAGCCCACAGTTTGTCCTCATAGTGGCCGCTCACAGTTCTCCAGGGGAATAAAGGCACTTTGAAAAGGGAAACACGGAGCTCCAAAAGCCCCGTTTTTATCTTGTGTGCAAAAAGATACAGAAAAAGAATCATCTTTCAGCTGTTTGTGGCTGTCTCCTCCTCTCATTGTAGCACACATTTTTCTTTGTTGTTATATTTTCTCCTCCTCATCTCAAGACCGCGCTCCAGACGCTCATCCTCCTCCAGTGCCCTGAATAAACAACACAATGTGGGACTTTGTACATCAATATAACAAGCTTTAATCCAAAGGTTTAATTTGAAACATGGCAAGACAATACTATCAAAACAATAGGTATATAAATGTGTTGTTTTCCTTTCAGTGCTTTACCTACACAAACACACACACGCACACACACTCTCACCCTCTCTCCTTGGCGTCGATGTCTCTGATGATCTCGTCCCGTTGGTTGACCAGAGACACGAGCTCCTGGAGGAGCAGCTGCTCCCTCTGCTGCTGAGTGGACGACTTCTGCCAGTCTGCTCGACAAACGACACAACTTAATGTACCAGTCCATACATCCATGAACAGCAAAGAAAAACATGTCTACGTTTTGGTTTTAATACTAAATTAAATGATCTGAATCCTTCTTCCACCTCTGTCGGTTACTAACCTTCGATAGCCATCATGACCCGAAGCTCTCTGTTCAGAAGCTCAAACCTCCGCTCCAGGTCCTGCTCCTGTTGCCTGTAGAAACACTCAGTGATCAGACAGGTGTGTAGTATTCTGTATGTGTACGTACATGTGTAAAATGTTGATGGTCTTACAGCAGTTCCAGGTTGTCCTGTCTGCGTATCAGAGCGTTCTTCTTGTTCACCAGAGTGAACCACTCCTGGATCAGTCGCTCCTCTTCATCACGGTCGCTTCCTGTAGAAACAGAAGAAGAAGAAAGGACAGTCTGAACACAGCTGGATGGGTTTCCATCACATGTGCGTATACAGGAGGACTATTGGTGTTGGGCACCTTAACTAACACCTAGAGCATCTAAAATAATCACATAAAATATGATTGTAAAATTAATTTGCATTTTAATTAAGTATTGTTAATTATATATATTCTCTTTGTGTGTGACTCACCCGTTTCCATGAGGCTTCTCAGCCGTCTCTCCACCACAGCGGCTCGGCTGTCGATGTGCTTCTGCTCCGTCTCCAACGCCGCCAGCTCGCTCAGCACATACTGACTGGTGTCCTGCAGACACTGACCAAAGCCCCACCACACACACACACACACACACACATGCAAACACACACACAATCAGCCATGAACATACACGAGACGATGCCAGAGAGCCACAAAGGGAGGAAAAAAGGGGGAAAGGAGATCAAAGGAAAGAGGGAGTCGGGGAAACAGGTGGAGATAGAGGGTCAAAAGATTAGAGAGTGCCCAAAAGGATGGAAATACAAGCTGTGAATGCAGACTGATTATGTTCTTCTGCAGCTGTCAATCATTTCAATTTTTTTTGATCTGAGAGCGAGAATCAGAGTTGAGAACAGAAATGTGGGGAACACAAAACTGACCATTGGCTCCTCCTCTTGTTTAGGAGGCTGGGTCTCAGCTGCACTCTGCAAATCTGCACGCAAACACACAAAATCAAAGTATAACAGAAAAAGAACAAATGAACATAGGAAGTTAAATAAAGAGTTAAAAGGCTTGTGTATCATCTCTGAAAGGCTCAGGCTTCAGTCACACCTGTATTACTTGTGATTTCTGCAGCAGAGTGAGTCGTTGTGTCTTCATCCTGGACAAAAGAACATGAAACTCTCAGGTACAGTAATTAACATTAAGAGGACAGTAAGGAAAATAAAGAAAGTCTGATGAAAATGTCATGAGAGTGTGTAACAGTTAGAAGTAAAGGTAGATAAAGTGTTACCTGAGCCAGTCCAGATTTGACTGTTTTGTTGATCGACCTTGGGGGTGGGACCGGGGTTATCGACTCCTCCGCTAAAAACAGAAAACAGGATTTAATCTTCTTAAACCACATTATTCAGACAATTATTTTACTATGCAATTTTTATTTAATGAACGTGTTTAATCGGGACTGTGTGGGTGTCGTGTGATAAAATTTGAAAGTGTCATCACATTTTGATCCAATTGTTTTATCTCGTCCCTGCTCGGTTCACCGAAGTATGTGGCATCATCTTTTTCTTTTACTTAATACCATCATCTTCAAACCTTCAGAGCACTAAAGATATAATCTTGAAGTTCTCAGTTTTGTACTATTTTGCAGCACCTTATAGCGATTAAAGGCAATTGGGGGCGCATACGTCCCAGATATCCAGACTTCCACGGTTGGCTCCTGTTGTAACTCTTGATTTTCCTCGCTGATGGTCTCTTTCCTTTTTAGACTGTTTGCCTTCATCTGAGCGTCGAATGTTTCTTTTTCTTTGGATTTTCACTTATTCTTGAAGTTGTATCTGTAGTCGTCGATCTTTTCTTTGTTTGTTCAGCCATAGTAGATTACTGTTTACTCGCAACACTTGCAGAGCCCGGAAAAGCAGCCGCTTAGCTCCGCCTACCCTCTCTGGCAGACCAACCACTGCTGGGTGATGGAAAACGCGTCACTAACTGGGCGCCGCTTGGGATCTTTTCCACGAATGTTGCCACAGACACCCAGTCCATAATAATACTATATACTGCAAATGCAAAGGCTTTCATCAGTGGGCCATAGGCTCAATCACCATTGTGTTACCTCATTCGGCGATAGATCGTGACTTAACAGACATGTATTTACATGAAAATCTTCATGATTATTACTTTCACCAACAGACAGCAGACAGAAATCTTTCATCTGAAACATCTTTACTGATTTTGACATAACAGGTGTTTATATAGGACCCCGTTACTCATAGTAACAAGCTGAAATAGGTTGTCAGAGCGTTCCAGGAGCTTTGAATTACAAAAACGTTCTTTAACTTTAATCTTTAGACTCTTATTTTGAAAGAAATATTCATATCCAAATATCCATGTTTATGGCGCACCATTCAATCAAATAGAAAACTCTACATGAGCATCATTTTACTCTCTTTCCCAACAAATCTGCGTGTGTGTTTGGTTTCTTTGGGAACTTTGAGAATCTGCTAGAATCTTAATTGAGTTGCTGTAAGCTTGATTTAATGATTTGTTTGTCTCTTCTTCTGGTCTCAAACTGTGCTACTTCACATTCCTAAGTTCCCCGGAGACACACTAATGTTCCCCCTTTCCTCTTTTCTTTTCTGTTTGTCAGACTTTACTAGTTTTTGCCCCTCTTCATTAATCGTCTCATATTATGCCTCGACGCCAGCCACAGCCAAGGCTGACTGATGGTCAAAGATCATTGTGAGCTCACTGCACAGTTTGTACGGCCATAACTCTCAAAATGTACAAGGTTATAATTAATGAGCTACCTTTAACCAGCCGTTTAGTCCTCGGCGGGGGGACGACCAGCGTGCTGCTTCCTCCTTCCTCCAGGCTCACTCCTTCATTCAGCCTGGCCATGCAGAAAGCGGCCGCGTCCACATTAGTGGGACCGGGACCGGAGAGAGCGAGGCCGTAGCTGGACTGGCTGCTGTTGTGCTCTATCTGCAGCACGCTCAGCTCCTGGTTGGTGAAGTGTGAGCGGATCTGGCTGAGGTAGGTCATGACGATGAGCCGGTCAGGGACGGACAGGAGAACCATGTCGGACGGCTCCAACAGACGAGAGATGCCCAGCGCCTCGAAACCGTCGAACGCCTGACGATGAAGGAAAGGAAGACATTATCAGTAAATTACAAACTGTAAGCGAAAAGCCTGTACATGTAGAATTTTATGTGATTAAAGGGGAGGTATTATTCAAGCTTCATATTTCACTCTGTGATACCTGTGGAGTAGCTTAGCATGATTTACAGTTTCTCACACTGGTGCTCTGTGCAGGCCCTCACACAGCCTCTGCCTGAAACGACTCGGTCAGCTCTGTCCCTTTAAGAAACCCCCCCCCTACAAGCCAACTTGAGCTGAGGCTGCACTTTGTGACCTCACAAAGTGCATTGAGGTAGGGTCCTCACTTAAGAGCTGTAGCTGTTAAGAAGTAAACTATAAACACTTCTGATGGCACTGAAGGGCTGAATACAGAGGGAATTAACATGAGCTCCGTCCTCACCTTCTTGTTGTTGAGCTTGATGTCATGAGAGTCCAACTGGTCAAAATCTCTAATGGGGAAAAAGCATTAAAGAATATAATGATAACATATCGATGTCTTGATCTGCTGATTAGTTTCTTCATGAATCAATGTATTGTTTATTCTATAAAAAGCAAGAAAACACTGAAATATGCAGAATATATTTCCCGGCTGGAACACAAACTGAAATGTCCAGATGTCTCGTTTTGCAGGAAAACAAAGCAACATTGTGACATCCTAGTGAGAAAGGCGTACATTTTGTCTGGATGGAAGTGGTGCATGATGGCGCAGAAGGCTAGGCCATTTCTCCACGAGGTGCTGAAGTTGGTGACCTTTACCCCCCGGTACCCGTTGGTGATGTTCTGACACCACTGGAGCAGCGACTGGCTGGAGTTCACCAGACCCTGCAGGAGGAGGAGAACAGATTTGGCTGTGTGGGTCTGTTTTTTGAAAGCATGTCAGAGTTTGTGTTTTGTATATTTACCTCAGCTACATCATCCTTCCCATCAGCCTCCTCTCTGACCGTCGGGACAGGCTCAGGGGACTTCATCGGCGGTTTCACGTCCGAGGTTTCTTCTTCTTGTAATGTAGGAAGTCGAGAGCTCCTCCCTTCTTCAAGCTGCGTTCTTTTCTCTACACCATCAGTGAGGTCGGCTGTTTTGCCTTTTAGCCTGAAGGAGACAGGACACGAGCAAGAAAAGGATGATGAACAGAAAGACAAACTTTGTTCGGTGGAATTGAAATGCGATCATCCGAGCAGCGTGGTATCAGCATCGGCAGTGATTCGTAGATGCAAGCGTGAGACGTGCAAGCTTGCTGAGACGGCAGATGGCAGCACTGACTGCAAGTAAGCGGGGACAACATGAAACATACATATGGGAACCTTGTTTTCAAATCAGCTCTTCGCTGTTCGGCTAAACTTTAACCTCAGAACCGAGCAGAACCGGTCCTACATGGCAGCAATTATCTAAGCCAACATGCACTCAGGTGGCAACACACATTCCCAGAGCTGTTTTACGTCCATCAATCAAGTCAAAGCAAGTCTGCAAATGCTAATTCACAAGCCTCAAGTCTTCAGTCTGCAGCTCAGCATATCACACATACACAGCTTTAGCGGCATTTGACAGAGCCGCACAGGGTGACGGCCCTCGCTGACTTACACATCCTCCTCTCCCGGCTCATTGTCCGGTGGCCCTTCTGCCTCAGTTAGTGATACTTCCTGCAGGGTATCAAAGCAGGGAATAACCAAAGGCTCGCTGTGATCAACAAGCCCTGCGGTGTCGGAGTCCATGTCACGGGGGTCGGGGATGAGGAGCTTCATGCTGCGAGGGCAGGAGCCAGGAGAAGCGTCACCTGTCATCAGATGAATTTTAGCCAGTAAGAGCCTCTCCTCCTCCTGGAGCTGCTGGTCTTTTGACAGACGGGTGAGATCAGGGGTGTGTGTCTGTGCAGCGCGGTGTGTGTGACTTTCAAGACTCTTTTGTGAGTCTGTGGCTATTTCAGTGATTTTTGCATCGCTCTTTGTCTTGTCCATGTCGGAGTTCTTTTTTTCTGTGTCAAAGTGCAAGCTGGTCGTGTTGGTGCTCGGAGGAAGGGGCCAAGGCACCACAGACGATTGAATAACTTCTCCCTCCTCGTTGGTTTCTACCTCCAGGCTGTGGCTAGTTTTTGTGACCAAATCGTCTCTCTGTGCTTTCACTGGCTGTTTTTCTACCCCTGTGAATTGTGGAGAAGGTTTGGCTGTTGTCTGACTGATTCTTTCCTCTTGCTCAGACCCTGCAGGAGTATCAGGATGGGGGCGGTCGGCCAGGCTGGTTAGAGAGAGTTCAGGTTTATTGGGCCGACTGGCAGCTGAGCCCCGGTCTGAGGTTTGTCCACTGGACGGGAGTGAGGAGGGACTCTGGGTGACAGCAACTGATGACTGGCCGGGGCTGAAGACAGAAAGTAGGTATCAGAGCTGAACCTAAAGGCTGGTGTTCAGATCCACCACAACGTCCTTATCATGCTCAATTCAACTCTGGCAACATCCAACCACTCGTCTCACGCAGCCAGATCTCCATCTTGTAAAAGCGCTCATCATCACAAAAGGACGAACTCTCTACGAGCACATTTTCACAAGTCGGCATATTTCACGCCTGTCTCAAGCTTCCCCTAGGTCCTGACATCCACATTGTTTGGACAAGATTTTTCCCAGACGTCCAAAAGTTTGGCAGGACAGAGGTCTGGCTATGTGAGAACATAACGAACTGGACATGTAACAGGCACAAAAATATGTGACTCATCCAATGTGAAAGACCAATTTTAAACATGCCGGGGCCTCGCATAATGCAATGACCAAACTAATTAATCAATCCATGCTACAGACAGAAACATTCAGTCGGTGCAGATACAGATCTCCAAGTACAACTTACTACAACAGCAAGATAGACTGAGCGGAGGGGCTTTAGTTGCTGTTAACATTAATAGTGTGGGGTAGAGTGAGGGGAGGTTGTCCACTACTTGATCCTTGGTGCTGTTGTTTTCTCAGACGGATAATGAAAATAAAAGAAAATAAAATAATGCTATAAAATTCCCTCCAGGCCTTGTTGAGATATTAGACACATGAGATCAGAGCGACCTTTGACCTTTACCCACCAAAATCTAAGTGTTAGCTCCAGGCCTTCATAAGGATATTGCTTCACAAGAATGGGATGGAAAATAAAGGGCAGAAAAGTGTTTCCCCAAGACATTATGGTGTCGCAGTGAAGTTGACCTTTGACCTTTTGGGTACAAAGACATTTAGGTATAATTGTGTCATTATTAGCAATAGATTGTTTAAAAACATGGACGACATGACAGCTAGCCTAATAGTGAAGCCAAACCGTCTCTATCGCCCCCTGCTGACTGGCTGCAGTATAGCTCATAAAGCCCGCCTCCTCCATGTTAACAGATGGGACATGAGTCAAACTATAAAATCCAAATACACAACAACTAAATGTTTCTCAAACATGGTTTCTGTCATTATAATTAGTTCTTATCATTCTGATTTACGTCCAAGTGTTCATTCTTCTGACAAGTTTATTTTTTAATTAGTTATTAGATGCTGTAAAAAGGATGATTGACAGCTATGTTGACAAATTCGGCTCCAGCAGCCGATCTGTTCTGGATTAGCGGAGTAGAGGAGGAACGGCGAGAGGAGACGTAACTAAAACAATCACTACAGTCATTGAAGTTTACATATTTGTGAACGTTAACCTCAGAGCAACACAAAGAAACTGTTCTGCTGTTAAACACGCCGCCGTGCGGGATTTTTGCTGTTTTTTCTCGGTAAGTTAAGGGTGTGTTTTAGTTAGTTAGCAATCGCAAGATGGCAGTGCCATCCCGGGGACTATTTTGGCATCAGTTTTGTTCAATGAGAGTTAATGGAGACGCGTTGTCCATCTTTATATACACTCATTGTTATTAGCATACAAATACTTGAATTATGGCCTAGAGATCACAGTGATCTTGACTCTTGATATTTGGCCATCAAATTCTTATTAACAGTGTTAAGCAAAAAAACTTGATTATTGTCCAGCAAGATCTGGAGTTTGAAGGAGTAACTTTTATCTTCATGGTTTTAAAGCAGATTTTTGACGGATATTTGGACAAAGGACATAATGATATATTTGGAGGGTGTGCCAAGCTATGACTCACAGAAGAGTTTCTACAGCTGCAGGCGAGGTGTTAAACATTGTAAACAAAACATTCCAGTTTCCTTTACAAACAGCTTTGTAATAATGTTGTCTGAGGAGAGACATGTGACTCATGCCAACACACAAGTCATTCTTAGTAAATACTTGCAGGAACAGGCCAAAGCCTCTCTGTAAATTAAAGGTAGGGATGCTTATTAATCACTTTTCCCCTGCAGGTATCGTGAGTCAAAAATGCACAGGCACAGTGCTCTGATCCACAAGAGGCACCAAGCAGATCTCTCTCATGAAGCCAGCTCTTTCCCAGTTACTCACCTCTCTCTCCCTGCAACTATTCACCCTCTCACCCCTCTTACTCACCCTGCTTCCCCCTCCATGTACAGCTCAGCCAACCAGATGGAGCCGAGATCCTCGTGTCCTCTCTCATACTCCACCTCCTCATCCTCCTCCTCTCTCATCCACACTGGGACGGCACCAGATTTCAGCTTGGATTGACCTTTTCTAACTGATCTCAGAGCAGTTTCATCCAAGGCTTTCTTAACAGCAACAATAGAGCCCTGTGGTTTGACTGATCTGGAGTCGATCTTATTGGGGTTACTTCTTTTCACTAATGTGGGATCAGACTGCTCTTCATAATCGTCTGCAATCTCATCCAGTTCTGCTTCTCTCAGAGGAGGCCACTCACTTGATTGGCTATTAGCGGCTTCCTGTTTGTTTTGCAGGGACGTAGAGCCAGAATTAATGTCTGCTCTCTCTCTTTCTTCCCTTTGCCTAACCTCCTCCCCCTTTCTCTTCTTCTCCCCTTCCATTTTTCTCCTCCTCTCCTCGTTTTCTTTCTCTGCTTTTTCCCTCTCTTCTCTTTGCTTCTTCTCCAAATCTTGTCTCTCTTTCTCTAACTTCTTTCTCTCCTCCTCCTTTTCCCTCTCCATCCTTTCTCTCTCTTTCTTTTGCAGCTCTTCCCTCTCCTTTTCCAACTTCTTTCTCTCCTCCTCCTTTTCCCTCTCCATCCTTTCTCTCTCTTTCCTCTCCTTTTCCAACCTCGCCTTCTCTTTCCGCTCCGCCTCTTCTCTCTTCTCCCTCTCCTTTCTCTCTTCTTCCTCCCTCTTCATGTTTTCTATCCTCTCTTTCTCCCTTCTCTCCCTCTCCCGCTCTCTCTCCTTCTCCTGCTCACTAGCTGCCAGTCTCAGACTTGCCACCAGACTCAGACCACCTGACTGTAAACACTCTGCTCTCTGAGATAACTCGGCCCTCATCGTCTCTGTTTCTGTTGTGTCTGAAAAGGCTGTTGGTGGCAAAATGTCCACCGAAACCAGCGTGTCATCATCGGGCTCTGACGAATACAACATCTCTTCATCTTCTTCATGTAAAATGGGCAGGTGGGAGGATGGTTGGTGTGGATGAGCTGCGTCAGTGGAGCCAGCTGTCTGCAGGATGGAGGCCACTGTCTCATAGCTGAAGGGACAGACACGAGGGACAGGAGAACTCTGAGACAGCGCTCACCCTACGATGACCTCAGCAGGCTCTGAACTGAGCGACAGCATGCTTGATTAAGTGGTTCCTTTTTCTCAGACTTTGTGTTGGTGCTTGTCCAAAGTCCACAGAGAAGAACTAGTCTAGACTTCTCCGTAGTGCACAATGAAGTGAAGCTCGCTGGCATTTACATGACCTCATTTAATGTATTTTAAGGAACATGTGAAAGCTAATTTTGATACCATGCAGGTGCTCTGTCCTCTGTGTCCAACCTGAGAATGTTTACAGGGCACTGGTAAACTGTGGTTTTATGTACAGTTTCAATCTATAGTGCAGGTATCAGGGCCTGTGTCCACTAATGCCGTTTTTTGCGCTGGCAGCGCCCACAACCTCAATTTCAGAGCGCTTCTCACTAGCGCTTACTGTTGCTAGGTTACGAAAGTTGTCTGGCAGCACTTCCACTTCCCTTGGCAGTGAACATTAAGTCTGTTTTAAATCGCTCTGTTTGCTTAATATTTGCTTTTATTAAAGAAAACATAAAAACGATGTAAAGGAATCGTGTCCTGGCGTTAGCAGCAGCTCTACACATGGACATTGTACCCTCGGAAAAATGAGAGGATTAGCTTCTCCTCCGCTATTGTTGTTGATGAATTGATGATTGACGAGCGCTGTGGTCTTCTAAAAGTTGAACAATTCTCAACTGAGAGCGCTGAGAGCACAGCGACCAAAAAACACCTCACCCCGAGGGCATTTTTGTGCTGAGTACGCTGAGCACTGAAAACACTGAACTGCACTGGTTTTGTTTAGGAAACAGGCGCTGCCAGCACAGAAAACGCTGTTAGTGGACACAGGCCCTAAAACAGCAAACAATTTCTGCTCTGTGCTGAGTGTTTTCTGCAGCAGTAAGCTTCATGCACACTGCATGTGCAAAGGACAAATTAAGCAAGCAACAGACACGTGAATAACTGCAGTGGACGAACAACTCATCCTAAAATCATAAAGTTTCTGATGAATAAAATGTGTTTCTTTACACAGATTTAAGTCATTTGAATTTTCTATAAGAAATGCTGCTACAACTTTTGTGTAACATACTGTGCATCTTTAATAAATCTGTCGTGAAATAATAATAATTTCATGATCATAAACGAGACATGTCATTACATGTTTAACTAAAATATGAAATGAGTCAAAAGTCTTTTTAGCCTCATTATTACTCCATCAAATCTTGTAATATGTTATTCCTCTTCTGAGGACGTGTTTAATAAAGTAACATTATTACACGGCCGTGTTAAATACTTGATTCTGATTGGTTAATAATGGTATTCACTTGTTCAACTTTTGTGACTTCACCATCAGTGGAAATGTTTCCATTTAAAGAGTAAAAACAGCTAGCTTAGCTCATTTTAACAAGGCTACAGAGGTAGCCGTTGCTATGGACGCAGCTCTCACTGAGAATGTAGCAGACTATTTTTAAACAGATGGAAATATTCACCATTTTTAAATTAATAAAAATAATTTCCAGATCAATATATTGTTTAAAATAATCGATTTTGTAAGTAAAGCCGTGTAATAAGCAGGATAATGTACAGTGAGCAGGTTGTTATCACAGAGGAACCCCAACAGGGTTTTTTACTGCATCTGTTTTGTGCAACACTAAGAAGAACATGTTATTAACAAGTTATCTAATTATTGACACGTATGCGTTCTGACTCTACTAAAGCTGGCTCTACAGAAACTGTTCTGCACCAAGCCTCACACTTGAACATATCGTCTAACGGACAGGCAGGCAGAGAGACTCACCCTCTGTAAAACACCCCAACTACTGCTGACATGAAGCCAGCAGGCGCCTCCGGCTGCTGCTCTGCAACACACACATCTGCCTCTTTCTGGACACTAACACACACACAGACACCCGACACACACACACATTTTACTCTCAAATGAAATAATATTCTTCTAAACAACCGGCCTAACAGCATAGACAGGTTTACATGAAGTGCGTCAGATGAGGTTAGTAGCGACTGCTGAGTAAGCGCGGGTTAGGCGGCAGCACCGCAGATGAGTGTTAGTCAGTGACATGTGCAGGTGTGTGCGTGAGTGTGTGTCTGTATGTGGCTGACATGTCATGCCATGCTGCAACGGAACCGTCACTGACTCACCCCCCTGTCACACCACCCTCCTCCTCCTGTTTCTCCTCCTTCTCTGCAGCGCTCTCACTACTCTCCGTCCCTCCCTCTGCTCCTGTCTCCGCCGCGTTCTCCTCCACCGTCGCCCACAGCTGCTTCTCCGCCTCGCACACTGGCTTCTTATTGTCCACGATTCCCTCCTGACCACCAGCCGCGACCTCGGCCGGTTTCTCCTCCACCGCTCCCTCCTCCTGTTGTGGTTTCCCTGCAGGCTGGAGGACTCCTTCCTGCCGCAGCGCTGGTTCTGATTTTGAGGGCTGAAGCGGCTCCAGCGCCAAAGCTGTGCGCTCTTCCTCTGGTTTTGGGGAAACTGTGATTGAGGTTGCTGGTTCCATCTTGGGTCCCTCTGGCTCTTTGGGCTCCTCTTTAGCTGGTGGTGCTTCGGGTTGAGCGGGAGGTGGGACTATTTGATGTGTTTCTGAGTCTTTTGCTGTCTTTGGATGGTCTACCTGCACGACAGCGGTGTCCACCTTAGCAGCATCTTCTCCTTGTGAGCTAGAGAAAAGAGAAACACATGAACAATACAGCGATTTTAGTTTTATATTTGCTGCCATCATTAAGAAGCCGCACTATGAGCAAAGCAGACAGACACACAGACGCTCAGAAATAAAGATAAAGCAGAGAAGCAGACGTCCCCTCATCCATTCTTACCCCCTGCACAAAGGTTTTGCACCCTCCTTGGCAGAGACTTTTTCAGGTGTGTCTTTCCCACCTTTCCCTTCTAGAGCTTTCCAAAGAGGAACCTCTGCAGCACACAGCCTCTGTGGAGCTGGCACCAGGGTCAACACCTCTAACGTGATTGTTTTTCCCTGAGCAGAGGGCCGATCAGTGAGGCCTGAACGGATGCCCGGTGGAGGACCAATGTTTGACAATGAACCTTCTTTTAAGAGAGAGGGTTGTTCCAGACTGGAATAAGGGGAGAGAGAGAGGAAAACGTAAAAGAAAGGTTGGTTGAATTATGTAAAAGAAAGAGTCATCAGAAATAAGAACGGCAGAGGAGGGGAGCTATAATGAAACAGCACAACAAGCAAGCAGCACAGGTGGACGAAGCATCCAAATACAAAGATAAAATACTGTTTCTGAAACTTTTATCATCAGAAGCTGCTGAACAATGTGTCAGTACATAAAAGTTACCACTGAACTTTCTTTTCACTGTTAAATACATGCATGCATGTTAAAGCCTTAAATGTATAAGAAGTAGACGTAGCTTCTTGGTTTCAAAAGTGCCTTAAACCCGCATTCTTTGTAATGGCCAGCAGAGGGCGACTGCAGCGCCTGCAAAAGATGAATGATTGTATGTAATGATCGTTGGGCTCATTGGTGGCACTAAAAATTGCCCGTAGGTGTGAGTGTGAGTGTAAAAGTTTGTCTGTCTCAATGTGTCAGCCCAGCTGGGATCGTCTCCAGCCCCCCCGCAACCCTGAACAGGATAAGCGGTGTAGATTACGGATGGGTGGATGTAATGATATGATAAAGTGATTCTTCTTATAAGTTGATTAAATACCTTAGAGAATACTGTCCCTAATGACTTTATGGTCATATTTGTTAGTCTTCTTCAACACAGCGTGGTGTTACACTTTCATTATCAACCAAAGATAGAGACAAAGCAGTTAGTATCCACCCTCACATCCAAATACTACAATACAAAAAATCCAAAATCAGGCTAAAAAAAAAACGGTCTACCACAGTCTGTGCTACAGTCACATGTCGAAGTGTCCTTAGGCACTGAACCCCAAATTGCTCCCGGTGGCATAGCCATCAGGTATGAATGCATAGATCCTGATTGGGCACTTAGGTCATCGAGTGTGTGAATGGGTGAATGTGACATGCAGTGTAAAAACGCTTTGCGTGGTCAGAAGACGAGAAAAGCGCTATCTAAGTGCAGTCCATTTACAGCGCAACTAAAAATGAGTCCACAAACGACGGGGCTATGTTTACTTCTTATTTAGAGTCTATAGTTAACACGCAAGCCACCTTTTATAGTGTGAATTCTCTGAACATGTGCGTGCACACACAGCAGCAGCAGAGGAACAAAGAGAGCAGCACTAAGGTGAATGCTTCTGATTCAAAAATAGACAGACACCTTTAGTATGAGTGGTATTAATACTAATGGCATTAATCTGTTTACCCCACCACAGAGAGAGAAACACAGAGGAATCACAACAGGGAAATTATTTCAATATAAATATTGATCAGTTTAGTATTAACACAAACAAAACAAACACCGATGTTTCAATCAGTAAAAAGTGAATTTACAGTCAAAGCTTTGATTGATTTTCTGCTGATAAAGAAAGCAGGTAGCAGCCACCTGAGGTAGGAACACAAAAAGAGACCCACACTGAATCATTTCTTTTTGTTTCACAGCTGTAACTCACCGCTCACTGGAGGCACAGATCGCTTTGTTATCTGACTGAAGCATCGTCTTTCTGTCCTCTGATTGGCTGAGAGTTTGTGAGCGCAGCTGCGATTGGCTGACAGCTTGAGAGGGCAGCTGCTCGGGTGCAGCGCTGGTTTTGTCCGGAGGAGGGAGGTGCGGAGCGGAGAGGAGAGTTTGTGGAGCTGTGGGTGAGTTTGTGGAGGTAGGAGGAGGTGCATCAACCAAAGTTCTCATCTTCTGTTTGTCCTCGTCTGACTTGTTGGCCTCCAGAGTGACCACCACCTCCTTTCTCCTCTTGTCTTTCTCCTCCTCCTCTTTCTTCTTTTTTCTTTCTTTCTCCTCCTTCTCCTGTTGTAGCTTCTTCCTCTGCTCCTCCTCTCTCTTTTTCATCTCTTCTTGCTCCTTCATTTTCGTTTGTGCTTTCTCTTTCTCCTCCCTCTGCCTCTTCTCCTCCTCTTCCCTCTTTTTCCTTTCCTCCTCCTTTTTCTTCTTCTCCTCCTCCTGCTTTCTCTGCTCCTCTTGCAGTCGTCTCTCCTTTTCTTCTTCTTCCTTTATCTTCCTCTCCTTTTCTTTTTGCTCCTTCAAGAGTCTTTCTTTCCTCCTCTCCTCCTCCTCTTGTCGCTTTTTCTCTTCTTCTTTTTTCCTCCTTTCAATTCTTTCTCTCTCCTTTCTTAAGAGCCTCTCATTCTCCTTCTCCTCCCTCTCCTTCTCCTCCCTAAGTACCCTCTGATTTTCTTCCTCTTCCATCTTTCTTCTCTCTGCCTCTCTGGCTCTCGTCATCTCCTCGTCCTCCCTCTTCTTCCTCTCCTTTTCCTCCTCAATTTTCTTTCTCTCTTCCTCTTTCCTCCTCGTCTCCTCCTCCTCCCTCTTCATCCTCTCCTTTTCTGCCTCCCCTTTCTTCCTCTCTTCCTCTTTCCTCCTTTCGTCCTCCTCCCTCTTCATCCTCTCCTTTTCTGCCTCCCCTTTCTTCCTCTCTTCCTCTTTCCTCCTCGTCTCCTCCTCCTCCCTCTTCATCCTCTCCTTTTCTGCCTCCCCTTTCTTCCTCTCTTCCTCTTTCCTCCTCGTCTCCTCCTCATCCCTCTTCATCCTCTCCTTTTCTGCCTCAATTGTCTTTCTCTCCCCCTCCTCCCTCTTCTTCCTCTCCATCTCTGCCTCGTTTTTCTTTCTCTCCTCCTCCTCCCTTTTTCTTTTCTCCATCTCCTCTTTCAGTTTCTGTTGCTCCTTCTCTCTTTCCTCCCTCAAGCGTTTCTCCTCCATCCTCCTTCTTTCTTCCTCTTCCAGGAGCCTCTTTTTCTCCTCTTCCCTTTTCCTCCTTTGCTCCTCAAACACCCTCCTCTCCTCCGTCCGTTTCTCCTCCTCCTCCTTCACTTTCTTCAAGAACCTTTCCTTCTCCACTCTCCTCTCCTCCTTCCTTTTAAGTTTTTCCTTCTCCGCCTCGACCTCCAGGAGTCTCCTCTGCTCCTCTTTTTTCCTTCTCTCCTCCTCCTCCTCTCGCTTCCTCTTCTCCTCCTCCTCCCTCAGCTTCTCCTGTTTGTCTCTCCTCTCCTTCAGGAGTCTCTCCTCCTCTTGTTTCCTCCTTTCCTTCTCCTTCTTTACCTGCTCCTCCTCCTGTAGGAATCTCTTCTTCTCTTCCTGTAACAGTCTCTTTTTTTCTTCCTCATGTTTCCTCCTCTCCTCCTGCTTCAGCAGCACTGCTTTGTGCTCTTCTTCCTCCTTCCTCCTCTTTTCCTCCTCTTGTTTTTTTAGCATTTCTCTCTCCCTCTGCTTCTCCTGCTCTGCCTTCATCACCTCCTCCTTCTTTGTGGCTGCTCCCTCTAACTCCTCTGTGAGTGACGGCTTTTCTCCGGATGTTTTCTGTTCCAGACTGCAGAACAGATAAACAATAGTCCTTAAACCGTGAATCTGAGTGTGTTTGTGTTTTCACCTTCCTCATTCACATTTTCTAACTTATGTTTTAATGTTTTGGAACTTAACTTTATCTGCAAATCAAAATACTCACCCTGCAGGACACCTTTTGATAGTATCCCGCTTAGAGTCCTCCTCATCCAGAAACAAGCCCCCTGATTCTTGTCTCTGGTTAAACGACTCAAAGATGATGTCATCAAAGTCGGGATCGGGCTCGGGCTGTGCCAGAGGCGGCTTTTCGATCTTAAAGGCTCTCATAACACCCGGCGTCTGATTGGTCGGCTTTTTCAAATCAATTGGCGGTTTAGGAGTGATAAACGCCGCCACAACAGTGGTGGAGGGCTGCTGAGGGGTGGTGCTCTCACAGCAGGAAAAGGGCCAAGGAGGGGGCGGGGCTATTATCAGCTCTGAACGTGACTGCGCAGGACTAGGGGGGGAAAGAAATATTGAGGAGGTCAGGCTGGATGAGATGAGGGAGATTTCACAGGGCGGAGCGTGCAGGAGGTGGTTTGGGAGGGACACAAGCAGGCCACAGAGCAAGACCACACACCTGATAACTCTTCAGTTACTGTGAGGTCAGAGCAACATGACGCAGGGTACCAAACACTCTGCAACTGTTAGCACATGTTAGCAGCGGGGAAGCACAAACACCACGAAAACAAACGACCAATAGGCCATGAGCAACTGGAGATCAACAAGTCTCTCAACCCACAAACACGGATGAAGTGTTGAGAACACGTCAGTAGGCTAAAGCTTCAGTAAGCACTCAGGAGGGTTAGCATGGGGTCATTTTGAGCCGATCAGGTGCTAATCAATATTAACACTCCGATTATGTTGCTGTTAATTGTTGCAAATGCTGTCATACCAAATATATAATACATAAGAAAAGAAAGTGGAGAAGAAATAACGCTCCTCTAAGTGTATCTTTGGAGGCACTTCCAGACAGACGTACACAAAGTTAATATCATGTAAATGAATAATCAACTACAGCTGTTTGTTATAAAAGGTGTAGTTTGACATTTCTGGGAAAGATGCTTTATAATCCGTCTTGCTGAGAGCTATAGAAAAACATCAATCCCACTTTGTCTGTTAAGCTACAACCAGCATTTGGTTAGCATAGCATTAGTTACCACAGTCCACCTACCAGCACCTCTAAATCATTACATTTACATGTTATATCTTGTTTGTTTGGTTATGTGTGGACTATTTTGTTTTGCCGATTGTCCCGTCTAACTCTTGGTAAGGAGGATAATATTTCCTAAAATGCCAAACTGTTCCTTTACAGACTTTTGGAATAGCAAGCACACACCCCGTCTCAAACTGTAACAAACTGTTCTCATAGACAACACAAGAGCAAGATGAACACTCTGAGCTTTCTGGCTTTTTAAATGTTTCTGATCTTTTCTGACCCTTATTTCAATTAAAACAAGCTTTGTCATCTTTGATTTTTCTCCCAAACCATGCTTTCTCGATCTCGGAACCCTTCCGCTATCGTCTGAGACGATACAGCCTCTGGAGACAACGGTGAACATGTAGGGTGTGTCCAATTTGGCCAGCGATGAGCGATAAACGACTTCCAGTGAAGACTTTCTTTTCCGCGTGCTGCATTGTTTACAGTCCAATGAGCACCTTGTGTTCAGATCCAAAGTGAAGCGGATTTCTTCCCTCTAGTTATGTCAGAAGTAAAAATGAAGCTTTGTCAGGTCTGAAGAGGAGAAGAAAACTACTTTTAAAATGCTCGTTTGTTTAACGAAGGTCAGATTGATAATTTCTGATGCATTCGAGGAAGTCGGGAAATCTAAACGCTTAACGCCTTGCTTGACACAGCGTCAGGCAGACTTGTCTCAAGTTGAATTTTTGATCTAGAACAGATTGTTAGCTGAACTTACACGCACATGTCTGTTTATAGAGATTAATAAGAAGTTGTCAGATGACGCTGATGGGAGCCGGGATGTCATTACGGCACATTACCTTCCGCCTGCTTTTGCTCTCCGCATGGACTGTTGGACTGCTGATACGTGATTGGTCAATATTACTTGGACTACAAAAGTACTACAAATTGAAACCAGAACACTTGCCTTCCCTAAAATCCACGTCACTGCCTACAGATTCTACATTTCTATGTAGAATCTGTAAATAGAGATTACCCAGCAGTCATCAGGACGCCTCCTCAGCTCTGTTGTCTTTCTCTCCACACAACAGTTCAAGGCCAAACACATCTCTAAGGATCCAAACCAAGCAGTCTCATTTCATGTGATATCATCCCATGACCTCACCTGATCTTTGCTGCTCCAGCCTTGCTTTGTGTGATGGTCGCCTTTGACTCCTGGGCTGGTCTGATCGGCTGGTTGGATATTCTGATGTTAGCCTGTGCCTGCTTATTTTGAGGAGGTCCTTCGTCTCGGCTCGCAGGGCTGTCAGTTGTTTCCGTTTCTTCTTGGATGAGGGGAAAAGATGGGCCTATAAAGAACAAAAGAAAGGTCATATAATAAAAAAACTGCTTCTTATTAAACATTTAAAACGTCAAAAAGCTTGATATGTTTGTCTTTGACCCTGACAGGAGATTGTTTCATTACTCAGCTGGTTGTACCTGACTGACAGGAGCTGATCTGAGCAGGAGGAGCAGAGGGAGACACAGAGAGCTGAGCGTGAGGAGAGGAGAATAAAACAGAGCCGGAGAGAGAAGAGGAGGAACCAGGGGCCGAGGAGCGTGGAAGGGAGGGAGTAAGAGCCGGAGCTACGGGGTCACAGAGAGCGTCAAGGTCAGGGCTACTCAGCAGAGGGATAGGGGTGATGTCACAACCAGGTGTTAGCCACGCCCCCTGAGCACCTGAGGAAAATAAAGAGGGAGGACAGGAGAGGAAATGTGGAAGCTCAAACCAGGAAATGAAAGCAGCATGAGAGGGAGTGAGACTGAAGAGTTGGTTACCTGACTCTGACACAGATGTAAGAGGAGGTGCTGATGCGAGAGGAGGGGCATCAGCAGAAAAAGGAGAGGGAGAGGTGGGGCGGGCGATTGACTTGACAACCTGAGGTCTGAACATGTGAGGGCGGCCTAGGAGAGAGGACAGATGATGAAAGACAGAAGAGAAGACGTGAAGTAAAAGAGCTGAAATGAAATCAGCATCTCTTTAGTTTAGACAGCCGAAGCTCAAACAAACCAGAGACTGAGGTGAGATCATCTGCAGTTTGAGCCTCCGGGGGGCGCCGCTGAAGTGAAACAGGAACTGAGAGGACGAGAGGAAGGCAGAAAGAGGAGTGAAAAGAGGAATAAAGAAAAACAAATTTATTAGCAGCGAAGGCAAATAATGAAAAGGGAACACTTCATATCATCGCACACTGTATGACCACAGAAGGGATCTATATCTGTCGGGAACACACCTGCTGCGGTCTAAAGAGTGACGAGGAACTTGCACCTGCAGAGTTTGGCTCTATTGTAATCTATCAGCGGTGTCAAAGTCATCAAAAAGCTAATACTGCAATTTCATTAAGAAGAATGAATTCAATATTTAATTTTCCTCATGGTCGATACTTTTTAATAGTTTGTTTCATAACTCACTCTCTTATGGCGTGTGTATTGGGAGTTTTGTTAAAGTCATTAAGACAGACATTTGTACTGAATCAAATATTTATCATACTGTATATTATTTTCTAAGCTGCTTTAGTGTTTAAATATTAATCGATCGAATAGTTTTATGAATGTTTTCAAATGTCGAGTACGGCTAGGTAGAGTTAATATTAGGAAGTACATGCATTACTTTTAATACACATGTGTCTTTACTATTTACAACAGGTAAAAGTGTTCCAGGGCAGTTTTAAAGCTCATTTCTGACTCTTTAAAGCTCCTGTGAGGAGTTTTTCACTGGCTATGAAACCAGACCATCAGCGACAAGATCGATTATTTCTATATAGTTATTTTTAATGCCTGAAGCTGCTGGCGGGGGGTAGGTGTCAGACGAAGAGATTAACTGCACGCTGCCTTTGTTTACATTTCAGGGCAAATATTTAAAGTGAGTGATACATGTGACTGTTAAAGAAAGCAGGATGAGATTCTTTGTTAAAAAACAGCACTTCAGCATGCACAGGACAAAATCAGCAAAGAGAGAAGAGGTGCAGCTTTGTCCACAGGGGGCGCCAAAATCAAGACAAACCAAAAGGAGCTTTAACAGCACATATATTGATTTTTTAAACTTATTTACTTACTGCGGATAATAATTATTTTTGCGTGTTGTAAAAAAATAATCGTACTGTACTTGTTTTTGCAAAATTTTTCGAAACTTTATGCCGATAAATCCTTTGAATTAATCTAAAAAAAACTTGATTCCTTAAAGTTTAGGAATGATGCGTTGCTATTGACATGTAGGGAAGTCTTAGCGTGGATTGCAAAAGGCTTCTGCTTGTGTTATGATCTGTCTCTACATGTGATGTTGTGATATGACTTTGCTGCAAAAGGAAATGAAAGCTGGTACTGGATTGGTCTGATGTTTGGTTAAATCTCACCTCCTTCATGGTGTGATGTTAATCTTAAAATAAACCTTCATGTGATGTTTCCCCTGCCTCCTGGACCTGTGCTCACAATGGGCTTAATTCACAAGAGATTTGGATTTAACTCCACGAAGCAGGAGTCAAAACAAACACATTTAGTGTTCATCACACTTCACAAGCGGCCACACAACTTTCCTCCGTGCTTGTTGTTGACGAACCGTTCATCATGCATAGATGTTACTTTAAAACACACCATACTGTGCATAAGAAGTATACTAAATTCTGCGTCAGACTGTGTAAAGCATCATGGGTATGAAGCTGAGTCATGCGGAAAACAAGGTCAACCCAGTTAGTGGAAGCATGCAGCATGTCAGCCTGTTGATACCTTTTCCTGAGCCTGACTGGAAGATTCTGGGCAGAGAGGGGGGCTGAGAGAGGGTCCGGGTGAGTGGAGGGTGAGCGGATGGAGCCTCAGAGGTGAGGGTGGGCTTTAAAGGTGAGGCAGTGAGGATGGTTTTATGGATCGTAGTAGTGGTTACAGTGAGAGAAGACTTCTGGGGAGATGTGGCGGATGGGGTTATCGTTTTCTCGAGTGATGACGACACAGGGGAGGGAAGTTTAGAGGGGGGGTTTGAGGAGGAGTTCACAGGAACAGAGGGCAAAGACGTAGACACAGAATCAGATAATTTGGGGGATGGAGGATTTGCAGGAGCCACGTCAGGGAGAGGCAGTGCACAGGAGGGTGTTCCTGCCGTGACCTGGGAGCTTGGAGGATTAGGAGGTCGGTCGGTAGAGGAAACAGCCACAGGTGTAAGAGACTCGGCTGATTTTTTATGCTTGGATCGGGGTGAGGGCTGAGGGGAGGGGCCGGGGGAGGGTTGGATCTCTGACTGGACAGGGGTGGAGGTGAAGGAGTGTCGGCTGCGGCGGGGAGAGGGGCGAGGAGCGGTAGGTAGAGGAGGGCGGGAGTGGAGAGCAGGACCATCAGCTCCACAGGCTGGATGAATAGATGGATGGATGGATGAATCAGTAAAAGTAGATTATTGCAGAGGGAGAGAATGAAAGTGAAATGATTACTGTTGGGATCCAATGTTGTTAAATGGTGCTACCGTCATGAGGACCCTTTGGTATTCACACGATTCGCTTGTTTGTGGAACACCACAAACAGCACATGGAACTGTGATGAGCTGCGATCGACTTGTGACCTATTTAATGTTGTCAAATCATTTTTCTCTAAATGCAGATTTTTGCAACAGATATGCACCTAAAACACTCTAAACATATCATGCCATTTTGTTCAAGTAGGACCGAGCTGCTTTGCAATGAAGAGGAAAGAAAACTTAAAGTAGGAATGTCAGTATTTTTTGGATTGGAGGCAAAGAAAGTTAATGCTTTGACTGCATGTCAGCTGTATTTGTCTGCGTAGCATTAACCGAAAGTGACTCAGTACATTTACTCAAGTAGAGCTCTACAGCTCTATAGAGCTCTTTATTTATAAGAGAGCTGAAGAGAGACGGGAAATGTTGAGCGAATAGAGTGGGGGATGACATGCACCAACTGATCGGCAGACTGGGAGTCGAACCTGCGATAAGTTCGTCGAGGACTGCAGCCTCTGTATACGGGGCGCCTGCTCTACCAACTGAGATAAACCAGCGCCTCAAACTTCAGACTATAAACAATGAAATAATACTTTAATAATAGCGGCTTCAGCTGCAGCTGTAGCAAAGCAATCTTTGCCTTGTTTCAAATTAAAGATAGAAATGTCTTTATAAGTTTGGAAATTTAATTTCTCATCATTTCATTATTTTTAGTATTTAAAATTCTCTTGATACACTACAAAAAAATGCTGCTCACAGCTTAATGCAATATTAGTAATCCTACAATATATATATAACGTAAAATTAAAGGTGCTCTATTGTATAAGGAGTGCATTAACTATATGTACTTTAAGTTTGTTTAGCTACTTTAGTTTTAGTATCTTGTAACATGTTATTCTTAAATTGTTGTTAAACTGCTTCTGCTCATATGCGTACAATATATTATGTACAAATACATAAAGTAAATGCAGCACTTGCTTTTGAAAATTGCCATTAACATGTAATTTAATTCAGTCTAAAAACAGAAACATCTGAGACGAGTAGTCTGATGAGATTTACGCTGATTTGAGCAGCTTAGATTTCATGCTACAGTGGTGTCTCTCTGGATACAATGACCTCTGTGTGCCGTGTTGCAGCTGGAGCTTCTCCTGCCTTCAAACAGACTTCAATACATTGGCGGCATTAGTCTGTGATCACATGATTGTCAATAGTATTTAATGTCTGGATGAGAAATATTTGGTATGTAGAACAAATGGCATGAGAGTGTGAAATACTGTTATATAAACTGACAATAACAGCTGTTTCACACCTCCTCCTCGCAGGCAGGAGAAACAAACAGAGAGAGCGAGGGAAATAAAGGGCAGGAGGAAGGAGGCTACCTGAGGGTGGAAAAGTAGGTCCAGTGGAGTTTCGCTTGTCAGGTGGAGGAGGAGCGGGGCGATTTGGGCGAGTGAGAGTGTGAGGAACTGCTGCAGAGGCCGGGAGAGAGGAAAGCAGGAGAAGCAGCAGGAAGAAAAGAGGAAAAATAAGGTAGAGGAGGAAGAAATGTGTGACAAGATGAGAAATAATTCACAGTGAAGATCAGAAGGAGAAGTGTTTGTGTGAGTCGGCCCACCTGCCGCAGTGACAGACTTCCTGTCCTCCTCTTCATCGCTCTCATTGAAGTCGTCCATGTTGCCGATGTCTGTGGGTTTGACGCTCATCAGGCTGGCAAGACTCTGCATGTCTTCATCCCTGAGGAAAACAAACAGGAAACACTTCTTTTATCTCTTACAATACTTATACACAAATACTGGATTTTCAAAGTAAAAGTCATTTTTAAACTTGTGTTGTTGCCGCTCTTCGGTCTGGTATAAACATCATGACATTAGTGATGTCATATTGGGCAGACTAATGTGTGACAGCTACTAGTTTGTACAAAAACATTTTATCTCTTTAAATATGCTTTTCACACTATAAAAACTGCTTTAACTAAAGTAACTCACGTGGCTTTTCCCTCACGGACGAAGACACACGACAGCGACAGCTTTAGCGAAGCCTCCACCACTTTGACGGACAGAGGCTTCAGCTTCAGCGTCAGGTCCGTCTGCGTCGGCGTCGGACTGGCAAACCGCTTCAGGTTGATGTCTGCCGACGCCAGCACCTTACGATGCCCCTTGTTTTCCTTTACATGACAAAAG
Organism: Semicossyphus pulcher; assembly: GCF_022749685.1. Taxonomy (NCBI): domain Eukaryota; kingdom Metazoa; phylum Chordata; class Actinopteri; order Labriformes; family Labridae; genus Semicossyphus; species Semicossyphus pulcher. The sequence goes on along the minus strand of NW_027211604.1, from coordinate 16,432,656 downwards.
AACCATGATATACAGTGTATTGTATTTCCAACCACATCAATCAAAAGAACCAACAGCCCAGGGAAGCCCAGTGATGCAGATCATTGAAAAAAAAAAAAAAGAGTTGTGTTAACTTAGCGATAAGGAAGAAGTGAGTTAGAAAAGTATTAAAGAGATACTTACACCCTCAATGACGAAGGTCCACTCTTTGTCCTCAAACTCGTCAGCGTTGACCTCCTGAGAAGATCAAATAAACATTAAACATCCTCTCTGCCCATTAACCGTCATCATCATACATCATTATTCTATCAGCTGCTTCATCCATTTGCTTGTAAAAGTTGTTAATGAATGCAAACGAATGTTGTTGAATCATCTGGTTGTACAACATAGACTCTCTTTGTCAAATATTGTCAGTGTGACACGTACATAAAATATTATCACCATTCAATCACTGTGAATTTAAGTTTATATTTACTATGATCAAATATCTGACCTACATTCAGTTTTAAGTACATACACGTGTAAAACATACATTCCTATTTCATTCTTCATACTTCTCCGCCAGTAAATGAAAATATACAGAACCTACTAAACACTATTACATGTTTGTTTTATTTTTTGATTCATGGCTGATTTGGCTGCTGTAACTCTACAGTTATTAAAATAATCTGAACTCTACTGGAGGAATGAACACCTCTTTTCTGAATAATATTCCCTCATTTGTGTTTGGGTGTTGTGGTAAAGGGCGCTGACCAGCACGTCACTGGCGCATGACTGATTACTGGCACTATTTCTCCACCTTATGTAGATATTTCCTCTATTTGCTCCGTCTGTGTAGACAGTGTCAACAGTGTGTCGTGGTACCTTGAAGAGTGTAACAGAGATGTCGATGTTCTCGGGGACGGGCCACTCCACCATGCCTCTGTAGGGGTTCTTGATTCCAGGCTGCCAGCTGTGGAGCTGCAGAACAAACATCATGGTGAGACTGTGTGTGTGTGTGTGTGTGTGTGTGTGTTTCAGTTTGTGTATTGAGATTTGTCTGTAGTTTCACCTTTGAGCACATGCGCCTGTTCCTCCTGGTCCACACCACCCTGAGCTTGTCGGGTTGCCTACAGAAACATCAAAACATAAATCAAAACACAGAGATGACATCCTCCCACGTGGACAAATTATGTAACAATGTTCATTAGAGCTTTGAAGATGGTCTTCTTTAAACTGGGCTTCATATGCAGCAGAAATACATAAATATCTTTTAGATTGGTGCTACATGACCAGAGGAAACGTCAGAAAGCAGAAAACCTACAACATCCAGAATGCACTTTGCTGGGTGCTAAACTGGCTGTGCTTTGCCGTCTTGGACGCAATTTTGCTGCCCTGATTTCTGACTCAAAGTAGCCATGAATAATAAAAAAACATCCTCTAATCAAACAATTTTCTTTTACACTTTATACCAAATGTCAGTAATAATATTAATAATAATAACTTAGACTTATATAGCGCCTTTCAAGGGACCCAAGGCAGCTTTACAGAGTAAATAATAAATAGACAACAGAACAAAACAAGCAAACAAATAGGCAGAAAGAGGTAGTCAGTGGAGGCAAGCATACAAAAAATATGTATGTTGGGTCTGTAGTACTAAGAAAGGTAACACAAAAGTACACAGGAAGTGAATGAGGACCTCTGGCTGCAGAGGGGAAATAAACATTGTTAATCTGCATTTACTACCCAAATTTTAATGACACAAAGTTGGCTGAATGTGGTCACAGTTTCCCTTTTAATACACCAAACAAAGTGCATATGATACAAACACAACACAAGGTCTAAAAGAAGCTCTTATGACCGCCGCTGCTGAACGATAACGCCTCGGAGTTAAAGATAAAGCGCTGATGTGTGTGTGTAAGAGTCGTATGTATAAAGGTGTAAACGTGTGCATAGCATTTATTAATATGTGTGTGCTAGTGCTGCGTGTGCCTTTCTTTTTGTGTGTGTTGTAACGCATGCTTTTATGTTGCCATTGTATTTTCTGCTGCACGGGAAGTGACACTGGAAGCTGCAGGGTCACGTGACCATCTTAATGTGAGGTGTGCCTGCTGACAGGAAGAAGGAACCCCCTTCACAAAGGAACACACATACACCAGTACTTCAAATCAACTTCAAACATAACAGAAGTTGTGGATATATTTTCTTCACAGTGGTTTCAGCAGCTACAGAGGAACTTCAGAGAATACATAGCAGTGGTTTATAGTTGCCGAATGTTGCCTCAGGTTTATGTGTATCAGTGCTTGAGTATAGCAGAGAGGGCTGTGTTTGTACATGTGTTTATTTGGTATGTGTGTTAGGGGGTCAGGAGTGGCAGCAAAAATAGCCTGACATGCACAGAGTGAGGAGACTGTAGGGGACAGAGAGGAGAAGGAGGAGGAAAAGAACAGTAGAAAGAAGGAGACTAAAAGTATCTCCTGAAACACAAAGACATCTCCTGTACCAGTGAGCTCAGTGACAATGGTGGTTTAACGCAGGCGAACATTAGGGTGTAATACAGTTTATAACATGTAATTACTCTCCATGGTGGTTGTTGCTTTGCCCTTTAGCAGACAATGGTTTTATTCCACAGCTATATAAAATATATTCGCACATTAACAGACTGAAAGAAGTAAACATCTATCTCGTGTTTTGACATCCGAGTGTTACTGTAAAAATAGTGCTGTTACTGAGTCTTTAATAATGTCGGTGCCACTCTGCCGTCTCTGTAAACATCACTTTATCATCTTCTAACAGTTGTCACGCAAGAACCACCAGCCCTTCTTATCTGTGTGTTCGTCCTTTATCTAATGGAGCTGCATGTGATGGAGGATACCTCCAGGAGGCCATGTTCTTCCAGTCGTGCTATCAAGTAAATACAGCCTTACAGACACCCCGTCTTAATAACAGGGGTGGGACAAAATATTGATATGGCATTATATCCTCGTCCTGACTCGTGCAATACAATTACCGATAGGCTGGCGCCAAATATCGATATTTTAACTCACCGCGTCACAACTTCATGAACCCTCACGGTGGAAATTATGACATGAATGAGGGTAACATGAACGGAAATTAATTAGCTGAAGAAGTTAATCAGATATTGTAAAGTGTCATTATACGATTGTCTGGCAAGATATCAATTATCGCAGAATCGCTGATATTATCGTTATCGTGGGACACGTAACGCGTATCGTATTGTGAGTTACCCTGCGATTCCCACCCCTACTTAATAACACCTGAAATAACATATGACTCATGTTGGCTGCTTGCAACAATGGCTATATGTTATGAAGACAATTTTTTGCAAATAGTAGCTTATTTACAGCTTCACAACTTACAGAGCAATATTCACCATGCGCTCACATCGGGAAACTCAAAAAGTCACTCTTTTTGCTCTGTTTTTGGTCTCCACCTACTTGAAATCTAAATATACATTTCACCTAGTTGCCACCTGTGTCTGTCTGCCTTGTTTTGACGACCACGTTGTAAGTTTTTAAAGCTTTTCCAGTAAAAAAAAAAATCCTGCAGTGGCTGAAAAAAGTTGTTGGTCAAAAAGCTAAACTCTCTTTTAAGCTCTGTTACACTGAGGGGAGATTTAGGTGATATTTATGTGATATTAAGTGTCATATTCTCATTTCAGTTATTATAGAAATATTCAGCTTAAAGCTGCTATTATAGGTGCTTTAAAACATTGAATTAATGCAACATCTATACCCCTTTATAACTGCACTTTTAGAAGAAGAGTTATAGTTGCAAATTAACACATACAAAGTAAGTATGCGTCTCAGTAACAAGTCTGTGTGGGTGAGGAAAGCCAACGGTCTCAAATCATAGCACTAAATTAGAAACACACACACAACTTGTACACAAACATGTGACCTGAGAGACGTTTTCAACCCCCTACGTGGTCAAGGGTTCATTTCCTGCCTCTGATGTTTGATGTGTTCTTAACTATCATTCAACTCTGGCACTGTGTGCAGTGCTTAATCACACAAAACCTTAAAGCTAATTTCTTAAAAAACAACACAGCCGTAAAGTAGCATGACTAAATCTTTGGATTAATCACAGGTCCTCACTTCCTCCTGTCCTCTGAGGTCGCTCCCTGTTTGAACATCACGCTGCTGAAGACTTATGAACTCTGATTTCATCACTTTGGGAGTTGTCACTCTTTGTAAATCACTTTGTGTCCACACACCACAGGCTCTCTGCTGCTGATCCAAATCTCAGACCTTACTGACGAGAGGCTTCAGTCGTTACAGGATAAAAGAACTGATCAGTGTTTCTTATCATGCTGCTGACAAGCCGCTTATATAATTACTCCATGCTTCGATGTTATCTGGAAAGATAAGAATGCACAATGTGGGCCAAACTGGTGTGTGGGCTAAAGTTAAACACAGTAGAGAAACTTTTTTTGTAATATATCAGAGAATATTGTAGTCAATATCTTTTACACTTTAAAGGTACTTCAATATAACAATAACATGGCTAAAAACCAAAAAGAGTACACAGAGGAAAGTGATTTATACTTCCTTGTTTTTCCTTTTAAACATGAGACCCTTAAACTTTTAGTTTTGATTCTTTTTCTTTCTGTTCAGGGTTGTGTCAGAGCTGTGTGATGCTGCATCACCAGGCCACCTCTCAAATGTTTAAGACACATAATGGCACAACAGAGGGGAAGCCCAACAGAACTGTGATCAATTGAATGAACTGCATCTCTGAAATGAAGAGAGAGACAATTGAATCCAAACTGTTGTGTTTATAATGATAAATGATTTAGTATTGATGTGGAATGTAAAACTAAATCTTCCTCAGAATGAACCACAAGCACTTCTGTCTGATAGCCTGCTTTTATATACATATTCAAATTAAACGTATAGTGATAATAAAACAAAAACAATATTCAGTGTCATATTAATGGCTGTAACAAGTGATCATTCTCTTTGTGGATTGGTCTGTTTATTATTTTCTCGATTAATCAATTAGCTTTTTAGTCTAACTTTCTCTGGAGTAAATAAACCAGAAATATGAAGCTCAAATTAGATCAATTTGACTAATTACTGACCGATTAATCAATTATCCAAACAGTTTGTGAGTAATTTAATATTCAAAAACCAATCGATTAACGTTTGCATCTCTTGTCTTATTGTTTAAATGTCAGACATTATTGTGACCTTTGTTGACATTTATGATCCTTAGGACAATATTTACAGATAACTGCCTCTCTGACAAACACACGCAGACTCTGTCGATAGGCGGGGTTGAGAATCGAACCGACAATCACTCCGGAACAGCTGAGCACATGTACATATATATGAGGGACGCCCTCATCCTTCTCAATAGCGGAAAGACCCAAAACATGAGTGAATATGGAGTCTTATTATAACTAATAACATACGAAACACACACTCATTTTTAACGGTTAAACACAAGACTCACCATTTCTTGGTACACTCCAACACGAGCTCCTGGTAAGAGGCAACGAACTGAAACTTTGACGCCTTTTTACCAACTCGCTGCAGCCTCTTCCATACCGAAGTCATAACTGCCTCCGGTAATATAGAGCCTGAAAACAAACAGGGAAAAAAAAGAAAACAGGCTGTACACTTCCGCGCAAATATAGTCCAACTTTGCCCGGTGTAACAGTCCCTTAAAAGGTCCTCTTCTTCTTCTGTTGCTCCTGATGATGATGGTGGTGATGATGAACTTCGCACAAGCTGCGACTCGCGCTCATTGGCAATAAGTTGAATCACGCTAACAGGAAAAGATGAGAAATGTCGCCGAACAGAGAGCGCTTTTAACAGAAGTGGTGATTATATGAGCCGAGCATCAAAGAGGAACCGAGTCCGCCCTGTTAGTTGTCACTCAAAGCGGCCGTAAACGCCTCATATGAAGCTAAAGTTTCTACCAAACAACTGCACGAGCTCTCATTGACCACTTCTCTCTTTCTCTCTGGCAGTTATCCAGACGGAGACGGCACCGCTTAGTCAAGCCTTGTTGTAGCTAATATATGTCTACTGCTAGCTACTTCACCCTCCCTCCTTCCGTGAGAGAGACAGGCAGAGAGTGAGACAGGATATGCAAAGAGTGTGCACTGGTGATGCAGCAGTATGCAAACTTCTTTATCGAAATGCTTATAGTGAAGGCACTGAGGTAACAGTCTTCAGTCCTACCTGCAGACTTTGATCCTGACTGTCTATGTCACTGGAACATGCTTATCTGACTCTTTCACTTGTGTCTGAACGCTCAGAACTCCTGTCGGCAATCACTCAGGGCTTAATACATGAAGCCCACTATTTCAAACTGAGCTCATAGTTTTAACTTCCTGAGTTTCAGATGCGTCATACAGCAGTTATCCAGAAAAAGTGTATTTCATCCAGTAAACTACAGAGGAATACTTTCCATGAAGAGTGCCAGCCGTCTAGTCAGAGTGTGTGTGTGTGTGAGTGTGCGCGTGTGTGTTCAAGCCAGGTCATGGCACAGGGATTTTCCTCAGTGAGAGCAGGAGTGTATTTTTAGGTGGGGGAGCAGGGATGGATGGACGGACAGAGGCAGCTGGGGTGCAGCAGCAGGGGGGAAACAACTCTCTTATGACTCAGAGTTGGTCTTATATTACTCTGTGGGTTGAGTATTTAGAGACGCATTATTGCTTTTAGTACCTACAGAGGTTTATTTATTTTCACTACTTCCTTATGAACAGAGCTGACGGCTGTACAACTTCTTCATAATATATCACGTATCACCAGCCTTTATTGAAGTCAAAGTAAGGATATGAAACTATTAAAACTGCGACCCTGTTACATGTTCAAGTGCTGCATTAAAATGTTACTTAATACTGTAAGTATAATCAACTGAAGGTATACGATGCAGAAAATCCTCCGCTGTGGCCGTTATACTGTCATTTTTTATATTATTACTCGTGCATTACTACTGCAACTAATGATTATTTCATCGTGGAGTAATCTGCAAAAATTTTCTTTATTGCTTTCTTCTGTCCAGCCAATGTTACGCACCTAAAATTACAGAAAATACATTTCACAATTCAAAGGTAAGGTAATCTTCAATTTTTGTTAAAGTTGAAAACATGAAACAATATTTCATGAAAAATTACCTGATTGACTTATTGATTGATGGACTTTAGGGTGCAAAAATCAAAGTTTGAAATGTAACTTAGGCATCAGAAAAAAATGTACAGCAGTCAGTAGTAAAACATTTTACCCTGAACTGTTTTGGATGAGACGCAGAAAGTGGCATAAGAAGAATATACACAAATAAAGTACATAAGTTTAGTGCTTGAGTTAATCTACTTTATTACATCTCACCTCTCGACCTCTGCATTGTGACATACAAGTTTCAACAGTGTCCTTCCTTATGTTGTTTTTGTCTTGACTGAATCTCATTCTCATGTTTTACAACTAAGCAGTATTTCAGCCTCCCTCACTAACACCTCGTTGCTCTTCTCAGCCCTTCCTGCTGACATCCACTGCACTGACCTCCAGTCTGATGTCTACTTACTTTAATAATCACTCACTCTCGTGCGCCAACAGTAACTGTGGGTGGGATAATAACAGTAATGAGCCAAAAAAAATACAAAGAGAGGAGGACAGGGAAAGATAGAGACACAAATACAGTGAGTGTCAGTGAGTTTTGAATCCACATTTACATTAAGCTGATTATCAAAACCACAAATACAAGATAAAAAGATAGAAAGCCAACTGAGTTTTTCTCACAGTCAGACTGCCAGAGAGACAGACAGGCAGATAGATTCTAACAATAACCACAACATATGTTGATTATAAATAGAGAACAGCATGAGACTGTCGACACACACGTCACTGCCCTTCATTCCTTCTCGCTCCACAGCAAATGGTTTTCCCCACGTATCTGCTCTGCTTCCAACATGAACACAGAGGAGGAGGGAGGAGGAGGAGTGAAGGAGGGAGCGCTTCGCTGGAGACAGTGTGTCCCCTGTTGGTTATATCGTGCAGTAGCACCCTCTGACTGCCTTTTACTTCAACAATAATACTGCATATGCATATGCTGTAATTTTTTAAGATTTAGGTCTGGTGTGACAGAACAAAAAGCAAAGAAATTCCTTCTGATATTTGGATCAGAAAAATGTGTGTAAAATGTATAAACAATGCTCTTAAAATTAAAGAATATATTGGCTATTGATTGACAGCATGTCTGTTCTTCAGACAAAACACAAAAATAACCAAGAATGATGTTTGATTGGGAAGATTATCCTACTTAATACTCCAAAGAGGAAGTCTAAATAGCCTGGGATTATCAGGAAACCACACTTAAATTGCGATCTTACTTCATCCCTCACGTGCAAACATGGATGTCAAAATAATTCAGTTACACCCAGCTCTATTTCAGTGCCGAGCTAGCAGCATGTAGTAGCATGTAGATTGTGTCGACTAAAACCTGATGTCATTTGGTCTAACATGTCTGTCTGGATTTTCTTCTTATAATTTACATTTCTGCTGCGACATACAACAGATAGAAAACTTACACACCCAGGTAGAGCAAGTTTAGATGCTAATAGGCAAACAGTCAACAGCCTGTATTACAGAGCCATTTGAAAAAAGTTAATACATCTACAATTATGAGAAGGTCGAGTGTTTCTTTACAATTTACCTGCTGGTGTCGTGCACAAACCTCACCATGTCAAACACTCAAATTTGGACCCTGTTAAGATAGGAAAGAGAGAAAGCAGACCAATAACAAGCTGCAGTGGAGCAAATTCTTGGAAGTAAAAATTGATGCATCCGCAAAGGCCACATATGACATCTTATACGTTTCCTCAAACCGCATCAACAGGGACTTTAAGCTGCGACGGCTGAGGGACGGCTACAGCGTCCGTGAAACAATCCAAGACTTATTGTGTAAGTGTAAAAAACAAAACAGATAATACTGGAAATATGTTCTGGACGTGATAAATGGCATAACAAAAGACTCAATTGGGTCTTAAAGTAAAAAAAGAGACATGAAATTTGACAAAGAACAGTCAGGGTGTCTCCACAGCGCATGCTGCATGAGCCTGTATCTTCATCAGGGGATTTGAAAAGAGTCCTTGATCCACTGGTCCCTGGAGTTACTGCTCGGTGGGGGCACGGGCAAGGATGAAGACGAAGACGGCTGTGAGAGACCTCCTGTCACCTCCTCATCTTCCTCCTCCTCCTCCTCCTCTTCAGAGTCTCCGTTATAAGCACTGAAAGAGGCGTCAGATAGGAGCGAGGAGCCCTTGTACTCCTGGATGGCCTCATGGAGGGACCACAGCTGGCACAGTAGGGACATGTCGAGCTGACGCAGACCCACCTGTTACACAGAAGCATAAAACATCTGTTACGGCCAGCCACAAGTTAAGCAATATCACAGGAGAGGGAGTGCTGTTGTACTGAATATCGGCACAGCCCGAGGCCTCATGCCCAAGATAATAACAGCTGTGCTGATATTCAGTATAGACAAGACCTTCCTCTTGTGTGCTGTAGTGTCACAAATTTTGCTCCATCAACACGACTTAAATTGGACTGTTGCCTAACAACGTATACATTTTTTTGCACATTTGCTTCTCTGGTAGGCTATATAAAAATAATTCTGCTGACAGTTGTTTTGTGGCATGTTTGATTTCAAGGTGCTAACTTTGTCAATCTAGACAAAGAGTGTTCACTACACCTGAGGTGAAGTGATATATACAGTTAAAATTCCCAGTGCTGTTACACTCTATATCAGCATCCATGGAATGCTTCTTGTCCAATCAAATTACTAGGTCAGAACTTACATTAAGAATGAATGAGGAAAATTTGTTAGAAATTTCATGTTTGACCTTGGAAGTGGTTGATTATCTTACCTTAAGCTGCACTTCACACAGTTTAACAATTAGCCAATTTCACACCACCCGAGCAAACTTTTTTCACAGATGTGGTGTGGTTTTAGCCTTTGAAACTCGAGTAAGATGACCTTGTGTTGATTATGTCGTTATACTAATGAGGACTTCAATAATAATTTATGAAATCGAAAGAATGAGAGAAAGAAAGGCGATTTGTTCGCCCTCTTTTAAGACATGCAGAAAAACAAAGGCAGGAAACTCGCAGGCCACCTCACCATCTCTTTCCGCAGCAGAGCCAGAGCAGCATCCAGTCCGCCCGGTTTGCTGTGTCCGCGCGGCGCGTCCCCGCCACCCCGGTTTATGTCGGCTTGGATGCGCGCTCGCTTGCTGTGCACTTTCTCGATGTCCCGCCACGAGCCGCCGCTGGAGTTGAGGATGCCGCTTAGGCCTTTAGGCAGCGGCGGCAGACCCTCCACTGAGGAGGGGACACCACCCACCGGACAGCCCGACGCGCTGCACCGACTCCCGTTCATCTCGACTGCTGACTTAGCATGTATCACTCTCAAATGCGCATTCAGTCGAAAGGCGCTAATCTCCTCTCAATCGGTGTAGTCTTTAAACCGGCCTTTTAAAGGCAAAAGAAAGCCAATGCTTCCCCTTTCTCTGGATGTGAGCGGACTACAGTAGAAATAATGAACTCCGGGTTCATGTCAGGCTTCCTGGCTTTGTTTTGTTTCCTCTCCTTTGTGTGTGGGAGAGTTCACCCAGACAGCCTCCGGCTCCTCCCGGCAGTGACCGTGCCACGCCCCGCTATGGTCTGCCTGAGTGGGGTCAATTTTTTTTTAATAATAATATTATCGAAAACTGCCGAGCTCCGTTTAGACAAAACACAGAATCAGACTCAGGCTTTGTTACTCAAATTAATGTACCACCTTACAGAAACACAATTTTTTAAACCTTTATTTAACCAGGAGAAAAGCTCTTGAAGTAAAAAAAATCTCAAGAGCTTTTTTCCCGGTTATATAAAAGTTAAATAAAAAAACAAAACAAAAAAAAACAGTAAACTAATCCGCCAATAGTTGCATTCGAAGTGCTATAGTGGGGATTTGTGTTGAAACAAATAAGCATAAGTATTAGTGCAGATGTCATTGTAGTCCACAGGACACATTTTGAACAGACATGCATTCTACATTTTTATTGGTCCTTAAAAATGTTCTTGATTAAATACAGCGTTATCCCATTTTATACACTTTATGGCATGGCATTTGGCGCCCTCTTGTGGAAAGAAACAAACTGCAGAAGTCCTGAACAGGCAAAGCTTTATTCAGCTGCAGTATTTCAAAAACTTTAACTGCCTTGAGCAACACTGTCGCTGGCCTTTTAATCTAATATGAAGTGCTGTCAATTAATGTGCAGTGCACAGTTTATTTCCTCTAGATGTTTAAATGAATAAAGCAGTACGAGTCTGACACCAGAATCTGTCTGTCACTGATCACATGACTATCAACTCCATTATGTGTCTAATATATTTACAATAAAAAAAAACTCAGAACTGCCAGCACACAATGACAGTCTTTCCATCACCAGAGGGGCAGAGACAACAGATATCTGTGTGAGTGTCAGAATGAACAGTCAGGGCCGGATTAGAGGATTGGTGTGTTCACTTATATACCTACAAAGCACACATTTAACTGATGACTTACAGTTCAGTGTGTTGTACATCGTCAGTGACACGCTTGTTTCTGCAGAAACACAATTATTTTGTGTTTTTTTTTTACTTGCAAACCAACACCATGTTTTATATACTACAGAACAACCAATCAGAAAACAGATGTTGTGATTTGCTGGATGTTAATTTGTTGGCCATTTTGAATTATTCAAAGGAATCAGCTCAGGATATATGTTAGCAGTCTCTTACTGTTGAATACAGATCAAGTCTCCTTTTAAAATGTTTAAATGGCCAGAAAAAAAAAATTCTAATCTTCAAACATTTGTACTTAAACATATGAAACCATGTAACATGACATCTCTGCCAGCCAAACAACTCTGTTAACACGTTTGACATTTTAATCCTATTTCAAGTGCAATTCTTGACCAATTTTGAATTCAGCTCTATGCAAAGATTCAGTCAAAGAAGCGAACCAGAGTCAGTATTCCAGGACAGAGGCAGGAAGAAACAGCGTTCCTGTTAGTCCATTGTTTTAACCTTTCCCATAATGGCTACTGGCTGAGCTCCTTGAGGCTGCGCAGTGAGCTGGCACAGCTAGCAATCAGGCTGCAGAGCTGGATGCTCGCCTCCAGGGAGGCCGAACTCTGTAGCTGATTAGTGGCCCAGCGAAGTTTGGTTAGAACAGCTTCCTCTGCTTCTTGCAGCACAGGTTGGATGGCAGCACTCTGTGGGCTTACTGGAGGACGAGCAGGTGCCAGGGCTGGGGTGGGGGCAGGAGGTGTAGGAGAAGGGACAGTGGCCGGAGGCAGGACAGCTCTTCCTCCTGCGGCAGCCCCCTCACAGTGCTCGGGTCTGGGAACTGTCACACTTGCCTGACTGCCGCTGAGGCCTCCATTGACAACAGGAGCCTGGGACGGAGCAGGGGACTGGGCTGCAAGTTGTCTTTCTCTCACTTGGGACAATGCTGCCTGCGCATTTAGAGCTTTAAGGAAACAGAGAAAGGGAGACATGGGAACAAGCACAAATAAAATGTACCAAAAATGTAAAGCAAGAAGAGCAACCATGCAGGAAATAAGACAACATTATGAAATATGTGTGGATGGAACAGAAGACACAAGAGATGAAACAGCAGTTTTCTTATTACTTGTGCATTTAAAGTGAGTGTATGAGATGTTTGTACCAGGGTTGTCTTTGTCAACATCAGAGTCCAGCTCCTGACATGAGACACAGTAGATTTTCTGCTGTCTGTCCTGGAGAAGAATTGTCTGGAAACACAAAAACACACACGCATTACATTTTACCACCTTTTATACAAGATTAGGGCGCTACCATAACCAAAAACAATCCAATTCACTCACCCCACACACATCACAGCAGTCTCCCAGCATCTTGTATCCTTTTAGCAGGTAGCCTCCCATCAGCTTGCTGATTTTGTCTTGTCGCTCCCTGCGAGCCTGGATCACCTTCATCTCTGCCTCTGTTGGAGGCTCCCACTCAAAGTCCTCGTCATCTGGGGTGAGTTACAAAGCGCTGATATAATATTTCACCTACGCAGACAAACTACTTCACCACTATCACAACAATATGCTCAGCTGTGATGCTACTTTTAAACAGTCCCTAGCAATGCTGTAACGTACAGATACATCGACTTTCTCTGTCAGTATGCCGATTATTAATCAACAGTCAATTTTACAATATGTTTGCACTTCCACAAGAAAATCTGTACACTTTGGTCAGCGTTGTATTATGTTTAAACGTGATCAGCCTTGCCGCAGTGCTCTGCGAGGAAATGATGATAAGCTAAGCTAGCAAATCAACCGAGCTAACGTCAGCTAACGATATCCATTTGAAGGTAAAAACAAACCTTAGAAAATATAAAACTACACGTAAGGATATTTGCACATATGAACACAAAAAACAGTCCTTTAACAACACTGTAAATGATACGCAGAATTGATAAAGTAAGCTTGTTTATAAGTTAATAAGTTCACAAACCTCCATTCAGTGCCATGTTGCTTCAATGCTACACGTTGTGCGTGATGACGTAGGAGTCTTCAACTGTCGTCACTTTTTTCTTCTTCTTCTATGAAGTTTAACGGCAGTGGAACCCTTAACGTTGCTATACTGCCTCCTTTTTCGATTCGGCGGTAGTACAGTTCCTGTAACTAGCAATTGTAACTAGATTTTTCAAGTTACTGGAATATTCTAATGTGCTCTAATGTTGTAATGCACTCTGATGTATTTTTCGTTTTATGTGTGATGTGTTAAACAGGGGAAATTAAGAATAAGGAAGATTTGTTTTGTTCTCCAGTCTATGACGACAAAGGGGACATATTGTTTAGTAAAATTACTTGTATTTACCAAGTGGCAAACTCTGATGTTGAAGCCCAATGCGCAAGTGCAGAAAACTGCATTTCTTTGAGCGTCCACTTGAGGCTGGCACCAAAAAAAAAAGCAATCCATCAGGCTCCCTATTACAGAGCCAGGTTTTACAGCCGAACTAAAAATGTTAAACATGGAAAAAAACACAGCATGTTACAAAAAGCGGTAATGGGCTCTATAGCTCATTTCTTTATTCATGACAAGTGAACTTGATCTTGACTGTGTTTTTGTTGTTGCAGCCTTTTTTTCATGCAAAAATCTGACAAATAATCTGTCTTGCTGTGTTGTTTATTGCACTAACTGGCCGTCCAAGAAGTCTGTAGTAAAGCTTTTTCAGTTAGTGAAATTCTAGTGTTATTGTATTAATATTTTTCCACTAAGTAGCATACAGTTTTTGGCTACTGTGCTCACCAATATCTTAGCTCTTAGCTTGTTCATTGTTTGTCACACATTGATCTACTCGGCGGCCAGTGCATGGGAGTCAGGATTAATAATAATAATAATAATAATACATTTTATTTGTAGAGCGCTTTTCAGGACTCAAAGATGCTGTACAATATTTAAAATCAATACTAAAAAAGAACATAGACAAATGTACATACTTCAAACAAGTCAAAACAAAGCAACAGTACAATTACAGATTAAAAACTAATTTAAAAAGGTGAGTTTTCAACAGGAATGCATGGATGAGTGTATCTGCAATTGTTGTGCATCCATGTTTTTATTTCAGAGAGGCAGTTAATGATAGTGGAGTGTGTTTCTGTGGTTAGGGATTTGGTTGAAATGTATAGCTGGATGTCATCAGCGTAACAGTGAAAGTGAAGGCCATGTTGACGGATTATGTTACCAAGGGGGAGTAAGTAGATGATGAACAGGAGGGGACCAAGCACCGAGCCCTGGGGGACGCCTTGGGCAAGAGGAGCGATGTTAGAGCTGCAGTTGTTGATATGAATGAATTGTTGACGGTCAGTGAGGTATGATCTTAGCCAGGAGAGTGCAGTTCCAGTGATTTGGACAGTATGTTCTAGACAGGAGAGAAGAGTAGTGTGGTTTATTGTGTCAAATGCAGCGGTGAGATCGAGGAGGATGAGAATGTTGAGGTGGCCGGAATCGGAGGACAGAAGAAGATCATTTGTGATTTTGAGGAGTACGGTTTACAGAGAGAGATTACAGCAGACAGTAGTGACGAGAAGGCTGCTCATTTAAGTTACCCGGTAAGCTACCAATGTAGCAGTGTCGTATTTGAGCTGTATCATTATCAGGTTCTGTCTGTCTTTATGTTGGCCAGAATGTACCAGTGTCACAGCATCATTAATTACCGCCACAACGTAGAAGCTCACCGGTTAAACCAACATGGCGGCTGCAAAATCCCGTATGAGTTTACGCAGTCGAGACACTGTTGGGTGACGTCACGGTGGCTAGGTCCTATATTTTTAACAGTGTATCTTATTTAAGCTGAATTCTTTTGGCTGGACAAATATGAAAAAGTGTCTGTTCTTCAGGAAGCCGACCTTTTATCTAGTTGATTTTATTTTGTTTAAGGCCGAGCTTAAAAGTAACATGTAATCTTGTAATTACACGCAATTTTAATGAAATGTTTTACATCCGTATCTATTTGGTGTCTTGTTAACCATTAAGGGTCGGGCCCTTTTTGTGTATGAAAATAAAAAACAGTCAAACTATCAATCAGTGATAGCCAAGAAACAGAAACAAACCTCAATCATTCATTTTTAGAATTGCTTTATTGTATTTCGACTATATATGACTTACCGTCAGAACATAATCTTGTACATTTCACAGAAGAAAAAAAAACACATCAAAATGATAGAAGTGTATCACTGTAATCCAAAGCACAGTGGTTTTTATGGTCTTCAAACGGATTTCTTATCTATCCCCCGCTTATGCTCTGCAGTTAAGTGAAAAGCACACTTATTTGATGTGCTTCTACGTAAGTCTTTGGTCTCTAAATGCTATATAACAATAATTAAACGACAAAAACATGAACAACAAAATCTGTATGGGGTTTGATGTTACGTCTGTATGTGTAACCTTAAAAGCTCTTTGGTGTAGACCTTTTTCACAGCCGACATTTTTACACCCACCAGGAGGAAAAGCACAGGTGTTTAAAGTAGCATTAATGATGGCTGTATTCCATTTAGCTGCTTCAATTTCATGTTCCTGGTTGTGTGCATGCTGACTGCCTGTCATGGCTTTCTCAGACACCTGAATAGAACAGAACCATTGTTAAAGTTTTTATTAACACCTGTGATTTTCCTCCTGTTGGATGTAAATATGTCCGCTGTGAAATAAACCCATTGGGTTTCATCGGTCGCATCCATCTTCTTTCTTTCGTCTTTTACCCTTGTTGTCTTTCTGTCATTCTGCTGGTTTCTTTCAGCCTCCTGGGGGAGATCCTCTCTGAAAAGAAGAAAACACAAGGTACATTTTACAACACAAACAGAATGTGAACATAATGAACACAATCATCACCTGACATTGTTTTAACATTATACTGTGTGACACATCCACTAACATGCAACATAACACATTAAATTACCATACGATGATCACTACACTGCATTACTTTTATGAAGTATCTGTTCTAAAGGGAACTCTTTAAATCAATGACTGTATATATAGATGGACGACGTGTCTTCATCTGCTCCCATTGTACGGAATTGATGCCAAAATAGCCCCTGTGATTTCATAGTTTGACTCATGTCCCATCTGTTAACATGGAGGAGGCGGGCTTTATGACCTATACTGCAGCCAGTCAGCAGGGGGCGCCCGAAATGTTTTGGCTTCACTTTTAGGGAGCTGTCATGTTGTCCATCTATATATAGTTTTTGCTTTAAATACTCCATCATCCAGCTGAATGCCTTGGAAGTTTTAATTAAATTAATTAATTAAACTTTGCTATATAAGATTTTTTAAATCACAATCTGCACACACAGAAAACACTTGTGCACACTTTATTGTGGGTGAAACTCACCTCGACTATGGGGGAGTTTTCTTTCAAGACACTGTAAGAAAGAAAAGACCGAACATTATCAAACAGTAACAAAATACCTGAAAGAAATGTCAAAAATGTCACCTCTAACATTTACTTCTTTCTTGCCAGCTTGCAAAATATGTATAGCAATATTATTTCTCGCTGACAGTGTCACAAATAAAAGTGATTTGTTACTTACGCTGATGTGAAGTCTTTACTCTGTTCAGTTTGAAATGCAGATTGATGAGAAGTGAAGACAATGATAGAATTAAAACCAGCATATAAACTGTGAGCTGCACTGGTGTCAGTGTACAGGCTTCTGATAAACATACCTTCCGGTTTGGGGTGCATGAGACTCAACGGCAACTCCACTGTCACATCACTGCAGAGAAACAAACCAACCAATCAGAACAACACAGGTAATTTGGAGATGATCACTGCTGTTCTGCTGCTTATGATCAGAAATTCAACTCACCTGGACGTGAGGCCGCCCAGCAGGCTACAGGAGAAGAAAAAGAATATTACGAGTTTGTTTTAATTTTTTTTTAGGTTCATATTAAGCTCCTTGAGTCAAAAGTGCTGAAAGGGGAACAGACACTCACCCTCCTCCGGCTACCATGAGGTTAATTTTAATCTTGTAGGAAACCAGGATTCCCAACACCTCTTTTTCTACACCCGTTCGCAGCCTGCGGGGGAGAAGATTTTTTTACTTTTATGTGCCATGGAGTGACATACAAGAAAAACAAATGTCAAGGTTAAACTACAAATTGCTCATTTGGTCCATTTATTGTCTGACCTTTATAGCAACAATCAAATGAAGTAAAAGTAAGACTTACATAGTGGTGGAGGCCAGGTTGGTGTCCTCATCCTTCAGCCGTCCGTCCAGTGCCAGCCCTCTTTTCTCCTTGTTGTCAGCGAGCAGGGGGGTGATGGACAGAGTGTTTTCATAGGAGCCACTTGGCTCCACTGTCTCTCTGTGGAGAACAAAACAAATGCCACACATAAACATGTGTGTTTGCTACTGTAATATTTCTTTCTGTGGTTCTGTCAGTTTACTGTCTACGTACCCAAACTCTTGGCAATAAACTTGCTTGGTGTATTTGTCTGCTGAGTAGAGGACGATGTCTGTGGTTTGGTCCACTGTGAGAAGAGGGGGATGAAAATAAAGAGAGAGTGATGTTTCTTCTCAGTCAAAGACATATCACATCTATATAAAGGCATAGCTATTATCAGAGGTACCCACCAGTGATTTTGAATTTCTTGACTGTTTTGTTGCTCTCGTTGTTGATTTTGATTTTGATTGGGATTGGCTCGCCATGGAAGTAGAGCTGTGGTCAAACCAGCAAGAAGACAGTTAATGTTGAGGAATAGTTGGAAAAGCAGAGTCTGCATTCAAATTCACTGTGCAAATAACAACAAAAAATAAGGATGGTCTTTGAGATACGTTAAGTGATAAAGTGTTGCCACCGTACATCTTTGTCCATGGATGCTTCTAGATGAACAGGCTTGTCGGACATCATGAAGCTTTTGCAGAGGTCAGCCTTGGGCCCGGCGCCCACCTGAGAGGGGGCGTACTGGACTTTACGAATGATAAGGCGAGCAGTGTCCCTGTTGAGCAGAAGAGGAGGAAGTAAGAAGAGATTGATACCGAAGAAGAAGTTGTTAGCCATCATAGTTCTGGCCAGCGCGAAAAATAAAAAGGGCTCCAGTTGCATGCCTTGTGGTACCCCAAGGCATATAACTAGTACACTTCAGTAGAATAAATATAGGGAAGTATTAACTATTTAACCAATTTGAGGCACAAAGAGGCAAACAATTTTTTTTACACTGAGGGCAGCTCAGTTTAATATGGTGCAATGCCATTGGGGAATCTAAGAGGGCACTTTTTCTGCATTCCTTCATATTAGAGGCCCCAGTGGTCAGGCAGAATAGTGAGGCAGACAGTATGGAAGCATACTCACTTCTTTTCAATCTTCTCATCAGCGCTGCACTTTTCCTTGGCAAGGTAAGTTTTGACCTCAAGGTCAACACCACAAGCCTGCAAACAAAAAATTAAAGGTTAGCAGCGACAACGACGACGAATGAGGGTGTTGGCTATAAAGAGGGTGTGTGGGTGTGCGGCGTTAGAGTGAGCCTTACCTTCCCCTTGTCATCTGGTCCCGGCTGCAGAGAGACTGAGCATGGCAGGTTGTTGGGAATCTAGAGAGACAAAGAACATTTGTTGCTAAACAGAAGAGTTAATCACAATATAAAGTTTTCAGAGATTTAATTCCAACAATTTAATAGGAATCAGTTCAGAAAGTTTAGGCTGTAAAGGTCATATTTTAGAGTCCCAAAAATCCGATGACATGTTGTCATACCTCAAAACTGAATGGGATTGCGTTGTCTCCTGCTTTCTTCAGCAGGGTATCGTGCATGGCGGTCAGAGTGGGCTTGTGGCACTCAGGGTAGATCTGGACTTGCTGGATCCAGATGTCCTTCCTGAAGCAAAGGCCCATCACATCCAGGTCCTCACTACCATAACGGAAGGCACATGCCAGCTGCACGAAGACTGTGAAAACATGACAGCATATTGGATATTTCAATGACTGCACTTCGGAAAGCTTGAGCTGAGTCTAATGTAAATGGGAATAACAGCTCTTTGAGAGGAGCCAGAACAAACAGGTCTTGTGACTGGTTTCAAAGTGAAGGACCGGTAGTTGTTTCTTTTGTGTATTTGTTGTTTGCAAACTAGTTTAGAGGTGCATTACTGCAACGTAGCATCACCAACCTTTTCTGTCTCCAAAATTTGACGTGTCCAGCTTCACAATACCATCTGTAAATGTAACAGAGCAGACATTGATATATATAGAGATATTTATATATCATCCGGACACACACATACACACACTGAAGCAGGAGCTTACCAACTTGGTCCACAGAGGTAATGTGGTCCACATAATCTCTCTTCCCCAGGTAGAGGGTCAGCTGTCGGACAGAAAATAAGACAATTGAGTTGTTTGGACTCTTTTGAGAGTGTGTCTGTTTCCAAGTATGTTTCACTCATTTCTAATAAATACTGACAATATAAATATTTGTAATATCACAAAACAAACGAAAGCAAGAGAAGAAATGTAGGCGTACCCCTTCGCTTTTACTGGTCTTCTTGTAAACCCTGTGAAAAGAATATCAGACATATCACTTTAATTTATTAACCCTTATTTCTTCATTTTTCACACTCAGTTTTTACTCCAATATAAACCACTTCTCCTCATAATCAGAAGTAATGACAGCAAGTTTGACTCATGAAAAGTTGAGCATAGCTGCAGACCTATAGATTGGATTAATAGTAACTGGCTTGTTAATGTAAATAAGACTTTGAACACAGTAATGAGGGACTGTCTGGATTAGCCAGATGATTTAATGATTAGTTTTAGGCTGTAAAGGTGAAGTAAGTTTGTTTGCCAGCAGTAGAAGGGCCAGTAATCCCTTATTCCCTTTTATCCAGTTAGGAACAGCTAAGAGTGGAGCAGCTTTACCTCATCGTGCTCGGATTGAGAGGCAGGCCCAGGTGAGGAAGCTACAAATGTTGTGTGGTAGCGTTCCCAAATAGCTCATTACCAGTGTTTCTGACTAAAAGCCCATTTGAACCGACGCATCGACTGATTAATCCTTTTGCAAACCTCAGATTAACACTTTAAAAACTGCTTGACACATTCAGTAGTTGGCTGACACGGGTCAAAGGATCCAAGTATGAGATGGTACCGCTTTAATGCGAGTGCTTTAGCTAGTTTTAGTTACTTAGAGAAAAGAGCCAAATCTTTCCATTAAGATTCATTTGATGATTAGATTTGGACAAAGAAAGTATAAGAATATACAAAGACCTGTTTGCCTTTTATTACAGTTTAATTTTTCAATTTTAAACCAGAAAAGACTTCCTGAGCACAGATGACATGAAGAAAATAAAAAAGTAAAATACTTACTTTGCCATCTCTAAAAGATGATCAGGAGATTTCTGTTTGAAAAGAAAGAAAACTTTAGGTTATTAGGAGGTCACAGCATCAATCAAATATTGCTATTCAAAAGTGGACCCCACACCATCTGTCAGCTTTCTGCAGTGATGTTTTGTTTTTAGGCAACACAAGGTCAATCCCTAATAAGATTACACCATCAGTGTTCAGGGCTCCTGATCCAAATCTGTTATTCTGCATCTGCTAACTGGCCCTCATCCAGCAGACGCCAAGTTTCACACCAAACTCCCTGCCACATTTACACCACAAACACACGATATTATGTCACTATGGAACGGCAATGCCAAGTCGTTACTTGCGTGGACTATTCAAGGGCGGTTAAATGGATAAAACCCATTCAGTAACTTGCTGTAGTCTTCCTGGGGACATAATGAGACACTAAGTCCTAACAGTAGCTCTTTATAGCTCTGTAATGGGGATTACTACAGGGCGGTTTGGAGAGTGTAAGCATGTGTTTTATTCTTGTTCATGAAACATTTCAGAATGAACTGAAGTGCTTTACTGTCTGGTTTAACCTGAGGCAGTTTGATCTTACTCACTTGTGCGTTTTAGAGATTATTTATAAAATGCTGGTATCTTGAGTTTCATTGACTAAGGGCTTAATTAATCATTTCCCCTTTACACACAGTGTTCCTGCCTCAGCTTGAGGCCTGGTGGACCTGAGATGAACACTGTAGGAACTGACTGCGTTATATAACAAGCTGTGTTGGCATTGAAACATTGCATGCAACGTTTCACATGTTCGGTATAGCAAAATAATATAACCTCTGTCTTTTAATATTTCCAATGGGTGGTTTAAGCTTTCCAGTTTGGAAATGCCGAGGTGGGCGGATACATGTAGACTGAACCTCCAAATTCAAACCAACCGTGTGGATTCAGGACCACTGAAAGATGCAGCACAGGCCCATTCCTCAATTCTGACTGGTTAATAGTTAGGTAACTCACAAATGCTCACCTGTAGCTCAGCAACAATACATATCAATGACAGCACACGTTCCTTTTGTGTATTACTGCATGTTTTTACGAAACTACACTTGATGTTAATGCTTGCATGTTGGCTGAAGATACTTGATCAAATAAGACACCTGATGATTCATTCAATCTAAACTTATCTCAGGAACTGTCTTATATCTGTATTTCTGAAACGACAGAAAATGATTAGCCTTACTTGTAACTTAACTGATATCTGCCTGCACTTGGCACTCAGCAACGGAGATTAAATTCAGCACGGTCTAACAATAGGTATTCCGAGAACATAAGCTCATGTAACTACAAACCTAATTCAATCATTTAGGCTTTAGTCTTAAAAATACAGCTGCTGTATCTAAACGCCTAAACATCATCCTGGTATATCGCTTTAACATTTAGCGAGATGTTAATTTATCCGAGATGCTTTGTTTAGTCTGTAAGATGGCCTGTAAGAGACGGCGCTGTGTGAGGACTAATAACATTACTCACTGATAGTCAGCTGCAAGTTTCTTAAAGTAAGAGCCCATGTAGAGTTCCCTTATCGGCTTATTCTATTAAAAAAATAAAACTCTGCATCTTCCTCAAGTTAAAGCGTCAGACAACAGCTGTATTTCATTAGCATCACCACCATGAAGAAGAAGAACTCTTACCTCTTCTCAGCTGTCTGCGAGCTCGGCCTGAGTGAAGAGTATACGATCTCCAGCAGGTGATCTGCCTTTTTATACCCGCAGCCTCTCTCTAAACATCATTCAGGCTTAGCTGGTTCATTGTCGCTGTCGTTGCCTGCTTCTTAATCCAGTTAAGTAATCAGAGGATAGCTTTTTTGGACTACAAAGGGTTTAATAATACCAGCGAGTTCAATCACAGGCACAGACGAACAACCCTGCAGCCGCCACATGTCTGTGCTAGTTGTAGAGTGTTAATCTCCTCTGAACAAACCAAACAATCAAGTCCGCTTTCATTCTGAGGGGAGAGTCAAGTTTTAGGCCTTTTCAAATCAGGGTTAGTATCTCCGAGAGACATCACGGGGCTTTTATTTTGTCAAAAACATGAGGTTTGCTGCTTGATGTGTGGATTAACTTGGGTTTAATAATAGATGTAGACTTTCTAATATTAGCCTGATCTATCTGTGAGCTGCACCTGTTTAAACAAGGGGTTAAACTGTGTCCTTAATAAGGAACAAAAACAATATACAGGGCGTTTGATATATTTAGGTCTTTGTGGAGCAGTGTGGAGATTCCCAGTATTCAAGTCCGTCTGACCTGAGCAGATTAAGGCTTCCTAGTCACATTACAGCACAGATGATTTGAGCATTGACTACAAAGTCAAGAGTAAGCTGTCTTATTCAACCGTGTCTCAGTAACGTGCCAATGATTAATCAGAATCACTAGAAGAACGGATGACTTCTGACCTTAGGAGCTCCCGGGAAACCTCTGACAGGCCTGTTTTAATGAGCTCACGGGGAAAGTTTGAATCCGGAGTCAAGCTGTCGAGGTTTATTAAGCTACCAAATCTGCCAGACTGTTTTTCAACTGATACACTGAAGCATCATATAAGTTCTGTTTTTTGTTGTAAAGTGAAAATATTCTTTAACATAAACAGGTAAAGGGGGGTGCACGGTGGTGCCTCACAGCTAGATGCCTCACAGTTGGAACCCCAGTTCTGACAAAGGGGCCTTTCTGTGTGGAGTTTGCATGTTCTCCCCGTGCATGCGTGAGTTCCCTCCGGGTACCCCGGCTTCCTCCCACAGTCCAAAGACATGCTTCATTACTGACTCAAAATTGCCCGTAGGTCTGATTGTGAGTGTGAAAGGTTGCCTGTCTCTGTGTGTCAGCTCTGCGATTGACTGGCGATCAGTCCAGGGTGTACCCCTCCTCTCACCCAATGACAGCTGGGATAGGCTCCAGCCCCCCCACGACCCTGAAGTCCCTGGATGGATGGATAAACAGGTAAAATCTTTCATTAATTCATAAATATTTATTCATACTTGAGACATCATTGAGGCGTGACTCTCATTAAGGATAACATCAAATCTATTACAATATTACAAAGGAAAATTAACAAAGAAATTGAGAAAAATTAAAGATATAATCCCAAAGATTTTTCGAATAAATGTCTGTTAAGTCGTTATCTATCGCCGAATGAGTTAACACAATAGTGAGTGAGGCTATGGCCCACTGATGAAAGCCTTTGCATTTGCAGTATATAGTATTATTATGGACTGGGTGTCTGTGGTGACATTCGCAGAAAAAGTCGCAAGCGGCGTCCAGTTAGTGACGTGTTTTCCAGAGAGGGTAGGCGGAGCTTAGCAGCTGCTTTTCCGGTCTCTGCAAGTGTTGAGAGTAAACAGTAATCTACTATGGCTGAACAAACAAAGAAAAGATCGATGACTAAGGGAGCGAACTGTAGACGTCAAGTTATGTGGGACGTATGCGCCCGCAATTGCCTTTTATCGCCATAAGGGGCCGCCAAATAGAACGAAACTGAGAACTTCAAGATTATCACTTAAACTAAATAAAAAGCTGTTAAAAGTTTAGGATCAGGAGAGATAATTTGATCATTTAAGATCATTAAAATGTAACATGAACTACAGGTCTGTAAAAGCCCCCAACACTTGCAATTAGGGTAGAAAAATCTTCTAAAGATAAACTCAACAAGTTTGGTCATTTAAAAAAAAAAAGAGTTTTGAGGTTTACGATTATTTCTGCGATAATTGATCACAATTGACCACCGAGGACCAGATGACAACAACACAAATTTAATAATGTAGTTATATTTTAAATGTATTATTACAATAGGGGTAAATGCAGGTATACAAAAGGCATTAGTTGTAATCCAGTAAAGTTCCTTGAGTACGCCCCACAAGTCAAGGGTCACTGTGCTGTAATGACTATAGCTTGGCTGAGGTGCCAGTTCGAGCGCAGTGTTGCGTTAAAGCTTCATCAGCTTTATCGTCACACAGGTCGTTTTACTTGGCACGATCCAGAGGAAAAATAAAGCTTAAAACTGGGCAGGTTATTTCATTCAGCAGAACAAAATTATCCGTGACTGTATCAACTTTCTAGGCTACCGTTTTCCAGCTGGTTAAAATAAAACACAAAAGTAAGCTCAGGTTTTAGAAGCACACGTAACAGCACATCTTTGCTAAGCACAGTTTGCTTCCAGGAAAAGTGCAGCGTCTTTGGCTCTCAGCCCTTTTGATCTCCAACATGAACACAACGTGACAGAGTGATTCCCTCACAGCAGGATCTCCCGACACATGACCTTAAGACTATCTCGCACACTATTTGTACACAAAGAAAGAAAGAGAGAGGAAAGAAGATTATTCTTGTTTTTAACCTTTGGAGTGCTTTTATTCAAGATATCAACAACTAACTGAAAGTATGGGCTTGGCATGTAAATTTTATTTAAAATATCTGATAAAAAATTTACAGGATTAAACTAAAAAAATGGCAATACATGAATAAATCCTCTGAAATAGATGTATTACTTTGGTTTGGATGAAACGTATGTGTAATAACAACAGCATATATTTCTGACTCTTCTAGTGTCTTTAAAAAATGATAAAACCTTGCACTGGTCTGCTACCTGTATTAATCCAGTGACAGGTACATCATGACATGGTTTTGAAAACAGATAAACATATATAGAGTGAGACAGATGTCCTCTTACTACCTGGTTGTAAAAGCCCAAGTTGGCATTGGACCCATGTACTCAAAGGTTTTATTTAGGGCCAGCTAAGAGAAAGATAAGTGGCTGGCTGAGCCTTTTTAAATACCAAACAGTCAAGCCAAATGCACTGATCACATTGTGAAGTGTCACATGAGCAGCGTCAGCCAAAGGACACAAACTGCATAATAAATGATCTTTGGGTTAGGACAGCGATGAAATGAGGCACACCAATAAGATCATGAGGTATACATACACATCCAAGGTATTTCCCTCCGCTTTTATGCTGTTGTTGTCCTTTGCTGCTCAGTGTACATGCACAGAAATACATAAATATACTGCTACAAGTTCAATTAAATAAACATAAACATTAAATGACTCACCACATGTGTGTGTGTAGATGTATGTGTACAAGCACATATCTGGTAGGGGTTGGGCTGTTTGTGTGTAGCAGGTGCACATTTTTTTCACACAACAAATATCAACAAATAATATAAATATATATATACAAAGTAGCCACCGGATTTATAAGTGAAATTGTATGTATCTGTCTGCTTGGTCTGTATTTGAAGTTAACTTTGAGATATCAGGGACTGGAGGACAACAACATGTAAATAATTCTAACTATATCGTAACTATATAATAATTACAATGGAAAGACATTATCTAACCTGACCTGCATTTGGTGGGCCCCCTTCTAACGGCTGGGGGTCTGCCGTTGTTTGGCCCAGCCAGAAAGATAACATTTAAACAAGCTCCTCAGCCCCGCCCTCCACCATATCCTCATATTATCAGCAGTGTAGATCCAGTCAGCAACGCCTACGGCTCCTAACAGCCCCCACCCTGCAACCCCAACCTCACCTAACCCCACCACAACAAACACCCACACATCACTAAATGTGCATTCACACACCTCTCATTTCTCGAACAGATCATTTTCCTCTTCCTTCTGTTCATTTTATTTTCCTTGTTTGCTTAATTTCTGCTTTGGTAACGCCTGATCTTTTTGTCACTGTTTTTTATTGGTCGTGAAACTCCATGTTTTGTATGTGTTGTATTTCGTTTCACTTGTATTGTCTTCACATTTTCTCACAATAAAGAAAAAACAAAAAGACTTGGAGATAACAGGTCATACTAAATGCATCCAATAGGAGGTGAGTGGGAGGTTGTCAATGAAGACGAACAGCACAAAGTTTCAGCAAAGTCTTCTCACACTTTAACAGGTGTATAGCTGCTGTTTGGCACGAGGTGATCCCGCGTGGTTTACAGTTTCCTGAGTTCCAAGCGCCACCTAGTGGATCCATTCAGTGTTAATAAATCAATACACACTTTGCCTTAAATTTCACACCTAATAGATTATCAAGCTTCTCTGTCTTTTACTAAAGCAAAAGGGGGAAAGGTAAGGTAAAATTTAAGGTTCAAAAACATGAAGGCCGCTTATTTTTTTCATATTTTGCAAGGGGTCACATACAGGAAGTAGAATTGTTCTCAAATTATAAATACTCTAAAATCTAATGATGGTTTAGTTTTAGCCTACATCTTGAAATAATGTTAGGACTGGTATGTGTGCAGCGCTGCTGTAGAGCATGCAAACTTATTTTGGCTTTGACGTCAGGTGAGTGAAACACACCCCATCCTCCTCATCATCATCCTGCTCCAGAGCAGAAGTGCGTCTGCTGAGGTGTACACTCCGCGCGCCGCTCGGCCCGCCCGGACACTGCAGTGTAGGTTACCGTGCCATCGCTGCGGCTGCTCGCTCCCGACACCGCGTCCCGCTACAGACTTCCCGGGTCCGGGGAGAAGAGGGGAGAGGGAACCGCTAACAGCAATGGCCGAGTCCAACCCGCTGTGGGGGTTCCCCCGTCTGCGCCGGGCCGCGGTAAGCTCCGCCGGGAGGTGGGTAGGTGGGAGGCTAGTAGCGGGGCGGTGAGGATACTGCAGCAGAGGAGAGACGAGCTGTTCTGAGGACAGTTCAGTACTGCGACACAGAGGTTGGGATGAGCTAACAGTACAGTGCAAACTGCAGCAGATATTTAAAATACCTCATGGTGTAAAGTCTGCTCAGTTTTAAATCGCATTTCAATGTCAGAGTCTGTTCAGGGGACCGGGACAGGCCAATGACAAACGGGTTGTGTGTACGTGCGCGTGCGTCTGTGTGTGCTTGTGTTTGTTTGGGCTGCAACTGCAGAACAGCATGAGGCTGTATCAGGTTTGGCACTGCAGTCTGTAACTGTGGAGAGTCTTCAAGTCATGCAGCTTTATGTAACTGATGTGGGAATGTGTGTGACATACTTGATGCCCACTGATCTTAATGCAGCTGTGTAATGCAGAGTTTCTGACAAGTATGCAATCACACATTAACATCCATCATGGCTGCTGTAGAAGCAAATATTCAAGGTTCTTGTTGAGGACTTGGTTGATTATTTAGCATGTAGGCTTATAAACTGAAAGCCAGTGGTGAAATGTAGCTAAGTACATTTACTCAACTACAGTGGACTTTTGAGGTACTTGTAGCTACTTTACCTGTATATGCTTCTTTATACTTCTACTTCAACACATTTTGGAAGCATAAATTGACTTTTTTGCTCCACAACATTTATTTGATAACTTTAGTTAGTTTACAGATTACTATTATAAAAACAAAATAAAAATATAATGTAATAAAATCTGATATAATGTACCAGCAGTATATAAAGTAATCAAAATCAATCACAGCCTTCTAATTCTTGTGCCATGTTGCTCAAAGTTTAAATACAGATTTGAATATTATGCAAATACAGTAATTTATCTGTTATCTGTTTATAATTATACTGTGCCTTTAGTTGAAAGCGTGCCAATCAGGGACATTTTCTGGTGCAGGAAAAACTACATTGATATAAAGATAGGCACATGAAAGAGACACATCTTGTAGAAAATGGAGAAATGCTGGAACTAGATAGCAAGATCCACCAAATCCCGTTTGCGCTGACTCTGTAACATCCTGTAAAAGGAAGGTAGAGTTAGCAGAGATAAAAACAGCCCTGTATCTGTATAGAGACGGGAGCAGGAGAGAACTGTGAGGAAACAGCAGACTGAGTCAGAGGAGCTGACTGTCAGACTCCTCAGACTGACGCTGAGAGATGCTGATGCTGTGTTGAGCTCTGCTGGACTGCACGACTAACAGAATTCAGCTGTCAAAGTGTTCTGACTGACACCAGGACTCCTTTTATTCTGTCCTCCACTCCCCTGTAAACCCAGAAAACTCAGTTTACCCCACTTTCAGGTTGGCAATAAGATTCCCTTCAAAATGAAAGTATGTCACAGGGATCCTCGGTATTAAATCCTCGCTAGTCAGAGCCAAGTAATTGCTGTCTATAACTGATTAAGGTCTTGTAAATACATACGTGTTTACCTCTTTAATTTCTCTAAACAATCTTCTCCTTTCAGACCTCATTTCCTGGCAATCTGCACTTGGTCTTGGTGCTCCGCCCCACCGGCCTGTTAAGCTCCACTCCCAGTCCGTCTTCAAGCACTGACTTGGGCTTCCGCTTCAGCCAGGATGACTTCCTGTTAAAGATGCCGGTGAGAAGGGGTTTTAAACGGAGAAAGAGGGATGGAAGAAAATCTTTATCAATGGTTTACAGAATGTAAAACTTATTCCTGCTTGACACAACACACTGTCTTACTGTATATATTCTCTTCTCTAATGATTACAACCACCATCTATTGCAAACATGCTGCCAAAGAAACAGAAAGAAAAAATGATGATGTATTGGATCAATACAGTCACACAGTCCAGTACTGTCCTGGTGGCTGTGACAGTGGTTGCTTTGTGTCTGTGTGCTTGTAGGTGGTGATGCTGCGTTCAGTGGGAGACCTGCTGCGCTACATCGATGAAAACCACCTGACATCAGACTTCACTGCGAAAGTGGAGTACTGCCAGAGCGACTGGATCGTCCTCCGCACGGTATGCACCTCTGATGTGTCTGTAAAATAAACAACACAAGAAACGGAACTAGCAACTCAACCACTATCAATACTGCCTGATTTACTAGACAGCAGCAGACAGGAAAATATTTGTTCTTGTATTTAATGGTTTGGCGGAAACTACTTCTCCCCACGTAGAACACTTGGTTTTTAGTTTTTCTTATATGTGTGGAAATGTGTCTCTGTGTGTTTAGGCTATAGAGACCTTTGCGGTGACAGTGAAGGAGATCGCCCAGCTGCTGCAGGGCTTTGGATCAGAGCTGTCTGAGACCGAGCTTCCAGACGAAGCGAATGCCATTGAGTTCCTGCTGCACTCACACACGCACCGATACAGACAGATGAAGGTTGCCGCTGGCTGCTCTTCCTCACTCTGTCTTCTTTAGTATTTGATTTACTGTGCGTACTCTTTTGCGTTTGGTTTCATCTGTCTTATCTTGCTTGTCTCTTTGTTTTCAGGACGATATCAGGAATGTGCTGAAAGAGGGACGTCTGCTGCTGTCCAACCTGGAAACTGTCAAGGCCTCTAAGAGAGATGTAGAGGAGGAGAGGGACATTAGAGGAGACATGGACACTGTCCAAAGGTGCAGAGTTAACACTGCTTCTGAGAATATAATTGGACACAAGACAAGATTTTTAATTGGTGTAGCACAAGGGACATATTCTTCGTTTGACACCAACATCTTATCTTAACAGGCAGCTTGTGTTAATGTCTGCGTGCACATATGTTTCAGGCTCCTGGCCCAGCTCAGAGACATGGAGGAGGCGTTCGACGGCTTCTTCGAGAAACACCACCTGAAGCTGCAGCAGTACCTCCAGCTGCTGCACTATGAACTGAGTTTCCAGCAGGTGAGGTGATTGCTCCTATATGCCCCACGTCTCTGTTATACTACTGTGAGGATTAACTGTGTGTGTGCTTCTGTGTGTAGATGGATGAGGTGCTGGAGAGGATCACAGACCAGGAGAAGGAGATCGCCTTTGCGGGAACCACGATGGTCCAGACAGAGCAGCTACTGAGAGACCTGGAGACGCTGGATGCACGCGCTCAGGTCACACGCACAGTCACACAACATGCAAAAAATCATAGTCTGAGATCTGGGTAGGAGGAAGTGGCCGACGAGAACAAAACGCTTTTATAATAACCCTCATGTGATTGTTTGTCTGATGAAACTCTGATGTTACGGCTTTTAAAATGTCTATAAGATCAGATAAAACTTTATTAACCCCCAAGGAAAGTACAGTGCCAGATAGCTGCAAATGTGTACATACGTATGATCTATATATGATAATATCATTAGAATTCTACAAAATTGATGCCTTAAAGTAATAATTAAATGGTTTAAGTGACTCAGTCAGTGCTCTGAATATACTCACACAGCGGCCATTTTCCTCTGATGTCACGCTCAGGGTGGAAATCTCAAATCTCACAATCATTATCATTTCACTGCTTCTCTGTTGATCAGCAACCACAAAGCTTCTGTACAGTGAAAGGCAGACGGAAATCTCGCCACATTTTAAGTTAAACAACCTTTGTGCTAACCAAATTAGCAAGGGTCAGACAACAGCTAATGTTAGCATTTAGCCACTTAGTAGCTAATATTACCGTTGGCTAGGAATTGGATGAAAGCTGCTATTACGTTTGGTAGTGCTACATGGTAGAATAGGAGAGGCTTTAACTCCTAGCTAACGTGGTGTTAGCATTAGCTAGCTACTAATGTAATATAAGCTAGGAAGAGGTTGAATGCTAGCTTTAGCTGCTGTCTAACGGTAGGTCACGGATTAACACATATGTTGTTTTACTTTGAAATATGTCCCTCTTGATTTTACTATCGTTTATCTTTTAAGTTGCTCATCAATCATGAAGCAGTGGAATGTTTATTGTCAGATATTACACCAATCAGCCAAAACATTGTGACCATTGACAGGTCGAGTGAATAACATTGATTATCTTGTTACAGTGGCACCCGGCAGTAGGTGGGGTATGTTAGGCAGAAAGTGAACATGTTGTACTCGAAGTTGATGTGTTGGAAGCAGCAAAAATGGACAAGCGTGAGGATGAGAGCTACTTTGCTAAGGGCCAAATTGTGATGCTAGACGACTGGGTCAGAGCATCTCCAAAACTGCAGCTCTTGTGGAGCCCATGCCTCGAAAGGTCAGGGCTTGTTTTGGTGGCAAAAGGAGGGCCTACACAATATTAGGCAGGTGGAACTTCATAGTGGCAAAATGGCTACTATGTAAATATGATGAATAAGCCCTGTTAATGGTTCTAAAAATTAAAACAAAGACTTTTAAAGCTTGTGTTTTTAAGCTTTGCTTCTTGCGCCTCCTCTCCTCGTCTAGTTTTTTTTCATTGTACTTTTTTCTTTCTCTTCCAATCACCTGTTTTGGCTAGTGTCCCTGTCAGCTGTATACATGTGTTTGCAATGTAAGAACAGCTTCGATCTGTTTCCTGCAAACCATAATTGTCTTCTTGCACCAGAAGACAACACCTCTAGATGTGTGGGAACATGAAACCCAAATGAAAATTAGCTTATATAAATGTAACTGATGTTAATACAAGATGAGGTGTGCTGAAAAGTGTCCAACCCAAACCTCGATGTGTGTGTTTTGTGGTTCAGGAGGAGATGGCTCGAGCCCAGGTTGTTATCCTCCACGGTCACCAGCTTGCCGCCAACCACCACTACGCCCTGGCGCTCATCGTCCAGCGCTGCAACGAGCTGCGACATCACTGTGACGTCATCACTAACGCCATACGCACCAAGCGGTCCTCGCTCGCTCGTTCACGAGACCTGCTGCTCCGCCTGGAGGGGGTAAAAGTGCCACGAGGAGACAAATATTCAAGCAAACACACGTTCTTTATTTAATCAAATTTAAATACCTTATTTAAACATAAAATGTGCCAGTGGGATCGATCATCCACATGTGTTTACTTGTGTTGTGTCTTCTATCTGTGTGTGTGCAGGCCCTTCGCTGGTGTGATGAGGGCGCCTATCTTCTAGCGAGTCAAATGGTGGACAAGTTTCAAACCAGAGAGGGAGCTCAGGAGGCGTTGCATTACCTCAGCTGTCACCAGGAGAGGGCGCCATCTGCACTGAAAAACAACCAGGACCATCTGAGCCTGGAGTTTGAAGCCATACTCACCCCACAGCTGCAGGTTACAGACCGCTACTGAAGCAAAATCACACAACAATTACCCACAAGCCACCTCATCTCACATTTTTCTGCCTTTCTAGTCCCAGATCTCCATGGTGACAGAGAAGCTGAACTCGATGCAGTCCATGATCAGAAACAGAGAGCAGTGTCTGAGGAGGCTGGCAGATGTTCAGGTCAGACCGATTCAGCTGGTGGCCCCCAGGCCCGAACCCGACCAGACCTCACAGCGCTGCAAGTCTCCCCTCTTCTCCCCCAAACATGGTACATCCCCCAACAACGGCCACTTTCCCTCACAGTGATCAGAAATAAAATCAGAAATATGTTTTTTAAATCTCCTCATCTCTTTGCTGGTTTTTTTTACACTTCACAATATAATCTCAAAGATTTCAGTTTCGGTCCCTTTGGCAGCACCTAATGACCAAAATGAAAAAAAAGGGTAATTGCAGGACACTTCCCAATTTAACCGGACATCCACGGTTGTAACTCTTGATTTTCCTCGCTGACGGTCGCTTTCCTTTGTAGACTGTTTGCCTTCATCTGAGCTTCTTTGTTTGTTCAGCCATAGTAGATGACTGTTTACTCGCAACACTTTTACTCGCAACAGGCTCCGCCTACCCCGTCTGGCAGACCAACCACTGCTGGGTGATGGAAAATGCGTGAAAATCTCTCCTGTTTACACCCTTCTCATTGCATTTGACATTTAGTACCATGTTTGGTTCCCTTTTGTAAATGTCCTGTGCAGTCTTTTTTCTGCATTTGCTCTATTCTCCATCATCAACAGGTATGTATGTGTGGTTCTCTCCACAGGTGTAGACTTTAACGTCCTGAACTCCAAGTTTTCCTTTGACCTGCTTCCTGGCAAGAGAGCCGCAAGGAAGAACAACAGCCAACGCAAGGTGTGTGTTTGTGTTTTAAGTCCACAGCTACACATTTCTCATTGTAAGGCCCTCTGTGCTATATTATTCTCTTGTGATAGCTGTATATGAGACCAGTAGATCATACTTTACTTACTCTGATAAGGCACACATCATCAGGAGATAAAAGTATGCAGCTGCACACCGTACAGAAATTGAGGAGGCGTTCGAGGCTCAGATTCTGGCAGGCGGGCTCAGACAGGAGACTGTGCTGAAGTGCAAAAAGCTCACCACTGCTGAATATGAATAAGTGGTTAGTTATGTGCGAACATGAACAAGTTATGAGAGCAGACTTTATGGATGTGGAGCTATTTTGTAACATCGTCATGAACTTCTGAAAGTGGCCAGAGATCTCTTAGTTTAGGTATGGGTTAGTATGGAAGTGTCACTGCTTTGTTTGCTCTTAATGGTCTATTAACGTCCTGATGTCATTGACTAAAATATGTCAGAACTTGTCTTACAAATGTGTCCAAGGCTCCGGGCTTAAATATTAGTTTCCTGTGTGTTTTGTCAGATCGAGGTGATGCATGATTTCCAAGGAAACCGCAGCTGTCTGTACGGCTCCACCACTGAGACAGAGTCAGAGACAGAGGACAATCCAGAGCAGGTCACACGGTGAGCATCTTTCAGTTGACACAGTCTTGAACTGTTTTGTGTGCGACTTTTCTTTAGCTTTGCACTCAGGTTTTGTCTCATTTTCCCTCCTTCCAGCCACATCATGAAGGAACTGATCGCTACAGAGAGGATCTATGTGGACGAGCTGCTCTCGGTCCTTCTGGTGAGTTTTATTGAAGTTTACTTTATGACACAGCGCAGAGAGACAGAACGTATTTGGAAAAGGAATAAGAAGAATTACTGCAAATCCCTGGCTGACTGGGAATTCACACTGATACATCCTCTACATCTCCTTTCTACTTCCTTTTTCCTTTCCCCTCCCCTTCTTCTCTTCATTTTTTTTTTCCTCCGGCCTTTTTCCTTTCCTTTGTCCTTTCATGTTTCCTCTGTTTTTCCTTTCTCATTCCTACTCTTCTTTCACCACTGGTTCTCCTTTGTCCTCTCCTCTTCTTTCTCTCATCCACTTCTCCCCTCGCCTCTCCTCTATCCTCTCTCTTCTTCATGTATTTCCCCTCTTATGTTCCTTTTACCCTCCCGTTTGTCTTTTCCTCTCTTCCACTTGTCCTTTATTCTCCCATCACCTTTCTCCTTGCTTCACTCCCCTCCCCTCCTCTCGTCTGCCTGTTTTCCTTTACTTCTCCTTTCTCCACTCCATTTTCACATCCTCATTCACCCTCTACTGTCCTCTCTCCTCTCCTCTCCTCTCCTCTCCTCTCCTCTCCTCTATATCAGGGCTACAGGGCAGAAATGGAGGATCCATCCATGTCTAATCTTCTTCCTTCAGCTCTGCGCAGCCAGAAGGACGTTCTGTTTGGCAACATGCCCGAGATTTACCAGCTCCACAGCAGGCAAGACGCACACACACACATACACACACACACACACACACACACACACACACACACACACACACACTGAGTGCACAAGCTGTCACACAGTTGTCCTTGTCTCTCCATTTCTTCATGCCAGTCCCGTTCCTTTTAATTTTCCTCTTGGATTCTCTGCTCAGGATCTTCCTCCAGGATCTGCAGGGGTGCCTTGACACGCCGGAGAGGGTGGGGGCTTGTTTCCTGAAGCGGGTGAGGAAACACGAAGAGAAACATGACTTTTTATGAAGTTAAACAACATTACATATCTAAGTGTGAAAATGTGTTTGTGTGTGTGTTTGTGTGAGCAGAAAGAGAAGTTCCAGGTGTATGAGCGTTACTGCCAAAACAAGCCTCGCTCTGAGTTGCTATGGAGACAGTGCTCTGATTCGCTGTTCTTTCAGGTAGATACAATATTTACCATCATTCACACAGTCCCACATTGATGGAGTGAAAGTTGTTTGGATTAGTCATGGCCATGATTTTGAGATATGATATTTGCTTGTGAAGGTCTCTCTCTCTCTCTGTCTCTGTCTCTCTCTCTCTCTGCCTCTCTCTCTCTCTGCCTCTCTCTCTGCCTCTCTCTCTCTCTGTCTCTCTCTCTGTCTGTCTCTCTCTCTCTCTCTGTAGGAGTGCCAGAAGAAGCTGGACCACAAGCTGGGTCTGGACTCTTACCTTCTGAAACCAGTCCAGCGTCTGACCAAGTACCAGCTGCTCCTCAAGGTTCTGTACATTCATCCTGAACCCATCACTGGTGGAGGGTCCTGTAGAAATGCTGCTCACACAATGACATGCATGTTGATAAGATTAGTAAGAACCAGTGAGAAGGTGAAGCAAAGCATCTCTTAGTGTGTTTGCTTCATCTTCTTTAATAGGAAAAATGCAACCATCGAGTGTTTTTCTTGTATGCATCTCTTCCAGTTAGGACTCTGTGTTAGACTGGAACCTTTCAGCTCTTTTCTTTTCAGGCATTATCAATGTCTGCAGAGCAAAATGTCTGAGGAAGCTTGAACAAATCAGAGCCACCAAGCCTGTGACGGTCAGGTAGCTCGTTCCAACATTCAATTCATGTCCCGACTAGTTCACAATAATAATAATAAGAAAAGGTTTTGTGCTTCATTATTTGATGGGCAAATGAGAAAACATCCAGCTCATTTTGGATTCAAAACAATCCACATCATCGGCAGCCATATTGCTTGTTTATTAAATATATTTATATTAAAGGAGCAATTCGCCCCTGGAAAAAGCCACTGTCAGTCAAAGCTGGTGTTGGTAATCGATAGAAGCAATAATATTTGAAATTGGCGCCATAGCTGTGGAGAAAGTTATACAAACAGCTCGTGGTTTCGCCAATCCTAGATTCCTACAACACCCAGGGTGCATTGCGCCCCTCCCTCTGAAAGGAACGGCCCAGTGAGAGACGCTGGAGTGAAATACTACCGTTTTCACTGCAGGCAATGGCTCAGAGCGGTACAGAATCCAATATACAACGAGAATATACCGGTGGATTGTCTAAAAAATCTTCTGGTCTGCAGTCTACATTTCAAACCTGACGTTTCTGAATGAGACATGAGATAGGAGGCTGGCGGAGGTTTTCCAGGGCCCATTGGAGAAGCGGATCCTTCAAAGGCACAGAGTGAAATAGCTTTTTTTTCCTACCATAATGGCATTAGCTCCCCATAATAGCATGAGGTTGAAAATCGGCAAACTGGCCCTTTAAGTAAATGGTTGTGATTGGCCCGACCTGAATCTGGTCACATGGAAATCTGTCTTAACGGGAGCGGGACAGGCTCTCAGGCTAACAAAGTTCATTACTATGTAAAAATTGTGGTGAACAGCCTTAATTACAGTATTACAATGAAGCTTAATATCAGCATCATTTGATCCAAAGTAAACATTGAAAGAAAAAGTCTAAAGCATGTTTGCAGTTCTGTGGGAGTGTATATGTTTACCATGTTAACCATCTTAGCGTGTTAGCATGCTAGCATTAGCTAATTAGCTAAGTTACAAAATAACATATTTTAAGCTGATAGCAGCACTTCATGCAAAGCTAATCAGAAATCAGTGCACTTCATCTTTAGGGGCACATAAATCAGTGTTAAGCCAGTTTCAAGACATCTCAAACAGGCACAGGCAGGAACTTACACGTAAACATTCATACTGACAAACATAAAAGCACACTAGATTAGATAAACTGAACATCACTAACCTGTTACACTGTGACTCTGTTCTTCCTCAGGAGCTGCTGAAGCACTGCACGGAGGTGCGATACCGCTGTGAGCTGCAGGAGGCTCTGAACTCAATGCTGGAGCTGCTCAAGTCTGTCAACGACTCCATGCATCAAATAGCCATCACGGGATATCAGGTACCGATCAGTCAAATCAATGGTTATGATGTATTGTGCAGTCATTTCACTGGGAGCCAGATTTATGAGACATGATTATCAGAGATTCATCACTTGCTCTGCTCTGCTCTGACTACAATGCAGCTACTATATCTGGTTAGACCAGAGTAAGGGTTGTGAATAACAAACAGTTCATGTGTTAGTTTTGTCTATTTTCATTTCTCACTTGTTGGTACAGTACATTTATGATACTGTCTTCTCCATCCACTTGTCCGTCTGTGACAGGGTGATCTGAGCCAGCTGGGCCGGGTGGTGTTGCAGGGGGGCTTCAGCGTGTGGATCAGCCATAAGAGGGCAGCGGTGCGGATGAAGGAGCTGGCCAGGTTCAAGCCCATGCAGAGACATCTCTTCCTCTACGACCACGCCCTCCTCTTCTGCAAGCGCCGGGACGAGGACTCTCACGACAGGACGCCTTTCTACAGCTTCAAATCCTGCCTCAGAGTAACAATAACTCACACGCCACGCCTGGCTACATCCAGTGCCAGCTAGTTCAACAGCCCTATAATAAATCCCTCCTTATAGGAGCTTATCACATTATGTTTTTACACCGTCAGTTCAAGGCAGACTCTGAACTGGTCATTTGTTTGAATTGTGCAGAATAATATGGTGTAATCCTCAGTGGTAATTTATAATGAAGGTTTTCATGAAGTGTAATTATTTTTCTGTCCTTCTGTAGATGAGCGCTGTGGGAATCACAGAAACGGTGAAAGGAGATGTGAAGAAATTTGAAATCTGGTACAGCGGCAGAGAAGTAGTCTACATAGTTCAGGTATTTCATCTTTTGCTTACCAATTTATAGCTCTTCTTTTATAACATTCTGTCTCTGTGTCTGTATCGCAAACTTGTTTACTCACACACCTCTCTTGTGTTATTGTTTTTGTGTGTGTGATGGTCTGTTCAGGCTCCCACAGTAGAGGTCAAAGTTGCCTGGCTTACAGAGATTCGAAAAATCCTCACCAACCAGCAGAGACTGCGTCAAGGTTTCTATTACTTTAAGACTAATGTGCTGCCTCTTTGTTACTTCTCTCTTTGAAATATCTGAATTTAATTTGTTTTTCGTTAAAGATTTTTTCATAGAAATGTTGTTATATTTAAGCCACATTTCTGTCTCCTCTGTCCCGTCTCCTTCTCTCAGATGAGACTCCTTCTCTCCCACTTTCAGACAACCCCCTCTCTGACAGGTAATTCTCCCTGCATGACCTCACTGTCATACTGTTTGTGGTGGTAGGAATGGGTGCTCTCACTTTTAATCTATTCTTAATTCAGGAATTCATTTAAAACTTGACACCTGAAGGAAAAGGTGTCCCTCACATAGCAACCTTCCATGTTATTTGTTGTAAGAAAGCATCACACGGTTATCTGCTCTCAGGATGTGAATGTCATTGAATGAGTTTGCACATGCGCAATGTGTGTACAATTAACATATAAGCATCTTTGTCATCACCCTTGAGCATCACTGTCCGTGGTGCTGAAACTCATACGACTGAATTCAGCACCATGGACAGAGCTACACAGTCCCCGATTGGAAGGTTTGAAGTGTTGACCATAATTGAGAAGCAGTTCTTGAACTCCTTGCCAGGCTTCTCAAACAGTTCTTATGTCAGCTTGACACCTGTGTTATTGATCCTGGTATAAAACAAACACTTCACAGGGTGACATGTTTCTTAAGAGCACTTTGTGAAACTGTCTGATATTGAAAACATGGAAACTGTATTAGAGGTTTTCTAATATCTTACAGTTTTTGCTCGGGTGTTTGTGAGTCATTGAAGTACTGCTTCTTTATGATGGTGTCAATGTTGGAGCTGGGAGATTGGAACATGCGGTTGGTGGGCGTATGATAGCACCGTTATGTTCACTGATAGCATGCAAGCATGTTAATCATTTATAAATGACCAAGTCCTCTGATTTTCATAATAAACAACATGTTTTTTGGACCACTTGTAGGGGAAGATTATTAACACTGGCAGGTCAAATATTTGTGCTTTCTTTTTCAACAAATTATATGGAAAGTCCATAACCAATTATAAACAGATCTTAACAACTATGGGTCATATACTCAAATCCTGATACAACTCACTCCTCTGAGCAATGGACTTTAATTATTCTCCTTAAACGATTTAAAACACCGACAGCTTTAACTTGTTTCTGATCAGTCTGACCCAGCACTCTGCAGCTCTATATACAACGTAAATACATCAAACATGCATTCAATGCAATTTAAGAAATCTACACATCCATCCATCCATTCATCCATTATCTATACCGCTTATCCTGTTCAGGGTCGCGGTCTTGCATCTCATTGAGCGAGAAGCGGGGTACACCCTGGACTAATCGCCAGTCAATCACAGGGCCGACACATAGAGACAGACATCCTTTCACACTCACACCCACAGCTACGGACAATTTTGAGTCACCAATGAACCTAACAAGCATGTCTTTGGACTGTGGGAGGAATCAAATCAAATCAAATCAAATTTTATTTGTATAGCGCCAAATCATAACCAGAGTTATCTCGAGACACTTTACAGAAAGAGCAGGTCTAGACCGACTCTTTGTTAAATTATTTAAAGAGAGGCCCAACATGAATCCACCATGAGTAGCACTTATTCGGCACATTGGCAAGGAAAAACGTTTAACAGGCAGAAACCTCGAGCAGAACCAGACTCATGTTGAACAGCCATCTGCCTTGACTGGAAGCCGGAGTACCTGGAGGGAACCAACGCATGCACGTGGAGAACATGCAAACTCCACACAGAAAGGCCCACTACAACCGAACCGTGATTCAAACCACTCCACCCCTGTGCAGCCCAATTTAAGAAAATACAAACCTTTTTGGAAAACTTAAAATTACTTTTTGCGACACATTTGAAAATTTGAAATCTTCTTGGGCTTAAGGGTTTGGGAGTCAGAGAGCAATGAAGTGGACTGACACATGCTGGTTCTGGACTTTTCATTGGATTTGTTGACAAAAGAAAATAACTCCAGTTTTATCCTTTAAAGAGAGTGTATTATGCTGTTTCACATTTTAAGACATATATATAACGTTACAATGTTGGATGTCCAGACTAAACGTGGGTGAAGTTTCAAATCTGTAGGTGAAAGTATGTTGGAGTAATCCCCAGACTTCTCAGCTCAGTCTGCAGGCTGCTGTGAACGCCAGGTTTCAGGCAGTTTTTTCACACGCTCAGCAGGCTTCGGAGAGCTGGCCAATCAGAAGAAAGTGGGCTTGTAGGGGCGGGGTTTCTTAAAGGGACAGAGCTGACTGAGTCGTTTCAGGCAGAGGCTGTATGAGGGCCTGCACAGAGCACCAGTGTGAGAAAAATGAGGATTTTTTTTAACTGTAAATTATGTTAAGCTACTAAACAGTGAGAGTGAAATATGAAGCTTGAAATCAGCATAATACCCCCCTTTAAATGGATACATGAAGACTCATCAGAGCATGAGATAATCATGATCAGAGACTGTGAGGTGTTCTGATTCCAGATGGAGGATGAGATGCTGCGTATGTTTGTCACAACTTGATTTTTTTGTTACATGATGTAGGCGAATGTCACAAAGCATTTGTAAGTAATAATAGTGTTTTGCTGTATTTAAGAGATGGTCACGCCGAGACATCAGGCAAAATGTGAACCAATATTTACCTTTTGATTGTTTTTTTTAAAGAATGTACTTTAAAAGGACAGACTACACCCATCTACTACTTAAAGCAGGTTAAACCACACTTATTATGTGCAAATGCTGTTTAAAGGGGGCCTGGTATGTCTGCAGAATACTGTGTACTCTAACTTATATTTCCATGTATTTCAGTGATCTCTGATGTTATTGATATTTCAGTTTTAAACTCAAACATCCTTTGAAATCAGACGCTGAAATATATGTGATCGTGACCTTAACGGAATGCTGTTTTATTTTACAGAATGTGGATGAGCTCGTTTTGTGACACAGTGGATGTTGTTGTTGTTTTGTTGTTGTTGTTTTTGTTCGTTGTGGTCGTGTCTTGGTGATGCGGTTTAGTGCATCAGAGGTGTGTGTGTCGTGGGGCGGAGCGTCGGTGGGAGGCTGCTCAGCGTGTCTCCCTGTTCCTCACAGCTCCTCGGCAACAAGCCACTCCTACAGGCACCAAGGGGAGGAGTCAGTACACACCAGCCCCGCCCACTCGGACCCTGTGGTTCACTCACCTCGACGCAGTGAGTCACCAGA
Organism: Semicossyphus pulcher; assembly: GCF_022749685.1. NCBI lineage: Eukaryota > Metazoa > Chordata > Actinopteri > Labriformes > Labridae > Semicossyphus > Semicossyphus pulcher. The sequence goes on along the minus strand of NW_027211604.1, from coordinate 16,391,018 downwards.
AGAGATAAACACAAAAATTGCCTTTAACAATCACTTTATGGCCTTTGTTGTTTATTATTTGTTGTTTTGTGTTTGATTAGCGGTGAGAAATTTAAACTACAAGTTTTATTTTTCATTATTGTCTTAATGGGAGTTACATTTCCTAAAGCAGAAACAGTATTTTGTGTGGAATAATAAATATATGATATAGAGATAATGAAGTATTTTTCATCAGCACCCTCGATCAGTGATTAAAAAGTGTATGCCAAAGTTGTCTCAGCTGACTTGTCTCCTGCAGCGTGGCCTGTTCCCGCTCACTCTGTGGCGATCTGTGAAGGCCTGGAGGACTGGGGAGCTACCGACCTCTCCAACATATCAGACTCAGACGAGGAGGATCAGCCCGCGCCCCTGGTGAGAAACTAGGGGGATAACTTTTGTTGTAACCCCGCTGAATTTGAGAATATGGAGGCTAGGATACAGGTCCTGTCTGAACTGGGTGATGGGACAAAAGCAAACTACTGTCTGGATGAAGTTGTCCATCTCTTTCTGCCCTACCTTGGCAGGCTCATATTAGACAAGAGCTGATCTTGAACTATGTATCTATATCTCTTTGTTGGTTGGGGTTGTGCACGTGGAAAACACTTCATGTTTTACTTGTTGTCTTCTGTTCCAGGTGGCGGGCAGGTACAGGGTCATGGTGGAGAGCAGCATGGCCAGCACTGATGACATCATCTTTAACTCTGGTGATGTCATCCAGCTGCTTCATGAGGAAGTGTCAGGAATGTGGTAAAATAGACTTAAGTATTTCAGAAATGTTAATTATAGACATTCACCTGCAAACAATCCTGTGGATGGAAAACTAGTAACGTAATATTTTAACATGTGTGTGTGTGTGTGTGATCCCAGGATGGTGAGGAATGTAAGTCGTGGTGAAGAGGGGCGTGTTCTACCTGAGGACCTGCACAGGATTCTGGGAGAGACCTGCTGAGAGCCAATCAGAACAGAGGATAGATGGCGCCCGTCTCCTTACTCCTCTGGTTTCGTTAGCTTATTGGGCTCAACCTTTTTACACACACACACAAACACACACACACACACACACATAATCCATCAAGTTCCTGACCAAAAGTCAAAGGGTATCTGACTCTGCCGATGCATTCATCAGACCATCGGGTTGAAGCACATCAACCGTATGTTTTAAGTCTTCAAACGACTGTGACACTTTCACCTCAGACAGCTGTAAACTACAGGACGGACCTCAGAAGAATGTAACAATGCAAAGCACACATGTTGGACCTCACAGAACCGGCGCCTCCTTTACTTAATCCGTCTTTTCCAGCATAATACAGTGGAGTTATTGGACCTGGGGTAAAAACAGGGGGGTTTATTCATACGAACATAATGGACTATTGTTTAAGACTTTTATCATTTCTATTTTCTTATGAAATATCACAGGACTCGTGTGTATGCTTTCTAACATATCATTACTGTTCATGTGCCAAACAGCTCAGCTAATTGTTGTGGCTTCTTTTTGACTCACATAGGAGAATAGCTTTACCTCGTGGTATTACAGTTTTCAGTAGATTTAAACCCTCGTACATCAGCCAGCTACGTCTTTAAGACGGTGTGCATGTGACGTTGACTTTAACCCAAACTGGCCATGGTTAATTCACCTCTCAGTGGCAAACAAACCTTTTAGCATTGGCCAGATGATGATGTCGGACATTAAGCAAGGCAAGGAAGGGGCTGCATTCCTAATCCCATACTTCCATAATGTGTGGTATGCCAGAAAAAGATTGAGTGTGCCCAAATACATGTGTGTTAAATGCAGTTTGCCAAAAATACCAGGATGTTCTGCTACATCCGGTCGCATTTTGCAAAGCAAAAATTTTCCTTGAAAATATTTTAATTTTTCGCCACACACTTCGACAGATGTACTGAGCAAGGGGGTCAAAGGTCAAGAGGCAACCAAAGACTGCAGTCTAGACCTGCTCGGCAAGTGTCATCACATGGCCTCTGACGTAATTTTGCTCTATATAGACATAAAACAAAGATTGATTATTACAAAAAAGTATGTCCTTATTGTATTCATACTGTATGCAAAGCCCTTACTTTGAAAGGGCAGCTGCAGTACGTGCTAGTAGTAAAATTAATGAGTATAAGATTTGGACAAGCAGGGTAAGAAACGTGGCAATATTAAGCAAAGGCATTACAGGTGTTCTCATTCATAGCAGACATAGCAGTTTGTTTGCCACTCAGAGGAGGTGCTGAGGGATTTAAATGTCAAAATGCATTCCCTTTTATAGATCTTTTTTTCAACATGTCATAACAGGAAATGTGCAGGAGTGATTAAAAACATGAATAACGGCTGCGGTGTAGTAAGCCTGGTTCTCGTGCACTGTGCCTCAGTGGAGAGCGTAGATGGAGCAGAGCCATTAGAACGTTTCCAGTTCCTCTTGTGCGTCTCCTGTTATGACAAGTGGAAATGTTCCCATAAAAAAGAAAAGTGTATTGATGCAGCGTTCTGGTCGGCAGCACTGCAGCACTCATGCAGGATGAACACTGTGCACTAGCACTTCTACGTTTGCTGGCATCATAGCTGGCTGTTGTTACTCAGCCGTCAAATGTGCTGAGCTCTAAAACATAATGCGGATTTCAAAAGTGACTGAATTTGTCTACTTATTGTTACTTTTTCTGCTGTTATGGTGAAAATGTGTTTTTATTTGTTGGTTAATTCTGAAACTCTTCCATCAAATGAATCTCGTGCAGCTGTTGTGACCACTGGGATGCTTTTACTGAGCTTTACATTCTGTTAATTTGCTGCTCTGCATGGACAAATCACTGCACACGCCTATTGCATTTTGTCTGCCTGTACTGCTTTTTTACACCAACAGGAGAACTATGCTCAGTGTTGGGTAGTAACTGTAAATATAGTAGTGTAGAGCCGAACTATTACAGTTACAGTGTTGATACCTGAAATATTTATGTTAGATTCAGTGAGCTGAAGAATAAGGAAAGATCACTTCCTGTTCTCAAACTGCCCGGACTGATCATCTTTACACTGTTAAACAACTTGGGAACAAAGTGTGACAAGTGGTGATTGAAGCACTGCCAATTTACCGCCATATTGACTGAGGGTTTCTCTCTGACGGGCAGACTAAAGTTACCCACAGCTTGTGGAGTTGAACTGCACTGAACTGTGAATAATGTAAATGGTACAAATCTAAATTTTAGATGTTAAACAACTTTGTACAATAGACGTTTGGTCGTTCAGATGTTGACACTCACTATTAAGTGACAATAGATTCCCACAGTATCAGCCGTCTTTGGATGATATAAGTCTCATCCCACTGGTAACACTCACCCTAAAGGTAACTCTATGTTGATTAATTGTCACTGTTCATGACACACACACACACACACACACACACACACACACACACACACACACACAGTGGGGACATTTCAGTCACTTGACAGTGAGTGTCAGTCTGTCTAAAAAAGAATTTTAATAATAATAATTAGAAAACATTAATTCATGTTGAATTCATTTGTAACCACTCTCAACAGGCTGTAACATCAGAAGTTATTAATAGACATGTTCAGTCAGGCTAGTCAGTCTTTTTCACACTTTTGCTCATTTTGCACTGTTTTTATATTTTGAATCATTGTGAAAGCTTGTACATTAATGCATAATGTATATGATTATTTATTTTATTTAAAATATAAGCACAGGATTATTTAATTTGACTCCACCTGACTGATGTGATTTCTTCTCTACATGATTTAGGTGCAAATCCAAATTTACAAATGTGCATTTGCTTTAGGATCTACAGTATTCTCTGAACTGTGCCTTTACTACCTTGGCTGCACAAGTACAAGGATTATCTGTTTTATCTGTATAAAGGCTCATATGGTAGTTTCAAGCCTCCCAATTGCCCGGTTAAAGTTATTACATTATGCTGTTATTACAGACCCAACACTTCCTGTATTTGTTTCAAATTAGAAGCCTGATTCCCTTCCAGCACTTGAAACGCAGCTTCTGCCATCATGTAGCAGTTGTACCAAACGACTAAATACAGTTTGGCTGGGACATAAAAAAAACCCACACTCAATTACTCACTAACTTATTTAATTGGAGACCATGCTTTTATGCGACTACAAGCGATTTGCCTATTTCAGGAAACATGGTCATTAAAAATGAGCTACTCAAGATTAGATCCAATATTTTTCTTGCATTCACTTTCACTTTAAAAGTGCTAATCTTGAAGATCTCAGTTTTGTTCTCTTTGGCGTCAAGCGGTAATTGCAGGAGCACACTTCCCAGATATCCAGACAGTGTTGCATGTGTGACGTCCACGGTTGGCTCCGGTTGTAACTCTTGATTTTCATCGCTGACGGTCGCTTTCCTTTTTAGACTGTTTGCCTTCATCTGAGCGTCGAATTTGTTTCTTTTTCTTTGGATTCTCACTTATTTTTGAAGTTGTATTTGTAGTCATCGATCTTTTCTTTGTTTGTTCAGCCATAGTAGATTACTGTTTACTCGCAACACTTGCAGAGACCGGAAAAGCAGCCGCTTAGCTCCGCCTACCCTCTCTAGCAGACCAACCACTGCTGGCTGATGGAAAACGCGTCACTAACTGGGCGCCGCTTGTGATTTTTTTCTGTGAAAGCCGCCACAGACACCCAGTCTGTACCTCTACAAATGCAAAGGCTTTCATCAGTGGGCCATAGGCTCAATCACCATTGTGTTGCCTCATTCAGATAGATAGTGACTTAACAGACATTTATTTAAAAGAAAATCTTGAAAATAAATTTACAAGAAAATCTTGTTAATAAAGAGATTATTACTTTAATTATAAACGACAAGCAAACTTAAAGAAAGATGCATATACTGATGTTTTAGTTTCACTTTATTAAAGGCTCAAAATTAACTCAATGATTTTGTCACATGATTCAGTAGAAGACCTTCTCTGTGACTAAGGACAAATGTTGCTGTATGTTTTGTCAGCCGTCAGCTGTTTTATCTCTCTAATACATGACTTCATTAATTACTTAATTTGGAGTCCTGTTGTGTTACTGATCCACGAGTAGTACCGCGACACTCGAGTGTAGATGCCATACTTCCCATCCTTTGCGCACTCTTCCCCCCAGCTCACGATGCCTGTCAGGAACCAAGTACCTTTGTAATTGGTGGCATGCGGCCCGCCACTGTCCCCCTGGCATGAATCCTTCTGTATACTTTGGTATCCAGCGCAGAACATGAAGCGAGTGACGTGGTCCCTGCTGCTCTGTTTACAGACGGTGCGTTCCACGTAAGGGACCTCCAGCTTCTGAAGCTTGGTGGCCTCCGGGCCCAGGAACTTGATCCTTCCCCAGCCGCTCACCACAGAGCTGCTGGACTCCCTCATTAAGTTCTCGGTAAAGTCTTTGGGGCCCAGGCAGATGGGACGGCGCTGGTTGGACAGCTCGACTGGACTGGCAAGCTTCAGCAGTGCAATATCATGGTTATACGGTGACTCCTGGAAATTGTAGCCGCGGTGGATATGCCGCTCAGCCACCGAATGATCTCGCTCTGTACCCTCATCTATGCTCACATCATGTTCACCTAGAAGCATGGATAAATACATACACACAATGAGATGTCTACATTTTTTACCCCTAAAACATCATCCATGTGCACAATATTTGTCTTCCTCCTTTGGTTTCTCATCAACAAAGCTGATGAATAAAAAGCTTTGGGGAGCTGACTCTTAAATCTCAAATGTCAGAGCTTTCCTGAATGCACCAAGAAGAAAGGTTTCAAAACACTACCTGCTCTGTCCTGCATTACCACATAACGATAAAGTCAGCAGGTATTGTACTTGTTGGGATAAAACATGCAAATAACCAGCATTATACCTGAAGGAAAATATGACGCGATAAACATCGCAATGATTAAGACCAGGTTGTCTTTACTTTAGAGCTATAGCTCAGAGATTTAGATCGTGAGTATGTAGAACACATACATTTTTCTTACCTACTCTGACGAAGAAAACTATATCAGCCTGGGCCAGACAATGAGCAGCCGTGATGACCCACAGCTCACTGAGCAGAGATCCTCCACAGAAAGGCAGTGCTCTGTCTTGGGAAGGTGACCGACGCATCAGAGTCACCTGCAAACACAAACGTTACAGCATGCACAACATTTTCTCACCTCTTCTCTGCCCTATTCTAACCTGTGTCACCAGAACTGGAAACTGTAACTGTAACTGAAATTTGCCCTTAAACTGTTCTTGGTAGCAAATACCACAAACTTGGTCACAGGAGTTTGGGCTTGACGTGCCAGGCAAGTTTGTACACAATGTAAAACCTTTCTTGTATCTTGTGCTGTTAGTCTGTAATCAATTACCTGGAAGACTTTAGGTCAAGGGGCTAACAGATGAATTCCTCGAGTCCCTAGTAAGATAAAAACCGCTGCAATCTACATCTCCAATAATGCACCTTAATGGCATTTTTTGTTAGAGGAAAATGGCGGCTGTGTGAATATCGTGAATGATCAGACATCTCGCTCAGGGTGGGAAGTTCAGATGCTGTTACGTTGTAAAGCTGTGTAGTATGTTATGAGTTGTATAAACGCAGGGAATTGGACAAATGATTATCATTCCACCATTTCCTGATTGATCAAATAGACAATGTAAAGTGGAAATCCGAACGTTTAGCCTTTTTTTAAGTTAAAATAACATATTGGTAACCTATTAGCTACTGACAACTTAGCTTAGACAACAGCTAATGTTAGCTTTCAGCCACTTCCTAGCTTATATTTCCATTAGCTACGAAGTTGCTGAATGTTTTACCTTTTAAATGTGTTGCACAAACAATAGGAAGGGCGTAAATAGCTAACTGCAATGCAAGGAACTGGTTAAATGCTAACATTAGCTTTTGTCTGATGGTAGCTAACAGGTTATCAAATATGTTGTTTTTACAAAGTTAAGTCTGGTAATGCCTTTTCTACTATATCAAATAACACTTTTAAATGGTGAGTTTAGTATTTAACTGCTTGATAGCAAATGGTCATGTTAGCTAGCAGGTGAATTAATGCTAACATTAGCTTTTGTCTGATGGTAGCAATTGGGTAATCAAATATGTTGTTTTTACAAAGTTAAGTCTGGAGATGCCTTTTCTTCTGTATCTCACAACACTTTTAAACAGTAAGGTTGGCATTCAGCCATTTGCTAGCAAACAGTCATGTTAGCTAGCAGGTGGATTAATGCTAACATTAGGGTTTGTCTGTAAATAACCAATAGACTATCAAATTTGTTTTGTTTTTTTAAGTGAAATATGGTCCAATATTTCTCTGGATTTTAACTGTTCACTTCTTTTTTAGTTGCTGTTTAAGTTGCTGATCAATTTTGAAGTATTAAGATATATTTGTCAGATTTCTACATTTTTACGACTAGCAACCTGGAACAAAGCAGTATGACATAATAGTATAATAATGAGCTTCCCACCCTGAGTGTGATGTCAGATGAAAATGCCTAAAGTTGAAAAATGTATTTAGAAACAAACCTACAAACTCCATTTTTGCGGTGGACAGAAATTTTAAGGGTCAAGCCCACGCACAAGCGTTACACTGCGATGGTCATAATGAAAACCACCTAACTGCATCCAATCTGTGAGCATCGCCCATTTGCCTTCAACTCATTTCCATCTTTCCATTCTGCATCCCACCCTGACAGTACCTGCCACGGTATCTCTCCAAGATTGGCGTCGTCCCCTCCCACAATCCTATGGTCCTCGTTTTCCTCTGCTGTGATGGTTGGGGATGTGGGGAAAGCCCAAGAGGGCATGTTCTTTCCAGCTACACTGCTCTCCTTCGCTCCATCAACAGTTTCTTCTGGATTCACAGAGGAACCCGAATCTGACCTTACTGAACGTTTATGTACTATAGTGGTGTTGGACGTTGAATCATTTAAAGTGTAGTCATAGTATTGATTTAATATCTGTGATAGATCTTCATCAAAGTAGTCAGTCAGCAGGGGTTCGCTGCTCTGGTTATGTCCCTCTATGCTTTTTGTCATGCTTGATGACCGAGGGATGAAGGCGGACCTGGTGTCGGATGTGACGGGTAGGCCTGAATAACCACAGCTGAATTGATCTGAGTGGGAAATAGAAACAAAACAAAGAATGAGATATTCTAATTATGTCCCTTAGACATCATCAAAAATTACAGGTGCACATTTGGGGCGGTTATCTTACAGCCCTTTTGCAATTTTGTCACAGGGTGACTTGTGGACACTACGGGCAGATTTACAGAGTGGCTGTTTGAATTCTATGATTTAGGTATGAACCACATGGTCGTAATTTTGGACACTCTGGATCCTGAGCAAAGCCCAAAGATGCCCTTTTGGTATTTCACAAAATGCATGTCAGGAATGGAGGGGAAAAAGGTGTAAATAAATGTTTCTGTATGGGCCCTGAGGGTCATAGGTTGGTATGTCTAAGCTGCAGACTTGAGGGGTTTATGTTTATTTTTTTTATGGTTAAGGTCGGTGCAATCTCGGATCGCATTGGCTATAGTCCAAGACGATATAGCCTCTGGGGACACCGGTGAATATGTCGGGCGGTAAGCGATAATCAACTTCCCGTCAAGACTTCCTTTTCGGCGTGCTGTCTTCTCCGGACTACAAGCGTAGTTCAAACGGAAACCAGAACACTTGCCGTCCCGGAAATCCATGTCCCTGCCTACAGATAGACTGCATTGCTGTAGGCCCACTTTCACATATTACATACATACTTTTTGAAATACAAAATATACAGTGAAATAATTAATTTCAGTCTCAAGTGTTTCTCAAGTGGTTTGTCATGTTATTCTACCTGTTGTTTTACAGGTCCTCTTGTCTGCCCCGAGTGTGTAACCTGCTGCACAGCGACACACAGGTTGATCCTCCTTCATCATACAGAAATGGGAACATCCGCCGTTGTTCACCGAACACTGCTTGGTCACTTCTGGAAACAGAAAGATTCTCTGTGGTGTTATGTTGTTAATCATCTTGGCACTCATTTAACTGTGTATTGAACTGAAGCAAACACAAAGTAAAGATCCATGTGTGTGTTTTTCAAATCCAGCCTGACACTCTCACCGATCTCACAGTTCTTGCCGCTGAAGTTTGGTTGGCACCAGCAAGTGTATGCGCCGACTCCGTCCGTACACGAGCCTCCATTTTGGCAGGGGGGTGGCTTACACTGGTCACCATCTACACAGAGACATTAAACACACACACGAAGGTTTAGAGGTGACACTGTTTTACATTCAGAGCAACTGTGAGAACTTTTTCTCTTTCATCTTACCGATGTAACCAACCCAGAACTCCATCTGAAAGGAAAACATGGATGTCCATGAGAAGTCAGATATCAGCCAGTAAACACATTAATACTGGAGATTGGATGTTTAAGTGTGCTCATGTGTGTGTAACCTACAGTTTTGTCATCATCCTCGAACCACTCCCTGGCCTCCTCCATCGTGCACAATTCCTCTTTGCACTCCCGCTCCAGGTTGTCTTTGTAAAGCACCTCTTCAAGATGGCCGCTGTTGTACCTACGCTGGCGAATCAGCACTGCGTTGGCCACCTGCTGAGACACGAACACGGCTCCTGAAAGGAAACAGATGATAAACAGGACATTACTAAAACAGTTCAATTAAAAGTACAGTTAAAACAACCTTTAAAGCTTTTTCAGAGATTTAACATTTTTACTATGCAAACCCCTTTTCAGACAAAATCAATATAAGTGACCCTGATGAAGAAGATAACTATTAAAAAACATTGCAAAGCCCAAAATAGAATTCTACTTACAATGATACCAATAAACCTCAAATCAGAATACACTTGATGAATACATATCACACTTTTTAAAGAGGGGGTGTTATGCTGTTTCTCATTTTAAGACACACATATATATATATATATAATGTTATAATGTTGGATGTCCCCACTAAACGTGGGTGAAGTTTCAAATCTGTAAGTCAAAGTACGTTGGAGTAATCCCCAGGCTTCTCAGCTCAGTCTGCTGTGAATGCCTGGTTTCACACAGTTTTTTCTACATGCTACACTTTGTGACCTCATAAAGTGCAGCCTCAGCAGGCTTTAGAGAGCTAGCTCAGAAGAAAGTGGGCTTGTAGGGGCGGGGTTTCTTAAAGGAGCAAGTCTCCCCTGGAAAAAGCCGCCGTCTGTCAAAGCTGGTGTTGGTAATCGATAGAAGCGATAATATTTGAAATCGGCGCCATAGCTGTGGAGAAAGTTGTACAAACAGCTCGTGGTTTAGGCCAATCTACATTTCTACAACACCCAGCGTGCATTGCACCCCTCCCTCTGAAAAGAACGGCCCAGCGAGAGACACTGGAGTGAAATACTACAGTTTTCCAGTCAAGGACATTGATCGCTGCAGGTAATGGCTCAGAACGGTACAGAATCCAAAATACGCAGGAATATACCGGTGGATCGTCTAAAAAACTAAGTCTTCAGTCTACATTTCAAACCTGACGATTTTGAACAAGACATGACTCAGTTATAAATTTGTAATGTCTGGGAGGAAAAACAAATGAGCAGGCAGCGTTTCAAGGCACCTCACGGAACAAATGATTAAATTTTACAGTATGTGGTTTTTTCAACTAAACACTGCAGACATCGGAGGCGGGCGTCCCAGATTGAGGAAGTGTAGTTTAGCGAGCTCCCTGACCTCCACCAGATGATGCATTTTACGTAGTCTGGCGAGGTTTTCCAGGGCCCATTGGAAAAGCAGATAGCGTCCTCCAAAGGCACAGAGCAAAACTGTATTTTTTATTTGACCATAATGGCATTAGCTCCCCATAATAGCATGATAGGACTGAGGTTGAAAATCGGCCAACTGGCCCTTTAAAGGGACAGAAACTGACTGTGTCGTATCAGGCAGAGGCTGTATGAGGGTCTGCACAGAGCACCAGTGTGAGAAACATGAGGGTTTTTTTTAACTGTAAATTATGCTAAGCTACTCCACAGCTATCACAGAGTGAAATAAGAAGCTTTACATTAGTACAATAACCCCTCCCCCCCTTAAACAATCATGACCCATGATCACTGGTGTCATGCTTAACTTGCATCACAGCTGCAGTTTGTTAGAGATACTTCCTGTTTTATATTCTGTTGAGTATCAAACACTGGCTCCTTGAAGACTTAAAATGATTCTTTAATGTTGAAGGAAAGCAGCTGGAGTCATTTGAAACTCACTGTTGTTAAAATGGATCCTAATGGTGGTTAGCTGGATTTTGCATGTTGCATAAAAGCAACAACAAGTCCCTAGAAACTCGTCTAGATAGAGAGCTGGGTTGTATTCCAGGGTAATTCTTAAACCTTATATTCATTCAAATCAATAATATCAAACATAAATCAAATGTGCCACATCTGCTGAAATGATATCTTGTGAATAGCATTTTAAAATTACAGAATTGAATCAAAATATAGATAATTGAGTGTTGTCACTTTAAGACTCGGGGTCAGAGATCAGAGATCTGATGACCAACAGCCTCTTCCCATCTTCCCGTCTCTGATCACCGACTCGTGCCTCCTCGAAGCATACCTGCCCCCGTGTTGTTTACCTGTGTTCTCCTCTGTGGTTCCAACAGGAAGTCCGGTCACCTCCAGCAACAAACCAGCAATGAAAACCAGCAAACAAACTCCAGCCATCTTGTCGTTGTCAACTGTCCGTCTGCCTGAACTCAGCCCTGGAGAGGCAGATCCAGCACTCCAAAGTACAGAAACACACTGTTTACTCACCTGGGAGCCTGCAGTGTGTGTGTGTGTGTGTGTGTGTGTGTGTGTGTGCGTTTGTTCACTTGTGTGTGTGTTTGTGAGGGAGGGAGTGAAAAAGAGAGAGAGTAGGAATATGGAGAAGGTATGTGAGAGATTTTCAAGAAGAAGAGAGAGGTATAGAGTGACGGAGACTGAAAATGTTATTCAGTTGTGTGGGATTGAAATTGAGTAACAGCAAATATTGACAATGATGAGAAAGAAGGACAGTTCTGGACATTGTGTGTGTGTGTGTGTGTGCATGTGTGTGTTTGATGAGTCTTGTCATATAAGCAGCTTTTGCAGCATGGCTTACGTGACAGTTAAGAACACACCAACACACTTAACACTATAATATCTTGAGGGCCCTTTTTAACATTACACATTGGATATTGTGGCTTTTGAAGAAGTGAAGAAGAGCCAAAAAACTCAAAGAATTAACCCTAAGATTCTCGTATTTTTCTCCTCAGAATACTCAAACACACACACACATACACTAACACACACACACACACACAGACTAATGTGTCCAGATCCCAATTTGTGTGGGCAAATGCTGCAGTAAATCCAGCTCAATCAGCTTACAGCCATTTAGACGCAGCAGAAGTCTCTGAAAACATAATTAAAAGTCCTCAGCTGCTGCTGCTGTTTACACACTGAAGCGAAGGACACGCAAACTTGGAGCTCGATCTGGAGTATCGAAGGCTGTTTGATTAGACTGTGAGTTACACAGGGCGTGGCTGCGGACAAATCACTGTGACTGACAGCCCGGTCAGCTGGCCTTGAGCCAGCAGCTCTTTGGCAACAGCGGCCTTGCGGTGACTTATTGGCTGACGATGATTTAGACAGGTTGACGGAGGCGGGTTACAGCTCTGTTTTTGGCTGTTAAACTCACCCCCTCTGCAAAGTTGACAGGACAAAAAGAAAAAGTCAATACAACAATTAGCACTTTCTCCACCTCCTTGTTAACAATTATGATTTAAACACTTCCTGCTGATTAGTGTCCTGGGACCAGAGCTGTGAACAGTCGCTCAGCGAACAGGCGGGGGCCACTAGATGTAAATGCACAGAGAGAGGCAGAGCTAAGAGGGTTTAAACCAGGAAGGGCATGCTGGTGGAAAATCTGGTCCCCAGTGTGCAGAATCCGAGCTGCATACTGTTGCATGACTGCTGCTTATCAAATCGAATTTAATCCTACATCTTTGTCGGCAAGATGATTACATCAGCGTTTATATAATGTGATTGTCTTTATTGGGAACACTGAAGAGTGTTAAGGGATTTAGACTTGCAGCGTTGTTCATTTTCTTCAAAGTAAAAGCAATTGAAAGTGTTTAGTCACTCACTCACTTAGATGCAGATTTTCAGTTACTTTCTCTGTAATTATTGTGCCTGTTGTCGTGTATCTTTGTCCCATGTATGCAGGAAGCATTTGGCAGTAACATTTCTTGGGGGTTTTTTGTATTAACACATCCATGTTTTCATTGAGAGAAACTCTTTTAAACCTTTCGACTCATGGAGTATCTTGCAGTATCATATAGGAGGTTTGAATGTGAGCTCCTCAGTGAGTTGTGTCAGGAGGACTGACAACTGTCTAATTTGGACAGATCTTCAATTATCTGTAGCAGCAGGCGAAGCACATTAGTCCAGATCTTCCTCTCCTCAGCATCTTTTCCCAGCTCCTCCTGGGGCACCCCGAGGCGATTGGAGGACAGCAGAGATATGTAATCCCCAGCATGTTTCTGGTCTACCCCGGGGGTCTCCTGCTAGTTGGACATGCCCAGAAAAGCTCTGAAAGAAGGCGCCTGGGAGGCATCTCCTCAGCAGGATGGTGGAAGGAGCAGGTGAGGACAGTGCAGCGATGGAGCCTCTGGTTTATGGTTGTAGGCCTGCGAGTGAGTCAGTGACCTCCTTTTTCCATGTCACACTGTCATCAATCAATACAGAATTGTCCTGCCATCATACAGCTGTTTTACTGCCAGCGTGTGACTCATGAGGTCAATGTCTCGGCCATTCCTGTAAGCTCACTGAGTTGTGTATCCTGCAGGCTGTCCTGAGACGACTTCACAGCACAAAGGAAATATGGTGAATTACTTATTTACCTGAAGATTTGTCAGGTTTTATACGTTGTTTTCTCTGAATTAAGAAGTAAACTGCAACATGTTGAGTTTTCACATAGGATTATCCGACTAGGTGTGATTTAATTAACCCTATCCACCTGTTACACTAAGGGGGATTGTTACAATGGTTTTTGACAACAATAACTAAATTAGAAATGTAAATATGGTAGTGGAAGTAGTAGGAGTAATTAAGTTGCTAAAAAGGGCCCTGTGTGTTTGCATGGAGCGTCTTATCAGAGTGGGCTCTGGTGATGGGAACAGAAGTCGTATGTCAAAATGTCAAATGTGTCACTTTTTGTTCTCAAAGAGCAGCTGGTCCCAGATCAGTAATCCTCCAGGGGGAGCTTGGTCCGAGGGCCAGCTGTGATTTGCTCTGCTGGCTCATAGCTGGAGTCAAAAAGCCACAACTTGACGTCACGGACCTGTTACACAAGAGTCAGATCAACATGTCACATAAGACACATTAAAGGACGCCGTGAGATTTACAAAGGAATGAAAGTGTTTTGTTTTCTGAGGCTTTCCGTACAGACTAAACTTTTTGACACCTGCAGGCCTCAGTAAATTTGATTTCAGCTCATTTTTGTAGACCAATGTTATATTTCTTTTATATGTATATTTAATAAATGTTATAAATTAAATATTTTATCTTTGCATTTTATTTTTAAGAGGAGGTTTTGGTATTTATTTCTGTATTTTATTATTTTTATTTAATTTTATGCAATTTTAATTTAATAATACGTTGAGCCAATAATTTATTCAGAACTGGGCTACTTGAATATGTGAGACTAAATGACATGCGACTTGTATTAGAACACTTAAATCAGAATTGGTCCGCGTTGCCTTGGTAACATGCGCATCTCCAGCAGTGATGCTAAAGAAAAAGAAGACTTCCTTCTTCTGCTTGACCACGGAGGACAATGACACGCAGCAGCGAAGAGACAGCGAAATAGCAGACTTAATAACTATTTGGGGAGATGCCTCTATCCAATCAAAACTAGAAAGCTCATACCGCAACTGAAGTGTGTTCGAAAATATTTCGAGAGACATTTGCTGCTCTTGTCTGTTTTGCCTGTCTCTGATGGAGATGTCGCTTACCTGCACAAGTTTAGTCTTATTCATATCCAAAGTCCCAACGCCAGAGAGCTATCCATGTTTTATGGAAAAGGAATGTCAGCGGAGGTGACGTCTTTTTTTATTGTTTTCGCACGTGTCTTTTTAAAATTCTTTTCTGTTCATATTAATGCGTTACCTCGGTCACATTCTAAAATAGATATGAACAGTGATGCCATTGAGCATGAAGGCCTGCAGTATGAATGCAGCCAAAGTGTAGATGAGATCAAGCTCTACTTTGCAAGAGGGAGACGATAAGATCCAGAGAGTAAAAAACAGGACGCACAGAACGTGTCTGTGGGACAACTCTTTATTCTGACCCTCTGCCGGCAGAGATACTCGTCTTAACAGTAAACTTTGGGAGTTTTGCAGGATATCTATCAAACTTCATTTACTACTGAAAAGTTTGTGAAAAAGTAGGTCACTAATAATATTTCTTGATGGTCTGAGGCAAAAACAAAAGACTTGGGGATACTTCCAGCTGGCCAGTCATGTTGTGCCACTTAACCAGCTGATGTTTATCTCTGACCCAACTTCTGAGTGATGACGACTGGAGCTAACCCTCCAGCCTGGAGCACTGTCACGTCATATGGACTCGATCTGAAGAGTCCTGCAGGCAGAGGGGAAAGAATGAAAAAGAAAAACACTGTGAATCAGAGTTTGGAGGCTGTCACCAAGCAGGAATGTAAAACATCACAAGAATATTAGCATTTAACTGTCATGGACAGAGTTAAAGACATGATTTTTATTCCTGTACCTGCAGGTATAGGTTGACCCTGTCAGTATAATAGACATTGTAAGTGATATTTCATAAAAAAATGGCCATGGCTGAGTCAATAAAGAGAGATTTGTAGGTTATATTGATTGGAGAAGACACTGGCCGTATATACGGCCATTTTTACCCCGGGAAAGCATAAAGCTGTCTTATAAATGTTAATAGAGTCTTCATATAGTGAATGAAACACTGGGGAAGCAATGTTTTTCAGGCAGACGGTCACGGGGTAAAATGTTACACATGACTGTATCCTACCTCTGCCTCTGTAAAAAACCCATTTTGCAGCACAAATTGATTAAATGATCAATAAAGTGGCTCATTTGCATCGTGTGAGTCTGCTGAGTCTGCAGGTGGCTGTGCATTTATCGGATTAAAGACAACCTCGTGAATATGGTGACCTTCTTTAAGACTGTTAGAACTAACATGTGCATGCTACTGCTGTAAGGCAGCAGGTTTCATTGTACTTTATTTCTTTATTACTTTAGCTCTGTTATTGTATGCATTCATAACATTAGTGATTATTATCGTTTGTATTCAGCCCTGCACTGCTTCTTCACATGGCCTTCTTTATAAGAATTTAAAGGCTGTCACTTTAAGGCAAATAGTTATCTACTTAACATGTATAAATCAGCTATAAGCAATTAACAAGAACACTTTTTATGTTGCCACATGAGGAAAATGCTGCTTAGTTTGCTCTGCCGCCTGCACTTATTTCATGAGAAAGATTCATCCAAACAGACATCCACATCTTACTTACAAAGAGCTGCAGGACTCTGGTCCATTAGATTATAAACTACATCGGAACATTTATTCTTCAGGTGAAACAGATCACTTGATTTTAATGGCTTTATTACCATTGAGTTTGTACCAACCATTTAGTACCATTCAGTTGCACATAATTGAAGTGAGACTCCTGCAAGTCTTCATTGACAACGTTATTAACATTTGTAACTGCAGCATTGAGCAGGTCAGAGACAGTTCACACTATTAAAGATGACAATCAGACATGGAGATGTCATGTTTAACTGTTCTTATACTCTAGCATTTCCTTAGTTAGACTGCCATTACTGAAGTGCTGTTTACGTAATAATAATCCATCAAGTCCTTGTAAGACCTTCACTTGGTTATAAGCAAAACAGGAAGTTATAAAGAGTCATTAATGTCAAACTTTCCACTAAAGTATAATTGCAATCTATCTCAATAAAATGGGTATACAATTTACACTTCCTAAAGAGCCATCAGAAAACACTGGTCACTGACCTGCAATCATAAGTGCTAATTGTAAGGATACATGTAAGATTAATATAAACAATTCACGAAGCCTGCAGTCTGAAATGTAACAATTGTGTTGGAAAGAAAAATTATATAGGATGTCTATTGAGCTAGTATTCAGATAGTTTGTGTACAATGTCTATTGTTTTTTCTTTGCATGATGTGCAGATTTGTGTCATCTTTCTTTGTCTCTCATCCTGCGCGTGCGGGAGCAGTGTTGGCGCGCGCACGTTTGGGAGCGCTCCTGCTCTTATAGTGGCATGTGGAGGCACCACGGGCTCTAAAACAGGGACAGGCAGAGGAGAGGGAGGCAAAGAGGGCCGGACTGAGAAAGAGGGGCGGCGTGAAATAGTGCGAGAGTTTTGGACTGCTGCCGCCGTGTGAGGAGGGGATATAAAAAAAAAAATCTGAAGAGGATGAAAAAGTAGAACCGAGATTCTGGATCTCTCTCCTGAACTTTGATTCAACACCACCAGCAGCAGCAGCGGCAGCAGCAGCAGCGGAGACAGAGCTCCATGAGCGGAAAAACGAAAAGCAAAGAGGATAAAGACCATGCCGCCAAAGGTGAGTGATGATGAACCCGAGTCAGATACAAGGAAGGATGTAATGACACGTGTTTTCTTCTTTACTGACAGCACAAAGGAAGAAACACTTGCTTCAGCGTTGCTGAGATCAGCATACTTATTCTCATTGTCCCCACAGAGCAGAATACAGGGCGCGCTAACTGGACTGCCTTTACAATGTAAACCCCCTAAAAACAATGTGTTCATAGACGGGGTTTGGGGTAAACGCGTAACAATGTGGATATGCTTCTCTGTACGGGTCTTGCAGCTTACAATTGTATTACAGAAACATGAGGAGACCTACATACCTGACAGGGTGTTTATTAAAGTGTGCTAAAGGAAACATCCAATAGGGAAAATGTCGATCTTATTTAATCACTAAATGAAGCTATCATTCTCCCCACAGAAGGGTTTCTGTGTCCAAGATCTAATTGCAGCCTCGCACACTCACACTCATTTATTTTCTCCCCCTGGATAGCAATAAAATTGACGCGCGATACACCGCAATGGAAACTGGGAAACTATCATTGCCATGGAGACAAAAAAGGGTGTTGCCCGCAAGCTGACAGAGCTCGTGCATCATAATCTATGCATATGACCCGTATCCATTCATAAAAACGCATTAATATGCAGCGTACTGGGGTTTTAATAAAAGCAGCAGAGAGATGAGATTCATATTCATCTTATATATAATTGAAAGGAAAATAAAATAAGCAGATACAGACAAACGCATGATAATAAGCTTTTAGTGGAAGTCCTCCTAAACAAGGCACAGCCAAAACGCAGTGGAAATCATGATACGAACATAAAGAAGTGTATTCAAGAATGTGACAATGAAAACTAAATTAATTTTTCCACAAAAAAATATCTCCAATGTTAATTTACCTTCTTAATATGGTAATTTGACATTTATGTTTGTGTATATTGGCTGTCTTCCCAAGATCTCAAGTGGAGGTTTTAGTTCAAGCAGTAAACCATTTTTATGATTACACTCGTAAATTCTGCCAGTAGCTATGCCTGGAGGTCCCAAGTGAGCTGAGCGAGCTAAACACACTAGAAGGCTGCAATGGCCTGAGAAATTTTTACTGGGAAAAAAAAAGAAGGTGACACCACTTATCGAAAAAAAAATCAATAATAGTGATTATAATTTAGAAAACACTTCCAATTCCATTACTGAGGGTGAGACAAAAAAAAGACAAAATCATTTGATACAGTAACATGGAAAAAGATTCTTAAAAATCGCTACAGATTAGTTGTCCACTTACAAACATTATTCCTCTTGCCAGGAGGACACAAAGTATCAGTGAAAAATGAACACAACCCCCCCTTAGGGAACATAGGCATAATGGCTTTGGTAGACTACAAATACAATAGTACAAATAGAGCAGTAAAACACATAGCATCAATGGTAACAGTATTTCAACTGCTGTCAGAATAGTGCACCAAGTAAGAAGTTAGGCTAGTAGTATGCTAGCTTGGCGGTAAAACACAGGGAAGAGGGAGTGCGCTGTTCCTTTAAGTAAGGTCAGGTAGTTAACCAGAGGAACAATTTGCCAAGCCAGCCAGTTAGTCTTCAATCTTGAAGAGTTATCTCTTGTAAAAAAAATATGATTCGAATGCAACTGAAATAAGGTACAAATCTCACCTTAGTGTCGCTTGTCCAGGTATATTCTCTTGTGCGACGTCTTCTTCGTCTAATTTAAAGTGCGTTAAGCAGTAATTGAGTCATTGCTGCCCCCTGTGGTCCGAGACGAACAGTATCAACAGCCGGCAATACTATATGTGTTTCCCCCCTCAAAGGCCACAGGGGGCGACAATGAGCCGATTCCACACTTGTAAATACACTTCGACAAGCGACATAAAGGTGAGTATGAGTATTATACTTTATCAGACGAGTTTTTAAACTGGGGTTTTCGTTTTCACAAGAACTAAGACTGAATATGTTAAAAACAGTCTGGCTGGTTTGGACACCGTAGGCCTACGTATGGTTGATGTAGTTACCTCCATTTATGAGCAGTCCACAGAAGCTAATTAGCTGAGCGTTA
The DNA here is from genome assembly GCF_022749685.1 of Semicossyphus pulcher. Classification (NCBI taxonomy): domain Eukaryota; kingdom Metazoa; phylum Chordata; class Actinopteri; order Labriformes; family Labridae; genus Semicossyphus; species Semicossyphus pulcher. The sequence goes on along the minus strand of NW_027211604.1, from coordinate 16,371,356 downwards.
CTTCCGGGTATGTCTCCCTCACTTTTCACGGAAAAAAACTAAACGGCTGATCATGAAACAACAATTAAAACATCGGGAAAACAGAAATAAAAAAAAGTTGCTACTACAGATAATGCTCAAGAAGAGTCATTTGAGGCGTTTCTAAGCGATTATTTGGCCACTAAGTGGACAGAAGCCTGGATGTTACAGTATCAGTAAAACGTGTGCTGTTTTGGAATTCGTCCAGTAGAGGTTGCCATAGCAATAGAATGTTCAACTGAAACCAACCGCCAATGACAGAATTGTAATATACCTTATTTATGATAACCTTTCCTCATAAAGCACCCTTTAAAGGATACAAACCATCCCATCAATACCCAGAGAAAGCAATAAAACCAAGCCAATAAACAAGGAGGAGTGATTTATTAGATGATAACTCCACAGAAAGACCAGAACAATAACTCCTGCAGGCTACAAAGGATTGCAATACAACAGACGATAAACACTACCCAAACCTAATATTTGTTGTTGAAATTAACATTGGTGTATTAGCACATTTTTAAGGCTATAGTTTTCAGTGTTTACTATAAGGTGGACCAAATTTAAGACCTTTTGGTATCATGCTACAAAGTACAGCCGTGAAACACAACATAGTACTCTCAACAGTGAAACATTTTTAATAAGTAAAGCAGTATGTATTGAAGCACTGGTGCTTTGCATTGTTTTTATACAGGTGTCTTTTTTAATTAGTGGACTTGACTATATATTGAGTTTGAGCTAAAGGATAATCACTCCCTATGACTTAATGATGAAAGCAACAATAAACCACATGTAAGTTACCACTTTCTAAATTATGATACTTAAAGCTTGAGGGCAAAACAAAGTCGTGAAAGACGTGCAGTTACCAAAGCCACTTCATTGGAAGATTGATTGTGACAGTGACTTAAAACAACAACAAAAGAGACCGACCCCAGCAAAGTTTGATCTCACCGTCGCAGAAATGTGTCAAATCTGTTGTACTTTTTGATTAAAATGTCCCCCCACTGCCTCACTCCCTCTCCGGTGGACATACATTCAGGGTTATGTGCCACCTTGTAATGTTCTGTATAAAATAATAGTAGCATTAAGGATTAAGTTTGGGTAGAACAAGAACTCATTAACATCTTGTTCTTAAAGAGATTAGGCTTAAAGATGAGGATTATAACTGTTGTAGAAATGTAGAAAATAAGGAGCTGGAGAGGATTCAATGCAGAGACACTATTGTTAATTAACCCTGATTGTGACACGGCAGTGTGGGGGCAGAGGTCAACACTGCACGGCAATTAACGCCCATCCAATATACAGTATAACTGAGCTACATCTGATGTTACACTGATGTGAATATGAGCATAGTCCAGCAATAATGTACAACCAGCACAAGCTGATTGCCTTCTTAGCAGTACAATGGAAGCCCAGCTTCACTAAACAAAAAGGAAATTCCAACACCCAAAGATTTTTAGATAGCACTAACATGTTGGTTATAGCTATATTGTGTTGAACTACAACAAGATTTAAATCTTTTAATAAAGTTAAATAAAAGTTTAATAAATCCTACAGAACAAGAATCATACGACTCTGTTGATCCCCTGCCTTTCCCTCTAGCACCACCAAGAGGTCGACAGTTGTCCTGACATCTTACTTCTCCTTATGACCAAATAACAGCAAACAAATAACATTCCCATCAGCCTCACTTGCACTTAACACGATTAGTGCTAATTAGCAAATCTAAGCTAAGAGCTAATAGGAAGGCTGTATACTTGTACTTTTGTTATTACATTATTAGATGAAATACTTATACAATACATTAGAATACATACAATAAATATTTTTAAAATGGGCTTCTATAATGAAAATAACAGGTGCATTGTTTTGTTTTACAAGTCTATTTAGGTATTGAATTGTTTTCCAGTATATTACAAATTGATGGTATATAGCCAGCAGAGTAAACCTCATAATTCACAACAGTTTCTGCCCACAATTAATGTTATTACTTTGGAAGCACTTTGTTGGTCTTTATATTATCTGTGTGGCCCTGCCTCTTTAGTCTGGGCGTACATTAATACTCTGATGTCATGAAAAAAAAAGTGGAACATTTCAGTGCAAATGTGTGTTATACTTTGTGGTGACAACCTGGTCCACCTTCTGTCCTGCCATCCGCTGCAGTAGATGAGGTCTGTCACAAAGAGGGACTCCTGGGAGTCTGAGTGGAATTAGAAATGTGACGAGGATGTGAGGGAGTTATCACTGTGACGGAAGTTTTCCTCTGTAGCCTGCCTGATAAAAGTTTTAAAATGTTTAGTCTGTCTTCTTTCATGGTTTGCTTTTATTTTTGCCACTACTGAACTGATTATTTGAAGCAATGTAAATATACGTGTGGCAGTAAACCTTGTTGTTATTATAACTGCCATTAGAAGTGAAGGCTTTGGCAGCAGTCAGGTGTTAAGGGTTGCAACCTGACAAGGTGAACATGGGAGTTATGAAGGATGGACTTGTTGGCTCCTTTCTTTGCAGCAGTGGTCACATTGTGTTGTAAATGGTTTGCAAGGCCACTGCAGCACCGTGTTTATGATCATCTGCATTTGCTTCATTATTCTAGTAATGTTATGAGAGCTGAGACAAGACACTTGCACCCGCAGAGGCTTGACATGACAGTGCTATCTAACCTGGGACCTGTAGGGACCTGTTATCTGACGATATGGCGCCCTCTAGTGGCTAAAAAGTCAAATTGCTGCTTGTGAATGACAGCTAATGATCTCCAAAGTGCTCAGTGACTGGGAGTTGGCTGCCGGCCCAGGCTACTGGCCTGGGGAACCTTTGCCAAAACGTACCTGCTGCCATCTTTGTGGTCTGCTATTTCAAGCCAAAGCTACAAAGCTATTTCGGGAGGTGTTATGTGTTTGTTCAAAGCTGAAATGGCTTTTCAGTTCAGCTGAGACGGATACAAATACAACAGGAAGAAAGAAGGAGAAACACAGGCACAGTAACCCAGTCAAACCATCCGCTTGCTCAGGAAATAACTAATTTCCTGATCACAGGAAGCCATAATGTTATAATTATGACAACTGTGTGTGCAGAGACAACTATAATATTGTTTCCCTGATTATGACTTTTGTAGCCTCTGAGAGATTTGTAAAGCACATGTCTTACAAAGATAACGCAGATAAATCTTCTACAAGCGTCGCTTTGAAATCGCTGAGTGTGCACGTTCTGCAGCAACATCCTGCCTCACAGCCTCCAGCAGCTCTCGCAGGCTCCGGGCCCTGCAGTATAGACTCTGCACCGTGTAATCGTTTCTGCATCATCTCAGTAATATGGATGTTGCAACCGGCTGCTTCACAGGAAGTAATGTAACAGCACTACAGTGTGATGGGCCGATAATAGATGGTTGTGTGCGGCTGTGTGCAGACTGTGTGCAATCTTGGACTGCTGGCAGCTTTGCTCTGAGTGTGGTTACTATATAATGTGATGGTACGCATTGATGATAGCCCACAGAACCTCAGATAGATATAGCGTGAAGCCATTAGGTGTGTATTTGTGTGCATGCAGAATGAGTTAGGCTCTATTTTAAACTTTCCTGTTTCCTTTTGCAGTAAATCACATCACAAAGGCAGTTTTACACAAGAAAATCATGTTAAATCGAACACCAAGTTACAGCTTGTTACAGCTTTCGCAGAGGTCTGAGCAATTACAGAGCAATTAGTCTTTTTGGCTCAGTTATTTATTAATCGCTTGGTCTAACCAGACTAATTGACAATGAGAAAAGTGCCTGTGTGCAGTGCTAAGATGAGGTTTCAAGGCAATGCAAGGCAATTTATAATATGATGCTTATTATAATTAAGACTAAAATATGCAAGATTGAATCTGAAGTATTTTATTTAGGTTTATGGATTAGTTTCATGGAGCGGACCTACTTTATCTTAGGCGTTACTAGGAGGCAGTGGAGTCCTACATGCAGTAATGTAAATGTAAGCAGTGAACATGTGTGTCCCCTGACAGTTAATCTGCTGTAGGAGTCGGTAACAGTTTTGTTTCACTCTGATCTCACACAAACACACACACCTTCTGCCTCCTGGATGGCTCCTTGAGTTTGGGACCGGCCTGCTGGCTGCCTCCCTCTCTTATTGTGCCAGATCAGCGGGGCCTTGAGATGAATCATTAATGACCGCTTCCAAAGGCTTAATGGCCTCTAATGTTCTGTAATGATCTCCCGTCAACGCCATGTGCGCGGCCTTAATGGATCCAATGCCGTGGAGAATTGTCTGCTTTGAACTTCGGTAATTCCTCCTCTTTTCGTCGGGCAGCGCACAACAGGAAGTGCGAAAAAGTCACGAGCACAAAGCTCCGGAGCTCCACGGGCGCAGCATGACTTTCCCTCTCCGCCGATCCACCTCAGGTAGGACCGGGGGAACGATTTAATAATCAGGCCTTTGCTAATCCTGTTACAAAATCCTTTTAAAATTTTTTACGAGTATTAGCTCAACTCTTTGTATGCAGTGCTTTGGGAATTGGCGGGCACTGGAGAGGAGTGGTAAACTTAGAATAAGGTCACCAGACGCTCTTTGACTCTCCAAACGGACTGTCCTTTGGTGCTGTTGTTGATTTTCCACATACAGATAGTTTTCGACCTTGAAATGTTCTCAAATTTTAAAATGTTCGGTTTTATAAAGTTGTGTTTAATATAATTTCACTACACTGCTAAAAGGAAGTTGAAGTTTTTCGTGTTTTTAACGGATTCAAACTTGAGGCGCTGTCCGTGGTGCTGAAACCGGCGCGGGGCGCGCCCTGCTGCTAAAAAGGATGCTCGACTTCGGTTTAACATTTTAATTTGATACATTTTGAAAGTCTTATATACATATAAAGGAATGGCCTTGTGATATAGGCTGAATGTCATTCTGTAGTATCCTTTGTAGCTCTGAGAAAAAATGAAAACATTTCAGGAATTGAGAATTGAGATTTCACAAGCTTTACTTTTCAATCATTACAGAACTTAACTGAAAAAAAAACATTTTGGAAGTGCTGAATAGATAATTTATGTTGCCTCTTATAAGTAAACACCATCGCCTTCAGAGACCCTGTATCTAAAGTCCCAGCTCTTTGCTCTTCCAACTAATCCCTTTACTGAGAGACTGCATGTCGCCTGCAGGGCGGGTTCTCACATCCTCTCTACTTCCAAAATAAGATTAACAGATTTACATTTTTTCTCTTAAATCCTTTACCTTAACAAAGATGCCCCAGAATGTTTCAAGTACAGTGTACATACGTCAATTTCAAGGTCCTTTAAAGGATGCATCACACTGTTCACTGCTGCTTTTCATGGTCAACACCTGCTGAAAGCCTCAGCGGTTTGCTGCAACGTGTTTTGACTGTTTTGAAAACAGCTGCATGATCCTACTCTAACTGGCACTCATGGTTAGACTGATGATAACACACATACAGTCAGGGCTCTTTCTGGATATAAATATAGTGTTGTTTTTGTAACAGGATTGGGCAGAGGACAGGGTGAAAACGCTGGTGCAGCAATCAGACAGAGTCAGGTTAACGGAAGAAAAGGGTTTTTATTTACCCTAACAGAAAGTCCCTGAATGCCCTGATTCCTTTTGTTCTCCCCTGATGTTTGATCAGCCACAGGTGTGTGGCTTCCCGCCCCCGCTCCCAATACTGTCAATTGGGAGTGGGTGGAGCCACATGGCAGAAATGTAGATCCCTCCAATTACCTTGCCCCTCAACCCCTTACATTTTCTTATTCAGAACTCCCTGTTGTCCTACCTCTTTGGTCAGATTGTACCACCTGTAGGGGGCGCTATGAGCTCCCACCAAACCCAATAGAAGTTTTAAAGAATTGTATAGACTGCATGCAACAGCTCAAAAGAACTTTTTAATTCCTTTGTTTTTATTTGATGTTATAGATGCAATCAAATTAAGACTTTTAACTGTTTATCCAATATTTGATCAAGGCTTTAGCCGGGATATTTTTATATTCTCGAAACAAATCCTTTGCTAATTCCTCCCTCTGTGTTGTTTGGCTGCTTATTTGTTTAATCCACCATATTTACTTGGCCGCCATTTTCCTCTGACATCATGCTGAAGGCGGGAAGCTTAACATGCAGTTATACTGTCACACTGATCAGACACTGAAAGAAAATCTGGAGGGAAACGCGGTCGTCTTGCAAGTAACATTTGATTGTTGTGGTTCGTAGCTGTTGATATAAAACAGGTCATGTTAGCATTTAGCCACTTACTTGGTACTACAACTGTTAGCTAGGAAGTGGCTGAAATGTAATAGGCCTACTACTGTGTGGTAGTGTTCCATGATACAGTAGGAAATGTGTAAATTAGCCACCCTGAGTATGTCAGAGACAAATGGCCGCCACGTGAATATGGTGAATGGTCTTTCTATGTATTAACTCTCTGTAGGACCTTTCAGTTTGTTATTTGCTTACAGCAGACGTTTAGAATTTGCAGTTTAATTTCCTTCAGCTTCCTGAGGTTTCCTCAGTTTTGTCTTCTCTTTAGGAGCACATGGTGTGTGTTGAGCGAGGACGTCATCAATGAAAGATGAGAAACAAGCCCTAGCTTTCAGTCATTTCATCACAGTGGTTTTACATGTTTTAGCTTTCCTATTTTGATGTTTTAGATGACATCACGGATCGGTTATGAAATGGCTGAAGTGTCCCTGTGAATGCACAGCATGTGGGCAGAGCTGCACAGTCACACCTAAACTATATTTATCTGCACATTTACAAGGGGCTTACCTAACCAGGAGGCCACAGGTGGAACTCCAGCTCCTTCACGCCAAAGGTCTCCTCCTCGGTGACCAGGTCCTGACCCCAGCTTTCTGTCCACAGTCCATCACTTTCCCCTCCACCCACAGTGTGCTGCAGCTCACAGAGTTCACCTCCGCTTCACTCGTGTAATTTACTGCCCTCCACATCCTCCCGCTGCTTCAGCCATCGATTTTCTCTCTCTTTTCCACTGTGGAGAAGCACGCAACGGTCGTGCCTGCTGCTCGGCGCCAGGTGCCCAAAGGTCGACTTCTGCTGCGAGTCTCCGTCCACCTCCTCGTCCTCTTCCTCGGTACCGGTTGGAGTTGCAGTTGCCATGCGCCACTGCAGCTGTATCTTTCACTGACAGCTGTGCACGGGTTCTCCTGCAGGGATGCCTGCGGCCAGCCGACATGCATGAATTGGCTGCTGTGTGTGTGTGTGTTTGCTCTGAATGCAAAGAGAACATCGTGAAAACGCCACAACTCATCCACGCTGAAGAGCTGCTCCGTTTTTCACCTCCTCCTCTCCCGCTGCAGCCTGTCAGCAGGAGTGAACCTCTGCACCAAAACAAGACGAGAGCCCCTCCTTTCCCCCTCCTTCTCTTCCTCCACTTTCTCTCCCCCTCTCTCTCTCACACACGCTTTAGATGTCCCCCTCATTTTTACTCCTCATGTCATACTTTATGTCCTCTCCGTTTCTGTAACATTTCTGTTCCTTCTCCATCTTACGTCTTCTCTCTCTCTCTTGCTCATTTGCCTCTCTTCGTTTTCTCCCCCTCCCTGTCATTCATCATTCTTTTTTCCCAATCCATTTGTAGGTTGTATATTCTCTACAAGCTCTCTGTCTCTCTCATACACACACACACACATACACACACAGGCACACTCAATATCTCATTTTCTCTCTCCCACACCCACCCTACCACCTCCCCCCTCTTTCCATTATTCCTCCTCTCATTCATTCACCTGTCTGTCTCCTGGCTCCCTCTTATTTTTTCACTGTTTATTTTTTCTTCTCTCACTCCTCCTCCTATATTACCCCCCCACCTCCCTCTCCTCCTTGTCTCTCTCCCCCCTTTTATCTCCCTCCCTTCTCTTAATCTCCCTGCCTATCACACATCAGTATTCAGGGGAACATGTAAATATCATGCCACGTGGGGCTCAGGGTTACAGGTGCCCTATAAGAAAGAATCGCTGAAATCCACCACTTAACACCACCAACACACATACACACATGCACACACAAAACACGTACACTCATACACCCCCTCCACCCCCCCCTCCTCCTCCCCCTCCTCGTTCTTCCTCCTCCTCGGGGCGCGCAGGGAGGGCTGCAGCAGTTTTATGAACGGCACGGCTGCATCATGATCCCTCTCCTCCCTCTGAACCGGCCCCGAGCTGTTTCATTGACAAACATTCCGGTTGGTGCATTTCTGTCACGGAGCGCGTCGAGCGGCGGAGCAGCACCGGGGGAGCGGCGCAGCGCGGCAGCAGCTGCAGTGAGCAGCAGCAACAACAAGCCCCGGTGTCGTTCACACCAGCGTCTGTAAGCTGTTGATTCGCCGCTTGGACCCGGGACTAGATTCTTCCGCACCTCGCTCTTCTCTCCCGGGACAGCCTGAAGATTCAACTGAGGGGAGAGCAGACAGCTTTTGCCTCTCAGACCCCTTGAGGGGGGACATGAGGCGGCGTCGTTAAGTCTCACTCTCTGGCACATTACCGGATTTGTTTTACGACTTCCATGAAGCGCCCGGACGCACCGATGATGGAGGATTCTGGACGCTTTTTAAAATCACGGATATCTGCGAGACTGCAGCGGCCGGTGTGTGATGCGAACTGAGCCGTGGGTGGCGTAGACCCCCTCCCCGCAACCCCCCCACTGCCTTATCCGCGAACCCCCCTTTGAACCGGGACGCACAGGCTCGTTTCGCTCCACCGGGGGAACATGTCCCGGGCAGCGGCCATCGCCAGCTCCCTGATCCGCCAGAAGCGGCAGGCGAGGGAGCGCGAGAAGGCGAACGCGGGTCGCGGCGGCGGCAGCCCGAGCAACAGCAAAGGCACCAACGAGAAGCCCAGCAAGCTGAACGTTTTCTCGCGCGTTAAACTGTTTGGCTCGAGGAAGAAACGGAAGAGAAGGCGACCTCCAGGTCTGAGAGTGGGGAGAGAGTGGCTGCACCCCCACCTCAACCATCTTCACCCCCACCACCACCAGCATCATCACCATCACCTCCACAATACACCATTTTCTCCCATCACTCAGGCTGCTCCTTCATCACTCCATCACCCTCCTGGCTCAGGAGTTGATCCTGTTGCATGACACCACCACCATCACATGTAAATAACTTTGTGTTGAGTGTTGTAGCAGCATGCGTCTGTGTAGCTGATGGAGCTGTCAGAAAGCAGAGTGATGATTTAAGCAGCACTTGAGCTCCCATCATGTCACATCTGTCACTTATTCGTGCGCCACAGTGTGCAGGGGTCAGGGATCGATACTGGGCCCTCAAGGCCCTGTGATGGAAACAAAAACAGCTTCTGCTCCTCTGACACTTCCGGTTTCTGCTGGATTTGGTTCATGTGATCACATGACTGTATTAAGGAATGAACGCAGTCAATGTTTCTCCTCTCCTCTCGTCCTCGCAGAGCCCCAGTTGAAGGGCATTGTGACCAGGCTTTCCAGTCGACAGGGCTTCCAGCTGCAGATGCAGCCTGACGGCACCATCGATGGAACCAAGGATGAAGACAGCACCTATGGTGAGTCCTGCTCTGAGAGAACAGTGGCCATGCAAATGTTCCCATGCTCACTGATTTTCTTCATTTGCCCTCTATTTTAACTTTGGCTGCAACTAAGGCTTATTTCTATTGATCAATCTGCAAATCACTTTATAGACAAGTTGATTTATTTATGTTATATTGTCTGACAACAGTGAGAAATGTGCATCATAATTACAAAAAGGCCAAGGTGCTTTCTAATAATTGCTCATTTTATGTGACAAACTCAAAGATTTAGAATTTACCGTCACGTGTGCAAAAAAAAGCAAAGAAATCGTCACATTTTAAAAACTGTAACCAGCCAGGTTTTTGGTGTATTTGCTTTGAAATGACTGAAACAATGAGTCTATAATCATTCTCACTATTTTAATTTCTTTACTGTCGATCAACAAACACATTAACAGGCTCTAAAATCTGCTTTAAAGAATTAAAGCTGCCATAAAAGCAAAGAGAAGTGTGTGCTTCTTCAGTGCAGGTAACTACTGTGAGCACAGTCTCCAAAGGGCTTCATTAACTGGTATAAATATAGATTGAAAGTGAGGAAGATACAAGAATATGAACACATATAACTGTACAGTAGAGGCAGAAACCAAGCTTTTAATCTTCAATATTACTCCAAGCTACAACAGACCATTGCAACATATTGAAGGTTCAATATCCAGCAAGATCTAATTTAGTTTAATTCCCATTCGCCCACTTCGCAGTTATCATCCGAAACCAATTCGAATCCAATTTAGTGATAAACTTCACCCTGTGGAAATCTGTCTGATGTGGGGAATTCACTCAGACATTCACCCGACAACATGTCAAGTGTTCATTTAATTAGTAAGCTGACGCACGTCTTCCCTCCAAAGGTCAGATGGCAATCTCTCCGTGTTAAATGTTTCCTGGTTAAAGAAATCAATGAAGATCCACAGGATGCGCGGTGTAACGCTCAAATCTGTGACCTAATGAAAGAAACCAGTTTAAACTGAACATTTTTGCTCTTTCGCTCTCTCACAAACAGTCACAGGCCACAACGCGTGATTGATACGGCTAATTCACTTCTGCTGTCGCGGTTCAGACGGCAATCGCTCTCCCGCTCGTGCACAGTTGGTGTTTCCGGCGTCGCACATTAATCTCTGCCACTTCTCGGGCCACCAACTGTTGTTGTGTACAGCCGAGGAAGGAGCTGCTGCAAAGGAAGCGTGCTCTTTAATTAGATGATTACATGGTGTATACATCATGTCAACGCCCACACACACATGAAACCAGTCGACCGTGACTAGATGTGAATGGGTAATCCATGTAATCCAAGTATCTATTTAACCACAGTCATTATAAAAACATGGTTGGCTGAATGAGTATAATTAAACAAGAGCTGAGTCATCAAACTGTCCGGAATAATTATGTGGCTGCTTCTGAGCTTTTACTGTAAAACATGAATACACAGCTTTTTGCTTGTGAATGCAAACCACCGGAAAACTACAGGGATCCAAATGAAAGGATGAATGTTGTGATGGAGTTTTATGTACTCCAAAAAGAGCTTTTAAACTACATTAGATGTTTTATCTGTTCATTCGGTTACTGGGAATACCTTGGAATGACATCACTGAAATGCATTAGCTTTCATTGGATGACATTTTAGTCTGCAGGGGCAAAGGGCGATATTAAGTGTGCTTCAGGTGCAGCCACTTCTGTGCGATTCACCAGACAATAATCGATCTAAGTGCTAAAAGAACTACAATATCATCCAACAGTAGTTGGTGCATTTTGGCCCGTGTGTTACACCTCTTCAGCTCTCCAATCCAACTCTTTTCCAGCATGCTTCCAAAGCCTGCCCAAACATGATTCGTCAACAGTCTGCAGACTGAAAGCAGAAGGCCTTTGATGCCACAATCTCCTCCCGTGTTTACAGATTCTCCACTCACACGCAGATATCTGTTTGCAGAGATTATATTCACTGTAATGTATTTAGAGTGTGGAGCCCCAAACAGCTTAACGTAGTTTAAGTTGATTATGTCTTTGTGCCACAAACAGCTCTTGTTCAGGCCCCTTGAACCTTACAGTGTCTGTACTCTATAGACAGGAATAAATCAATCATATAATCAATACATTTATATTTATATTTATATTAATGTCGCGCCAAATCACTTCAAAAGTTAAGTTGTTAACACTTTACATACAGAGCAGGTATAGACCAAAGTCTTCGTTATGAGTTTTCACAGAGACACAACTTAATCCAAGTCCTGAAGATCTGAGTTGATTGATAGACCATCAGGGGCTGCATGGTGGTGCAGTGGTTAGCTATTAGGTTCCTGGTTCGAATCCCGGTTCGGACAAAGTGGGCCTTTCTGTTTGTATGTTCTCCCCATGCATGCGTGCGTTCCCTCCAGGTACTCTCGCTTCCTCTCACAGTCCAAAGACATGCTTGTTAGGTTCATTAGTAATCTTGGACCCCATCGGCTATAGACGACGGTATAGCCTCAGGGGACAAAGGTGAACATGCCAGGTGTGTAGCTAGCGGTTAGCATAAACGGCTTCCGGTCAATGCTTCCTTTTCCGCGTACTGCATTGTTTACAGAAAAAGAAACCGCTTTTCTTGTGATTGACTTTAATTACAGGTCATTAACATACAGGTAATTAACGGGTCTTGTCTTTGCTGAAATTTCAACATCATGATGTAGATTTGTAAGAAGTAAAAATGGAAGCTTTGTCCGGTCTGTCCTCAAGAGGAGAAGAAAACTACTTTTAAAATGCTCGTTTGTTGAACGGAGGTCGGATCGATCATTTCTGATGTCAGGAAATCTGAACGGCTTTCGTGACACAGCGTCAAAGGAATTTATCTCAGGTTTAATTTTAGATCTACAGCAGATTGTTAGCGGTTAGCATGTAGCTGTCTGTTTATAGAGATTAATAAGAAGCTAAACCATCGTCAGATAGCCGCTGATGGGAGCCGGGATGTCATTAAGGCGCATTATGTTCCGCCTTCTTTTGCTCTCCACACGGACTGTTTTTCCTGCATACGCCGCGGCCTGCTGGTACGTGATTGGTCAATATTACTCAGACTACAAGCGTACTACAAACAGAAACAAGAAAGCTTGCCATCCCTAAAATCCACGTCCCTGCCTACAGATTCTACATTTATATGTAGAATCTGTAAATATAGATTAGGTTCATTGGCGACTCTAAAATTGCCCATAGGTGTGAGTGTGAAAGTTTGTCTGTCTCTATGTGTCAGCCCTGTGATTGACTGGCGATCAGTCCAGTGACAGCTGGGATAGGCTCCAGATGTGTGAAACTGTGACAGGCATCTTTTTTTACCTTCCTTCTTATTTTCTAAACAAAATGATTAACAAGAATTAACGTGACAGATTAGTCGATAGTGTAAATACTCTTAGCTAAAGCTGTAATAGTAATATTTAGAGTATAAGTAGATGTAAACTCTGACTCTGTTGAAGCTTCTCCTTGCATTTCCCCATGTATACCAACCCTGCTTCTCTACATACCTTTTGACAGCTCTCATCATTTCCATCCCACACTTAATACCAGTCTGAATATCATAAGTGTAATCCAGCAGCCTGAGTGCCTGACTGACCTTTGAAACAGCTTCTCTTTGGCAAAATGGAAGTGTCAACACACCAGATGCTACATTGATATTGATGAGGATTTTTCTCTCTGCCTTCACTCTGTGCGCGCCTGTTTGTTTGCTGCGCGTGCTCGTGTGTTTATTGTGTGTATTTTGTAGCTGTGTTCAACCTGATCCCAGTGGGGCTTCGTGTGGTGGCCATCCAGGGCGTCCAGACCAAACTGTACCTGGCGATGAACAACGAAGGCTTCCTCTACACCTCTGTAAGTCATCACCAGCATTAGAGTTAGAGTAATAAACCGGCATCTCTCATTATCTTCTGATCATCTCATCAATACTTTAACTACAGATCGGCCTTATAATCCTGTGTCTGAGCCTTATCTGTGCACTGATACTGTGCCCTCACAGGATTGATTTCAGATCATCCTCCTGCCTCCTCTTGTTTATCTCCCTTCCCTCTCCTTCCCCTGATGGAAAGATTACTTTGTGTCCGTTTACAAGCAGCACTAAAATGTGTTTTCATGCTTTTATTCCTCGGCTAGATTTACACATACATCCCCACTGTGCATATATTCTCTCCTGCAGGTCAGGAGGCGGTGTTGGCTGCAGTGCATTGCATTAAGTGCTTCTCTTTAGCTGTTGAGCGGTGCTGGTGGGTGGTGTAGAAGCAATAACAAAAAAGAATCAACAAAAATAACTCTCGGAGCAATCTAAACACGCCGGTGAGCCTGAGAGATGAAAACTAACAGAGAGGAAATAGAAAAATGACACACACCACCTCAATGTAATAACTATATGCTGCTGCTACGCCTGTGCAGGCACGTACACCACCACCACGTCTGACCCCTCCTGTCCAGCCCTGCATGCTCCTGATTATCTTTGCTTCAGTCACACTCATATCTCTTGTTTTCAGTCTTCACACCTTATATGAAATGATACGCGCAAAGAACACCAACCTATCAGGTCAGAACTGATCATTCAAACCTGAAAGATGATTAATATTCATACAAGATGGAGTAAAAGAGCATTATTTCTGTATCTTTCCGCTTCCTACGGCAAACTGGGAATCATCCTTCTCTCAGCGGGCTGGTTGGTATTCATGGGAGTAGCCGGTTTCCATGGAGATGCAGGAATAAGGAAATGCAAATGTCAGCTGTCCTAAGTTGGTGCAGTTTGTTCTCGGAGAGACTACAGCCCGGCTGAGATAATGACTCAAAGAGATGGAGGAAAACACCGACGGCACTAACAGAGGAATGATTGAAAACTTTTTAATGCAGCTGCCATCACAAACTTTCTCCACACCTCTTCATAACTACTAAATCTTCTTATCTTTATCATCCTTTCCCCCTCAGGAACACTTCACCCCGGAGTGTAAGTTCAAGGAGTCTGTGTTTGAGAACTACTACGTCACCTACTCGTCCATGCTGTACCGGCAGCAGGCCTCAGGTCGGGCCTGGTACCTCGGACTCAACAAGGAGGGCGGGATCATGAAGGGGAACCACGTCAAGAAGAACAAGGCGGCCGCACACTTCATACCCAAACCGCTCAAAGGTAAGACTGCAAGCGTGGTAAACTGCACCAAACCACTTATTAGTACAACATCTCAAAGGTGAGAACAGACTAGAGGTCAAAGCGGACACATTTCTTAATAACTTGTTTTCAGGCAACCAAAAAGTTGGTGTCAAAGGAATTGCTCTGTAACATTCAGTTCCCCTTTTTTTCCCCTTGGATGTTTGAGCTGCGCCGTGCAGAATGGCGCTGGTCTAGTTTGACAACAGGAGGCCATTACAGAGGGAAAGTTTCTCTGTGCTCACCTTGAGTACGAGTGTATAAAGGTACAGCTAGTCTGCCATGGTCGAGTGTGCATCTTACAGACGTGCAATCGATATTTAAACTTCCATTAAACATACAGACTTCAGTGGAGGAACAGAGCTGTTTAGAATCTGTTTGTAGTTTTTTGAACTTTACTTTGTTTAAAAAAAATATCAGAGAAAGTCAAATTCAAAACAAAGAATTTAAAACCCTGGTTTGGGAATGAAACACGTCTCTACAACATCAATTATTCATGACTAAATAAGCGGCTCTCCGAGTTTTAGCTCAGATAAAAACCTCCTTAGAGATTATTTACAAAGAGTTTAAAGGAGGACTCAAACCATAGCTTTAGCATCGTTGGAGTAATAGAAGTCAAAGTCAAGGCAGAGCATCTTTCTTGCACCGTGCACCTTGTCAAAACCTGGTGCCTACATTACCCACAATGCAAGTCAACAGGCAACTAGAAGCAGCAGGATACACACAACCCCAGATTTTTTCACTTCCAAACTTCAGACCCAACCAACGCTGACTCAACAGACATCACTTGAGGCATTTTTTATCAGTATTCACACGGCTCCTTTTGAAGACACCATGTGCATTATGTAGCTGTTATTAGAAGTCTCCAGGACCTGTAAGAAGACAGGTATGGGATGCTGTTTGGCTCGGTTGGTAGAGCAGGCGCCCCATGTACAGAGGCTACAGTCCTCGTCGCACTGGTCGCAGGTTCGACTCCCGGTCTGCCGATCATTTGGTGCACGTTATCCCCCACTCTCTACTCCCAACATTTCCTGTCTATCGTCAGCTGTCCTGTAAATAAGCCCAAAGGCCAAAAAAAAAAAAAGAGCCCTGCCCTCCTTACATGAGTGAAAACAAAAATCTACCGAAGCAGAAACACAGAAACATCCTCTGTGATAGAACAAAAACTGTTAGAGAAAATAGTGTTGTCCACGCAGGATCCCCTCATTCATAGCTTTGAAGGCTTCTTTAAATATTCATCACTACAAACGTCCTTAATTATTGATCCATAAATGTAACATTAAAAAGCTGATCTGCTCCATCGGGACTCTGTGGGTGAGCTGGGATCAGATTTGATTGACAGTGACGTCTCCCTGGCAAAATAAGAAACAAATCCATCACTGTCATCCCGCTGACTTTGACTCTAAATTGGAAACACTAAACATTATTATTTTTTCCTGTCAAGCCTCCCAGCATCCAAACACTGCCATCTCATATGAGAAATAAAGGAAACTCGGTCTGTTTCTGTTTTTAGATCCTGTCGCTAAAAGCTAAGCTAGCTGGGAAAGCTCTGAAGGTTTCCACTGCCTTTGATTGTGCCCGAGATAACTATAAAAATGAATCCTTTTACATCACAGGACACTCTCGTGGTTGTTCTTGTATTCAACACACTGACCTGTTAATATTCACGAGAGAGCATTTACATGAGTTTGTGAGCGTATTACTAAAAACTATCAACTGTTAAGAGTCTCAGAAATGATTGTAAATGTCCAGTTTGGTGAAGCATCTTGCAGCCCGTCACCCACCTACACACAGATTCCTGAATTCATCTCTCTTTTTTTAAATTACATTGTGTGATTTTATCCAAGAGAGACCTGGCTTGTTTCTCAGTATGTGGGTAGATATTGTAAAAGGATTTCTGAAACACAGCACTGAAGACAAGAGCACAGTTTGTCTCACATTTGCATAAACAGTGGAACATACAGAACGACTGCTTGTATGTTGAAAGGCCTCTGTAAGCTCCCTGCTACTCACCAAACAGCAGGCAAACACAGGAGGAGACTTTCTGGTGAACATTTAGCAGCTTAAGAGCCGATATTTCCCTCAGGAGAAGGTAGGGACCAAGAAGAGAGCTAAAAGAAAGCGAATATTAGGCTTACATTCATCAGATGCACACAAACACGACTCCAAATGAATTCTAATGATGCTCTGAAGCTGCAGGTCGTGTAAATAAATAACTGTTTTTTAACAGGGTTGCATCTTAAAGGGCCAGCGCATAAGATTCAGAGATAAATTAAATACAATATAGTGTTTATACACCTGAAAATAAGAATCATCGTGTTTTTGTTACCTTAAAATGAGCTTTTTATATAAGCCGAGGGGGAGGGTCCTATTTGCACAACCGTGCTTCTACAGTAGCCTAGAATGGACAAACCAGAGAGTGTTTGCTGTGTTTTTGGAGTTTCACAACCATGGTAGCTTGTCCTACACGCTGAGGGGCTAGGGAAGCAGTTATTAGTTTGTGGCAATCTGCAACGTCCCTGCTAGATGCCACTACCTCGAACACACTGCTCCTTTAAAGGAGTCATATCTTTAAATGGATTTTCTCATATTGTGCATGGGTTTCACATTTTGGGTGTTTATTGTTCAGAACTGCATAATTCTGTGTTTTTCCAGAATGACATGTTTAATAAGGTCTCCTCTGAAATGGGCCGTTCAAAACAGCTTCTATGTAGAACCTTTCTAAATCGACCAATCATCATTCACCGTCATTCCCCTCAGGCTGCCTTCTCGCACTAGCTTGTAGTCAAGTCGTTGTCAAGATTTCAGCTTACCACTCACACGATACCTCCTGGTGTTTCTGGCTCGTACACATAAGGCCAAATAACCGATCCTAGAGCAGCCATGTTTTCTACAACTTTGGAGTGACAGTGCAGTGTCGCCCACATGGGATCGCACACGTGTGGGAGGGGCTATGTCAGCCAATCGTGGCTAAGGTCTAACCTTTGAATCTTAAAACAGCTTGTTCGTTTCAGGAGGAAAAAGAGTCTCAGAAGAATAATTGAATTAAAATGATTAAAGTGATTCAACATTAGAATAATAGAAAATTGATGAATGTTGCTTTATAATTTGCTTTCACTGCCGACCACGGGCACAAAGCCTCAGCTATTACAGGATGAAGGAACAAACAAAGAAGCTGATTATGTTCTGATACGAGAAGGTCATTGTTTATTTAATTGTGATAAATGACTAGAGATCATCATAACTTATTCACTCATGTTTTTATGGATCATCACATTAAAAGTCATTCACTACCGTAAAGTCAGGACTTCTGAATGAGTCAGACTGTTGACAAATAGCAAACCTCGTAGCTACTGCCCCAGGGCGAACTAAATGTACCTAACTGCCTGAACAATGTGTGAATATAAACCTGAGTGATTCAGTCAGACAAACAACTACTGTAACAGTTTAATTGAAGATCCTTGTCCTGTGTGTTTGTGTGTTTGTGTGTGTGCAGTGGCCATGTATCGGGAGCCGTCCCTCCACGACCTGACAGAACTCTCAAGGTCGGGCAGCGGCACGCCAACCAAGAGCCGCAGCGCGTCTGCTCTACTTAACGGAGGAGGGAAATCGGCCAGCAACAATGATTTATCCTAGCCCTCCACCCCTCACAACCCTCACACACAAACAAACACACACACCTACACACACACACACTCACAGATCTCAGGCCGACATGCCCACACATCAGGCTGGTGAGGGGTGAGAGGATGAGGAGGAAGCCAGGACGGGAATGTGTTCTTCCACTTCACGGAGCCCACTGTGACTGACTGTGATGTAAATAAATCAAGGACAATCAATCGATCTGGCTCTGCCGCTCTGGTCTGCAGAGGGACAGGACCTGCAGATCTCTTCCCTCGACTCCTCTTCCTGCTGTATTATAACCAGAGAGAACAAGCGGGTGAGGGCTAAACCGAGACATAGATAGAGTCAGTTAGTCAGTCACATAGTCAGAAAAACAGACTGTTACAGAGAACCAAAGAGTACAAGTATTAACTCACTAAGTTATTGCTGTGAGAGACACGTGGTGAGAAAGATAAACAGCGACAAAGGAAGAGGGGAAGTCTTTATCTATTCTACCGTACGCTATGTTTACACACAGCTCATGGGGTTAAGTCATATTTTTCAAAATGACGAACGTATCCTTGTACACTTATGAGGACTGATCATTTGTTTGCATGCAGGTGCGCCTGTGTGTGTGCGCGAGTGTGTGAGTGGTCAAGTACACGCTGTGCTTGCGGTAGGTGTGTTGCGAGAGCGAGTGTGTGCGCACGCATGTGTCCGGGTCGGGGGGGGATTTTACCTTTTTAAGATCTGTTGTATATCAGACAAACCTCCTGAGGGCTTTAGCAGGTTAAAATAAGGTTTACTGTATATGCTTCCATGCTTACTTCTTACAAGCAATGCTGTTGTTTCTCTTTCCGTTTGTTGTTGTCGTCCCTTGCCGTTTGTTTGTTTGTTTGTTGTTGCATGGAAGCTTGTGGACCTCTGCTCAGTAGCAGCATGCCGAAGGTCCTTTTTTTCTGGTCTTACGTGTTCCTGACCAAAAGAGAACACTAGTGAGCCAACAGTGTCGTACCAGAACACTAGTGAACCAATGTGAGGGTGTGGGAACACTGCTGGACCAATAGTATTGCACCAGAATAAGAATGGACCAATGGTGTTGGACCAGAACCAGAACCAGTTTAACCAATGCGAGCACAGATTAACTTAATATTTTGGTTCCTGCTGTGGACAAACTAGAAATGCACTAAATAAACTCTTTCTAAAGAAGTTACAGCAATGTCTGCGCTTACTTTGTTGACTTCTCTTCCCGTTATATATTATATTAGAGATCAACAGTCTAAAATCGTGGTTTCAAGTGTCAGTTCTGAATTACAAAACAAATTTAGCAAAGGTTTTTCTGAGTTCTGCCTGAGACTTCTGTCACCACCTCACTACGAATATTAGCATTGAAAGGAGAATTGTCCCCATCAGAAGGTGTTGACAGAAACATTCATATTTACATATATACAAAGATGTTGTTTCTTATTTCTGCCAAT
This sequence comes from Semicossyphus pulcher, assembly GCF_022749685.1. Lineage (NCBI taxonomy): Eukaryota > Metazoa > Chordata > Actinopteri > Labriformes > Labridae > Semicossyphus > Semicossyphus pulcher. The sequence continues at coordinate 16,351,588 of NW_027211604.1, read as the reverse complement.
AAAAATCAAAAAGATGAGATTCCTTTTATATCAATAGTGAAATACATTTTAGAGACAGAAAAATAAATAATTGGAAAATAAAATTGTGTTTGCAAAATGTATTTGCTCATGTGCTGCTACGTGAAAAAAGATTTTTTTAAGGGTGAACTGACCCTTTAATTTTTCAAGCGTGGTTTTGTTGCAATCCATACAGAGAAATACAGCAGCACCTTCAGAACTTACATCCATCCATCCATCATCTATATACCGCTTATCCTGTTCAGGGTCGCAGGGTCGCTGGAGCCAATCCCAGCTGTCACTGGGCGAGAAGCGGGGTACACCCTGGACTGATCGCCGGTCATTCACAGGCCTGGCACACAGAGACAGACAAACTTCCACGCTCTCACATTCACACCTACGGGCAGTTTAGAGTCACCAATGAACCTAACGAGCATGTCTTTGGACTGTGGGAGGAAGCCGGAGTACCCGGAGGAAACCCGCGCATGCACGGGGAGAACATGCAAACTGTGTCTGAACCGGGATTCAAGCCCGAACCTTCTCGCTGTGAGGCGACAGCGCTAACCACTGCACCACCGTGCAGCCCCCACCCTCGTGTCTGAATGTAAAATATGAAGCTTCAGCCAGCAGCCAATTAGCGTAGCATAATGACTGCAATCAGGTTGCATGACTCTGTCCAAAGGTAAAACAAATCTACCTACTAGCTCCTCCGTGCAGCCCCTCAGGACTTCTAGATAAGTCAAATTTTTGTCACTAGAAAAGTAAACTCATAAATGTCAGCCTACACGAGAGAGGACACGAGAAGGCTCTAAAACACACCAGACTCCACTAGATGGCGCTGGACGGTCAGAGTTTTGACCTTGCTGGTTTCTCACACTAAACTTACTCTGGGAGGAAGTATCAGGCTGAGTTTGTTAACATTAAAACAAACATACAAAAATGAAAAACAGCCCAGCAGACAAAGTCTCATCATAAAGCATCTTTTACTCCAACATGTGTGTTTGTTCGTCTCTCTGTGAGGAACAGGGAAAGCAGACACAGGCAGTATTCTCTCATGATCCTGATAAGTGGGGTTCTTCGGCTAATTTCCAATACATTTGTATTATTACAAAATACAACAAGTTAAAGTGCAAAAAGTCAAATATGAAAAATACACGTATAATGGTTAAAAACAGTTTCACATTGCAATAATAAACAGGAACAGTGTCATACTCAATATGTTTTCCTGCTGGTTTAAATACTCCTCACAGGACGTCTTATGTTTCTCTCTCTAATATCGATAACTTAAGTTTATAATAGTCGTTTTAGTTTTTCATTTTACACGGACAGATACTCTATAAAAGGGGAAAACATTATGTGTGCATCTGAAATTTGGCCTGTAACTCTGAGCTCACAGTACTGATGAAACACACTCTCCCTTTGCTTTACATTTCTATAATAATATCACAAAGAAAATCACATTTTCACTTCCTGCAGCCCTGTGCAAATGTAAACACACATGAAAACTCACAACAACATTGACTTCATGTTCATAGTGATCCACATTAATACTGCTAACGAGTACATCAGTCTTATTTACAGTGTTTGAGACAGCACCACGCGGCCTGCACTTGCAAATATTCCTGTTTCTTTACATGTGAGAGGAGGGAAGATCGTGTCAGTCTGTCCTCCTTCCTCTTTCCTTCTCCTTAGTGCCACCTTATCTTACTCTTCATCTTGTCTGTTCTTTTACACATCCTCCGGTCTCGGCTCAGAATTTTTCTCTCCATTAATCCATCTTTTGATCCGCTTAAGTTCAGTTTATGTCCCCTTCTTCGACTCCCACTCCTGTAAATCACAAGACAGCATAAAGTGAGGAAAATATTTTAGTCTGTCCTCATCTTACACACACGCACACACACACACACAAACACACTCTCTACCTTTGCCTTCTGCATGACGGTCCCCTTGGAGGAGGCGTAAAGTGATGGAGGACGTTTTCGCAGCTCGGATGCTGCGTTGACCGGCAGAGTCTCATTGTAAACCTTTTCAACCTTACCGCCCTGTGCCTGCAAATACACAAAACACACTCGTCAGATTTTTGCATTACAGTTATACTTTTGGGAAACATGCTTATTTGTTTTCTTGGACTATTTGTTGGACAGGATCAGAGCCCTCCTGTGGTCATCTTTGTGAGGTTTCTAGGTCACTTCCCACAGGTAGGAAACAATCTAGCACATATCTCCCTGTGAATCCACAGCTTGGTGTTTTTGGAGGCTGATTTGTTTTACCTTTGGAAACAGTCATGCTACCTGACTGCAGTCATTATGCTACGCTAATTGGCTGCTGGCTGGAGCTTCATATGGACGCTGTTGCCTCGCAGCTGGAAGGCCTTTCTGTGTGGAGTTTGCATGTTCTCCCCTTGCATGTGTGGCTTCCTCCCACAGTCCGAACACATGCTCGTTAGGTTCATTGGTGACTCTACAATGATAGTGTTGAAAGGTTGTCTGTCTCTATGCGTCAGCTCTGTGATTGACTGGCGATCAGTCCAGGGTGTAACCCCGCCTCTCGTCCAATGACAGCTGGGATAGGCTCTAGCCCGCCTGTGACCCCGAACAGGATAAGCGGTATAGATAATGGATGGATGGATGGACATGAGAGCGGTGTTGATTTTCTAATTCTCCACAAGACGGCAAATAAGCCTCCCAAAATGTCCAACATACAGCGACGGTATGTTTATTTATGTTTATTTATCATATATGTGTATTATTTGCACAATGTTTTGTTCAAATATCCGATCAATCTGTTTCCATGCTTTGGAAAAATATGTTTTTATTTTTCATGCCAATATGGCCTTCAAATAGTGAATAGTCTCCACCTTGGTGCTGATCTTGGTGTCAGTGGGCGGGCCCAGCGCTCCTCTAGCCAGCGACTTCTTCAGGTTCTCTTTGACCTCTGTCAGTCGGAGCTCCAGCTCCACCCTCTCCTCCTCTTTCTGTTTACACAGCGTCTCCAGCTTGGCTAACCGCTGTTCCACACCATGACCTGCAAACACACATACACACACAGACACATGTAGTTAGTGCTGCTAGTCAAGTCTAAACAGCCTGTGTGTGTGTGTGTGTGTGTGTGTGTGTGTGTGCTTTGTCTCTGACCTGTAACACTCTTCATCCCCTCCTTCACCTCCTTCTTCTCCCTGCGGAGGGAAATCAGTGCGTTTCTGAGCTCCTCCTTCTGCTTCTCCAGCTCCTCTTTCTGCGTCAGGTAACGCCTGGCGTCCTCCTCTGCACGCGTCTTCCCATAGCGTGCGTACTGATTTACATCTGAGAAAAACACACGGCAGAGTAAGAAGAGACGGAGAAACGCTGATGCGACTTATCAAACTTCTTCTTGTCACCACAATCATAATCAGAAGAAGCCAGAGGTAACATATCTAGCAATTTTCAGCCACATTTTCTATCATATAATTTAATGTAGCCAGGCTACTCAATTATGAAATTAAAGCAGACTCACTGGAGGCGTGCCTCTTCACAGCGGCCTGTTGTTCAGTTTTTTCAGAGTCCCTGCTGGAGAAGGAGGCATGACGTCTTATCTGTCCAGTTCTGCTCTCAACATCCCCCTCCTGCAGGAGAACAACTGTTTTAAAATGTGCAACACCAGGGTCCATTGAACTTTTATGTATTTTAAACTAGAACCGTGCAGGAAAGACCATAAAAGGAGATTTAAATGTGTAATATAATCATTTAGCAGACGTTTAATCAAAAAGTTCAAGCATGTGCAAGAGAAGTATATTAGAGGGGGCGCTGGTTTAGCTCAGTCGGTAGAGCAGGCGCCCCATATACAGAGGCTACAGTCCTCGTCGCACTGATCGACTCCCGGTCTGCCGATCATTTGTGCATGTCAGCCCCCACGCTCTACTCCCCACATTTCCTGTCTCTCTTCAGCTTTCCTATCGAATAAAGGCAAAAAAAAGCCAGAAAAATCATCTTAAAAAAAAAAAAAAAAAAGTATATTAGAGGCAAAAGTTACTAAATAATTCAAGTCATTTTAAGTCTGGTACCGAACATAAGAGGAACAAGAAAGGATCTGCAGGAAGCACAGAGAGGCAGATTAAGACTAAGAAACCTAAAGTGTTTGACAGCTCTGACTGATGCTGTACGTTATCACTTGTTCACATGTTTCCTCACCGCGACACTCTCATAGACATCATCATATGTTCTGGAGTCTGTCGAGGCACTGCTGGAGGAAGCAGCAGTGGTCGTGGCCCAACTGAGAGGAAAAAACAGAGATGTATTCAAGGATCAAACTCATAATGAGAGACAGAAAACTCCGGATAAAAACAGAAAGGCACAAACAGATACAGTAGGAAGTGACTCACAGGAAGGAGTGTCTGGCAGCGTGCCGGATGTCAGTGAGCGTGTCCACGTCGATGTAGTCGTAGTGCAGCTCTTCAGGGAGAGTGGCGCTGCCGGTCTCTGCAAACAAAACACCCAACCAGCGGCCAAGATCCTCCGAGCAGCTGGCCTGATGGACACACACCCGCACACGCACACACAAAGACACATTGTTTTCAGAAAAATGTAGGTGTGTCATCCCTGTGTTAACTTTCAGTCTCATCTGTGTTCACACTGATCCAAAAAGACACTCATTCTTTCTACATTAAATCTGCTCTGCAAGTTACAATAGTTTAAAACCTTGTACCTCCAAACATGCTAGCTCGCTGCCTCCCTGCAGGATGTAGAAGGAGAAGGGATGTTTGGGTCCGAGGCCGCCCGTCACCACCTCTGCTCCTTTGAGCGGCACCACAACGACCGGTGGCCGCTGATCTCCAGGTTCCTTCTGCAGGTACAGGCTCTCACCTCGCACCACGCACCAACGCTCCTTCCAGGAGCCGCTCAGACACACGCTGAGGTAGCCTGAAGAGAGAGAAGGAGAGTGTCAAAACGATAAAGAGGTGGCAGACATGTTTAGTGTGTTATCGCAGCTGGAGTCAGATAATCTTTAAGTCCCTCTGTCAAATGCTGGCTTAGTTTTAGACGATGTTTTCACTTACAATTTAATCACGACAGAGGAACAATATTTCTGCAGTCCTAAAGCGGTCATAGAGTTTGCCTACAAAGGTTTTTCACACTGTTTCCAATCGTATATCAACTTATTCCAAACCTTCTCTTTAGTTTTTAATATTAATGTGAATCAAATACACGATTTTCCTCCTGATTCGTTCACGTCCTCACCACAGCGTGGGTTGTCTTGCTGATTGGAAGACGATGGAGGCTCTCCCGGTAAAGGAGGTTTCTTTTTGGAGAAAGTGATGATCCGATTGATTTTCTTCCCGGCTGCTCGGCTCATCGATCCCGTCAGCTCTGAGAACGCTCCTCGCTTCGCCCTGTCTGAAATCAAACACATCCCGATCAGACGGTGCTGGGGTTGAAAATGGGGTCACAGAACCGAGAAACTTTTATTCACATAATGGTTGCTGCAACACTGAACGCAACCTTATCCTATTCAGTCCTGTATGATACAGGACACAGGACACCAGTGCATTGGTATATACAGTATCGGGGAGGGCAACCTTACATTAAGTAAAGTAAAAAAAGTCTTTTATTTTTATTCAAACTTTCCGCGGAGCGTTCACACTGCATGTGCCAGGTGCTGCAGCACTCAGCCCAGCCTACTTCCTATGATGTCAGTGGGAGACAATGGCAGGAAGAGGACAGGAAGGATGTCGTATCTGTTCGGGCCTCACTTCCTGTCTCTCCCTCTCTCTCATGTCTCTTTAGGTTCAGAATCGCTCCGTCTGTAAACAGGCTGCAATAACACTGAAACAACACGACTGTGTTTGGCTATTATTGTAACACAACATCATAGATCCGCGGGGTTTCACCTTCCTGATTTTGTGGATGGACAAACAACTGGTGTGTATGTGTGTGTGTTTGTTCAAGTGTCCTAGAGGGGACTTGGGTTCAAGAATGGAGATCGAGGATGTTTTTGGAAAGTGAGGACTTTAAGCTAGATAGCAAGAACTTCTACTTTGTACTTTTACAAAGACTGTGGTGGAGGCCTCATTTATTTATATCACAATTTTCCTCCTCCTGCTCTGTAGGGGACGGGAGTGTATGTGGACAAAGCTGCATGTCTCTGTGCAAACTCTAAGACATCATGGATCAGTCTTAAGTGTAAAATACACTTTACATAAAGTTTCAATTGCAAACAATCGCACACATTCGATGTTAAATATCACTTTGCAAGTTAATATGCAAAACAATATTATCTGCTACAACTGCTATAAATACAGTAGTATAATCTACAGGAGACCTCTGGAAAAAATAATTGAAATATAATCAATAATTTAAATCAATAAAGCTTCATTATGAAGGTAACATACTCAGTGAGTCAGTGGAGTCCCGCCCTGGTCCCTGTGCAGCTGACTGGCTGTCTGCTGTTGGCCCGCTGTCTGAGTCTGACGCCTGCCTGTCACACTGCAGAACCTGGCAAAGAAAAGGAGAAACTTTTATACTTCCTCTTCATTTGTTTAAGAGGACGGGACGTATGTTACATAAAAGAACGTGCAGCTCCGGAAAAGAATAAGAGAGCACTCCAAATGTTCCTTAAATCTCTGACAGGGACATGTCATGATCAGCCCAATCCAGATCTGAACCCAGTGAAGACCTCCTGGATGTGATCAAGAGGAAGATGTAGGGTCACAAGACATCGAACAAAGAGTGGCCTAACGTCACCCAACAAACACAAACCTATAAATAGAAGAACCAACTTTGCCGTGGTCTCTTAATTCTTTCCGGAGCTTTGTTATTTATCCCACAAAAATACAAAGACGTTTCTTTTAATGAATGTGTTTGTGTTTCTAAAACTGTTCTTCCAACATGGGCTGAAGCTGCCATGTCACCATTCATTCAACTTGTTGGTTTGTTGAAGCCGTTTGCCAAAACTCTGATGAGGGTACGAAGCTCTTTGAAAACCAGCCAGCTCAGCGACTGCAGTAATGTCCCCACATTTACTGCTTGTTAGGAGAAGCCAAAGGAACAGTTGTGTCATGCGTGGGCTGAACGTGGTGATGTCAGCGACACACATTGCTATATACAAACTAGATTCAGACTGAAATACATCTACACGAATGCAAAGTAGATAAAACTGCCTGTCTCAGACATGGTGTGTATGTTACTCTGACACAAGGAAACCTTTTATGACAAATGTTTCAGAAGTTTGTGACGTGTTTGTGGGTCAATCTTAAGACATTCACATGCAAACACACAAAGACAACACTGTAGACAAAGCACACACACCTTGTCAAGCTCCAACTTCCTCTGTATAATGGGAGAAGTGGACCCGTCCACTCCTTCAGTGTTGCTACTTTGGCTGCTAACATCTTGCACCACCTGGTTCCAGAAAAAGAAGAATCTTATAATTTCCCCCTCATCCATTTCCCCCGCGTGTTCCCCCCCACTCCTGCCTGCTCTCTGATATACTGAGTAAAGGTACCTTGAGCCATCGCTGGGCCTGCTCTTTACTCTGAACTGCCAGGACGAGAGCTTCACCTCCAGGCAACGAGAAGCGTAGCTCGTGTCTCTTCTTCCGGCCTTCCTTCGGGACGTAGATGACGTTGCACAGATTCAGGGGGAGCTCTGTGTGAGGAGTGCTCTCTTTGATGCTCTTAAAGCACTGTGAGGGAGAGACACAGACAGACACACTTTGATGTTTTATTTGATGATGTTTCCTTTGGTAAAGTATCCATCCCAGCAGATAACCTTTTTTTTTTACCTGATACTAACTTAAAAAGGTGCATCACTCTGTCTTTTACCTTTGTTGTGAACCTTTGATGGGGCATTTGTAACAGATGTAGACTTAATGTTAACAGAGGAATCCAGCTGTGCTGGCCTCCTGCGTCCTGACTGTGTAGTTGTTTTTTTTGTTGCCTTTATATTTATTTTTCTTCCCTTTATTTATTTATCCATCCATCCTGTTCGGGGTCACAGGGGGGCTGGAGCCTATCCCAGCTGTCATTGGGCGAGAGGCGGGGTTCACCCTGGATTGATTGGCTGTCAATCACAGAGCTGACACATAGAGACAGACAACCTTTCAACGCTCACATTTTAGAGTCACCAATGAACCTAACGAGCATGTCTTTGGACTGTGGGAAGTACAGAGTGAACATGCAAACTCCACACAGAAAGGCCCCTCACGTCTGAACTGGGATTCGAACCAGGAACCTTCTAGCTGTGAGGCAACAGCACTAACTACTTTATTAATTTATTGTTTAAATATTTTCCCTCTTTTTCATTTTGGAGTTTGTGTATCATGTTCAATTTACATTTTTTTGAATTCCAAAAACTACATTAACAGTGATTTAAAAAAAAAGTGCAATCACAGATCAATATGCAGTTTATTTGCCTTGATGCACCTGCTAAAGAATTTTCTGGTAGCGCATACGTTGCAGACATTATACCTAAATAATGCCAGCTATACATCTGTGAATAGTGTGGAGATGTCATGCGACAAAGGGCTGAGGGTGGGAGTCGAAGGGAGGACTGTAGCCTCACATCTGATCCTGTGAATGAAAGTTTAAATAATTACGGATAAACATCTTTATTTACCTGCAGTTTATTGTCTCTGACAACGACCAGCTGTTTAGCCCACTGGCCAAAGCGTTTCTTTCTCAGCAGGAAGGCGCAGATGCGGCAGTCTCTAACAGGCACATCTGCGCTCTCCTCCCTCTGGTCCCGCCCCTTGGCTTCTTCTTCCTCCTCTTCGTACGACTCGTACGAGCTGCTCAGAGCGTCCGAGTCGTTGTCTGAGCATCAAACACATTATCAACAAACACTTTATAGTTCTGCTCGTGCATGTATCCACCTACTACAACTTCAGAACATGTGTTTATATTCGTATAACTGCATGAATGAGTGCAAGAGAGGGTTCTGACTCACAGGAGTTTTTCGGAGGTCCATTTATCTGGGTTGTGGGGTAGTTGTTGTCTGCATCTTCGTAGTAGGCATCCTCCACAGAGTTCCTGGATGCTGCAGGAGCAGAAGAGTCAGGATGAGATAAAGTTGTAAGAGAAAGAGACACTTCTTATAATTAAGATGGTGTGTTTTTGAGTTTGTGTGTGTGTGTACTGAACTGTTCATATTGGTGGTGAAGTACTGAGGCGTGGATCCAGGGTCGAGAGGGACGGCCTCTTCATAGTAGTCATCAGGAAGGGGGGTGGTTGGCAGAGGAGGGGGCGTGTCGGTTGGCGTCTGAGGTGGACAAAGTTTTAGTTACGAGGAGCAGATAGGGAGATGGACTGACAGGTAGATCCTTTAAACAACTTACAGATTTATTCACATGAGTCTTCTCCTCTTCCTCTTTGTGCTCTTTCTGCTCCACTGGGGATGCACTGAGCATGTGCAGGTCACAGTCTGGAGGGAGGTTATTGTATACGTCTTAAATTTAGCAGTGGAAATATTGAAGGTGACATGAAGGTGCTTTAAAGGTCGACTCACCAAAATCCTCAAACAGAGACTCAACAAAACTGGTGCCGTTGCCATAGAGACAGCTGTTCATGTAGACGTCTGATCCATTGACTGTGGAAAGGATAAATTAGGGGTTAGGAATAGGATCAAAGTAAGGGTTAGGATTGTGGTCTATACTAAGACCAGGAGAGTAAGGATTAGCAGAGACGCAGCAAACAGCCGAGTGAGAGCTCAGTGAGTACGAGCAGCGGACAATCTGAGTTTTTAAGACACATAAATCTCTTGGAGACCAAAGTCAGACAGAGAGGGAGTCCAGACGGCAGCTTGTAAATCTTTGTACCAGAAGAACAAAGATAACTGAAGTCACAAAGTGCGTGCGAAAGTTTTCCAAAGCTTTCTGGATTCAGTGTAGGAAAACTGTGTGAAGTTTCTTGGCTGTGAAAGCTGAATGAATGTGGAATATGTTAATGTGCTGGGTAAAGGGCAGCCTGGGTCCGCTCAAACAACTGAGAGGACGTGTTTACCTCCTTTCTTTGACCTCCGCTCATCGTCCTCCTCCCAACTCCACATTTCATTATCCTCTTACCTCAATCCTTTTAGCCTCCCGACATCCTAAATGCACCCTGATAAACAAGCAGCCACTACAAAGTACTTAGGCCGTGTTGTGCAGTTGTAGTACAGTTGGCCCCTGACAGGAAGATTCCCTCGTTGCATAAAGATGAGTAAGAAAGACAGGCTCTGTCCTTGTTTATATAAACACTGTCGTAGTAACCTCCAACAAATCGCTTTGGCTGAACTGCTGCGAGTGTCATATTATATTAATGTGCAGCAGGATGCAGCTGAAAACCATCAAATTCCATTAACCAAATAAAAGTCACCAATCTCTAGACTTTGAACATTTACTGTGTTTTGTTATTCTTTGAGGACACAGTGAACTCTCAAACCGGCAGCGGCTTGAAATAAAATGCTGCTCGTAACTTAATAATAGAAAAAGACAAAGTTCAGGCTCAGTGGGATAAAAACAATAAAAAGTAGAGATATGGAAAGAAAAGATACGGTCCCTTTCACAGGTAGGTAAGTAAGTTAAATGTATTCATATAGCTTTTCACAGACATCGGTCACAAAGTGACGTTTGAAGACAGCAACAGATTCAGCAAACCGCGAGCATGTGGGCAGAGCAAGTTTGGGTGCTATGGCCTGAAAAGCTCTGCCACCACAGGTCTTAAGGTTGTCGCGTGGAACACAAAGCAACTGTAGCATGTTTGACCTGAGGGAGCGGGTTGACAGGTAGGGGTGAAGAAGTGCAGCCACATATTCTGGGGCCTGACCTTGAAGGGATCTGTGAGTGAGTGTGATGATGATCTAAGTGCAACAGGTAGTATGGCAGTGATGCGAGACCGTTTATGTGACCTTGTTAGCACGCTTGCAGCAGCATTCTGTGTAGACTGCAGGCGATTTGAAGCAGACATGCTGAGTGAGGAGAAAAGAACAATAATCAATGCGAGATGAGATAAAGGCTGGTCCACTAAAGCGTGAGCATCTCTCCCCGTACTCGTCTCCGTCCTCTGGCTCCCTGCAGGTTTAGAATTCATTTTAAATGTCATTATTTGTCACTTCATGGATCGGCATCCTCATATTCATCAGGCCTCTTAATCCCCTACACCCCAGCACGATGTTGTGTTATTTTAGATTGATAATCATGTTATTTTAGATTGATAATCATGTTATTTTAGATTGATAAAAGTTTTTTTATGAATGATATTGTGAGGAAGGGGCAGGATTAAATAAGCATCTGCTTCTTTCTGCTCCTTCTCGAACCCTTTCGTTGTGTTTTCTTTTGTTTATATTGACTGTAAGATTTAACAGTTTATGTTTGTGTTTTCTTTTTTATTATGTAATTTCATGTGGTTGATTGTTCGAGATAAATAAACTCAACACAACACAACACAACACGAGCACTGTGAGCAGTCCCTGCTGGTCGTCCCTCAGGCTCAGTGGAAACTCAGGGGGGGCCGCGCCTTTTCAGTTGTGGGCCCCGTTTGTGGAACAAACTGCCAACTCACTTAATTCCTTCAAGGCTCAGCTCGAAGCCGACCTCTTTTATTTGGCCCTTTAGTTAAAGCGCCTTTGAATCTGTTTCTTTACATCATTGTTGTTATACCTGTCGTTGATCAACATCATTTGTTTTTGTCTTTTTACAGGGTTTTTTTTGACACTGTCTGTGAAGCATGTTGGTCAGCTCACGTTGTTTTAAACGTGAACAACTTTTTGCATCGTAACTCTGATTTTGTATTTGACTTTATTTTTGCATTTAACTCTCTCTGCTTTCTCTGTCAGAGCAACCGTAACGCCCCCGGGGATTAATAAAGTATTTCAGATTCTGATTCTCAAATGTGCTATACCAATAAATTTGACTTGACCTGAACTTGTCTCAACTTGCCAATACCAAGTACCAATCCAATTCTAGTACAACAAAATAAATGACATTTTGGAACAACTGCAGGCCTATATTACTAAACCTGAATTGCAACACACCTCAAAGCTTTGCTAAGTGTACAAATCATTGTTTCACAGGGGAAAATTTCCAGTGTAAAATAAAGCCAAATTGCTGGTATGTTGCGCACTAAGACTAACATTACGATGTCTGCTTGCACCACACTGATGTGGTTTGCTGTCACATATTTTTAATTTTGAAATGTTTTCTTCACCGCTCTAAAACAGTAGCAGCAGCACAGAGCAGCTCTCTGTGTCAGCTCCGGTTTTGAAGAAGTGGGAATAATTGATTTCTGGTGAAACAGGTTGATTTTTTGTAATTGTAATAAATAATGGTATTGAATTGGCACTTTAATTTCAGCTCTAATAAAAGCAGCTAAATGCTTTGGATTCAAAGCAGCTGACTATTTAAACGAATCTGTGATGTTGTTGTTTGTGCTGTAGAAGAATGAATGAAAGCAGCAGGAGCACTATCAATGTCATGCACCATATATGAATATAACTCTTGTGGCTGCAGTCAGTTATGTATTTTAGGTGTTTAGGCACATCACTATATGGACCCCATGTGGTTATATACCCTCCCTGCTCCATCTGAGACTTCATTCTGTACCTGACAGCTGCAGCGAGTCCAGGATGTTCCGTACGGAGGCCATCTTGTCAGACGTGGCGGGACTGACCGTCTCGTGGTCCAGCATCTTCAGCAGAGACCCGAGCTCGTTCACAAGCCGCTCCATCACCACTGAAAACAACAATAAACGCACAAACACACGTTAGTTTGGGTTTGCAGAATGATACATTACTCTTTGAGCGCCGTCATGTCATGGAAAGGCCCACGCTGCAGAGTCTTTACATGGCTAAAATGCTTATGCGATTACACCAAGTGCATCAAATATCAATTTAACACACACATGCAAGGCCAGACAGGCATGTGCCAGCAAAACTCAGCGCACCGCCTGTTGCAACAGCTGACAGGGAGGAGAGTTTCTACACCCTGACGTATCACCCACATCATTCTGTCCGGCTCAGGGTCATTGTGAGTTTCAGATCAAATCCTTCCACATTTAAAGCTCTCTTTTGAAAAATGTTCATGTTAAACACTCACATCCTGTGTGCTGATGTATGTGTGCGTTTTGTTGACCTTGACATTGTTCCAAAAGGCCTGCCACGCTCTCACACATCCTGCCTGCTCAGAAATGACAAAGAGAGCAAGGAGGGGAGAGAGAGTCAGAGAGAAAAGGAGGTGAGGAGGAGGAGGGGGCAGGAAGTTTCCTATCCTGAAGGAAATGGAGCCAAAGTGAAGAGGAAAATGGGAAGTTCCACCAGAGATAGGAGAGGATATGGTTACAGAGCAGCTCATTCATTCATAAGAGATATCTCACAGACGGAGTTTAAAATGAAGGACATTACTGGAGTCTTAAGCTTAGTCGACCTTTAATTAGACACACAGTTTAAGCGTCTACAATCATTCATTCAGCTTGGCTTTCACCGGACGGCTTTATAGTCCAACTACAGCCCCAAAGACTTCTTTTTCCTTGCTGCCAAGAGAAGTTATTTTGGGAAACATTTAACCTTTATCCTTCTCAGAAATAAAATTGTGAAATCAATAATGTAACTTCAGCCAAAGTACAAGAAATGCTGACAGGAAGTTCAAGGAAACCTAAGTGAGGATGCTTGAGCCCCAACATGGGCCACTGAGAGCATAATCAACCCGTACGTTAAATTTACTGTAAGAATAATGACTTTAAAAAGCTCCTTTTGACACCCTGACCTTCCTACAGTCTGAATAAAGCCAACATCACTTAATAAGGTCTCTTGTTTTATTTACTACTATTTACTACAGTCGTTAGTCCATCTGATACAACAGTTAGTCACGACTGAGTAATCTGATTAGACAAGAGGCTTTCCATGAGTGCTGACAACATCACTGGGACTTCTCACTCTGTGTATCACTCCGCCTCAGCCAGGTGTTCTGAATACTGTTAATAAACATCACAGCAGACTGTTTATGTCTACATGATAAATGAAAACATACAGATGATAAAAACAGCTGATCTGTGGTAACATGTTCACACAGAGTGCAGGAGGTTGTTTGGGTTGCTTGGCAACAACAGTCCAGTTTCAGTTAATTTGTGAAACTAGCTGAGTTGGTGGAGCAAAAAATGTAACTGTTGTGTAAAAGCAATATCACACTCGAGGTCGTGATGTTATACTGAATGTCAGCACGGCTGTGATTACCTGTAGCCGTGATGCTATTCAGTACATCCCTCCCTCTCATGTGACATTGCTTAAATGTGCCACAGAGCTGTAACGGTCAGACAAAAATCCAGCAGTTGTCACAATCTAGGCTTTGATAACCGACTGTTGATAAGCGCTTCATTATTTTGAGTAAGTTTTTAAGGAAAAAGTATCAAACTTCTCTGTTTTAAGCCTCTAAAATGTCAATATTGTCTGGTTTCTTTCCCTTCGTCATGACAGTAAACTGAATATCTTTTGATTGTTAATCAAACAAGACATTTCTTGGAAAACACTGATGAACATTTTTTAGTTTTTCTATAATTGTTTAAACCAAACAATTTATAAATTAAACGAGAAATTGATTGACAGTTAGTTAGCGACAGTCAGGTGTTAAATGGATCGATAAAACTACAAAACTTAAAGTGTCTAGTTTGCTGTAGTCGTAGACGCTTGTGGATAAAGTACGCTGAAATGCTGGCACAAGGGTGAAGTTAAAATAAGATCAAAACAGCCTCTGTTCCTCTCACATAGAGACCACAGAGAGCGAGAAAAAAGCCCTCAGTCTCCCAAAGCCCCCCCCACGTCTCCCCCTCAGTCTGACAATACTCTATTGTCTCTACAAGAGCCAAATTTAGATGATCACAATGGTCTGCAAGACCAGAGAAACAATACAATGTCAGAAAGTCCAACGCAAACAAAACAGGAACCAACACACACACACACACACAATCCAAGAGGGGCGTGGTGCATCACAGCTGCATCGCCTCGATCTGCGGGCATTCTGGGTTAAAGGATATATCTCCAGCAGCTGTGTGTGTGTGTGAGTGTGTGTGTGTGTGTTGTATTTCTCGGCCAGCAGCTGTGATTTCCCGTCTTAGCTGTTGACAGAAGCTTTTCTCCACTCCTTCCTGATCTGGACTCTCTCCTCCATCCTACTGCGAGTCTCACCTCCTCTCGCTCTCGCTCTTCCTCCCACTTTCCCCCCTCCCCATTTCTCTCCATCCTGCTGTTTCTCTTTCCGTCCCAGCATCCCTCTCTTTGTCATCCTACATCTCCTTCCATCTCTTTTCCACTCACCACCTTTTGAGGAAGTTTCTCAGCTGATCTTACGTGCTTCACTTTTCTATACAATAAAATGAGTGTCAGTGTAAACAAAGCTTAAAGAAGGCTTATGGGAGCTTCAGACTGGGCCTTTAGTCTATTTTCTGTTCTTCAAGTCTAACTTTACACAGACAGTCAAGGCCTTCCATTAATTAACTCTCTCTCTCTCTCCTTTATGTCTGTGTGCATCTCACTCTATCACTTTCTCTCTCCCTCATTCCCTCAGGGGGCACTCGAGGGTTCAGAGGCTGAGAATCAGCTGTTCTGCAGGCTTGTGGTCGGTCTCACCACAGAGGGATCTTTGTAAACCAGCCATTCCACACACACACACACTCGCGCGCACACACACACGACACAGATCTCCTCTTCCAGTCCTCTCCTCCCTAATAGACACATTATGTATTTGTCTCTTACACACGGACATCATCCTATAAGAGCAAAAATAGAGTCACAGGAACACTCTGGAAAATGTGTGTGTGCGCTTTTACATACATTTGTGTGTGTTTCCGCAGACAGGCTTCCTGCACGAAGGAGGGCGGTCATGGGACCTTGAAGCATGCGACTCTGATTTAACGTGTTTGGTTGCAGCTCAGAACAAAACTGCTCACTGCTGCTGCTGTTTATCTCACCACCACGTTATGTTTATGGGCGGCAGGGTGACAGAGAAATCATACTTTTCTCCTCCTAACCTGAGGCTTTCGCTCCCATCCATTACTCGTCCAAACCATCAATCACACCAATCCAAGGCTAACCTCCTCCCTGACTCGCCTCTCCCTTCTTAACTATCATCTTTTTTATTTTCTGTGTAAACACTTCGGAAATATGCGACAGCTCTGAATTTACTCGCTTGTTGTTTGCACGTTTCCTGAGGCACAGAATTATCCGTAACAGGAACATTTAAATTGAGAATTTCAAGCCTCCAAAGCGTCTGAAGCTGCTCTTTTAGCGTCCTGCCTCCCCCACACTCCCCGAGGTTGATGTCCCTCCAGATCCCACATTCTCCCGTCCACTCCTTTCTTCTCTTCTCTCCCTCGTCTGCCTCCCTCCGTTCCTTCTCCAGACACCCGTCCTCTTCAGACCGAGGTCAGGGGTCAAGTCTTGGCGGCCCCAGCAGCTCCCTCCAAAACAAAAGTCTGCTTCAGAGATCCAGCATCGTGTAATTCATATTTTCGTGACAACAGTGGATGGTGTCACTGCTAAAAAGTCCCCTCCAGAACCAAAGTGATCTTTAAAAAGAAACAGCTGGGGGAGAAGAGTGGTGAATGCTCTCTTTTTCACATTCTTTCTGTATCTTATCACTTTCCTCAGATAGCACATGGAGAGGAGACACGGGGAGCAGAGGAGCAGACACTGAGGCACAGCAGGAGTTTAATGTAACATCCAGACTGTTGTGCTGATGTTTCACCAGGTATGGAGCCATTCGGGCTCCACTGTGACTGTGGGAAAGACACGTGCCTCGGCTAAACGTATGCTGGTGTGAGGAGAGTCAAGTTTCTTCCAGTTGAAAGAAGTATTTAAACAACATGAGAAATACACTGTCTTGATAACAGTTCGATGAGGAGATTGATACTGTCGTGTCTAAATCAGAAGCTACAGTCTGCAGCCGGTTAGCTTATTTTAGCATTAAAAACTGTGGGGAAAAGCTAGCCTGGCTCCGTCCAAAAGTAAACCAAATCCTGAAAGCTTTCTCAATAATACACTTAGCTGTGTCTGAATTCAGGGTCTGCATCCTTTGAAGGAGGCAGTCTACAGTTTGTAGCATGTGTAGACGAACTTAAATGAGACGGAATGAGACCAAACACGGCTCCTAGCAACAGGTAGCTAGCTGGCTAACTAGCTATCCTAAGTAACGTCTTTGTAATTTGTTTCAAAGCCCCTTTGTTTTTTTATATTTGTATCGCGAGCTGTTCTATTAAGTTGAAGCCAAAAACCTTTACAACTAAAAGTGTACTCCTCGGCTGTTTAAGAGTCCACCATCTTGTTTGAATTGGCACGCAATGAATCTCAGGATATGTTGGGCTGCAAAGGATGCGCCCGATGGATCCTTCATGGCCCGGGAAAAAGAGGACGCATTTGTCAACCGCATCTGAAGAAGCCTTCGAAATGGGACAGCCTTCGACTCGCCGCTTGATAGCCTCGTACAGCCTTCAAATACTTCCTTCGAAGGCAGCAGCCCCTGATTTGGTACAGCTTTTATTGTTTGTTTTGTGTGTACAAAAACCAAAGTGTAAAACCACAACAGTCTTTATGCTAAGCTAAGCTAAACTCATACTTATTATTTTTTTGCAAAGATTAAGAAGAAAAGATTGTTGCCGATAGTTGATGATAGTTTGACAGGCTTACAGGCCTGCGACAGCCATATACACTGAATCATTTTATTTGCTTGTGATGGTGTAAATGTAATCTCCTGCTAGACGAGACATGACCCAGTGTTTTTCCTGTTTAGCAGAAGATTACTATCACTACATCAGCTTAGCTTCCCACCTACACCAGACTAAAACTACTGCATGCTCAGACCTGCTGCTTTTGATATCTCGAGCAGAAAGTTTAACTGCAGTAGGTTTGCACTCTTTTTGCTCACAGTTTATAATAGTGAAAAGGGGTTCACAGAGGCAAAGCTGTTTCCCTGCTCTCTGAAATATGTCTTAAAATGAGGATAGAAAGAGGGGGGTTGGGAGGGAGGATCACCGGGTCAGGAGGGAAACAGGGAAGGCAAAAGGAAGTGTGAGAGAGCCATGGTCGAGGTCAAGGCTTGTGGATGTTGTTAAGCAGCTTGTGAATGTTGCTTTTGACAACTTTATGTCTACATGTTTATCCTTCTTGTTGCAGCAGTTGGGATATTGGCCCCGAACACTATTATTCCTGCTTTCCCTCTGAATATTTTCCTCTCAAGTGCACAGCTGCACAAGTGTTTAGCACCAAGACCCTTTTTGTATATGCTGACAAACATTGTGTGGTCTAATGTTTCTAATCTCATTTTGTTAATGAGTAATGAAACAATATAGAACTCAAATTGTAGCAAATTCATATTTACATTATCTTCCTTAATAACCACCACGGATGGTTAAAGGAGCATGAATGAATGCGTTTCCTCTGACTAATTGTTTCCCCAATGATAGTCATCCTTGTTTGCCAGATTTTCGAGCGCTTCATCACCTGGTGTCACATAATGCAGCTTCCTGTTTGCAGCTCTGTTAGCCTGAAGGCTCGGGAACAGAGCAGCCATTGAGCTGCTGCAGCTTCACTTCCAGCAGCGCTGCTTCCAACAGGGCACTTCTCTGTTGGTATCAGATTGCATCACTCTACCTGAGTGAGGACACCTCCTCCATCCACACACAGCGCACCACCCGGCGTGTAGGTGTATGACATCACTCTCCCGTTAACCGGGAGCAGGGCGCGAGGAGTACTCACAGACTCAGTTACACAGACTAATAGTCCTTCTTTTTAAATTTGTTTAATGAAAACTAAATAAAGAAGTGTGTCTGATTGAAAAAACTGTTTCTCATTTTTAGGACGAGTTTTAAGTGATGATATTTTTTGTGTATTATCCTAGTTTGAAATAGTTGTAACGCGTGTCTGAACATACATTTATGAACTCTGTGTCATAGTATGACTTGTTCTCGCAGTCATTACTGTAAATTTACTGAAGTTCTTTGTAGCGAATAAATACCAACATGATATTGGAAAAAGAGTGACTGTTACTCACCACTTTGGCGTTTGGAGTCCATGTCGTTTGAGTTTTAAACTCGCTGGTTATTTCCGGTAATAATCCCTTAGTTGTTTCATTCAAAAGCGACGGTTACTAAAGGCGTGTTCGCTACGGACACAGCGGAGCTCTGTCAGCCTCCGTGCGGCCAAGTGAGTCAGAGTGGCCGCTACAGTTTGTAGTTTGACTCGGCAACCGCTGGTTCATCATCCAGGGCTCCACTGGGTCCTAGTGCTAGTCAAATGCAACTCTTCAGATAATATACAGTAAGTCTATCAGTCTGTCGTTTTCAACATTTATGACCTGAGGTACCCCCCACATTCTTGTCAGATACTTTTATGTACCCTTTAGGCCTATACCCATTTATTATGTTGAAAATGTAAAACACTCGGCCATCTGAATTTATAAATGTTTGTTCACCAAAGCTTAATGTTTCAACCATTTATCAATTAGGCTACTCTTGCTAACTAATTAAACCATGGATTTATCTAACTATTTCAACCCCCATAGTTTAGCTAACTATTTCAACCACTATGGGTTTAACTAACTTTAAGTAACGAACACCATAAGCTAACTATTTCAACCCCTTATCCATTACTTTTAGCTAACTATTTCAACCCCTTATCCATTAGGCTACTTCATGCCAACTATTTCTACCACTTATCCATTAGGCTACTTCATGCTAACTATTTCAACCCCTTATCCTTTACTTTTGGTTAACTATTTCAATCCCATATCCTTCACTTTTAGCTAACTATTTCAACCCCTTATCCATTACTTTTAGCTAACTATTTTAACCCCTTATAACGGGTCACAATCGATGATAAGGGGTCAAATTACACATCACTTTGTTAAATAGGATTCTAGGCCAAAAAGGCTGGAAACATGTTCATGCTCATGCAGCTCTCAAGTCTCTGACCTGTTGTTGGCCTTGACTGGTAAAGGTGATAACTACCATGAGAGAAGTGATGCCTGAATCGTTTATTTAGGAGTTGTAGTAGCAGACATGGGTTTGCATATTTTAAATGTTACTCCAATAAATAAAAACCTGTAAACGCACACACACCTGGTGGTTTCAGTTCTTGCTGCAGTGAGAAACATTTTTCTGTCTTTTACATTAAGGTACAGAACATTCCTGTTAACTTGATTTAGGCCCAGACAGTTTCTCTGACACATATTGTATCCGTTATCACTTCCCTTTAGTGACAAAACAAATTAACTCTTGGTTCCACTGTCTATTGAATTCTTTTAAGCCTGCTTCCTTCTTTTATCCTTTCCTTCACATCTTTCTATTTCCTTTCTAAACTTCACGATTGAATTTTCTCTTGAGTCAGAGGGTTTCTGAATACTCATCTATGAATAATCCTGTATTATTCATTTGCTGTAATTACACACACAAACAGCTGTGTGTGCAGCTGCAAGTATAAGTTGACAATAACTCAGATTCTCTAAATAAAACAAGTGAAACACAGAGATCTTAAAGTGTACATAGTACAAAACCTGATTTCTAAAGTTAACTAACCTCTCTGAGCTCAGAGCCATGACACAGGTCTTTCACATTTAACCTTAACCACATCATATTTCAAAAACCACGTCAGTGAGTTTACATTCTGTTCACGACGCAGCTCAAAGAACCCTCAACACTGATATGGCTTCAGGAAAACTGACATCAAAATCAAACACATGCCCATATTAGAGGAAAAAAAGAAACCTTTGGAATACATTATCAACACATAATAAAAAAAAACATGTATTTCCTTGTCAAAAACCCTAATGTTGAGAATCACTCTTGTCTGCACTTTTTGTCTTTGAGACAAAAATTTGATTATTTTTGCAATCACTTTGTCCGTCTGTCTTTCAGGCAAGCCTGTTGGCTCTCACAAACTGTCTTCCTCACATTCAGCATGAAAGCAAGGTTGACTCAGTTTGGAAGATCCGCAGCAAGATACCGAGCACTTCAGGTTACACTCCAGCCACCTCACTGATACTCATGAGGACACACTGCCATCTGCTGGTAGCAGAGGGAGAAGCAGCAAACGTCTCCCTCTGCTCACTAACTTCCTGTCTGTCCCAACTGTCTGTTGCTCATCTGCTGTTTCTGGAAGTCTTTAAGCTCCTCTTCCAGTTCTCCTTCTTCTAATATCAGTCTCTTTCCCTTTTGGCCAGTTGGCTGACTTCATATTTATTGCTTAAGAAGTCAAAGTACACACGAGTTAAAGCACTCTGAGATCAGGATGCCAACAGCCCTGCTCCTTCCACCCCAAAGGAGCAAAAACTTATTTCATCCAGCTCCTCTTCCACTGGGACAGAGATTCAATCTGGGGTCAGCAGGCCGTTGTGGAGGCTTCTCTTCAGAGCGCACTGCTGGCGATGGACCTGAATTGGGTTAGATGGCTCTGATGACTTCATCATTTTCTCAGAAGAGTCGGACCTGTTTCTTCAGTTCGTTCTTCTTCCACTGAGCGAGATGATCAAAGGCTGACATGGACATGCCAAAGACTCTGTAGAACTCCTCCGGTGAGAGGTGACGCTGTAAAGACAGAAAAGAGAGAGGGAAATTATACAGACAGCAAGCCAATGATCTAAACATGTACAAAACTTTTATAACCAGACAAGTGGCATGGCTTCATTATGAGATTATTAAAAAAACAGTTGACTGCATTTCCAAGTGAGCCTAGTGAACCTTGTAAGCCAGTTAAATATTAAAATGCTAGGTTTCCACTGTGAGCATATTAGCGTGCCAGCATTAGCATTTCTGTGCCCAATAGCAGCCTCACAGAGCTGCTAGCATGGCTTCTCTCTCAGTCTCATGTCGTAAGTCTTACTTAAGGATTTGTCAACAGACAATTGGTAGGCCTCTAATGTGTTTCATTTTAACTGTTTTGTTTTGGGGGGCTCTCATGCTGTCCCACTAGGGTGCAGAGTAAAAAAAATCTTTTGGAGCCACATTACCATGAACATCTTTTAGCTTCACCCTCTCAGTATGGTTAAAGAACCAATACACTCTTTATTAAGTCCATTACTTTGGCAATACAATTAACATTGCAACATTCAGAGACACTGGCTGGGTTTTAGCCTTAAAGTGTTGATATGTTCTATCAGTGTTTTAAGTGTCACCAAGATTTTGTAAAAGAAAAAAAAGAAAAAAAAGAAGTCGGGTCCTGTTGCAGTTTACCTCTAGTCTGGCTCGGTCCACATCAGTGGGAAGACGCTGCTGCCTTCTGACTGACACGATGAGGGCTTCATATGGGTAGATCTAGCACCCAAACACACACACAAGTTTTGTTTTAATACAAACATTTACAACTTCACGGCACCACAGAGCCTTTCGCCAACATGTGAATTCAATTTTTAAACAACTCAGAAAGTTTCAGAAACTGGGAATCTAACCCTTTTCAGATTTTGAGTCTTATTTACCCATTAGATCATCAAGCACCACAATCTGGATCTAAATTGTTAACCACCCAAAGGCCAAAATAAACCCTTTGAATATTTAAATCTTTTTTTTTTTTTCAAGCTTGTAAAACTGAGTTGTAGCCTAAGAATCCCAAAACACTTTCCTATTAGTTTCTAGAAGCAGTATCTCACAAATACAGTAATAAACAAACTATTCCTTAATAGTCACCACACTATGATGTGAAGTCAACACATCATGAGAGACAGTTTCACAAAAACACAAAGAATAAAAAGGCTTGTGAGATATATAGTACAGCAATATAAAGGGCACCTGTCAATCACAGGTGGGATTAGTCACGTCTCAGCCATCTCACGAACCCTTTATGCCATTACCCTTTGTTACTGTGTGTTCATGTAGTTTTGTTGTCAATACAATGAGTCAGACAGCTTCAGTAATATCACCGAGCCGAGTGGGTGTTACTGAGTGAGATGAATAAACCATTCAATATGAACTTTAAACAGGCAGCACATCATCCTTATGTATAATCCATTGATCCAGACCTTTCAGACCCGGGCTTGGTAACAGTTCGCTGGCTTTGGCAAAGAGCATCTTACCTTATATTCTGAAAGACAAGCAGAAAGCACAGTGTCAGGTGTGTTAACTGAACAACACAGAATAAGATGCATCAGGAGGGGAGGTACATCAGGAGAAACTGGGGTTAAGCAGATTTGAGCAGTACAATAGGCTTACCTCTGATCTGCCAATTAACTGCGTTGTTGCTGTCGTACTGGTAATAATCTGCACCGGCACTCCCAGGCTGCAAAACACAGCGACAGCAGTTTAGCAAACATGGACCAAGACCGTGTGTTTCATCATTTTAAGGAGGGAAGCGATCAAGCAAAGTAGACAGACCTAAAATATGATACCTTTAAAAAATCCTATTAGTGGGAAAGTCTGCTTAATATATCAAACTGACAAATATAATAGCAATGTTTTGCCTCAGGAGTTAAACAGATACAGATGAGTCTCATTGGTTCGGCTGCAAATGAAGGACTCAGCCATCGCTCATGGTTTAGTGAACGGCCATGCCTGTCTTGTTCTGTCTGTATCAAACACACGCACACAAAGAGACGCTCACACATCCATTCATCATTCGTCATTACTCACCCTGTTTATCCCATTTTTGCCGTAGCCTGGCAACGAGGACGATTTGGCAATGTATGAGTCTGGAAGAACAAATATAAACACATAACCACAAACAAACACGCAAATTATGCAGAATAATACAAAGACACCCTTCAATCAAAATGAAGGGCCCAGGCTGTCTAAAGGCTAAAAAGATACATTTGAATGACCGTGAGCTGCGTCTTTATGTTTGTTTTTTGCAAAATACTGGACTATTTTTCCCTTTTATCACAGTCACTTAATTCAACAAGACCATCAGAGAAGTTTAGAGCTGAAATGTCTCTTTGGTCGAACTACTAAACATCCAAAAAGTAACAAGGAGGCCCAACACGACACTAGCAACTATTAAAGCCCCCCTCCAGTGAAAATCAAGTGTTTAACCTTGTAAACATCTCCATGTGGTGTTCGTCATGTGCTACAAGACATATCAGGGACAACATAAGCAGTCATCTCCATGGCTGGGCCTGTCTGCTTTTAAACTGCAGTGTACCAAGGACAGGCTGAACAACACGTTTTCAGATTGGCAGGTTTGAGACGTCACAAACCTAAGGGGCCAATCCTGTTAATGGACGGAGTGACGCTATGCATATCATTATGTGTAACCTATGGCAACCCCTTTGGTCATTTTTGCAAACTCACTACTGACTACTAACGTTAACGTTACTGCTACTAATTACTACATTTCAAGTTAGCTAATCTACAAGTTGCCACTAAACAACGGCAGAGACGTGTTTTGTTTAGACAGAGGGGCCGGTTGGAGATTTGCACAGTGGGCGGGGACTATGCAGATTTGGGAATTTCTAATGAGGGAGAAGGAAGCCTTGGGAGGATTTTTACAAGGTAAAAAAAGGTACTTTTTTTTGCAGCCAAAACATTTGCAGAGCATTTTACATGTCTTAAAACATGACTGGAGCTGTTATTTAAATAGATGTAAAGGAGTAAAAAGCACAGAACAATCACCTGAAATGTACTGAAGCAGAAGTAGCATACAATGCATATACTAAAGTGAAGCAGTACTTTTCTTCAGATCTTAGAGTAGGTCTGACCAGCAGCTTCTAAACAGCCTCACAAGCCCCGGTTAGTAAATTCAACAAAATCACAACAACAAAAAAGAAGACAGTTGATGAAATATTACAAAAGAGTTTCCAACATCTTTGTCATCCAGTTTCTAATGGAGACAGTTTCTCCTGTTTAGTACAAGAATAAAAGGCAGCAGCTCCTCTGTCAAAGACCGACACTGCTTTGTAAACCTCAAGGCCATCACTGCCTCCCATACACCCACCTGACAAACTGCTGATAGAGAAATGTGGCTCAGATCACACACACATTGTTAGAATAAAACTGGCAACTGAAGCATAACCAGTCTCTCATTAACATCTCGACCGCAGCCAGTCGTTTAGATGTGCTGCTTTAACCTCTCGTTATTAGATTTACACCCTAAAAACAAATAACGTAACTACAAAAACAAAAACAACATGACTCTTTTCTACCCTTTTCTTGTTGTTACTCCAGCGTGGTCACATCTCTCTCTATACATTGGTAACCATCAGCATCCAAGCCGCCTTAGTGAAGCCTGTATTAGTGGTGTGCACTGCTGCAGCTGAAGCAGCAGAGGGCAGTGCATTCACATCAAGCCTCTGCCTCTCCTCTCTTTCTACTTTCACTCTCTTCCTTCTTGTTTCTTGGCCTCATCGTTGTCTCTTACAAATAACGTTGCTCGTCTCCGCTGCTTTCCCACCTCGCATCCACCTTGTCTTTCTTTCCCTCTTGTTCACTCTGGTGTTGAATGGAATTAAAGAACACAGAGATGTCAAAGAGCCGGGACGGACAGCTTGATGCGTTGGAATAAGGGCTGCCGTGTGGCAAACTATAATGAGTTTCTCTGCTACAACTCTGTCTACAAGAAATGAGATAATAGATGGTGCTCGTCTCGGAAATGTAGTTGTTTCATCAAAGAGGAGCCTGATGCCAAACACCATTAAATCTACTGGCCTTTTACAGTTCAAGTGCTGGCCAATCATCATTGCTGCTATTCAATCCTCATATTTGAGGAGTATTTTGAATTGATCGATCAGTTGTTTTATTTTTTTGGCATTGTAGGACAGTGTGCATGCACAAACATCCATCCATCCATTATGTATACCGCTTATCCTATTCAGGGTCGCAGGAGGGATGGAGCTGATCCCATGTGTCATTAGGTGAGAGGCGGGGTTACACCCTGGACAGGTCGCCGGTCAATCACAGGGCTGACACATAGAGACAGGCAACCTTTCACGCTCACACCTTTTAATTTGAGGGTCACCAGTGAACCTAACGAGCATGTCTTTGGACTGCAGGAGGAAGCTGGAGTAGCCGGAGGGAACCCACGCATGCACGGGGAGAGCATGCAAACTCCTCACAGAAAGGCCTCCTGTGTCCGAACCAGGATACGAAGCTTCTAGCTGATGCACAAACATGCAATTTTATAATGTTCAAAACCAAATTCGGAGGCCAAGCTGGGATATCGTTGGGGTGAAATTAAAGTAAGAGCAATGAGACAGATTGTGAAGCGATCACAACCAAACAGACCGCGTAAATTCTTCAGACTGCTTCTGAAGTAGCTAATTTGATCCCATAAATCACATCTACCTTTGCACACAAAAGTGTGTAACTGTAGATTGTGAGACAGATGGCTGAGGGGTGCAGGTCAGTGATCCTGGATAAGTGCTGCTGCTAAAGAAAAGCTGATAAATACAGGCCTAAGCTGCAGCCTCATTCATCTCCCCACCTGTAAAAGAGGGGCGTGTGTGTGTGTGTGTGTGTGTGTGTGCGTGTGTGTTGATAACAATCTCCCACTTTAAGCTCTGCCTCATTCACAGCAGAAGCGATGGGAGGAAGGGGATCAGAGGGGAGATGTCCCGCTGTGACGCCGTCCCCTTGAGATGACCTCAGAGATCAAAACACACGGATGAACCACTCACCGCTGTCTGCACTATGGAGCGACCTGGGAGCTGAGGGGGGGAGAGGGGGAGGGGGAGGAGGGAGAGATGGACAGAAGAAAAAAAACACACGCAGGACAAGACATTAATTTTGACTAGTTTTACACCTTGAAATACAGAGCTCTTTCTAACTGACAGCTGTGCATCATGCAAAGGAGTGTCCTGCACAGTATGTGAGGCTGTGTTTAGTGGGGTGAATAGAGACATCAAAGTATAAGGACAGACAGTAAACAGAGATTGTTAAACTTCAGTGGAAGGCAAATAAAGAAGGCCAGCTGTTGTGGGACATCTATAAACCATCAGCTGTGTGACGATCTGCCGCTGACAGCACCAACACACAGACAAATCACCATGAAGACCTACACAGCTTATAAAATATGGAGCAGGATGGGCACAGGCGGCCGGGCAGCATCGGGCCACTCCTGTTAAAAATGCATATGTGTATGGCATCCACCCACTGCACTTTGTAATATTAATGGACTGTGGGCTCAGCTTTCTCTATCAAACATGCTGGAATATGTTATGTTGACAACTTTGGTTTTGTGCACTGGCACACTGACGTTAATCAGCATTAAACACTGTCACCTATGGCGATAAACGGTAATTGCGGGAGCACACTTCCAAGATATCCAGACAGTGGGCCTTTTCCAAACCTGACCCTCCCCACTCCCACTCCATCGTGGAGTGAACTCCCTTTGACGTCGCACTCACAGCCGGGCGGAGCACCCTTCGTTTAGGTGAAGGGATTAAATGCAGCGCGGAGCTTTGAGACAAACCCTCACTCCGGTGGAGGCAGGAATGTGTGTAACCATGGTTTCATGTCATACACATAACAAAAGCTACGTAATACCAGTGAGGCAGAGTCATTAAAATCACTCCACATTATGAGGAAAATAAACTTCCCGAGCTTCCTTGGTGGCTTTTCTTATTTGTAGCCTAAACATATTTTTTAAACAAGTTAATGACCTGCTGAGTTTTTACAGCCGTCCCTGCTGATATAAAACACTTCAGTATATTATTTCATGTTTATCTTAATTAAAGCAGTTCTCGTTTGTACGGGTAATAACACGGAGCTTTAATTTACGTCTCTCACCTCATGACGAACATAACACAGCGTTGCAACTGATCAGTAAGTCAGCGTCGGTGCAGACTCGCTGGTGGAGGGTTTAACAACCCACTCCCACTCCACACTGAGAGGTTTGGGACGACACTCAATGTGGTGGACCCTCCACGCGAGCTCGCAAACGGAGTGGGAGTGTGTGGGGAGTGGTTTGGGAAAGGCCCAGTGTCACATGTGTGACGTCCACTGTTGCCTCCAGTTGTAACTCTTGATTTTCCTCGCTGACGGTCGCTTTCCTTTTTAGACTGTTTGCCTTCATCTGAGCGTTGAATTTGTGTCTCTTTCTTTGGATTTTCACTTATTGTTGAAGTTGTATCTGTAGACATCGATCTTTTCTTTGTTTGTTCAGCCATAGTAGATTACTGTTTACTCGCAACACTTGCAGAGACCGGAAAAGCAGCCGCTTAGCTCCGCCTACCCTCTCTGGCAGACCAACCACTGCTGGGTGATGGAAAACACAGACACCCAGTCTGTAATACTGTAAATGCAAAAGCTTTCATCAGTGGGCCACAGACTCAGTCATCATTGTGTTACCGTATTCGGCTATAGACAGTGACTTAACAGACATTTATTTAAATGAAAATCTTTAAGATTATCAAATAGAGTGCCAAATTGGGAGGAGTGTTTATCAGGTGACTGTGGAGAGTGACACGTGTGAAATCCGTGCAGCTCAAGTTCCCTAGCTTTACTAGCTCGCAGGCGTCTTCCCATTAATTAAATGGATGGACACCATAAAAAAAAGCAGGGGTCGACAATAAGCACAATTTTCCACTGGAACTCCGGGCCAGTAACTTTACAAATGGCCCTGCCATTAAAAGCTGTGCTCTCATTAAAAGCTGCACTATGTTATATCAGACGGACTGTTTCTGTTGCTCTATTTGTGGGAATCACTGCTATGGGTGTCTAGTGGCTCATCAGCGTTGGGGGAAGTAAATCTCCCTCGCGTGTGTATGAAGACTAAAACGCGTGTGTTTATACTAGTCTGCGGTAGCTTGCTAACATCGATTAGCGTGTTCGAGAATGACAGCTGATCTGTCGCGAGTGCAGCGCGTAGGGTGTAACGTGTTGTTGACAGCAGTAGCCAAAGTGCCGGCAGTGATGCTGACATATGACTGAGATTACTGCGGGGTTCTGCTTAGAAAGTAATTCGTCCCGTTCATCAGAACTGTGAATCTCGGGAGGGCTACTATCTTGTCTACATTGTGTGCTTGTAGATCCTACTGGCACACCGGGCCAGTTAAATAGTTAATCTACTGGCCCGGGGGGTTACAAACATACCGTCCGGCCACCGGGCCAGTGCTTATGTCGAGCCCTGAAACGCCTACGGTGCTCAGGCCAAGGGGCCAGAGCCTCTACTTGTGTGACTGTTCATAAAAGGTACACAAATTACTACACAGTAAGAGCAAAGGGAGCACAGAAGAACTACAAACAGACTCAAATGATCACAAAGAGACACGAACAGTTGTTAAGATATTTCCGCCTGGACCAATATGGTGGGTAAACAGACCAACAAGGCCATCGCTAAAGCTAACGCTGCTAAAATTAACCAAAAGGTAAATGAAGTCAATTACACAGTGAGAGTTAATGTCTGTTTTATGACGAGGTGGAAATCCCGATGTGGAATGAGCCTCCTCTGATGAATACATGAGCACAGACCTCTCAGTATTGTCTTATCAGTATAATAACAGCAGACAGCATAAAGCCACAGTGATTATGCACCAACGTTATCACAGCCCTCTCTGTGTGACCTCGCCGTGCTCCTCTCCCTCTCCCTGCACAGCTCTCTGAACCTGATTTACCTCTCAGCTTCATGTCGTACATCTTCTGTGAACAGCTCCAAATTACTTGTGCTCCTCACTCCCCCTCTTTCCTCCTTTTTTAAATTTAATTCACTCTCTATCTCGTTCGCTCTCCTGTTATAACACCCTTTCTTTTATTCCCATTTGACCCCCACCTAAACACTCTCTCTCTCTGAGTCTCTCTCTCCATCTCTCTCTGAGTCTCTCCATCTCTGTCTCGCCCTCACATGTGCTGAATGCAATGAGGAATGGGATCAATGGGAGAGTTAATGCAGAAGTGGGAAACTTCCCCCACCAAGGCTGGCTCAGCATCACAACAAGAAACCAACCTTCCTCCGCCTATAAAGGAGACTACACCCATTTCTGAGCCTCTAGCCTTCACCAAAACAACCCAATCATCAGCTCAACTAAAATCTGATCCTACACTCAGCCTTGAACCAAAGATTTCTTCAAATTCTATCCATAGTGTTTGCAAACTTTTACGCAACCCAAACACACAGCTGGAGAGCACTGTCCTTTCACTAAGGCCAATCTTCTATGGAAGTGATTCATATCTGCTATTATTTAGACGCCGGTGATACAATTCTTTCAGAAATATTATTGGTTTCTGATCAGAATCTGCTCTCAAACTTGGCAGGTTTTAGTTTAGATTTAGTAAATGTCCCATGCTGCAGTCTTTCAACAAGTTTCATAAAAATCGGCTTAGTAATTTTTCCGTAATCCTGCACACAAACAACTGGCAATCGAAAAACATAACCTCCTTGGGGGAGACATCGAGCAAACAAACATACAGGAGATAAGAAATTATTAGCATGCTAACATAGCTGAACCATTGTTACATAATGCCTACTAAACATCAGCATGCTACTACTGTTATTTCATGTTAGCATGCATTAGCATCGAACTCTGATGTGCCTCAGTAGAGATCATAGACTGTATAAAAAGATGGACGACCTGACAGCTCCCTAAAAGTGAAGCCAAAACATTTCTAGCGCCCCCTGCTGACTGGCTGCAGTATAGATCATAAAGCCCGCCTCCTCCATGTTAACAGATGGGACATGAGTCAAACTATAAAGTCAAAATACACGTCCGATAAATGTTTCTCAAACATGGTTTCTGTCATTATAGTTAGTTCTTATCATGCTGATTTACGTCCAAGAGTTCATTTTTCTGACAAGTTTATTTTTAATTAGTTATTTGATGCTGTCAAAATAATGATTGACAGTTCTGTTGACAAATTCAGCTTCTGCAGCCAATCAGTTCCGGGTGAGCAGAGTGGAGGACGATGCGCGCGTGGAAACGTAACTAAAACAATCACTACAACGTTAACCTCAGACCAACACAGAGAAGCTGTTCTGCTGTTAAACACGCCGGTGTGCGGGATCCTTGCTGTTTTTTCGGTAAGTTAAGTGTGTGTTTTGGTTAGCGGAAGTGGCTACGGCCGCTTCACTCGCCGATCTCTACTGCGCAGACTCTTGCTCCATATGACGTCGCCATCGTAAGATGGCAGCGCCTATCACAGGGGCTATTTTGGCATCAATTTTGTACAATGGGAGCAGATGGAGACGCGTTGTCCATCTATATATACAGTCATTGTTAGAGATGCACAAAGCTGCTAGCATGACTTAAAGCCTGCTCAAGAGAAATATAAAGGCTAAAATAGCATCAAGTATTTAAAGGAGCAGAGACAAGACAGCCAGCCTGAACAGACCAAGAAACTGTCTCACACATTGATGTTAAGAATGCAACAGGTAAATGCAGTAAACTGACACAGACTTACAGCCATTGAGGGAGCTGAATCCCAGATTGTTCAGCGCCTCCTTGCTGCTACAGCGGGAACTGCGTCTGCTCCCCCACTGGTCATTGTCATAACACCCCGACCGCGCCTTCATCTCCTCCTTCAGGATCATCCTGCCAATTCCCTGGAGGGAGAGGAGGAGGGAGAGGAGGAGTGAAATAGAGGGTTGGGAAATGGACAGAGAAATGGAACAATTAGAATTAGCTGAGTGGGATTGAATCACGGATTGTTTGATAATAATGGACGCTGGACGAGGCAGGAAATAATTATGAGGTGAAACAAGGAGAGAAGATCACTTTGAGTCATGTCCAGTGGGCGCGGTTGGAAAGAAGCATTTAATTAACTTGCTCATTAAATATTAACACACACACACACTCTACAATATAACAGGCAGAAACAGGAGACTGTCTTCATTTCTTACCTTGTTTATATTGTGATTCCATCCTTCCTCCTCTCCTCCAGACGAAAACCTCCTCACCCTGGAGACTAGTGAGAGAGAGGGAGGGAAAGGTATTGCGTTTGGTGTAAATGCAGAGGTGAGTATTGGGGGAAAAGAGGGAGCTGTACCTTTTGGAGAGCCAGTGTACGGGTAGTAGTTGGAGTCTGGGTGATAAATGTTGTTACAGTTGGAGGTGGAAAGGCGGCTGGAGTTGACGAGGTTCTCATTGGTCTTACTCTTATTGGCTGTTGGAGAGGCAGATAGGTCTACATGACGGAGAGATGGAAGAGAAAGAGAAATGAGAATGTAGTTTTATCAACACAAATTACAAAACCTTTTATCCAAGCATTTTCAGGCTGAGGGGAAAAGTCAACGCAGTAAAAGAATGGTGCTAAAAAGGTTCTGCTTTAACACAAATATGTGTTTGTTTGTTTGTTGGTTTTGCTGTTTAACTAACGTGAGAGTTTTTGTGTCTTTTTGAGTGTGTGCAGGAGAAGACAGACAAAGTAGTGCATTTACTTACAGAGCGGGGAGGGCACAGCAGGGGGGGAGGAAGGGAAGGAGGAGAGGAGAAGCATCAAGAACAAACAAGGGGAAAGAGAACGGAAAGGAGGTCAGAGAAATGTGATGGGATGTGATGCACAGCTTTCAGTGAGCAAGAGAAGACAGAGGAAGGTAGTCAGTGAAGATAACTCAAATGTTTTCAAGGTGTTTAGAGGCCGGACTGTCGTAGAAGTAGATAATATCTTAGTTGTTAAAGGGTGTGAAAAGAGCAAGTCAGTGAAATATGCCAAAGGTCAGACAGATCAATATTTGGACAGTCCAAACTTGCGCTGAACAAAGACATTACACGACATCCAACTGAGCAATCTGTTCCCTCTGTAGGACGGGGGTTTTCCATATTTTTGATGCAGGGTCGCTGCAGGTTTCAAGAAATTAAATGAAAGATATTTTGTGAATAAGTATCAAATGTCTGAGTGTTTTAATCCAAAAAGGTGCAACAGATGTTAATAAATCAAGAAATATGTTGTTCTCAAGCAGGATCTGGCTTAACTTGCACTTCCTCACATTAGATAAGTAACTCTGACTGAAACAATTATTATTTCTAGAAGCAGCTACTTTTTGACTGAAGATCTTTTAGCCCACCCAAAACAGCACAACAAACAAGCTTTGTGTGCTCCTATAACTCTGACCAGGCTGCACAGATTGCATTAGTAGTTATTGGTTCTTTTATGGTTTCATTTTGTTGTTTTGTTTCAGCATGATCAGCTGCAATTCTCTCCAAAATCTAATTAAAAAACAAATGGAAGTTGTGTGAATTTCATAATCAAATACATTTTTAACACCTGTCAAAATATATATACTGTAAGACATTTCAAATTGAGGTTATTGGGCATCTTAAAGTTGTAATTGCAAAGATCTCAGTATTGTTCTCTTAGGCGGCAACCATGGTGATCAACGGTAATTGCGGGAGCACACTTCCCAGATATCCAAACAGTGTTGCATGTGTGACGTCCACGGTTTGCTATGTTTGAAACTCTTGATTTTCCTCGCTGACGGTCGTTTGCCTTCATCTGAACGGCGAATTTGTTTCATTTTCTTTGGATTTTCACTTATTTTTGAAGTTGTATCTGTAGTCATCGATCTTTTCTTTGTTTGTTCAGCCATAGTAGATTACTGTTTACTCACAACACTTGAAGAGAGCGGAAGAGCAGTCGCTTAGCTCCGCCTACCCTCTCTGGCAGACCAACCACTATTGGCTGATGGAAAACGCGTCACTAACTGGGCGCCGCTTGTGATTTTTTCCAGGAAAAGTTGCCACAGACACCCAGTCTGTAATACTGCAAATGCAAATGTTACCTCATTCGGCGACAGATAGTGACTAAACAGACATTTATTTACATGAAAATCTTCGAAATTATTACTGTAAGGGCTTGAAGTAACAATAACATTTCTCTGACCATCAAAAAGTCCTAAATAAACTGGGACAAATGCATCCACCATCTAAAAATGATTCCTTCCATTCATGTTTAACCATCCTTCACCCTGAGTCACAATTTATATCTCTTACACATATCATTAAAGCACAAAGAAAACATGCGTCTCCTTCGTCCACACTGGTCCTTTTCGGTAATATAACCAAACACCTCCTTGAGTTGAGTTGCAGCCAGTTTTCACTAAGACGTACACTATGGTACTAAATAGTTTATATACATGATTATAGTACTTTTATATAAAAACTGCTGTATAAATGATTCATGCTATAAATTCAGATTCTTCCACAGAGCCCAGATCACAGCTGCTCGGACTGAGAGAGAGGAGATTTGTCAGCAGTTTGCAGCTCGGCGTAAATCATCCAGAGGTGTTTCTGAGGAACTGTAACTCTGTCGGTCCTGCCATCTGAGCTCTGATGGATCACCTCCACGCTCGGAGGATTTGGCAGCGCTTCTCTCGGTTTTACTTCAACTCTTCAAACACCAGTGGAATCTATAATCTGCCTACATGACTACAGCTATAAAATAAGTCTGCTGTAGTCTTTCTCCCTGTTTAGTCTGGTGTGGTTCAGTTGGAGGTTAGCTCACAGCAGCTTTGTTGTTTCTCAGGGGATTCATGATATAATGAGGGACATGGTGTGAGGTAAATTCCATAGTCATAATTAGGGATGCAATGACCCGACTTTTTCTTTTCCATACTGTTACTTTACTGTTTAAGGCTGCAAATATGAATTTATATAATAGGCAAATTTCAGCTTCTGTTTCCTCCACTTGGCTTCCTCTTCAGTTTGTCTTTGTCTTCAGTTTGTCAACTGTATGTATTTAAATTTTCAATATGCATCCATCATGTTACTATTAAGTTTATTTATTAAGTTTAACGCTTATTATTCTCTAAATCTTATCCAACAATACTTCACTTCATGACATCTGTAGTGCAAACTACATTTGAGAGAAATATTGTACTTTTAATCCAATACATTTATCTGACAGCTTTAGTTTGTAAGTACTTTGCAAATATAGATTTACATACAAAAAGAATTCCTTGACCACAGGATGTCAAACCGTGTTAATTTTGGCAGCTTCTTTAGTCTTAGAACGAAAATGCTTACGAGTTACGTTTTAGTATTTTTTACCCTTTTAGGTTTTAGCCGACAAAACTGAAATCATTTAAGTCCAATCTTAGTCAATAAAAAGTCACATTTGTAAAGTCCTTTCATCTCTCCTTACATCAGTTGTTTCCTGACGATGTTCTCCCCGGGCAGTATAGATCCTCAGCTGAGGTTATGTATATGGAAACTTCTGGAACGTAACGTTACGCATGTCAAGCCTCAGAACGAAGTCGTGCAGGTACAGTAGCACACCATGCACATTCCTCTCTTACCTTATTTACAGTGGCAGTGTCGGTTTTTACCATTAAAACTTGTCAATCTCAATTACACAGTCTGGCTGAATCAGACAGCCCGTGATCGCTCCTATCAGAGCGGAAGAAGCCCCTTTAAATGCCCCTTTTTCTGCAAGCACATTTTAGTGCCGTCTCGTCTCGTTAATGAAAACAAAACATTCGTGTCGTCTGGGTTTTTATTATCAGCGATTTTTTAGCTCGTCAACCTCTCTTCTTCATCATGGAAAAAAAAGTCGTTTAGCAACATTTGTCGTCATAATTTTCAGTAACGAAATGAACACTGATGTCAAAATTGAGCTTAGACAATCGGTCAAGTAATTAATTAGTCGGTCATAAAACAAATATCAACTGTTAAAATCATTTTTAAAGACTTTTCATTTCATGATTTTTGCTTCAGTTATGGGACAATTTGCAGCCTTTCTGTTGAGTGTCTAACAAAACAAGACATTACAAGATGTCACTTTGATCTCACAGGGGCAATTTACAGTTAATTCAGTACTTTTACTTTTACTGAGGGGACGTTGTCAATACAGACTTTTAATTGTAATGAGACTTTTATTGCAAAGTTAAAATAATTGAAACAAATGTAATCCTAATACAGTGACTACAGAGACAAACTGTTAAAAACTGCTTGTTAGAGCCAAAAAAAGAGGTAAGTAAGCACATTTGATTTATAATAGCACTTTTGTCAGACAGAAGTCACAAAGTGCTTCACACGAATAAATACAATATATACACAGATAAAAGCATAAGCAATAAGGCGGCTCACTGAGCCACATATTAAAAATCATTCAAGACAGACACTGCAACAACAAGGAACGTTAGGTAGGAAAATAAAATAAATGGAAC
This sequence comes from Semicossyphus pulcher, assembly GCF_022749685.1. Taxonomy (NCBI): domain Eukaryota; kingdom Metazoa; phylum Chordata; class Actinopteri; order Labriformes; family Labridae; genus Semicossyphus; species Semicossyphus pulcher. Next base: position 16,315,649 of record NW_027211604.1, on the reverse strand, counting down.
ATTCACCATAAGTAGACTGAGTGAAAATAAAGCTACCTGAGTGCCTGTACAAACAGATCCGTCTTTAACTGGGTTTTGACTCAGCAGAGTCAGTAGAGCGTGTAGCTATAGGCAGGGCGTTCCAGAGGCGAGGTGCTACAGCCTCAAAAGCACAATCACCACGAGTCTTAAGGCGTGTTGGTAGAACGGACAGCAGGTGAAGTGTGTTGGACCTTAGAGAACGGGCTGAAGAGTGAGGGCGGATGAGTTCTGCCAAATATTTCGGGGCCTGACCGTGTTAGGGCTCTATGAGCGAGGGTGAGAATTGTGAACTTGATCATATAAGCAACAGGGAGCGAGGGAAGAGATTTCAGTACGGGAGCGATGTGAGACCGTTTGTTTGATCTGCTGAGAGGTCTTGCGGCAGCATTCTGTATCGGCTGTAGGCGATTGAGGGCGGACACGCTGAGTGAGGTGAAGAGAGCGTTACAGTAGTCAGTGCGGGATGATACGAGGGCGTGTATGAGCATCTCAAGCTCAACACTTGAAACAGATCTGAGTTCACTAATATATCATAGATGGTAATAACATGATCCTGTTAGCTGCTTTACATGGCTGTGGAATGATGACGACTGATCAAAAATGATTTCTTAATTGCGCTTAATCGCTGCCTATGTTTACATTTTCCAGGGCAAAAATTTTAAGTAAGTGATACATAGGAAGCAGGAAGAAATTCTTTGTTTAAAACAGCACTTAAGCATGTACAGGACAAAATCAGCAAAGAGATGAGAGGTACGGCTTTGTCCACAGGGGGCGCCAAAATCAACACAAACTGAAAGTTCCCCACAGGAGCTTTAAGTTGTGAGTCATCTTCAGTAGTCCGGTCCCTCATAGCGTTTAGCCCGTTGAATCCTCCCGTACCGTGTATCACACAGCTCGTGGGTTTGTTTTTGTTTTTCCTCTCTCTCCTCCATCTCAGGTGCTCCTGATCAGGTGTTGCAGTGGGTGGCCCTGCCCACATAGTAAAAGGAAGGCCGGAGGACATGAAGCTCTCTCTCTCTCTCTCTCTCTCTCTCTCTCTCTCTCTCTCTTTCTCTTTCTCTCGTGGATTGTTTGATTTAGTGTTCTGGTTCTTACGGCCTTTTCCTGTAATAATGGAGGTCTAGTAGTGTTTCAGGGCTTTGGTTATTAACTTAGTTTCTTTCATCATTTTCTTCTGACTAATGAGCTTTGGATCTGACTTTTTAATTCCAACAAGGTGCACTTAGCGAACAATGACCTTATATTCAACCTTGGAACATTTAAGGAGCAGCACAATACAACACAAGTACAAGACGGAATAAAAAGCATTAAATCCTCTCATTACCCTGCAAGAAGCTGCAAATGTTTGGCTTTTTTTCTTTTGAATTACTTCTCAATGAATAGATTGATCTTCACAGCACTAGAAGGATGTACAATCTGTTGGTCGGTTAACACGCAGCTGAAAAGCTACTATTTGAAACACTCTCTTCAGATTATCAAGTGGCACTCGATAAACTCTGGGACTGAATGTGGCCAGTGATAAACTCCTGCCGCATCCAGCCTGCGGGCTTGTAGAGGAAACGCTTTCACTTCCTCTGAATACTTTCCTTTGAAAGAAGCTGGAGAGGAGGACTGAATGGCACCAGAAGCACCAGATGTGAGACAGACCGGAACTATAATTGAGATTTAGCTCAGATCTTCTTTCTGACTGAAGAACGTACGAAACGAGCGGCCGCCTGACAGGAAGACAGCGCTATAAAAAGCACAACACTGTGAGGAATAGACTCACCTTGTCTTTTATAGATGGGGGCTTTCCTGTAGATGTTGGTTTCCTCTGAAGCTGTGAACAGATACAACAACAGAATCAGCGTTAAACGGAGGGAGGGAGAGTAACCTAGAGTTTGTTATTCATCCCCTCCCAACAAATTAGTTGTATACATTTACAGTCTCCTTAACCATAAAGCTGACAGCACAGGTAATAAACTGCTATGGCGGAGACGGTGCCGTGCATCCAGACGGCCTGACTGACGTGCAGAGAGGCTGATTAATACAGAGTCACAGGCTTATTACTGGAAAGAGCAGCAGATGGCACAGGAATAAAGAAGAGGGAGGAGAGCAGAAGCAGGGTGGAGAGAGCGCTGGATGGAGAGGAGGAAGAAGAAGAGAGTTTCCTGTTCAGCCATTCAGCAACTACATATAACAGTAAATTAAGAATAATCTGTGTGAAAACATGCAGTAAAAAAACCCGTAAAAAATCCACAGAGCGTGACACCAACCCTGCCAAAGTTGGAGGTTTGACTCCCAATGGGCCTTCTACTCTAAATTTGTATGCACTTGTAATGCCGTGATGCACTTTGGATAAAAGCATCCACCAAATACATTTCGCTCAGCGTTGAAAAGCATGAAGGGAGAGCTGTCGCAGGGCTGGCAAGGAATAACAGCCTGAGAAAAGCCGAGGAGAGGGAACACGCAGGGAGAGATGGACTGGAGGCAGGCGGAGGGGATGATGGAGGGAAACCAAATGCACAGCTTGCAGTGAGAAGTAAAGGGGCTTTTAAAAGTGAAGGGGACAAAGACGGAGCGAAGCAGTCAGGGAGGAGAGAGGGGCATTAACTCGATAAAATGAAGGGTTGTTTGAATGTTTAAATAAAGTGGACAGGGACTGGTTGTTAGATTAAAGAGCTCGTATGCTATACAAGAGCGGCAGATCAGCGAGATAAATCAGAGACGTCCCACAGGAGGACACAGAGAGGAGAGCGCTACTGTATGTTTTTATGGATGTTAAGACCTCATTTAAATGAGTCAGAAGACTAAACATATTGAACATATTTTTTACTTTCCTTGTCCTGTTTTGATGGGAAACTTGTTGGGTATCAAAAATCATAGCATCATTTTTTGAGTTATGTCTTTGATAAATGTATTTGTTAAAAAAAGTATTTAAAAAACTATAAATCAACCGATGTAAAGTCCTCACTTTTTCTTGTCTAACAAACCAATTGAAAACCCAAAGATATTGTATTTACTGTATAAAAAGATGGACGACATGACAGCTCCCTTAAAGTGAAGCCAAAACCTCTCTGTCGCCCCCTGCTGACTGGCTGCAGAATAGCTCATAAAGCTCGCCTCCTCCATGTTAACAGATGGGACATGAGTCAAACAAATCAAAATACACGTCACGTTCATGTTTCTCAATCATGGTTTCTGTCACTATAGTTAGTTCTTATCATGCTGATTAATGTCCAAGTGTTTCTCTGACAAGTTCAGTTTGAATTAGTTATTTCATGCTGTCTAAAGGATGATTGACAGCTCTGTTGACAAACACGGCTCCTGCAGCCGATCTGTTCTGGATTAGCAGAGTAGAGGAGAAACAGTGAGAGGAAACGTAACTAAAACAATCACTACAGTCATTGAAGTTTACATATCTGTGAACGTCTGCTTCAGACCAACACGAGAAGCTGTTCTGCTGTTATATATGCCGGCGTGCGGGGTCCTTGCTGTTTTCTTCGGTAAGTTAAGTGTGTGTTGGTTAGCGGAATTGGCTACGGCCGCTCCACCTGCCGATCTCTACTGCGCAACTCTGGCTCCAAATGACGTCACCAACGCAAGATGGCAGCCCCCGCCACGGGGGTATTTTGGCTTCAATTTCTTACAATGAGAGCAGATGGAGAAACATCGTCCATCTATATATACAGTCAATGGTATTTATTATCATATAAAAAAAGCTGAGAGCAGCAAATCTCATATTTGAGAAGCTGGAACCAGAAAACTTTTGAGCACTTTTTTGTTTGAAGTCTTCGCTTGCTTCAGCATTTATAAATATGTGAAATATTTAGTGTATGTGGTAATGAGAGGCAAACAGGTAATGAGGTATGCGAAAAGCTCACTGGAAATGTAGCTGTGTTTCTGTTAGGAGAGCTGGACTGTGGATCTGGGGTCAGGATGTGGGATGGCGTCTTTGCCAGGGTCTGGAGCGTTAGAATCAGAGCTGACAGCCTTAAAAGCATGATGCTGTATCAGTGAAGAGTATAAGTGAATATATGGACTGGGTTGGTTTTGGTCTGACGTGGGGAAATTCAGGTTAGTAAGCAGGTCGGTGGGCACATCAGGGCCTACCTGGCACATGGAAATGCTTGGGGGCTTGGAGGGTGTTGGTGCTGGTGGGTGTGGCACACCTGGGCTCTGGCTGACTGTAATAGGGTGAACTCCTGCCACTCTCACTGCCTGCAGTTAGCCAGCCAATCACAGTAGAGAGACCAAAGCATGAGCAGCAGAAAGGCCCACGAACACGAACAGAAAGACAGACTGATAACGTGATGAATTACATGGTGCAGCAAGGAATTCTGGGTCTCCAAATGGAGCACCACAACACATTGCACCCACTAACAGAGCTGGTGCATCTCGTCAATTAGGGACCACATATTCTGTGTGTGTGTGGGGGACGTGTGTCTTCGCTTGAGTGGGCACATTACCGGGGAGATAACAGTGCAGTGGGGAGCCTCCGTGGCGACTGTGAGCAGGAGAGTCAGTGAAGGCGGAGCTGGAGGAACGCCTCGTTCTCAACTCTACGCCGTCCAAGAGATCCTGGAGGGAGGGAGCGAGAAGGGGAGAAGAATGAGGGAGAGAGGACGTCTTTGAGAAATGTGCTTCATTTACAGCAAATGCGATCAATCAACATAATTTCTACGTCCCTCTCAATCCTCTATTAGAGATCTTCTTTTACATGCAGCATGCTGAGAGTGTTTGACTGCTGTTCCCTGCTCCTTGCAAACAGTAACACATCACATGTTAAGAACGGTGTTTCAAAATTTGGGTGGAGTACTTACATGAGAGTATGGCGACAAAGAGCCCAAAGACTGAATGAGAGGGAGACAAAATACATTTACTGTGACTTATGAGAAACATTTTTTTTTTAACTTCAGAGTTATCACACACAAGAGTTATGGTCAATTTCCTTTTATCTGACTTTTTTAAAGGACAAAATGTTACTCAGACCTGGCTGTCCCTTTTATCATTGATTGTGTGTTTGTGTGTGTGTGTGTACCTGTCCACAGCTGTATCGCTCCAGAGTGTCGTCTGAGAAGTGAGTGTGCGCGTGGTCGGCCTGATAAGGGATGATGTCGGGCCGCTGGATGTCATATATGGCTTTGACCCTGGGCAGAGCCGCCAGCTGCTTATAGTCCAACGCATCACCGTCAGCTTTAGACTGTTTGAGTGTATGAGGCGGAGAGAGAGAGACAGGTAGACACAAGACATTGGGCAGAAATAGTTATTAAGAAAGAAAGAAGGGGTTTTCAAAAACAGACATACACAGACAGGAAGCAAAACTGACAAACATAGAAATACAGAAACATGTTGACAGATGGACAGAGACAGATACACAGAGACACAACATACGGCAGACTGGCAGGTCAGCATGTCAACTTAAAATACCTGAAGGCTTGTCTAAAGACTAAATAAAAAACTGTTTAAGACCAATCTCCTATAAGAAAAGTCAAAAATCACCAAAGAGCTAAATATAGAAAAGCAGGGGATCTGTCTGCGAGCAGCTTGTAGACAGACAGGTTCGACAGAATGAGCTTCAGTGCTTCTGTTGCTGTGGATTATACTTTGATTGAAAGCCGGGACAGTGACAGCTGAGGACGAAACCATAATGTTTCCAGTGTAACCGTGACGACGGTACTCACGCAGATGAGCCGGTGAGGGGAGCCAAGCAGAGGAGAGGAGTTTGTGGGAGAAATGGACGCCGTCTCAGAGGTTCGTCGCAGCTGGTGGGACGAATGAGGAGGTCAAAGGTCAAAGCAAAGTTAGCGTAAATACAACAGCCATTTAGATTTTAAATAGATAAAAACAATTATGTTGAAGACATAATCCACACGTCTATAATTCTGACCAATATTCGACCTGTATCAGTTCTTGTAAATTGCAACTTCCTGCATATAGTAATATAGTAAGTAAAAATACACTGATCAGCCATAACATTATGACCACCTGCCTAATATTGTGTAGGTCCCCTTTTGCTGCCAAAACAGCCCTGACCTGTTGAGGCATGGTCTCCACTAGACCTCTGAAGGTGTGCTGAGGTACCTGGCACCAAGACGTTAGCAGCAGATCTTTTAAGAGCTGTGAGTTGTGAGGTGGGGCCTCCATGGATCGGACTTGTTTGTCCAGCACATCCCACAGATGCTCGACTGGACTGAGATCTGGGGAATTTGGAGGCCAAGTCAACACCTTGAACTCATCGTCATGTTCCTCAAACCATTCCTGAACCATGTTTGCAGTGAGGCAGGGCGCATCATCCTGCTGAAAGAGGCCACTGCCATTAGGGAATACTGTTTCCATGAAGGGGTGTACTTGGTCTGCAACTATCTTTAGGTAGGTGGTCCGTGTCAAAGTAACTTCCACATGAATGGCAGGACTCAAGGTTCCCCAGCAGAACATATGATTCATCAGACCAGGCCACCTTCTACTTGCTCCGTGGTCCAGTTCTGATGCTCACGTGCCGATTATAGGTTTTGTCTGTGGACAGGGGTGAGCATGGACACTCTGACCGGTCTGCGGCTAAGCAGCCCCATACACAACAAACCTTTGATGCACTGTGATCTGCCACCTTTCTATCAGAACCAGCATCAACTTTTTCATCAGTTTGAGCTACAGTAGCTCTTCTGTCGGATCGGACCACACGGGCCAGCACTCCCCTCATGTATCAATGAGCCTTGGCCGCCCATGAACCTGTCGCCTGTTCACTGGTTTTCCTTCCTTGGACCACTTTTGGTCGGTCCTGACCCCTGCAGAGCGGGAACACCCCACAAGAGCTGCAGTTTTGGAGATGCTCTCTCCCAGTCGTCTAGCCATCACAATTTGGCCCTTTGTCAAAGTCGCTCACATCCTTATGCTTGCCCATTTTTCCTGCATCCAACACATCAACTTCGAGGACAAAATGTTGACTTGGTGCCTAATATATCCCACCCACTGACAGAGGACATTGTAGCGAGATAATCAATGTGATTCACTTTACCTGTCAGTGGTCATAATCTTATGACTGATAGGTGTATGTGTGCAACATTTTTTGGTCGTTAAGGGCAAGACTTTTTTTTAAAATTAAACTTTTTTTATACGTTTCTTAGCATGCAAACATCAATGCTGCTTGTAAACCAAGAACGACAAATTTTAGAGGAGAGATGAAGAGAAACACACAGAGGACAGCTAAAGAAATAGAGGAGAGCAAGGGGTTGTGGGTATTTTAAGTATCGCTCACCCTCAGTTTTCTCTCCAGCCGAGCTGCTTCTTTACACATGGGGTGCCAAACCTCTGAACCTGCAGACAAACAAACACACACAATCTTAGCTCTGTGTTTACTGTGTGGGCAGCAGCCTTCCAGTTTTATGGGATCCTATGAAGAGTAGATCAGCCTTTCTCAAGTGCATCAACATCAATCAACAACACACAGACACACACACACACACACACGGCTGGTATAAGGCGGTGGAGGCAGTTTGTCTGGTCTGAGGACAGAGGATGTTAGTCTTCTTGTCTCCAGATAAACAGAGAGGGAGACAGAGAGAGGGAGAATGTGGCTCGAGGGCTGGAAGTGCAGGTCGGTCGACCACTTTGGTGCAGGCATAAACATCTCAAAAACTATGCGTGGGTTGTAACTTTGGACATTCATGATACCCGGAGGATGAATACCAATGAGGTTGTGGCTTTAAGTGAAATGTCTCAGTAACTGTTGGATTGGTTGCTATGATAATTTGGTACACACACACTTTCATGTTTCCATTATTAAGGTAATCATTTGTTGATCCCTTAAAGTCGAGCTGAAACGGCATTTCGAGAGTATCTAGCTTCCGTATCGTGACGTATTTCAGGACGTGCAGGCGGGACATATCATTAGAGGGATTTGATTTGATCGTTGAGAAGTGGGCGTAGACAGACGTTCTCCACAGCGCAGTAGCTAGCTAACTGACTGAGTGTTCTTGGTGTTCTGCGGCTAAATGTTGCAGATTGATTGGTTGAAATTGTTTGGTGCCTGCTTATGTAAGCACGTGTGAAATTTAGTTTTACTGGAAGAAAAAATGATCGGATTTTGATACAAGAATACGAAGAAATGGATTTTCTGTATTTGTTTTGGCCTATATTGTCAAATAGATGCACAATATTAGCGGGGATGTGATCTAAAAGGATTAAAATGACATTTTTCATTTCACCTCGACTTTAAAGCGAGAGTGGGTAATTTATCAAATCAGCATTTTTGATTTTTTTCACATCCTGACAGTTTTCTTTGTAAAATTACATTTAATTAAAGCAAATATTAAGCAAACAGAGCAACTTAAACAGGTAAAGCACGCCGTTAGTGGACACAGGCCCTTAAGTGTCTAACTTACAAACAACGTACAATATTACACAAGCTGCCTTCACTAAGTGTTTTTCTTTTTAATTTTAAAAATGCCAACTTATTGGACACAATGTGCATACAGATACTTTACACAGAACCACTGCTCTGACAACATTGTGCTTAAGCCATCCCAACTATGGTTTTTAAGGTGACCTGAGAGAAACAGTAAAGACAAATGGAGGTGAAGAGAGGAAGGAAGGAGTTGGCCTGAGGGAAAAGAGAGAAAACGGTGAAGAGGAAACTTTACTGTGGAGCAAAGGAGGAAAGAGGGAACAAATAAAGGCTTAAAGATCGAATTCATAACAATTAACCACTAATGCCAGGATGTGATATTATGTAGATCTGATAGTGGTAATGAACGTCATATATCTGCTCTGAACACACACACACACACTGTGTGGCCTCGGGGCATCGCAGGCCAACAGAATGGACTCAGTTAGCTGATCATGACTCTAATATACAACCTATATCAACACCATAAATCTGACCTGCACGCACACACACACACATGGACAAGCACAGACACAAAAAGTAGACTACACACACGAGCAACAAACACACACTCGCACACAAAATCAATACAGTAGACAGGAAGCATGCGTGGTGATTCAGTGCACCCCCGTCCCACCCACGCTGCTCGGCTCTGCTGCTGAACAGATGTACGGCCTTGGACTTGGGATCCTTTCTCTGCTGGTGAGGAGAATCTCAATGTGCAGAACACAGCAGTTCAACACACTGAGCTGCAGAGAGCTCCTGAGAAGATTAGCTGGAAATTTGTCACAAAATAAAACATTTGAATAAGTTGTTCTGTCATTTTCTGTAGGATTGAAGCTTAAACTAGACGGACTGATGTTTTTCCTGTTTCAGTAACTTTATGCAAAATGAGGTTCATCAGTGGACAGAACGGACCTCCTTATCTTCACTGGTGATATTCAAAATGAGGGATGAAGGCAGCCAGTGAGATCTAGATTAGCTGTATTGACATTTGTGTGTATATCAGTTGAAATTGTAGAACTGTGAAGCAGCAGATATGTTAATGGCCTTGGGCGCTTTGCTCTTTGCTGAATCATGCTGCCACGACAAACAGCATGCAGATCAGTATGTAATGTTACTGATCAGACATGTACTGTTATTTATTCCACTCATTTTTACACTTTTTGAGGGAGTAACAAAAGAGTTGAAGATGCAATCAGTTTGTAATTGGAGGTAGTGATATTTCTCTTTGATGCAACTGATTTTACCAAAACAACAAATCTTTGTCACCACTGATCTGTCAACTCTGTCCAGAAATACAACAATATGAAGGCTTCAAATCACAGATATTTTTTTGCCTCTTGGATGATACAAAAATAAGAATAAATCCTCCTTGTTATTAAGAATCGATACTGTAACCTTTTAAGCTTGAAACATATTATTGATTGTAGACCTGGATTTTTTCTCAAGCAGCTTAATAGGATAAAATACCTGACGCCATTAAAATAATAATCTTGAAGATTTTCATGTTAATAAATGTCTGTTAAGTCTCTATCTATCCCAGAATGAGGAAACACAATGGTCTGTGGCCCACTGATGAAAGCCTTTGCATTTGCAGAATTACAGACTGGCTGTCTGGTGGGATTTTCGCCCAGTTAGTGACGTGTTCTCCATCACCCAGCAGTGGTTGGTCTGCCAGAGAGGGTAGGCGGAGCTAAGCGACCGCTTTTCCGGTCTCTGCAAGTGTTGCGAGTAAACAGTAATCTACTATGGCTGAACAAACAAAGAACAGATGGATGACTACAGATACAACTTCAAAAATAAGTGAAAATCCAAAGAAAAAGAAACAAATTCGACGCTCAGATGAAGCAAACAGTCTAAAAAGGAAAGCGACCGTCAGCAAGGAAAATCAAGAGTTACAACTGTAGCCAACCGTGGACGTCACACATGCATCACTGTCTGGATATCTGGGAAGTGTGCTCCCTCTATAACTGTTTATCACCACAGGTGGCGCCAAAGAGAACGAAACTGAGACCTACGAGATTGGAACATTAAACTTGCTTATTAATATAACAGTTGAGAAAAGTAGAGGAAATAAACTCATAACTATGAGAGTCAATGAGCCGTCTGAATTATGTCTTCAGTAGAAACACAGTTGTTGGTTATACTTTGTTTTCTAAATTAAATGTCTCTTTTTTTTAATGACAAATAAGGAATATTATGATGGTGCAGTGGTTGCCTCACGCCTGGAAGGTTCCTCGTTCGAAAAAAGTTCGGGCCTTTCTGTGTGGAGTTTGCACGTTCTCCTCGCCCATGCATGGGTTCCCTCCGGGTACTCTGGCTTCCTCCCACAGTCCAAAGACATGCTCGTTAGGATCATTAGTAACTGTGAATGTGAGCGTGAAAGATTGTCTGTCTCTGTGTGTCAGCCCTGTGATTGAATAGCATTCAGTCCAGGGTGTACCCCGCTTCTCACAGAATGACAGCTGGGATAGGCTCCAGCCCGCCTGTTGCCCTGAACAGGATAAGTGGTATATATAATGGATGGATGGATGGAACAAAGAAAGGAATATTTAGACATCAATTCGGTAACTTGTAGTGGGAATTTCTACAACAAATACAAATGAAGACAGTTCAAAACGAGTGTGGGGTTGAATATTTGAACAACCTGTTACAGTGGAGCTGTAACTTTTATGGAAACAGAGTGAACTTCAGATTTAAATGCTGAGTAATGAAAACAACTGAGAGAACATCAAACTATTTCCATCCATTTATCTGTTTTAGGAGCTGATTTTGAGATTCAAGATTAAAACATTAAAGGGTCTACATCCACACTTACACACACACTCACACACACCACTTCTTATTCCAAACATGCATCCTGAGATTGATTGCAAGTGTGTGAGCGTGTGCATGTGAGTTGTAATTGAGTGTGTCTCACAAGGGTGATTGCTCAGCCCTCCTACATGTCTCAAGTCATCAAAAGGAGTGAATGTAACCTTGGGGCAGCTCGCTGGAGCTCAGCACACACGCAAACACACGCCTGCATTCATATGCAGACACACCAATGTGCAAACATGCTTTGATGCAGATACACTTGCATACATGGGGAAATGACGCATGTATGCTTTTACAGGCATAGATTAAAATGCACACACACATGGACTTCAGGTAAAATATGCAAATGCTTGGTTTTACTGTTCCTGGGAGCGAGCGAGCGAGCAGCAGAATGTCAATGAGGTGAAACAGGAGGTGTCGACTTGTGTGGCGACTGTGGTACACTGTGTGTCGGCCGCATGGTACGGTACAGTAACTCTACAGTTAATCTGGATTAAACACAGTCCGGCCAAATCATCTGTGCTACACGAAAGGTCTGTTTCCTTTGTGATAAGTCCTGACGTCTCTACCGGTGCTGTTTCACCTTTATCTTAAAGAAACATCTTTGCAGTTTCAAGGTTCAGATGTTCATGTGTGGCCTGTTTACACAACACATCTCCCACAGTGTGTTTATATGCAGCTGATTTGCATTAATATCGTGTTGTCTGCTTGTTTTTCCTGAACAGATCAGACATGTAAACTCAGCTTACATGCAAAGTCAGTAAACTCTTTTAAATGCCATTTAAAATGTTAGATGTTAACTTTCACCTCATGGCTTTGTTTCTTTGCTAAATTGTGTCGTTTTATTTTTGGGATTTTATTAACTACTATTATTTTCTTGAATTGTAAAGCAGTTTGTTACTTTGTTTTGAAATGTTGTTGTGACTTATTATTATAACTCTCATGTTCATATTGTATTTTTCTGCATATAGTTCACAGCCAACTTTTCCAAATTGTTTTTCCTGCAGTAGTTAAAGTGATAATCTTGAAGATTTCAGTTTCATTCTCTTTGGCGGCACCTGTGGCGATAAACGGTAATTGCGGGAGCACACTTCTCAGATATCCAGACAGTGTCGCATGTGTGACGTTCACGGTTGGCTCCGGTTGTAACTCTTGATTCTCCTCGCAGACGGTCGCTTTCCTTTTCAGACTGTTTGCCTTCATCTGAGCGTCGAGTTTGTTTCTTTTTCTTTGGATGTTCACTTATTTTTGAAGTTGTATCTGTAGTCATCCATCTTTTCTGTGTTTGTTCAGCCATAGTAGATTACTGTTTACACTAGAAAAACAGCCACTTTACACACGTGTGTTTCTTGTGTTAGCTCCGCCTACCCTCTCTGGCAGCCCAACCACTGCTGGCTGATGGAAAACGCGTCACTAACTGGGCACCACTTTTTGATCTTTTCCATGAAAGTCACACCAGACAGCCAGTCCATAATACTGCAGATGCAAAGGCTTTCATCAGCGGGCCATAGGCTCAGTCACCATTATGTTACGTCATTCGGTTATAGATAGAGACTTAAACAGTTATTCACATGAAACTCTGTGGCTATGGTGTGTTTCAGATGAAGGTCAGGAAAGGTCACAATCATGGTTGTATAATTAAATGACCTTGCTGTTTCCTCGTGTAAAATACACGGGACTTAACACCTCTTTATTGCACTGGCTCTCGATGTTGCCTGTTTATCACAGACTTGCAAATCACATGTAGTTTAGCACAAACTTGAATGTTCCTCCTGAACATATTTGCTAATTAACAGCAGCTTAACAGTAACATTTGTATTCTTAGTAAAAACATGAAAATGAAAAATGTTGCCATGCGGTCAAGAAGTTTTACCATCAAATCAACGATTGAGCTCATTAGCTGAAATTACTCTAATTTAATTTGTAAACTGGAGCTCCTGGATGATTCAATTTGGACCTCCGGTGAGGTCGGCTTCATTCCGATTAATTCTGTCAGGGGCAGCAGAATAATGGACGCAGCTGAGGCGGAGGTTGAGAGGTAATTGACTCCAGCCTTTGTGTGTATCAGGGAGACATCAACAAGGGGAAGGGGTGTGTGTGTGTGTGCATGTGTGTGCATGTGTGTCTTTGCCACTGAGTGTTATATGTGAGATCAATAACCTTTAAAAGTGTGCTTTGTTAAAAGCAGTCATCTATCAGGTGGCCGTGTACTGCGCTCTAACTCGCCTCTCACACACAAACACACACGCACACTCTTCCACAGCTGCAGACACACTCAGGCCATCTGGATACTTGCAGGGTTCAGCTAATTCAATAGGTGCTACAAGTCTATTTTTATGCACAGCAGCTGTACACACACACACACGTCTAATAATCAATTCTATTACTATCACTCATATGGGCCATTTGTTTGGCTCTCCTGACCTCTTTTCACCTCACCTGTGATGTACATTTCCTCTCCTTCCAGGAACATCATGTGGCAGCGGGAACACTTGGCACAGCTGGGATGGTAGCGCTTTCCACCAGCCTGCAGGAGAGGTAGGGGAGGAAAGGAAAAATAGGAAAGGAAATGAAAGGAAAATGAAGGATATGGAAAGACAGGATTGGAGAGGAACAGGAAAAGGAAGGACAGGGGATGAGAGGAAAGTAAAGAAAAGAAAGGAAAGGGAAGGAAGAGGAGAGAGAAGGGAGGAAAGGGAAGAAAAGAACGTGACAGAAAAAGACAAAAGTGAGAGGAAATAAATTAGGCAGAGAGAAGCAAAAGCAGATGACACAAACGAGGAAACGAGAAGAGAGTGGAGATAAGAAACAGAGAAAAACAATGAGGAGTGACGAATGGCGAGAGTGGCGATAAGAAACAGAAAAAAACAGAAGCAGAAGATTGGAGAGTGAAGCTTTGTTGGATTTCCAAAGCTGCGTCGTCATCAGTCAACACTTCAGTCACTTTAAGAGGGACAGCTGCGCTTTTTCACAGCTTTTTATAGACCGACACACACACACACACTTTCTTTCACAGAGACAAAAATCACACACTTTGTCCTGCTTGGTCCAAATCGTCTGTTACACACACACACACACACACACACAGATCTTTACAAATGGGCTCACCTCCAGCACTCTGCCGCTGATGTACCTGTTGCAGCTATCGCACCTGATCCCAAACTGGGTGTGGTAATCAGTCTCACAGTACGGGATCCCATCCCTGCCAGGAACAAAACATCAAAACAGCAAATTACAGCCTGGCTTTGTGCAGCTATTATTTACCTAGTAACACATTGGTTTTTTTTAAACCTGAGTCAAAGTACATGAATCATCAACTGGAGCTAAAACAAAAGGGTCCTGCGATATTCACACAAGGTTTAACTTGTGATGTTTAAATAGATACTGAGGGTGTCAGTATAGAGTATAGAGTTTAGATTAGATTCAACTTCATTATCACACACATAGCAGACAACGAAATGCAGTTTAGCATTTACCACAAGTACAGAAAGCAGTTAAGTAATAAAAAATGACATACAGATCATATGGAAATGGAGCGACGCCTGCGAGCTAGTTGAGGCAGGCAACTCGAGCTGCACTGATTTCACACCTGACATGCGTCACTCTCCACAATCACCTGACAAACACTTCCTCCCAATTTGGCGCTCTTTTTAAGCTGCAAGATTGCCAGTCTCTCCCTCTGCTCATCGCCATCGCTGCCCTGCACCAGTACTGCTCTCGTACTCTCAGCCCCACCACCAACCCCAGCATCCACCCTGCAGGCTCCGGCTGGAGGGTTAAGATATCATCCCATCACTCCTCTAATTTCTGCATGTAAAATAAATCTGCGAGGAGTGATGAGGTGGGAGCCGAGACGGCAAACACAAGCTGTGTTCTGCTGCAGTAAACATTTCAAACTAGTGACAGGTTGATATTAATACACTAAAATAGGGGTGCTGTGTAGCTCTGTTGGTAGAGCAGGAACCCCGTATACAGAGGCGCATCGGCCGCCTGTTCGACTCCGACTTGTGGCCCTTTGGGGCTTTTCTACCCCTCTCTCTCTCTCTCAAACCGCACACGTGTGACAAAGACACCTACTTGCTGATGTACTCTCCAGTGAGCGCACAGCCGCACGTCCGGCATTTAAAACAGCTGACGTGCCACTGTCGCTCCAGAGCCAGCAGAGACTGACCCTGTTTGATCTCCTCACCGCAGCCGGCACAGTCTGGAGGAGAGGAGAGGAGAGGAGCAGGTAAAAAAAACAGCAATGATATAAAACACATTAACATGTTGAGCTTCTTTCGTCCCTCCTGTCTGCCCTTGCCTCTTTACTCTGTCAACCTCTCATCCCTTCTATCCTCCTTCCTTTCTCTTCCTCAGCCCGCTTTCCTGCTGGGATAGTCACCGTCTGTGCCAGATGGAGCCATCAGAAGCAGGCTACAAGACTACCTGGAGCAGTGGGCCACCTTCTGTGTGTGTGTGTGTGTGTGTGTATGTAGCTGCAGGGAACGGTTTCACAGTGTTCAGCAGGTGGACAGTAAAAGTCTTCTGGTGTTCGTCACCTGTCGGGCTACAGACTGTCTCACATGTTGGATTTATCAGAAATTAAGGTCAGATAAAATCATGGTTACAGATGACTCTTCCACTAAGTGTCCAGGAGCAGTGCATTATTTAAAGGTAACTGCACGGCTCTGGTGCAGCAGCTTAATTCTGTCGCCCTAATGTCAAAAGATAATGCTGGACAAGATAATGTATATCTTATTGAAAACGATACCATGAAAAGACAACAGCAAAAGATGAATTGTCCTTTGCTGCAGGGCCCAGCCTTTTGAAAACAATCTATATACAGTATGTGCGACCATTTCTGTAAGATTTGCATCTTTAGTTGGAATGAATAAGCTCGGCCTAAAGAGCCACAAAGACACAGACTAAGAATGGTTGTATTTTTGGCCATAAGTAATAAGAGTCTAATGCTAAAATATTTGAGGGCTACCTATTTCAGCTGTTTCTCTTGAAAAATCTTTACATGCATTACTTTTGATAACCGCACAGCATGTCGTGCATTATGAGCAATAACTGTCACATTACAGGTTAAGTATGAGTGTGGTGCAGCATATGCATGTGCATATATTTGTGTGTGTGTCTTACAGCTTGGTCCATGGACCTTGACGGGCTTGTCGCTGTTCAGAGTGTGTGAGCACTGCTGACACACACACTTCTTCCCGCAGAAGGTCACCCTGTCTCCGATTGGGAACGGACTCCTGAGAACAGGTAGAGAAATTATTTAATTAAAAGGTCTGCAGACGTGCCAGTGCAGAAATTACACCTTTTGCAACAGACAATTAAAGGGTCAGTTCACCCAAAAATATGTAAGTCAGCTCTTAACTTTGATTGGTACCATCCATTTATTTGAAATATGTTTGGACATTAATGTGAATGAAATGGCATCATTGAAAAATCAACAGTAATGTTTTACACTGAGACTATACTACTAAAAGAAGTAATGCCAATAAAAACAGCTGGAAGCACGGTCTGAGGAGTATGTCTGTAGTTTGGCACCAGTTGCAAATTTTCTTTTGTACATTCAAAGTAATCAAGAGGTTAGTTATACTCATAAAAACCATACAATATTGACATGTAAAATCAATCAGTGGACCGTCAACATCCAATAAGATATGGGACTTTGTTAGCTCTTGCTCATGTTTAGTGGTGTAGATGTTTTACCATGATAATAAGTGTAAGAAGTTAAGGCAGCTTCCATGTTGTTTTCACATAACCACTTTTGGCTCTTTTGAGTGTCTCTCTGTGAACACTGTCCGAGTGCTTGTTGTTGGAGTCTGCTCAAAGCTTTGACAAAAACTAATGTGACAGAGACACAATTTTACAGCAATATGCTGACACAGCAACTTTCAAACGCATACTCTTCATTCGCAATTTCAGCACGCTGTGTTCTTATTCAATAGAGCGGGTACACACAAGAACGCAAACACACACAAGTGGGGGAACTCAGTCCAAAAAACTGTGAACATTAGCAAAGCAAAACCTAATGATCCACGTCTACCACTCTGACTGACAGCTTCTCTTTGTGTTTACTGTACTGCTCAACAGCCACGCGTCATTAACACTCACTTTGATAAAGTCACATCCACTCCAACTCTGAGTGAACTGATCTGAAGCCAATATTAATTTTACATGATGAGAAAGTGAGAGCAGCCAACTTCAGCAGACATTAAGCATATAAATATTGGATAATGTAACTTGTTGTAACTTGGATGTCCTTTCTCATTAACTTCCTGGTCCACACATTAATATCAACAAATGTGAGTAACTTCATGGTGCTCCAAAACTATTATACTTACAATTCTGAAAGGGGGACTGCAGTGATTTTCATGTTACGTATAGTGAGTAAGTTGTTATCGCGAAATGAAACCCCGACATGGTGAGCGGGTCCCGTCTCACCCTGGTCACTACTCATTATCACACTTATTACATGGCTATTTAATTACAAAATCAATTATTTGACACAAATTATTGTATTATTTTAAAGTAATAATCTAGAAGATTTTCATTTAAATAAAGGTCTGTTAAGTCACTATCTATCACCTCTGCATTTGCCGAGTTATGGACTGGGTGTCTGGTGCGGCTTTCGCGGAAAAAATCACAAGCAGCGCCCAGTTAGTGACGTGTTTTCCATCAGCCAGCAGTGGTTGGTCTGCCAGAGAGGGTAGGCGGAGTTCAGAGGCTGTGAGTTTAGCTCTTTAAAATAGATTATATTTCCTTTTTTCCGTGTATAAATTTAGTCCGTTACACTCACAGTGAGAGCTGCGTCCATAGCAACGGTTAACTCTGTAACATTCTTAAAATGAGCTAACTGAGCTGTTTTTACTCACATTAAATGGAAACATTTGGTGCAGTAAGACACAGTGAACAGGACTGCAGGAATCAGCGCAGCAGCTGATTGAGGTTTTCTGTCTCGTCACTGTCAGAGTCTGTTGACATTTTCTTTTCCATACACCGTCTTTAAACACCGCCGTGTCCCATACTGCGTTCTATTTAAGGTTTACTTCATGTGCTGCCTTCAGTTTTTGCATAATTTAACCTTAATTTATTTCTCTCTGCTTTATTTCTCTTTTTTTCCCAAACAGACCGACGTCAAATTTTCCAGACTTCTTTCGGCGGATTGATATGATTACAGTTAGTCCTCCGGATTGTGTGATTAGAGCCGAATCCCTAGCAACAGTCTGTCCTTCATAGCAACGGCCTGTTATCGAGAAACAGCAGACCTCGGAATGCTGTGATTAATCAATCAGAATCAAGTATTTAACACAGCCGTGTAATACAAATGTATAATGTAGCCTGTGATAGCTTACGAATGTCTAAGATAATAACGCTGTTGATCAGGGTCATTACGGTGTCTGCTGTATCTTAGTTATGTGTTTGTACATGAACAAATATCAAACTTTATTTTCTGAAACTCTTTGTGACGAACCTCTGAAAGACTTCACCATCATTGTGATTTGTTTCTTTCAATAAAGCTATAAAAAGTTTGCTGTCGATATTTCAATTAAAGCCTCTTCAGCAGTGTTTCAAAACACTGTGCAGACTTTGGAGTGATCTGGTCAGTGATATCAAACAAGGACACACATGAATTTAACGGCCCGCAGTACTCGAACATTATTGCAATTTAATTGTTAAGGGCCACCAGTGTTTTGCAAGAAGTTGTGAAAAGACTTGCAAAGTAATTATAAAGTCCCACAGTATGTGGTGCTCTGTGAGGATCTCATTTGTTCCCTTTGTTTTTAGTAGTCACAAGGTTCAAATAAAGCAGTGCCAGGAGAATCCCTGAGCACACAAGTGGAGCTGTACACTTCTACTGTTGCTACCATTACATCTATGCAACTTCTGCTGCATATGCTGTAGTGTAATTCTTTAACTAAATATCTTTAAATATATTACTTTTATCACTTTTCCTGACCTGCAGATGCTGCAGACGAAGCAGTGCGGGTGGTACGTCCTCCCCAGGGCGGACACCACCTCTCCAGTGATGTACTGCTCACAGCTGTCGCACTGTGTGCCGTAGAGCCGCTGGTAGTCCTCTGTGCAGATGTACTCGCCAGAGTGGTGGAAGAAGCCGGAGTGCACCAGATCACAGCCGCATACTGCACACACGGAGAGAAAGAACTGAATCAGCTCGGTTTAGTGCTCAGACGTAAGAGAGAGAAAGCTGTAGTGTGTGGCAAAAATGTAGGAAAGGAGGTGGAGTGGAGTTTTATTACCTAAAGCCATTTCATGCCTATAATCAAATCAATACATATGATTAGAAACTTTGTTGTCATCAAGAGTCTGTGTGAGGGAATTTAACAGTGTGTATGTGTGCTGTTGTTTAGGATGCAATCTGTTGTCCTTTACTTACCCCTTAAGTGTTAATACTCTAATCTGGTTTGGGGGATTAGAGCAGTCACGGTCTAATCTGCTAATTTATACAGTATGTAATGGTTGGCTGTGCATAAAAGAACACACACAGTGCGATATGTGTACCTGGCTGCTTTATAAATGTGTATCTGAACGTGTCCAACACACACAAGCACATTAACATGTATCTATGGAGGTCGTGCTGTGTAATAGATGCGTGTCCAGGCATAGAGACACGCGAGTACATACACACACTGTGTTTACTACATACACTGACAGCATGATGTATGGCTTTATTTATTTAGTGAATGCAAAGTCCCTCAGCCAAATGATTGCTTCTGGTCCAGCTGTGCTGAGGGTGAGGAGCGGCTGATGAGCCGGCCGGTTAGACAGTTTGAAAGGAGCTGAGCGATGATTTGCTCCAGCTATCAGAGAGGTGGGGGGCGTACTGTGACCGCCCATCAGTTGTGTTTTAAAGGCCTTATTACAATATGATGTGAAATATGGAGCCGCGGGGACGAAGGAGCAGATCCAAAATAAGTCGGAAATTCAAGTTGTACATTTACAAAAAACAACTAGATACTCTTTTAAATTTCATGAGTGCAAATAATAAAGACTGATTCTCTAAACTTGCAAGACAAAAGACAATGAAATTATCTGTTCATTGTGTCATGAATACTAATTTAGACGTGCAGCTGCTGTTTGAACGTTTGTTCAAAAATATAAATGAAACCACATTTAAGCACTTTATAGTAGCTTGAATTTAACATCTAATCTTAGAGAATATGTAATCTAAGGAACTCTGGGTTAGGGATGCACGATATTATCGGCACGTTATCGGTATCGATATTGGCTTCAAAATGAACTATCGGATATTGGCCAACACGCCGATATCCGCCGATATAATTAACTGATAAAATAATGGGCTGCTGCATACTTGATTTAATGCCCGACCTCGGCGCAATGTACCCGGCGCGAAGAAGACCTGCGCGGCGCAGCGTGATGACGTCACGTGTGTCTACCTGCAGCATGAGAGAGTTAGAAGCCAAAATGTCCGTGGTGTGCAAGTTCTCCAAAGTGTCCGAAATAGACAGAAAAACTGCTGTTTGCAATGACTGCTCAGCTTCGGTGATGCGAGGAGGAGCCAAGGCAAAGTCTTTCAACACTACAAACTTGATTAACCATCTCAAGACCCGTCACCCCGACCGCTGTAACAAATGTGATAAGAGTATCACCATTATACTGTACGCTAATTCCAATACAGAAGAGAGTTGATGATCTCTGCAATTAGGTGAGTGGGAAAAAAGTATCGGTATCGGTAATCGGCTAAATGAGTTGTAAAATATCGGTTATAGGCAAAAAATCCAATATCGTGCATCCCTACTCTGCGTTCTACATCCAAATGTCACCCCCCTTTCCTGGCTGCATCATTTTCTTATAATGCCATAGCACATCCACTTATTGAGCCACCAGTGTAAAGATTTTACTGTAAAGTGCCCAACATGAATAAATAACTGGTCCCTTAAGTGAACACTTGCGGTATCAGTCACTATAATATAACCCGTAGTGTACAGGCCGGCCACTAGACGTATAAACGTCAGTACAGGCTGGCACCATGATACAATCTGATGATGTCTAACTTAAAACATCTGAACAGAAGCCAAAGGATCCAGATATCTGACAGGGAATAGAAAGTGTGGCCTCTAATTAAGCTAATGGCTCCAAACCCACAGGAGTGAATGGATCCGATCTGATCCGAGCCAGCGTGTAAAGTGGCTCAGAGAGAGAGAGAGAGAGAGAGAGAGAGAGAGAGAGAGAGAGAGAGAGAGAGAGAGAGAGAGAGAGAGAGAGAGAGAGGAGGGAGAGACAGATTTTAATGTAGCCAAAAGACGCTTGAATCATATCATGGTGGCTTTAATTCTCTTTAAAAAAGTATACTGTTGTAATATTATGTAGATATTAACTTGTTACTGTTGTTAATTAAACGTTTCATCACTGGAATAGCTGCAATTACATATAATGGTATAGCTGACCATAACGATCGCCTCCACTGCCAGGAGCAAAGTCATTGAACAGTGCACAGGTAGACTGCAGCATAAAGGAAAGGCAGCTTTTATCTGTACTGCACCTCAAAGAAACAGTTGACAATATAAAAAGACATTGCAACTTTAGTGCAGACAATAATCAGTCACAATAATTTGATATGTTTGCCGAGGCAAACAGAACAGCTTTGATTTGATTTAAAAGAAGCAGAAAGTGGAGCAGGTCTCTTTCTCCAAATATGTGGTGCCTGAAAACTGGATGCTGATCACAGTCTGGTTTTAGGCTCTGGAGACAGTAAGCAGACCTGATTCAGGCTACCTACAAAGTCTGTAAGGTGCATATTAAAGGATCAGATCAGAAATCAGTATGTTGCCAGGGTGCCGGTTTAGCTCAGGGGTTGAAGTGCGCATCCTTCAGAGGACACAGCCGTTGATGCAGCGGCCCCGGGTTCGACTCCTGCTTGTCGTCCCCACTCTCTCCTCCCGTTTAGGACACTGTCCTCTCTCTCTCTCAATAAAGGTATTAAAAGCCCCAAAAAAAAGAAAGCAGTATGTTGCTCTAAATAATTCAATGTTTTATAAACCCAAAAGTAGAAAGCAGTGTAAAGTTGAGAGGTGGACTGGTGTAATCCAGTGTGTTGGTATTAGTGAGGACTCCGTCTGCAGCTGTGTACAGACTTTGTTTTATGATCTGGTGTCACTTAAGAAAACATCAAGAATTCATCTTATAGTTTATATTTTTACTTGAGAAATTCACCCAAAACATGACGGACCTCCTGACTGTATGTTTGAGTTTTAACCAGCATGACGTGAAACAGACTGAAGTTTGTATCCAAGTGATTTCCCTACACGCAATGTGTTTGTTGCTTCTTGTAAATAAATTCATTGTCATTATTGTCTAATGACTGATTTTATTCTTCAACTTCTTTAATATGATAACAATATATTCATAAAAGAAAGAAGAAGTAGGCCATCATCTCAAGCAGAAGAAATAGTGCACACTGTGTTTGTTTTGCTCCGTCTCCTCTCTGACTCTGATGTTGTATTCTTGTCGTGGCAAAGCTGCTGTCGCACAACTCTTAAATGCCAGCCTGACCTTTCCCAGCCTGCCTCAGACTAAAGCTGTTCACAGTGAAAGAGCCGCAGCTCCTGTTGTATATTTGGTGTTGAAAACTTATTTTTAGAAAATCCACAATTCAGAGTATAAGGAAGGAGAAGGAGAAAGATGGAGTTATGTGGTTTTAGGGCTGCTGTGTTATGTGCAGCCTATAGATGTACTTTTTTTTTGCCAGACTCATGCAGAGACACCCACGGATGATCTCTGGGTCCTTCTCATCTTTTCCCACCCCGCTGATAGCACTCACATATTCATCACTGTCTAAAAGGAAAGCTGTTAAGACGGGAGAAAAACAGGGAGCTGTTGAGGCTTGGCCTCTCCTCAGAGACCTCTGGTATATTTGGATTTTAGATCACAGGCCATTTTCAGAAACTGTCCTCACAGAACAAGAAGCACGCGTCAACATTTACACTGGCTGGGCTGGTGAACCTTTTGATAAGTGTAAGGTTTATTGAATGCTTGATTTTATCAAGCAAGTCCAGAAAAACATTTTGTACAAACATTCCTGATCCTCTCAGCATGACGTACGGTCATTTTGGTTATACTGAAACTTTTAATGCAGTGTAACCAAGAGGTCAATAAAACACTAATCACGTCCACAGAGCCTGAATACATACATATATACATCTCTTGTATATCATACATATCTTGTACAATTAATGTTTCTGTGCAGTTTCCCTCCTGAATAAAATAATGAAATATAACAATAAAATATGAATTCATATCATCTTCAAATTCTGTGTGAATAAACAAATGTCAGCATACGAACCTTTTAAAGGTTAAGCAAATGTTAGCATACTAACAGCTTAACCTTTACATTATTCCTGATAAACATCAAAAGTGCTAATCTCAAAGATCTCAGTTTTGTTCTCTTTGGCAGCACCTATGGCGATAAACGGTAATTGCGGGAGCACACTTCCCAGATATCCAGACAGTGTCACATGTGTGACATCTCAGGTTGGCTCCGGTTGTAACTCTTGATTTTCCTCGCTGGTGGTCGCTTTCGTTTTTAGACTGTTTGCCTTCATCTGAGTGTCGAATTTGTTTCTTTCTCTTTGGATTTTCACTTCTTGTTGAAGTTGTATCTGTAGTCATCCATCTTTTCTTTGTTTGTTCAGCCATAGTAGATTACTGTTTACTCACAACACTTGCAGAGACCGGAAAAGCAGCCGCTTAGCTCCGCCTACCCTCTCTGGCAGACCAACCACTGCTGGGTGATGGAAAACGCGTCACTAACTGGGCGCTGCTTGTGATTTTTTAAGCGAAAGTCACCACAGACACCCAGTCTGTAATAATGCTATATACTGCAATTGCAAAGCACCATTGTGTTACCTCATTCGGCAGTAGACAGTGACTTTACAAACATTTATTTACATGAAAATCTTTATCACTTTATCTTTATTGCCGTCAGAATGCTAGCATGCTGAGGTTAGCGTTTTGTGCAAAGCATGACCGTTCCAGCTCAGCGTCACAGAGCTGCTAGCATGGCTGTAGACCATAAGTACATCTCTCTTAGACTTTAACCTGTTTGAGGCTCCTACTGAAATGTTGCTCCTAATAAAGATGATCACTGGGCAAAGCTCAGCAGTTAGAATGAAGAAGGTTTTTATATTTAAGACAGAAAATAAATAGAATTTTTAATTTAACATGCACAACTGCAAAAAGGCTAATCCATGCAGTAGCTCAGGTGCAGACAGGCCCTCAATATATCTATGATGAACATAAAGTCACGCCTCTGATGGAAACGCCACTAAAGATCGTTCAGGCTGTCAGTAACTACATTCAAAGTGTATAAGAGTGTGTCTGAGCCAAAATAATGTCATTAAGCTTTCATTTGGCTGATTTACAGTATAATTATAAAACTGGAAGCAGGAAAGGCAAGAGCAGAGGACTCCCAGGATCTGAATGAGTGCGCGCCTGCCTGCTGCCATCTATCATCTCCTCTCTGTCACATGACATTTCGGTCTTTGGGGGACAGTCGGGACAAATCTTCCCGCCGCTGCTTGAACTTGCTGACGGAAGCTGAATGTTAAAAGGGGCCCAAGAGTTGTCAGTCGACTCCAGAAGAGACCTTATGACCCCCACGTGACCTCACCCTGACCTCACCTGTTGCTCTAAGCTGAAGGTTTCTACAAATAGCCTCTGTCCTGAGTGCTGAGTCAGTTGTTTTTTTAAGATGCCGACAACATCTGTCAAAAGGGAGAACCCTCTCGGCTAACTCGGGTGCATTTACATTTTGCTTGAATGTTGATAAATGTACATCGTCCCTTTTCTTCAAACAAACTATTAATAGAAATTGCTCATTTGAAAGGTGTCACAGCAGGTCAATATTTTACACTGTTGCAGGAGAGATAAGGCCAGTAAAACTCAAGCGGTACACAGCTGTTTGACTTGTCAAAAACAGGAGCCACTCGTAATATTATAAAATGTTGCATAGCATTACAAACATTTGTGGTGTTATTAGTTCCACCTGTGCTTCTCCTGCAGTCACATGCTTGCCTTCATGAATTCCAGGAACAATAAGAAAACTGTGATGATATTTGATGAGCAAAACAAAACAAGCAAAGATGTCAACAAATAAAGAAGCCAATCTCAATCAAGAGTTTACTTTCACTAAACCCTGAATTACCGTGACCTGGATGACTAAGAACCTTCACAGACATGCGACTGCTGGTGCGAGAGTTTGAAAAGACGGCCAAGAAGAAGAGGCTTAAAGTTCTAGCTCCGTCCACCAGAACTGAAGAAGCCTTTCGGATGAGAGGTGAAACGTCTTCAAGAACAGTTTCAATTGTTTGACCCCGGCGGTCAGCCCTCCACATGGGTCTGTATGTGACTGAGTGAGTGAGTGAGTGACAGTACTTTCACAGTCGTAGAGAGAGAGTTGCAACATCGTAATGGCAGATCATGGAGCTATTGGACCTCCACTGACGCGACTCTCTGTCTATACAGCTCTGGATACATTGTTCGGGGAGTAGGCGGGGCTGCTCCTCCGCTGCTCGTCCGCTGTCCTCACCTATGTCGCACCTGCTTTCAAACACGTTGTCATCGTCTTCATAAGGACAGTCCTTGTAACACATTGCCCACAAAAGCGGACATTGACCTGATGCGATCAGCCACATACGAGGTTTTGACCTAGTCTTGTTTTTGTTTGCTTTGCCTTCCAAAGAAGGGCATATAAGAAAATGTTTGGGTGTCACAAGGTGAAGGTGTATTCTGGACACAACAATGAACTATCAACATCCCATGTTTCTGTACGTTTCTACAGTTTTCGCAGGTAGGCGGTAGGGCTTTTACTTTTCAATCGAAATTCGATATAGCATTCGAACCTGGTGAAATATAAATAGTTTCAACTGTAATGATGTGATTGAATTAAATATTGAAGCACGGCAGATAACGCTCGCCCACAAACAAATCTGCTGTCCTGAGTCCCAGAATGCATCACGTTTAAAGTAGTGTGCCTTGTATTCCAACAGATGGCGATAATACGCTGCCTGCTTCAAACCAATGGAGGAAACTAACGAGCCGAGCCGTTGTTAACCTTTCCTGCTTCAGCGTCCCGAGCGTAGTCAGAAAGCACAGGGGAGAGACTTGTTGTTGTTCTGCTCGGGGGCCGAAGCTGCAGCTAGCTTGCATTTCATTCGAGCGATTTCCATATCACGTTGAATTCGTTTGAGCTTGATTTTGGGGAAAAGTGACAGCCCTAGTAGGCGCTGAGAAAACCTGCTGAAAAACCTGCAATAGCATTTTGTGCTCTTGATGTGAACACTGAAACTTCCACCGGTAGTTTTAATATTCCTAGAAAAAGGCTGTGATTTGAAGGACTATTTTTTGTCACATACGGGGTTATATTTCTTTGATTACAGGAAAAGTAAAAGATCTTTCTTACTTCTATCAAAAGGCCTAGAAGACGGGGGAAAGTATAAGTAGGCGTGTTCAGAAAGCTAAAATTTCAGGTCACAAATAAATAAAATAAATACAACAATAAATAAATCAAAAATCTTTTATCCTCCTAATATCTATTCAGTTCATTCTTCACCAGCCTCCCACGTCTCCCTCTCGTCTGCTCATCGGGGGGCAGGTTCAGCTGCAGTTCGATGGAGGAGCTGAAGTATTTAAATAGTTTTCTTCTACATCTGTTATCAGTGATTTGTTGCCTATTAGATGGAAGTGCTCGAGGTCTGGACACACACATCGCACAAACACACACAACTGGCAGAAAGACAACAGATAATGATTTCTTTGTTTACCGCCGGCGGCACAAGCGAAGGGTCGAGGGATTGGAAGGAACATAATGCTCAAAAAACGAGGGATGTAAATGAAGACGGATGACGACTCCTGGGGGCCTGATACACATGTTGACTGTGTCATCGTTCTGATTGAGCTTCCGCATGCACAAAGAAGCGCGCACCAGCACGCTGACCCACTGTGCAAATGTGCATGCCAGGCCGCGCACACAAAAGAACGCTGCAAAAGCTGAGCTGATGCAGCGGTTAAAGCTTCACGGTTTGTCCTTGAAGTCTGTTCTGAGGAAAGAGGCAGGCCATCCGTGACTGTGTGCGCGGCTGAGAGTACACTAATACTGATAAAGAAGCTCGGGCTGCTGCGCCTGCTGTGCCTCGTACTGAAACACAAACTTGTAGCAAACAAAAGTGGGTCAGGCTTTGCAGTAAGCTGTACGATGTAAGAGGAATCATACGAGTCTGTTTTATATTCAGCTGAGAAGGTGAAGACCCAGCAGATGTAAAATCCTTCAAAATAAAGGTTGAATATTCTGTTTAAGGTGAGACTTTTATACTGAAAATCTGAAGGGACAAACAGCCTCCAAAATTTTTGTTTGCGCAGTGAAAAATCTGACTATTGGAGTTTGTATTTTTCTAAACAGATGCTGAAAAGGTCAAAGATGATGTACACAGTTCAATAGTCTAGTCGAGGAGGGGATTATTTTAGACACGAGGCTGAGACGTGCTGAAAAGAGAAGAAAGGCAAGACAGGAGTCAAGGGAGAGATTAGAGGAGGAGAAAGAGAGAGCGCATCATATGTGAGGAGAAAGGGAAGCAGACAGCAGAGTGAGGGGATGAGGATGCAGAGGAAGAGACCGAGGAGGGGGGAGGGAGGTACCCAGGGGAGGTATCAATGAGCCTATCGATCTGTCCATCAAGCGCTCGTCTGCCGTCCTGTCACTGTCTTCCCTCATCTATTCATCAACATGGGATGGATTTCCTCGCTGTAGCTCGTCTGCATTTGCACGAGTGTGATCAGGGTGGACGGCTGGATCAAAGGAGGAGCAGGGAGGGGAGGGGAGGGGGTCTAACCAGGCTAACAGAGGAAGTGGTCAGTATCAGGAGACACAGTGGTACAAATACATGCCCTGATATGGATGAATCAGTTAGAGGATGGGTTGATGAGTTACGGCTGAATATCTGCACACCCAGCAGGACGCGGGGCTAACACTCCGAAAAACTGGCTTCATTTGCGTTTAAATGAGGCCAAATTTATAACTGAGGCCAAATTTATAACTGTGCTCCATATTTTATGAGATTTCATGAGAGCAGAAAGATAATATTTGCAGAGTTGCATTTTGCTTATGAGTGATCAGTCGGGGTAAAAACAGCGTTCGTAAGCACTCTGTTCTTTGTTGTTATTGCTCCAAAAGAAAATACAAGTGTAAACAGCAATAGCTTCTTGAGACCGTTACTACTCTATATCATGCTAAATGATGTCTCAGTCACTGCAATAAAAATGTACATGTATGTGATTTGTAATTTTAACCAACTAATTAAAAGTCCCTGAAACAAGAGACCGCATGAAGATGGGAGCTTAAGCACTTCTGCTGAAATGTGAATACAAACAACAAGGTAGCTGCAGAGACCTGTACGTTTACAGCAACGTTAGCAGCTGTTAGCAAAATGCTAATGCTGAGTGTTAAGAGATTATTATTATAGTGCATTAGCAGTCAAACATTACTACTTGCTGCATTTTCTATATAAGCTACTTGAGGCAGATTGAGATGTCATAAGTTAAACTCAAGTTTTGAGCTGATGATGGCACTGGATGAAAAGTAGAGGGATCAACCTTTATACGACAGTTCTACAGACAGCTTAGTTCTGAAGGGTAATACGTAACAAGTAAGTATTATTTGTAGTTATTTTAAATCATTCAGGTGGCTCCTCCAACATAACTACTTGTGAAATTATTACATTAAGTATGGCCATTACAAAAGTAGCTTCATTCTGAGCCCAAAAACTATGTACAATTACTCATGTAGACATATTGTATTTGAACTACAAACTGTAAGGCTACTGAATGTATGACCCTGTTGTAAACATTTAAAAATATCTGTGTATAAGACGCACTTTTAATACTTTTTTTTTCATGTAAAAAGTGGGCTGCGTCCTTTATACCAGTGTGACCAATATAAATACAGTGTTATGGTATTTTACCCAGACGATGGCACTATAATCTAGCTAAAGCTTCGTCACCGACATGCGCCGTCCTGATCTCCGGTGCAGCCGCCACCCTCACACAAATCAACGTCACCGTAGACTGAGCTCAACTGCCTCACCGGTAGCTAGCAGGATCGCAAACTCGACATGGCGAAACCAGATGGGGGGCTATAATGTGTGTGTGTTTTGAATGTGTTCCAAATGAACATAAATTGAAATAGTCTTGAAATAACTTGTATACATGTTTTATTAATAAATAGCTATAGAAAACCTTTTTCCCCAGAAACAGACTGTGTCTTATATTCCAGATTTGACAGTACTTCCACAACTGGAGCTGGACTGTTGTAAAGCAACACAAACATGACTCTGCACTCTTGCTACTTTGTGTATGTCAACAAGTTACCACACAGACAGTAAAATAAGAGTCTTTTTACAGCTGCTTTGGTGGCCTGTGTGATTCTGAGGTACCAACTTGATCAATCAAGATAAAGAAGTTTCCTGTAGGGTTAATTAACAGTATTCAAAACACGTGCGGCGCATTGATACATTAGGTTAAAAGTCCCAGTGCTGTCAACTCTATAACAGAGCTTATGGAATACTTCTTGTCCAATCAAATCACTTGGTTGGAGCGAACTGTTGTATAACACACAGGGCTGCCGTCTCATCTATCTCACTTTGCTCATCTCTTTCTATTCTCATTTATCCCAAATCTCCTGTGCTCGCTCCTCTCTCTTCAATCCAAAATAGCCTCTCTAACAAGAGATTACGCTGTTACCAAACAAAGACGCATTGTAACTCTCAGTCATACAAGGCTAAAAACAAAGACTAAGAGACAAGAGAGGGACAGTGGAGGGGGGAAAATAATGAGCTCTGTACTAAAAGCTGACAATTTGATTCCTGTCCACTTCATCAGCTGATGTCTGCTCAGGCCTCGGTCCATTAGCTAAAAGTCATTAAGCTTACTCTGCAAGATCAATTGTCCATAATAATAAATACTTTCATATCAAAGAGAGAGCGCCTCCATCAATAAATCTAGCTTGTGTGATGTCAGAAGGAACGAGAGCTTCGATCGAGCAATCAGTCAGTTATTCAGTAAAACAAACAATCCAAGCTGTTGTTTCTGCTCAGGTTATTTTTAAAATCTGCAATGAGCAATGTTTCAACACCTAACAGAAAACCGTCTTCTTTTGTGTCCTGTTACTGAGCAGATCTAACAGAGAAATCAGTGTAGTCTCGCAGCGTGCTCGGGGACTTCGAGGGTCCCGGCCTGTGAAAGGAGGTTAGCTGGTTGGAGCCTGACTACACGCTGAAAACCTGCTGACTGCACTGCTAAGCTAGCTGCTGACTCCAGACCTCTATTTGTGCACTGTGTCCCACCTGCTCACGGGGGAAGCTCGAACATGCAAAGACACGCACATACTCACGTACGGCATGGACGCGCACACACAACCACACACTCAAATACAGCATGTGGACAAATGCAATTGTGCCTTTTGTTTTCTCTTTGTTTCATCTCCACTTCTATTTATATGTGGAACATTAACAGAGGCCATGTTTGATTTATCCACGCTGAAAGTGGGGCTCAGATACAAATCATGGTTTAATATGTGACTTAAGTAGGTGCATGTAAATAATGTATTTAACCTGTTTATATACTTATGAGGAGTTTACACAGGAAATAAAGCACTCTATTTCCAACTACTTCAATTATATAAATACAAATACACACATTTATGGTGACATAAACAGACTTTTTAAATATATTTTTAGCTGTTGTAGCTTTGGTCATTGTTCAACATTACCCTGCCTTACCCTGTCATGCTTTATCCCTCCTGTACGGCCCGTTCTTCATACAATAAAACAGACGACTGACAAGATGCAGCTCCTGGATGGAGACAACATGACTGATTCGTGACACATGATTCATCTAAGACGCTTTTCATCAACTCATCTTTTGTCGACTCTCGGGGGGAGTCCTATGTGGCAGGGATTCTTTTCATCATGAGTCTTTGTTTTCTTGTCCAGAAGAGTTAGATAAGATAACTTGTAATTGACACCACTCTTATGTCTGTGCGCACAGCAGGCAGAATAAGTGGGACTTTCCTTAAAAAGACCCATATAGGTATTTTTTTAAGTTTAAACTACTCCTGAAAAGTTTGAGTCTGCGATGGTTTAACTCAGCGGTTCAAATCGCACACCCATACAGAGGCTACAGGACATGGCCCAGGGTTCAACTCCAACCCTCGGCCCTTTGCTGCATATCATCCCCCGTTCTCAACCTTCTGTTTCGAAAACTATCCGCTGTCCTCGCTCTATCAATAAAGGCACTAAAGGCAAAATAAAAAACATCTAACAAAATTATAAACTGTCTGCAAGGATAAATGCATGCATGAACTGTGCATGTGACATTAAAAGGTATAATAAGTAGGATTTTTCCTTGCATTTTGTTAACAACATATTCAAACTGCAAGGAAAAATCCTACTTAGCTAACTTAGCTTGCCGAGCTAACACTTGTCGCTTGTCCTACCCGGTCCTACCTGTCCAACAGAAAGAAGGCCAACTCTGCATCGCTCTTTCGTCATGTTCGCCGCTCTGGCCCAGTTGCTAATTTGAACCACTCCCACACTCACCTGTACGCTGTGATTGGCTCAGGGAACCACAACAGCGCCCCTCCTGAAAACGTCCCGAGCAAAGCAAAACAGCAGAATAGATGCAGAGGGATACACACACTCACCAACACACATGTATAGAGGCCCATAAGTGATGATTTATATTATATTATATTTGTAAAAGTCTTTATCTAGGAATATCTTACTTATTATACCTTTAAGGAACTTAGGGTACATTTACAAATCTAATCGGCCTAGAATGGATATATTAAGTGTAAATATATATACCTACTCCACTCATCCAAGCCTCTGGTCTTTAGACATCACATGTGCTTTGTTATTTCCCATTGGACTTCCATATTTGTGCTGCAGTGACTGCTGACATATGTAGACAAACTACAGTGCCTCTGATGTTTAAAAGATCAAACACCTTCTGTTCTATTCGGGGACATCTCACGTCACCTTTTGTTTCAGGTGACAGTGCTGTCCTATTACTGAATCTTCTGTGTCACTGAATGTTGTTCTTACATAAAACCGTTTGACTTTTTAACCTTGGGAGATTGGTTTCTATTTCAGCGGAGACAGAGGCTATAACGGAGTCATTGTGCTGGTTCCTTCTTGTCTGAGTACTGGTAATTATTTAATATTTAATTGTGCTAATTGATGTGGGTGGAATCCACACATGAAATGTGAGTGTGGGAGTTGAGAATGGAAGCTGATGTGAGCGTGTGTGCACGCGGTGTGTTTGAAAAGGTGTTAATGTGCGTCGACTATAAGGACGAGTGTGTGTAGGTGTGTGGTGGATTTTTTTTTTTACCTTGGCAGGTGAAGCAGTGGACGTGGAAGTGTGTGCTTTTGACACGCACCACCTCGCCGCGACAAACCTCCCCACAGCGCTCACACACGATGGGCGAGTTTCCCCGGCTGGAGAGAGGAGAGCTGCTGTTGTTGTTCCCTCCAAAAAGGCCTGACTGGTACTGAACTGTGGAGGAGAGAGGAAGGAGAGGATCAAACACATGGTGCTGTCACTTCTTTTTGTCTTCCTTTCAACCACAATCAAACACCTGATCAAAGCGCGATTAAAATGTGGAACCGCTGCCTTGAGAAGTTAAGGGATGTGATGCTTTTTATTTGTCAGGAAAGTGTCTACATACAGGAAAATGTGACAGCTCAACACAAGCTTGATGAATAATGTATTTAAAAACAGCTCAGGTTTGTCTTATATTTATATGCCTGTGTATAAAGAAGAAACAAAACAGATCCACATGCTGATTTTTGATGAGAGCTTTCTCCAATGTTGCATGAATACTATGGCAACCAATCCCTCCGATCAATAAGACAGAAGCACACACAAAGATACAGTACATGATAAAAAACAAACAAACATGGAGGCAGACAAACATAATCACATACACTCTCCACTGAAGGTTTAGGGATGAAGAGAGCTCCTGGAAAGTCTTGAGATCAGCTCGCCTGACGACCATTCATTACAAGGTAGAGGCTTAAGAGAGACAGGCAGACAGACAGGCGGACAGAGAGACAGGTGCAGGCTCATCTCTATTTATGTAGAATCTGTAGGCAGGGACGTGGATTTTAGGGACGGCAAGTGTTCTGGTTTCCGTTTGTACTACGCTTGTAGTCTGTGTAATATCGACCAATCACGTATCAGCAGGCTGCGGCGTATGCAAGAAAAACAGTCCGTGTGGAGAGCAAAAGAACATAGTGTCCCGTAATGACATCCCGGCTCCCGTCAGCGGCTATCTGATGATGCTTTAGCTTCTTATTAATCTCTATAAACAGACATCTGCATGCTAACCGCTAACAATCCGTTCTCGATCTGAAATTCAACTTAAATTCCTTGACGCTGTCATGAAAGCCGTTCAGCGTTCAGATTTCCAGACTTCCCCGAATGCATCAGAAATGATCGATCCGACCTCAATTCAACAAACGAGCATTTTAAAAGTAGCTTTCTTCTCCTCTTGAGGACAGACCTGACAAAGCTTCATTTTTACTTCTTACAAATCGGCATCATGATGTTGAAATTTCAGCAACCTTAAGACGCGTTAATGTTTTCTCTGTAAACAAAGCTGCACACGGAAGAGGAAGTAATTAATTGCTAACTGACGGCTAAACGGCTAGCATGTTAACCATTGTCTCCAAAGGCTACATCGTCGTCAGACTATAGCTGATGTGATCCGAGATTGAGATCATTACAGTCACTACAACAAACAGTTAGCTACATTAATGCACTTGTCAATACTTAATGATGTCTGTTCTTAACAAATGACTGTGTTCTCAGTTCAGACTTGTTTTCCTTTATTTTATTGCATCAAAGATAACAGCATCCTAAGAATTGCATTGTACTGAATATTGCAACAATAAAGCTTTAAATTCTTAATATTGGAATAGACATGCAGAACATGACATACACACACACACACACGAGAGAGAGAGAGAGAGAAAAGGGAGCCCTTTTGGGATTACACCTTCATCCTCGATTATGAAACTGGTCAAATCCCTCTTAGAGACACAAGTCCTTTCTTTACGCTGCCTGGCGCACACACACACACACACACACACACACACACACACACACACACACACACACACACACACACACACACACACACACACACACACACACACACACACACACACACACACACAAAGCTCCGTCACTGTCATGGCAGGCAACAAGACAACAGGGCAGTGGAGTGAAGAGATTTCAAAGGGCGACAGCGTGTTTGATCAATATTGATTTTGATTTCCTGGAACGGTAGACTGCACTCACGACGCTAAGCAACAGTTTTATTGTATTCTACTCAATTCAATTACATTACACTTAATGCTGCTCTATCACAGAGTATTATGCAATGGCAGCACACACACACACACACACACACACACACACACACACACACACACACACACACAGGCAGGTTAAGCTGATGACAGCAGGAGAGAGACAGAGAGAGTAATGTTTCTATAAATGTTTTCAGAGGAGAAAAAAAGAAAACTGGAACACAAATGTTTCCTAACAAATAGTATCAGTGTGTGTGCGTGTGTGTGAGAGAAAGAGAGATAGAGAGAGTGTGTGTGTGTGTGTTGAAGCTGGCACTGGTTCTATAGCCAGATGGCAGCACAAGGACTGAAACCACAGCCACCTGTGTGTGTTTGAGCGTGTGTGTGTGTGTGTGTGTGTGTGTGTGAGTGAAAGAGAGAGAGAGAGAGAGAGAGAGAGAGAGAGCGATAGTGACTGAATGTTATTTTTGTATATGTTTGCTATTATTAGTAGGTTTTAAATGTTGCATGTTCTAGTTTATGTGCTTGAATTTATACTTACACAATATTACTTTGATATTACTGACCAACAGACAATAAAAATGTAACGGCCTGGGCACACTTAACCTCTAACCTCTGTCTACAACGGCAGCCTTTGACCTCCCTTCACTTCCGATCCTTCAAAATAAAGCTGCGTCGCCTTGTGACCCCGCGTCACATGTAGCAGATCTTGCTTTGAGGTTGCATGTCCAACTGAAGAATAACATTACCGCTCCCTTTTTTCATCATTATTTTATGCGCTTTAAGTCAAAATTAAAACATTGTACGAGAAAAGTTTATTCATTTGTTCTTATGTTAACGTTTTTACTCTTGATCCCTCACATTTATGACCCTTGGTCTGGATCTGTCAAATAGTAATCCTTCTTTTCCAGTTTTAATTAATAATTTGAAGTCACAGAAAAATCGCTTTTTATTTACGTGAAAAAAGGTAAAAAGAAAATCTAAAAAAAACTAGCTTATCCATCGTCTCGCCGGTCCAGAGCCCTGGGTTAGCTCAAGGATCAAGGATGTCTTTATCATCCCCGAGGGGTAATTTGTTTTACAGCCAGCAGTACCACACAACAATCACACCAACAGGAAGAGGTTAAAATAAGAACCACAAAAAAGGCAATGACAAGAAATAAATAGATAAACATCACTTTGAGCTATTTAAAAGTGGTCTGCAACATCAAAACAAGTGCTGATAAGAACAAAGTGTGAACAGTTATTCAGTCAGGAGCTGCAAAACCTCTCTGTTGCTCAGTTTTTACATAAAATGTAATTGAATGTCACCTCTATTTCCCCATGGCTTTAAAGTCTGCACTGTTTGACAACAATACACATTATCTCCGACCTTTGACCTTATGATACACAGTCTGGATAAAACAACAAGGTCTCCTATAGTGTCAATCAAAGCAGTCAGCCAAAAAGATAATCCTCTTCTTTTCTGCGGGAGATATTTGGGGTTATACAGTTGCTCGGCAGCGGCGCCTTTCCTACGCTGACATGGTCGTAATGTATCGGAGCGCAGCCCCAGCGGAGCCCTTATATAAGGTTAAACACCCCCTGAGGTGAGAGGCATAAAACTGGGAGGAGTGGGCAGCTGCTGGATGTCTGTGTCATTTCTGCAGAGCCTCTTTGTTTTGGATTTTGGGATTTAGTGGTTTCATATTATTAAAAAGCTGCTGTATGTGGGTCTATGTTTAGACCTGGGCACATATTAATATGTGGCTGGCACAGTGAAGACCAAACATGTGCTCTCTGATATATCAGAGTGGCTGATGCAAGCTTTTCTGAATGTATTACTTTTTGCCACAAAATAGGCTACTTTACATGTTTGTTAAATAACATGAAATTGATAACGTGATTGTATCATGTGACAGTGGTGTAAAGGAATCCCTGCTTTTATCACAACCACAGATATCAGTTCAAAAAGTCTTTAGAGCTGCAGAGTGACAATGCTGAAAATACTGATGAGTGCTGTCATATATCAAAACACAATATCAGCCTCTGTTTCTAACCTTCACTGGCCGATAATGACAGGATGAAATGCAGTGTCAATAAGCAAGTCAAGTGATCAATAACCTCATTGAAGGGCTGTTTATGTCTACTTCAAGTTAAACCCTCCCTGGACACTGTGATATTGATTAAGCAGGAGCACATACACAGAGAGAACACCCACACACACTGACACAGCCACACATGTGCGCCTCAAACACGTTCACACACACATATTGCTTACCATTTGTTGGTCCACTCATGATGTGAGGTGAAGTCCAGCAGCTTGAATCCTCAGTGTCTATCAGTCAGATCATTTGAGCATCCAGCAGCAGGACAAATGCTCCAGATATGACCAGACACTCCTCTCTGCTCCTGTCCGACTTAAAACTCTCCCTCCCTCTCTGTCTCAGTCTGAAAAGGGCTTTCCCTGCTCCTCCCGTCAAGCGGATTATACTGCCAGGCGGAAGACTACTGTACCCCTCCACCCTCCGCTTCAGCCGGAATTAAATCGAAACTGACTGGTACCATGCTTCTCCTCCTCCCCACGCCTTCAGCCTCGACCTCTCACAGCCAACGAGCCCCCGGTCGGTCGCAGAGGCGTCCATCCCTCCCTGAACAGTCAGTGCACTCCAACGGACGCGAACATGCTCGTGCGCTCCAGAGCAAATGCTGGCTGGTGAGTTTCTGAGGGTTTTCCACACACGGAGCTGTCAAGAGTGGCTTTCGCCGGGTCCGACATGTTTCTGTCACGGTGCGAGAGCGCCGAACAGCGTCTGAGCTCCGAAATGACTCGGCGAAAATGACGAGTAGGCGCAACAGAAATAGCTTAGGTGTTCGTTAGAGGGGTCGTTTTGCTGTGCAATTTCGGTCTTTTATTGCCAGACATCGAAGCTTAAATGTAAGTTCATGGAGGATCCTGGCTTAAATTACAAACCAAACAGCCCCGAATAAAACCATAATGTGAAAATATAGTAGCTAAAAAACAGACAGTTACAACTTACCCCAAAGATAAAAAGTTTGTGTAACAAACATGGCGGACTCCCCCACGGGGTTTCCTGGCGTGGGGTCAAAAGGTCAAAAGTAGCCGTTAAACTACAAAACTGGAAATAATAAAATTAGAAAGCTTAAAGCTCCTGTGAGGAGTTTTAAGCTGGTTATGACAGGGACATAAATTAATAGTGATGCTTCTATATGAGCTACAAAAGCAAACAATACCATCAGCGACAAGATTGATTATATCGTTATTTTTAATGCCTGTAATCTTGTTGGGAATTACGGCTCTTTGAAGGGAGCTGGATCTTATGGCTCCATTCCTTTCTGAGAGCCCATTGTTCACAAATGTCACAACACTAAGAGGTAGAGAGTGGTCCGACTCGTGAACGTGCCTGCACTATATTTAACACACGCATGTTTAAAATTCTGCACTTTTAATATTTAAAAGCGAACAGCAGAGTAATGTAGGAACAAATAATCAACGTCATTGATTTGCCAATAATTTATGATACAACTATGTATGACTTCAGAGATGTCAACAAAAAAAACAACAAACTTGACGTAGGTTTATAATGCTCACCGTCGGCACTATGTTGTGGTGACATGATTCTGCTGCACGTGACCTAGCATTAGTTGCAGTTGAAAAATGTTGCCCGTGGTAATTCGGCATTAAGGGGAGTGGATCTCAGGCAGGCAGTAAAATTTGGGCGCAACTATATAAAGAACAGCTCTCACCTATGACTCGGATCCTGTCGTTCGCACCAAAGGGCTGCTCAAAAGAATCAGATCGTTCGTGAACGTCACAACACTAGCCTGAAGCCACTGCTGGGGGTAAGGTGTCAGAGGAGACGATTAACTTCGGGCTGCCAAATCAGCATTTTTTCTATATTTTCAACATAAAGATTCACAGTGAGTGATATATTAAAGAAAACAGGAGGAGACTTTTCATCAAACAACTCAACTTACACGAACAGGACAGAGATCAGCAAAGAGAGAAGAGGTTTTGCTTTGTCCACAGGGGTTGCCAAAATCACAACAAACCGAAAGTTCCTCAAGGGAGCTTTAATCACAATCTTCCTGACATTAACCTGGCAAAGTTACACACAATGTAGAACAACAATGGATTAATTCATGACAAAATTGTACACAATAATCAAATGGCCTACTGGGCTATGAACATGAAGCAATGGTGGCTAAATGATACTGAAATGCAGCTGTCTGCTTATTTCCACCCCCAGATGGACTGGGATTAGCGAAAGGTCCCCAGATTTATCATCCAATTTCGCGAGTAGGAGCAACACAGCACATATTAACCCATTTTATAAATTACCCATTCACCTATTGAGGGATTAACAGGCTCCATATCGAGTTTTATTGAGTCTCTACTGGCATATTATATGAGCCATACCTACCTGTAATTATGTACTTTGTTGGTCCTATGTGGTATCAATGTAATATTGCAATCAGGAAAGTGTGTAAATGACTTCCAATAGTCACTTAATGGTGGCCTCATTATGGGCCACTGGAATCCTACATGGTACACACTCGGAGTGTGTCACTTTAATAATCATATGATAATCCTAAAGAGGAGAAGTCCAGCCTTAAAATTTAAATTGTATTGTGCTGTAAACAGCTGTCCCCGGAGTATCAGATCATGAGTTGATTATGGTGGGTGGTTTTATAAGGAACTTTTTGTTTAATGCATCCAAACATGCTGAAAATGAACGTAACAGCTGCAGGTGTAGCTACAGCAAGTGCAATATGATATTTAAAATGCATTGGCTGATAAAGACTGTCAATGGCCAGGTAAAACTACTAAAACCCTGGACAAATATGAGTTTTTAGACCCCCCCTTTGTGTCAGTGCACAAAAGCCAAAACCCCCTCCAGTACTTATAAATTGGCTTCAGGTTTTCTGTATATAAATTAGACTGTGGTGATCTGCTTTGAGGAATTTGCACCACATGAGCACAATAGAGCTACAGTAATAAACTATAAATGTACCGTACTGTAAATTAAATGAGTAAAAAACAATTGGGCTTATTGACAGCCTTCAGGCCCTGGGATTCTCCTCAGCTTGGTCTTGGTGGAAATCCAGCCCTGTCACTGCCAAAGGAGATCGTATCTGATCCCCTGTATCTCTCTTGTTTGCCTCTCTGCTCACGGGCCTGAGAGAGACCCTACAGTTTATTAAAACTGAGCTGTGAAAAATGTTCAGGACAACATTTGGTTGCATTCCCCAACTAGATTTTGTCCTTTGTTATTGAAAGAGTTTTAACTGCATGACCTTCACAGGATAATTGAAATATAATCATGATTGTTTTGAAGGCATGTTAGCTGTAGGCCTGTATGACTATCTCAATAATGAGTGACAAACCCGTTTTTCACATTTTACTTTTCCATCTCTATTCTAACAGGGATATGAGTCACAGTGACACATGCTCTGTGATAAACTATATCCTAACAATATAATTGAATAATTAAATCCGGCAGTTATAACAATCATGAATGAAAACACAATATGCAATGTTTAAAATCAATTTAAAACTAGACTCCAAGAATACCCAACACCATTTATGGTGGGTTAAAATTTACGTTTAAAGATATGAAATGGTGATCTGAGAAAATATTAAAATATAACAGATAAGTTAAAGGAAGGCTGTAATGACCAATTCAAAAAGCAGGTTAAAACCTCTGGAGGGTCAAACCTTGTTAACGCTATCAAATAATAACCACTTAACTATTTTCTGTGATGCTGCCTCAGCTACTGGACCAGTCATGTTCAGTATGGTGGCCTGCAGGTGACATAATTCTCATAAATATAATTTTTTACAGCAGTTTTTATTTTAGAAATACACAAGAGGAACAATGTTTCTTTCAGTGATTATTCCGTTAGTGGAATAAAATGTGTTTATTTAAAATGACAGGTGCAAAACAAAGTGAAGGCTCCCATTTATGTTTGAAGATATTTCAGTTACTTTATTACAGAGATGTTCAAAGATTTTAACCTAGACTCATTAAAAAGGTGATTGGTGTTTAAATGCATGATTGACTTAGGCCAAAGTTTAGCAGATTCAGCCACAGTGGCTACACGAGTCCCATCATCTGTAGCTACAAAGACTCACCAGAAGGTGGCAGCACACGCTCAGACGATTCTGTTTGTAGGGAGCGAGAGGCACTGAGGGGGATTTCATTGTGTCCCAGTTGTGAAATGTCAAAGTAGTAACCAGACAGGGAAGCTGTGCTTACTGTCCATCCAGGCACCATGAGATGCATTCTGGGTATTCTAGTGGCATCATTGGCGTCGACTGGCTCAAACTCTGCACATAACAATGAACGCGACCAAGAGAGTAGATTATTGCATTTTAGTTTATTTAGCTAAATGAATAATTAACTGAAAACCTGATACCAAATGACACAAAGGATGGAGAGAGAGAGCTGAACAAAGGCCCTGTCTCAATAGACTCAGCTGGATTGCCAGTACAGGTGTCTGCACTCAGGTGATTCACCTGAGCACTGAACAGGAAACACCAAAATAAAACAGGATGTAACAGTAACCCCGTCACATATATCAATTATTTTAAGATGAAAAATGTGTTGGACAATATATTCATATAAATGCACTTAATTAAAATCAAATTCATTCAAACTTGGTTGTAAAGATTATTTGGCACAAATCTTATTATTCAATTTCCAGTTTGAACCAACACAAAAACATGTTTGCACAGCTACCTTTCAGTTTGTCCTGGCTCCCTTCCAACTTCCAACTGACTGAAAACAATGTTCAGGATATTTCCTGCAAACACCAGCAAAGCGCTGATGCTTCCTCAGACCTCCCGCGGAGGTTTCTGCACAAGGAGGGACTTATTTAACAACAGGTTTGCATCAAAAAAAAATCTAACCTCATTCATAAAAATGGCAAATAACATTACTTGACAAACTACAGTTTACTAAACCGAGGTCTGTGGAGTGTGTCATCCCGGCAGTGTTTCCGTGGCCTCTCTGCCTGTGATGTGTGCTTACAGAGTCACAGCCAGGCCTCAGGTTTAATATGAAGTCTACTGGAGTCAACAGTAAGTCACCCCAGTATCACATCCAGTCTGTCTGGAGAGGCCTTGTTAATGACCCATTGTCTAGTTAGTCCGCCTATTTTTAAGCATTTGTGACGCAATGCAAAGTTCCTTCAAAAGAACACTGTCTGAACTTGTAAATTGACTACATAGCAAACAAACTGCTCTTATAAAGAGCCTTTCTAGTTAATCGCATAAAAATACACCCTAAAACTGCAGCTATCTTTCACTTTGACTGTGCCAGAGTAAGATGGGTCATTGATTTCCTACAATTTAAAAGCCTTTGGGTTAAATTAGTACAGGCTTCTAAAAGAGGAAATGCTCAGCTTCTGTCTGTTGACTGTGAAAGATGAAATGACATTGTTGCGGGGCAAACCAAAAGCAGTTAAAGGGGAAGTTAAAAATAGTAAGATAGAACTTAAGATAGCATGCTTCAGTGAACAATTAAACAAATACAGGTCATTTGAACATTAACCACATGGCTCTCCTGGCTGTGTTTGTTGTTGTTGGATGTTGACATACTTTATACACTGTCTCTGTGGAACACTGCTTGGTCAGTGACAAAGTGAAGCAGTTGGGTCGCTTTTTAGCTAAATGAAGTGATGGTACAATTTCCTTTTGCAGCGTGTTTTCTAAATGCAGTGCATGTGTTTTCTAAGTGCAGTGCATGTGTTTTCAAATTGAAATGACTTGTATTGAGTTCATTCGTTTTCTTGAAGCGCTCCCAAGGCCGCTGTATCGTAAAGATAAAACACACATTATGTGGTGCCTGAGAGATGGAAAAAGAGCCACATCCTCTTAAACAGGAAGTAACAGGCTTTATAGGAAGTGTGGCATAACGGCGGCCTATAAATACCACTGCACTGAGATCGGGCCTATTACTCATCTTAAAAAAGGCTTAATTTGCCCAGTTATAAAAAAAATAAATACATTATATGATATAGCATATTTATAGCTGATTATCTTCCGTACAACTCCTTCCTCATAAGGTGTCTTATGGTGCATTGTTGACACAGATTTATCCATCAGAGCAGCTTTAATACATAGATGTAGCTCCTTTAACCTAGCAGAAAACAAAGACATTTCTGAGTTTGTTCACCACTCCTCTGGCTAAAATAGATGTCAGCATTTTAGACCAATCCAGAGAAAAAAAAGACTAAATAA
This sequence comes from Semicossyphus pulcher, assembly GCF_022749685.1. Lineage (NCBI taxonomy): Eukaryota > Metazoa > Chordata > Actinopteri > Labriformes > Labridae > Semicossyphus > Semicossyphus pulcher. Next base: position 16,272,796 of record NW_027211604.1, on the reverse strand, counting down.
AACAATAGAGGTGCTTTAATACCTTTCCACAAGGTCAGTGTGTCAAACTATGCAGGTTATTGTTGTCCAGTGGAGTTTGTGTATCATCCATCCAATTTTCGTCACAGCCAGACAGACGATGCTACAGCTCTGGCTAGTTGGGACAATCAACTTTAATCCTACATTAATCCTCCAGTTGGACTGTAATAGACGTTAAGATCTTTCAGTGCCGTTGATTTAAATGTTGAGTCCTGGAGATTTGGAGGACGTTTGGTGATTAAAGCCACAAATATTAAAGACTATGCTGTCTTTCGCTGCACAGCAAGAGACACTGACATTTTTTAAGTATCTTTAAATTCAACCTCACAAGTTTCTCTTCACAATAGCCTGGGTCCTCAGTGTCAGTGTCTGTTTGTGAGAATGTGTTGTATGATTTCATCAGAGTGTGGAGACACAAGTCTGTACATACAGAACATTGAAGAGACTCTAAAACGAAAGGTCGTGGTACACTTTGTGTGTCTCAGTCAGTCAGGAAATGAGACAAGGTGAAGGTGAGGTCACTGCTCGTGTGTGTGTGTGTGTGCGTGCCCGAGTATGATCACTACTCCACCCTCCACAATAAAAGGTCATAAATTATGTTTGGATTTTTTTCTTAAGTGAAATTCATTGTTCATAAATCTGAATCTGCAGGTCAAAGGTCACGTAACACACCCTAAGAATCTTTAGATTTATAGCTGTAGGAGATAAAAGCTGATGAATCAAAGCATTTTTATATTCTTTCTGTAAATAAAAGACAAACCACACCTCAGACAATTAAGCAATATCACATGACGGGGAGAGATGTTGTACTGAATATCATCACGGCTGTGATTCGGTCTTAGCTGTTGGTAATCACAGCTGTGCTGATATTCAGTATAACATCATAACCTCGAGTGTGATACTGCTTTGACACCAGTTATACAAGCGGCTTGTAGTAGTAAACAGTAATAATCAACAACAGATTATTTTTGCTCCACCAACTCAACTAGATCCACAACTTAACTGAAACTGGACTGTTGTTGCCAAGCAACCTAAACATTCTCCTGAGTGATACACAGACTGAAAAGTCCCAGTGATGTTGTTCTCTGTATCAGCACTCATGGAATGCCTCTCATCCAATCAGATTACTTGGTCAGAACTAATTGTTGTATAATGTATAATACATCACACACACACACACACACACGTATTCCTGCTGAGGTGTTTTTAGTTTGACCTCTCCCATGAAGCGTCATGGTAAAATCCCCTCATGCTTCTCTTACTGTGTGCTTTTCATCATATCAGATGGTGATGACATACATGTTGTCTGTTATTCCTCTGTGCCCATGGTGTCCTCTTTCATGTGATAGATATAAAATAACCCCAGTCAGCTTTTTTGACAGTAAAAACATTGTAATTATGAAAAACAACCTTTGTCTACAAACAGAGAAATAACTCTACTGTTTTTCAGACCTCTAAATGACAATGTTAAAAGCATTCAGGCATTGCAGTTTGCTGTGGTAGCAGATTAGACATGTGAGCCTAAACAGCTCTGTTGGCTGCTGCTGCTTCTCTTCCTCCCATCCTTTGAACCCCGGGTGTGGAGCCAGAATTTCACAGCTTTGGTTTTTATCCAAGGTGGACCAGGCAGCTGTGTTTGGACGGACAGGAATTCGCCAAGCCTTCGGGGTCTGATTAAAAGCAGGACAGAACTGTAAATGACGTGTATCGCACCAATTTCCAGCAGAAAGTGACCTCGGCTAAGTGGAACTGGGAAATGTGTTTGTCGGGAACTATCAGTTTAAAGATACAGTATGACTATAAAAGTTTGGTGGTTATGAAACAAGTGGTTCATTCATAGATTCGTCCTTCTCTAACTCTTTTGATAATAAATAGTTTAAATCATCTCCATAGGATTACCTCCTTGGACTGTTGGTCCGACAAAATAAGACATCTGAAGATGGTCCCCTCAGAGTGAAGGATATTTTTGACTATATACCGGTAGTTTTTTCGATGTATTGCAGACCAATTAATTCATCTGCCGAGAAGTACTTGAAAAAAACACAACTAGTTGTTTGAACTAAAAAAAAGTTAGTGTCCTTCAAACTTTTAATTGCAGTTTAGTTGCCGATTTAGTTGTTTTTCTTTTCAACACAGTCTTTCATGGCTGAAAGGGGATAAGATGCACCGGTGAGAAGCGCACAGTGGACACAGGCCCCGATTCTTGAGTTTAAATCACCTTTGAATCTAACTCTAATTGAGCAGATAAAATAAATAATACTGGACTGTAGTGAAAACAAAGTTATGTTTAGGGTTATTACAAACCTGGCAATTATAATCTCAGTTAAAGGGGCACTGCGTCAATTTTACCCAAGCAGATCAATGAACTAGGCATAGCATTGAACAGCTTAGGGCTGGAGACTGGGCTTCAATGGAAAATTACTATATTTCAAACTAGGCTGTGGATTTAGATTGACGTGGGCATTTCCCAGGCATCGAGGTTCTGATGAAAAACGCTGTTGAGTTGCTTTATGAGGAAATTCAGATGTGCAGCGTGACTCATAACAGAGACATGACAGGTAAAAGGTCAGGAAATCTCACCTCCGGTTCCACCACCTTGTTGTAAACGGCCTCTGTGAGTCCCCTAACTTTAAGGACCTGCTATAATCATCACTCTGATATCACTGTAACAATAGTGCTTTGATGGACATATTTACACAGAACACCAACCAGATGAGAGAGGAGCGGATGAGTAGCGGGTGAATTCTTTCACCTGAAATCCTCCCTGACAGAAAGCTTTATCTACACCAGCTATAACTGTATGATGATTATGTTTCGATCTGTTTAAATGCAGGGTGTAATGAATTCAAAGAATGAATAAACCTTGGGGTAAAAACTGCTGAGGATCGTGCGCAAATGTTATTTCTGCTGGATGGCTCCAGTACAAGCCCAGGCTGAGGGAGAAAAATAAGGACAGATGAAAGAGGAGACAATGAGAGAAAACAAACGGAGAGAAAGCGATGAGAGAAGAGGCAGAGGAGTGAGAAACGAAGGGAGAGGAGATAAAACAGGAGAGAGCGTTGAGGGTGAGAGTGCGCATTAGGAGAGAAAGAGAGAAAAATGTTACCTTTTTGATCCTTTAACACTTTTTTACAAAATTCAACCATTTGAGGAGTGAAGAATGTGTCTTTATTTTAATCTAATAGTTTCCTCTCAAACCAATGTGCAGGAAACAGCTGAGGTATGTGTTAATATCACTTAATTAGTTGTGTAAGTGACGTGACATAGGTGAGATAAATGAAGTGACCTACATTACTTAAGTAAACGAACACACTTGGTTTACACTTGGTCTCCTGTGTGAAAGTCTGTGGACTGAACCATCAATCCACCCCAATGTCCTCCCTTCCTTATTATTCCTACTTCACGTCTTGACTTCCTCCTTGGCTCATATTAAGTACAACCACTATAATTCAGTTCTCACCTTTAAATGTAAACATGCGTGGTAATAAGGTGCTCCCAAAAAAAGGTTTTGAACCACTTCTTAATCTATTATAATGTATTTTAGCCGGAGTACCCGGAGGGAACCCACACGCACGGGGAGAACATGCAAACTGCACACTAAAAGGCCCCCTACGTCTGACCTGGGATTCAAGCCAGGAACCTTCTAGCTATGAGGCTGCAGCGCTAACCACTGCACCACCATGCAGCCCTACAGCTGTCATATTAATGAATAATAGTGTGTACTAATAAGACCACATTGTATGGTATAAAAGTAGTTTATTGGAATATGCTACGGGGTCGAGGTTGTTTGGGATGAGAGGGGGTCAAATGGGGTCGAGTTAGCTGGAGCCTTCAGGAACCCGGGGGTCGAGACTGGCACGTCTAGATGCGCTTCCTTTCTTGATTCTGTTTCCCCGAGTTGTTCCTGTGTTAAGACAGGAGAGAGGAGAGGAATGGGGTTAGGGGAGGAGGACTTTGAGAACTGAGACAAACAGGAGAGAACGGGTTAGGCAGGCATATATATCGATCAGCCATAACATTATGATCACTGACAGGTGATAACATTGATTACCTCGTTACAATGGCCCCTGTCGGATTTGTCAGAAATGGAGTGAACCCTTTGTCCTTGAGGTTGATGTGTTGGAAGCAGTGTTGTGACCAAGTCATCTTTGCTCAAGTCCCAAGTAAGTCTCAAGTCATTTGGTCCAAGTCTCAAGCAAGTCTCGAGTCATTTTCTCTTGGGCATGTCAATTCAAGTCAAGTCAAGTCAAGTCACAGGTTATGTCAAGTCATGTCAAGTCAGTTCAAGTCAAGTCAAGTCAAGTCACAGGTTATGTCAAGTCATGTCAAGTCACAGGTTATGTCAAGTCAAGTCACAGGTTATGTCATGTCAAGTCACAGGTTATGTCATGTCAAGTCAAGTCACAGGTTATGTCAAGTCAAGTCACAGGTTATGTCAAGTCAAGTCAAGTCCTTAGTTAAGTCAATTCAGGTCTCGAGTCAAGTCACTTCTTTCCACCCAAGACACAGCACTCTTACCTGTAGTATCCGGTCTTTATAAAGAGAAAAGATAAGGTATTAGTAACCCGTCTAATAATGATATTATTGGCCAATTTATATAACTTGTTAAAAAAGTATGACAATGAAATGTGTCTGTATTATCTTGGCACAGACGCAGCCATGATGATGGTCTGGTCTGAGACCGTACCGAGTAGTGACGAGTACAACTGATGAGGCTTTCTTTTGGGGGAAAAACATCAGGTAGCAGGGGTCTTTGATGTTACGTGTTGCCATAGCGAGGAGTTTGACTGACAGCTAGTCCTCCAATTATGACAATCACATACCGGGGAGCTTTTTGAGTCGTCCAATCATGATTCCCAGTTTGCGCTGCATACATACTTGATAGTTAGACAGAAACTTGACAACACTGAATTTTATCATTTTATATTTAACAGCTAACAACAGTCATCATGCCTCAAGTCAAGTCAAGTCGAGTCTCAAGTCCCCCATATGGGGCTGCATATCCGAAGATGGGTCAGAGTAGCAGGTGTTATGTTATGGCTGGTCAGTGTGTGTGTAAGCACCGGTAATTGCATTAGAGAGGCCCGTGTGTGAGAGCTAACGAGACACAGGTGATGGAATTAGTGAGGGAGGCGTGGTCCTGTTCCTGAAGCTATGTTATAATAACTTAATTTAATTTGACCACAGAAACAACAATGAAGTATAAAGTGGCTTAAAATTAAACAAGTTGTTTTTGTACTCATGTGCAGTACACCTTCTGTTATGTAACTTTATGTGACATTTAAAAAAAAACGACACCTGTAAAACAACCTAAAAGTCATCCAAATAGTCTTCATTTTCTTAATCAGAATCATGGATGTTTCTCTCCACCTTGTTTGACCCCTTCCACTCATCCCATCTGTCATCACAGCTGTGTCAGCAGAGGTGACGCTGGGGCTGTAAAAGAACATAAACACAGTGTAGGAGGAAAGAGAGAGTGAAGAGAGGGGGGGGGGGGGGGGGACTGTGACCGAGCAGGTGAAAAATAGTATGTGGGTTAAGACAACATTTTCATGGATTACTTTTACAACCATTGCATTTACAGTGTATTCCCAGTTATGTTACAAAGCACAGACTGCAATTTCTTATTGGGATTATTCCCCTAATCCTGCTCATATCTGAACCCTGCAGTCCATGTAGCCAAAGTCAGGTAATATAAGGGCTCAAAATCCAGACTTGTTCGGGTATAGCAGCAGGAAACTGTACAGTCTTACAGTCTCTCTCTACAGCGGTCCAGATGTACACTATGTACAGGATATACTGTGCAGCCTGGGCCTCTCTGAGTAGAGCAAATAAACTGCAGCAAACACTCAGCTGAGGCGTATGGGAACGGGTTTAATACTTAATGTACGTTCACTCAAAATGCGTCTGTATTCTGCTGCAGACACATCTCTTTCCTTCGCAGTATGCCTGGTATCTCATAACAAACGTCATGACAAATTGCCCACGATACCACAAATATAGCTTTCACGCCGTCACCTCGTGTGTATCACAGCTTGCAGCTGTATATGCATCTGAATGACCTGTCTTATCATGCAGCTTATCAGCACATCACAGCCACTCCATGCTGCAACACTGCTGTGGCACAGATTGGTACCAGCAGCCGAGGAAACCACTCCACAATCAGGCAGGCAATCTGATGTGTCCGAGGTTATTTTGAAGCTCTTGAGCTTCACACGAAATTAGATTCTGTTGAAAGTAACAAATTAGAGATGTGAGCATGTGATAGAGTCAAACCAGCGAGCTCCATTTCTACAACATTTTCCTCCGTGAATGGACGTAACGGTCCTGGACTTATTTCCTTTTAGTTTTGCAGGTTTCTCCGCAACCTCTAAAATGAAACTAATGTCTCGCTACTTTGACAGGCATGATTGTCGCTGTGTAGTGGCAATGGCGCATCGTACAGATGTGGATATTGTGGACTTGGTTTATCAACTTGTCTTCTAAGCTTTCTGCCATTGTTGGCCCTGCTGCTGCATTGACCCTGTTACGTCCCCTCTGCCTCTACACTGCCCCTACTGGTCATGTGCATACTGCATATTGAGTACGTGTTGCAGTCATTTTTGAGGACGTGCAAAAACCGACACTTCAAACAGACACAGGGAACGTGTGGCAGCCATCATGCTCACACGAACGGGTAGTTAAAGTATATCTCCGGCCCTTATATTATTATTGAGCTGCCTGCACAGACAACCTCGACAGGTTAGTCTTTCATACAATACAAATACTATAAGCACATATTGCATTGCAAGAACTGATATCGTAGGGAAAAATAACTAAAGGCATTGTAAACTTACAACCTTCAGTTTGAACCTTTATACCTTTATAATGTTGACTAATTCAAGGTAGAATAACATTTTTCCCTTTGCAAAACAAGCAACAACTTTGAGACACATGGAAAAAGTTAGAGACTAGATTCAGCTCTGCTATGAAATAAAGGAATGAAGCATTGGAAGGTGTGGCAGGGAGAGGAGGATGTAGAGAGAGGGGAAGGGATAGGACAAGGGCAGGAAGAGGTGCGGAGCGGAATGTGTAAGGTTGAGACAGACAGAAGGTTTTGTCTATACTGACTGCACTGTGTCTCTTCTCCTATAGATAAACACAGTACTGTGAAAAAGACAGAAGGCGAGATGATCAAAAGTAGAAGGAGGCTGATAAAGAGGCATAAGACAAGTCATGCCACTTTGCACTTCTTGGTGGTTTCCTCTGCAAGTGTGAAGCCCTTTGAATGACCTTTGTGGCAGCAGCTCGCTCTTGCACGAGCAGAGCGTCTGTTCCCGCCAGAATAATGAGTGCAGATCAGCAGGGTGCTCAACTAATATCTAATGGCAGTGAAGATAAATCGCAGTGTTCAAACGGTTCCTCAGAGCTTTATCTCTAATCAGTCTATTTGGCCTCATTGATGTTGCTCTGGGCTTCTTGTCAAACATGCCCTCGAGGAAGTCATGAGAGGAGAGAGACGATCGCAGGAGAAGGAGAGGTACAGGATTCTATTAAAAGAGACGAGAGAGACAATGTGAAAGGACAATGTGTGGTTTAACTGTTTCCTGTTCCCAGGTAAAGTGACACACAAGTGTGACTGTGTCAACAACAAAAGAACTAAACCTGCTGCTTCAAAAAGGTACTTTTGTTCAATTCAATTGGAAACCTACAGCAAAGTTTAACTAAAAAAAACACTTAAATATCAATAATAAAGATAAAGCAGGATGAGTGCTCTGTGGTTGGTTGTTTAGATGCTCCTGTACTGCTGGCTTGTTGCTTTCATTGTGGTTTTATTTGTACTGCATGTGGTGCGTGTGTGGGAGGATTTGGTTGTGAAAAAAAGGTCTGCATATAAAAAGAACAGTACACTTTGTTCAATGACGCATTGCTTTACATCGGTACATTCTGTGGTTTATAGGGCCTGTAATATGGGTTATTGTGTTGCTTGCTCACAATGTAGGTTAATATGGTTGTAATGCTACACTTTGAATTTTAATGTGATTATGTTGTGTATAATGTAGCAATAATTTGGTAATTGGCCACGCACAACTAAAAAATCTTCAACAGAAAGTTAAACCTCTTTCACATATGCACAGCTCTCCTGTAAATGTGTGCATGTGTGAATGCAAATAGCTTTATCTGTTCATCTGGACTTTAAGCCGATGTGTAAACGAAGCAGGTATTACTCTGGAACTTTTACAACGAGCGAGCGGGCCGAGTGATGATGTCGTTCAGGTTGAGCAAAGTTTTGCTGCTTTATACTCTTAAAAAATTTGCTTCAGTTGTCGATCTATTGTTGTCTATTATTGCGTTAGCATTGTAGAAACATAAAACATACACGTTGTTGTATATTAACCCATAAACAATCACCATTACAGATGACTCCTCCTCCTGCACACTCCACCCAGGCACCCCTCCTCACCTAAACTTAACAGAGTATTACGAGTTGTAAGAAAGCATCTGACATTTGAAAACCTCCGACTCCGTACGACATGTGTGGAAGACAACTCAAGAAAACATCAGGACCTAATCGTCCTGAAATAATCTAGAACTTTTCAGGAGTTGAGGTGTGAAAGAGACTCTGGAGTTAGGAAGAAATAGTTCTTCTAGCCCTTCAGGCTCGCACCGGGGACAAGAATAGTTGGATGTCAGCAGGGGACCCAGAAGTGATCCTTGTGGAACTCCTCCTTGTTAATCTGGTGGTTTACCAACACAGCCGATACTGTCAGCACAATGAGAACAGAAGTGAGTCATTGCAAGGGTCAAGATTTAAACCTACTCTGGTGGGGTTTGAGGAGTGGTTCTATTAATCCCATAGAGCAAGGCTGTATCTTGAAGTCTGAACATTCGTCCTCTGACTGGAATTTAACCTGCAAACATGTTTCCTGCAGCACATGAAGTAAGTGTTTATTGTGGTTTCCATATCGTGTCATGTCTGTTCTACCACTGTTTGAGTGTTGTTTTGACTATGACTGGATATGCAACTGTGTCTTTTTATTGCTGATACAGTGAAACATACTGTACACTAGGTCTTCTAGTTGAACATTGTTGTTAGGTTTTAAACTGCTAAACTGTAGCAGCTCAGCCACTCAGCAGCCAAAAACAGAAGTGTGTGGTTTTATACAGCAGCTCCCCTGTACAAATGTGCGCAGGGTGGTGTGGAAAAAAAAAACTAGAGAACCCTCCCTGAATAAATTAAAGGTTAAGAAACGAATGTGTCCCTGAGGGCAAACAGTGCTGTCGAGCTGTCAGTGCACTGCAGACATGCAATATACACTGAAGGCCATTCCTTGTCCTCTGATTGGCTACTGTCCTGCTGTGATGTCACGGAGGCTTGCTTATAAAAAGGGTGCCGGGCTCAGCTGCTTCAAAAGGGCAAGTGTGGTTGAGGGCTGAATGAGTGTGTTTATACATGAGCGTGTGCTATAAAGAGAGAGCGACAGAGAGGGTGTGTGTATGTTACACACAAAACCAGACGATGATAACTCAGCAGAAGAGGAGGAACTAGAAAAGCTGCTGACAAACACATTATAATGCTACTTTGTGTTGTGGATTTACAAGTGTCTGGATTATTAAATCAGTGGATTGTAAAGAAGAGGACAGAGCCCGGAGGTAGGACAACTAACACACACGTTTCATACTCTGCGTCTGTATATATAAATGTTAGAAACATCTACTCATAATGACACACAGCTCTATGCCATTAAACCTATGCCAGTTTTAAGCCATTTTTACACTGTAAAAGTCTCACTTATTCAATAATAAACAGAGGTCAATTGATACGTTCAATGCCTTTGGATCAGAGTGGATATTGCAAAACTTTTACTGCACGTGTGCAGAAACTCTTACGTCTTAAATCTTAAAATAGGTGCAAAGCACAACTCTGATCCTCTTTATTATAACAGCTGATCTCTGAACAAACCAAACTCAGCAATAATAGTTGCGTAGTTGAGTTTTTTTTAATATTTCTCAGATTAATTGAATCCAAGCATTCATCTTTAAAATGTATGTTTTTTTGCTCTCAGTTTGTATAAGAGCATTTTTGCGTTTCACAAAGTGCACTAAGACATCCGTCTTTCCTCGCTGTTTGGTCCACTATAATCAGTTTATTCTACTAAGCACTGCATAACCTGGGTGTTCTCTGTGTGTGTTTGTCCGTCTGTGTGTTTGCATGTGTTCTATTATGTTCCTTTATAGTGTGTTAAGGTGCTCAGTGTAATGACCACTAAGCTATCTCAGCCTAAATATTGGGATTTTTCTGTCTAAGTAAACCTTTCGTGTTTGATTACCAGCCTCAGAGAGCTGTTCGGGGTTCTTTGTGTGCGAGCGTGTAACTGTTTGAACAGAAGATAGCAGAGTGTGCTGAGCCTCTTTCACAAGCTCGACTACGCAGGTAACAGCCTCGATTATTGATCTGATCAGTTGTGGGGGCAGTGAACAGTCAGCAGGCGCCATCAAAGGGTCATCAGTGTGAAGAGAGGCAGGGTCAGCATCACTGCTGCATGAAGGAATCACAGCGTACAAAGAACAGCTTACAAACATGAATAAAAGATGACAGCAGGGTTTGGTCATTGGTAATGAAGCTTTGTATTGGATTGTGTGTGATGCATTATTCTCTGTCAAGTTCAGACTGTGCTTTCCTTAATTTATTTATAACAATATAAACACCTTTTTAAGAATCAGTAATGAAAGATTGATTTTTATAATGACTGTGTGGTTACATTTCCAGCAGATCCAGCACTCCTTTGACCCACGCTCTGGCACCTGTACAGATTACAGCTTGATTGAAAGCATACTAACAATGATCATTTATTTGCACTGTATTATAGTGATGTAATGACAGTGTAAGGGCATCACTTTAAAGCAGTGGTTCTCAACTGGTTTAACCTCAGGACCCACCACCACCTCCTTAATGACAAATCTCCACCCAAAATTCTGACATTTTTCAACCACTCAAATTTGTTTAATAAAAAAGGTGCAGTTTGGACCTGAAGCGGAACGAAACATCACAGTTTGTCAACTTCACAAAACACAACAGTGTGATAGTCGAGCAAAATGACCAGCAGGTGCATAAGATGAAAGTATTCACCTAGCAGCCTTTTTTTCAACAGAAATAAACTAAAAAAGTGCAGCATAAATGCAGCTACTGTGGGACTCATCAAGTTTCAGGACTGTAAATGTAACTGTAGCTGGTACTACCCAATCAGTCGATACAAGGAGTGTGTATAAACTACACTATAGGGCACGCACATCATAGGAAAACCATGTCCTTCAAAATAAAAGCGCAGCATAGACTTTTTCCCGCAACTTTTTTTGAAGCACACATCTGCGACCAGCTCCACGACCCACCTTTGGGTCCGGACCCACCAGTTGAGAACCATGTCTTTAAACCATCTCCAAGTTCTCAGTTTCTTTCTATTTGGCGGCACCTAATGGTGTTTAAAGGCAATTGCGGGTGCATACGTCCCAGATAACGTTATGTCTACAGTTGGCTCCCTTTGTCACGGCTGTAACTCCTGATTTTCCTCGCTGACGGTCGCTTTCCTTTTTAGACTGTTTGCCTTCATCTGAGCGTCAAATTTGTTTCTTTTTCTTTGGATTTTCACTTATTTTTGAAGTTGTTTCTGTAGTCATCGATCTTTTCTTTGTTTGTTCAGCCATAGTAGATTACTGTTTACTCGCAACACTTGCAGAGGCCGGAAAAGCAGCCGCTTAGCTCCGCCTACCCTCTCTGGCAGACCAACCACTGCTGGCTGATGGAAAACACGTCACAAACTGGGCGCCGCTTGGGATCTTTTCCGTGAATGTCGCCACAGACACCCGGTCCATATAAATACTATATGCTGCAAATACAAAGGCTTTCATCAGTGGACCAAAGGCTCAATCACCTTTGTGTTACCTCATTTGGCGATAGATAGTGACTTAACAGACATTTATTTAAATGACAATCTTCGAGATTATCACTTTGAAGCACTTGTGAAATGATTGTCATAAGAAATGCTTTTTCAAATAATTTACATCCCAATTTTAACACTTTGCTCACTGACCAGAGTAAAACTGGGTAAGCACATGCAAATCAATGCGTCTCTTTACATAAACGTTTGTTATGTTTATATAGTGTTGGAATAAAGCCAACGTACATATCAATATAAGTGTACGCACACAGAAAATACTGTTAACCAAACAAGTGGAGGTGGTCAGAAGTGCGTTAAAAATAAGCTGAACAAGCGGTTTCTCCACAGGTAGAATTAAACTCTGACAACAAGCAGCTACTGCAGGATTACTTATCAATCTTAACCTTTGCTTACTACACAGAACCTTCCCCCGGCTGCCAGAACAGTCAGAAAAGTAAACATAGATCACCAGCTGTCTGATGTCAAATTGGGCAATGCTGGGAGAGAGCTTCGAGCTCAGCCACCCTCTGTGAATGAAAGTTATATTCAATTCTGATGTCTTATTTTCTCTACATACTGTGTAAAATAACTATGAAAGATATTTAAAAAATATACATTTATGGACAGAGGCTTGTGATCCAGTCCAGGCAGACAAGTGGCTTTCTGCACTTGCTTGCCTGGACTGGATTAGTACATGTATATACAGCAACATCTAAGGCACGCATATCAGTAAGGTGCAGGTGTTTATGCAAACACCTTGTACCACATATGCTGTTTAGTCCACTGAGCATTTTACAAGTCAAATTACTTTCCAAGCATCCATCTTCCCGCCTGCACCTGTAGTGTTGGCACATGCTCGCAGGGAGCGATTAGATAAGAGCTAATGTAATCTCTGTACCAACTATGTGTTATCATAACAACACATTTAAAGTCGTGCCAAGGACCTGTATGGAATTTGTCCCTCCTCTCCCTCCCCCCCTTCATTTCCCAGCAGTCTGCTATCAATTATTACAACTACCATGACGTTACTCGTAAATTGAGGTACACGATGAGCTGGTAGAGATACAGCTGTTACATCACATCAGAGTACAAGGCAGAACTCACATGTAGAGTAACAAAGGGCAAGAAGAACCGCTGGACCTAATAGACTCATGATAACAGAAAGAGAAATATAACTCCCTCTGTGAAAGACCGCATTTGTTCATCTCCATAAGAAGGCAAAGAGCGGACCTCACCAGCTGGCCTATTTGATAGCTATGTCATCTGAAAATACTGCTCTGATTTACATGCAATCCCAGAACCCATCAGCTGCATTGTCTGACTATGATATTGCCTTTAGGAGTATCAACCTATTTCTCGTGGCTCCCAGTGAAGCCAGCGGTTGTCCAGATAAGGAATAAAGAATTTCCTGGCTAAGGTTTCCTTTTGTCTGCGCTGGTCATTGTTTACATTCTAGCTAACAACTTGGCTAGCAACTAAATGAGTTCAAGTAGAGCACATCGAAGGCCAGACTGTAGACGACTGTTTATAGAGATTAATAAAAGCTAAATCATCTTCATATGACGACTATGAGGTTCCAGGATTGCATAACATCTGATGTGAGGGCTGTTTTCCTGCATATAGCCAATGTCCACTGGAACGCTAGTGGATGATACTACTCAGACTACAAACCAAAAAACCAGAACACCTCCGACACCAAAAAACTTGTACCTCTTTTCCCTATAGACATAAATTTAGATGCAATTCTGCATGTTTGGTAGTAAGACACCTCTAATATTAGAAAATCACCTCTAAAAGCTGTCCTGATTAACACTTAAAGCTCCTGTGAGGACTTTTTCACTGGTTATGAAACAGACTGAAATTAATTCTGATTACTCTATATGACTTACAAAATCAAACCAGACCATCAGCGACAAGAGTGATTATTTCTGTATAGTTATTTTTAATGCCTGAAGCTGCTGGCGGGGGGTAGGTGTCAGACGAAGCTATTAACTGCACGCTGCCTTTGTTTACATTTTCTAGAGCAAAAAATTAAAGTGAGTGATACATGTGACTGTTAAAGAAAGCAGGATGAGATTTTTTGTTAAAAAGCACCACTTAAGCATGTACAGGACAAAATCAGCAATGAGATAAGAGATACAGTTTTGTCCACAGGGGGCGCCAAAATCAACATAAAATGAACATAAAAAATAAAAAGACTTTAATCCTGAAATTGGACCATGTACCTGAGCTGTCTTAATGCATTAAAAAAAGGTGTGTTGTAATTTCTGACTGTAGATCATGGCACATGTGAGTGCTGCCTCAGCGCTGACTAACCAATCACTGAACAGCAACTCCACCCAGCTCCCTGACTGGCCAGGGAGGTCTTTGGAGTACAGTGATGCAGAGCTGGTGCCGCTGGGTACTGCAATGGCCATTCTGGTTCTGGCCATAGTTTTTGGTAAGTTACAAACACGTCCTTATTTCAATTTCTTAAATGGTTTGTAGAATAATTTAAAACTGATAAAGACGATATAATATGTCTCCTCATTAATGTTTATTTTCTCCTGACCAGGGAACGTGCTGGTGATCACGGCCCTCCTGCGGTTCCAGCGGCTCCAGACAGTCACCAACCTCTTCATTGCCTCGCTGGCTCTTGCTGACCTCATCATGGGTTTGGTTGTGGTCCCGTTTGGCTCCAGCTACATCCTGCTGGGAGCCTGGCCGTTTGGGAACTTCATGTGTGAGTTCTGGACAGCCGCTGACGTGCTGTGTGTGACAGCCAGCATTGAAACCCTGTGTGTGATCGCTCTAGACCGCTACCTCGCCATCACCTCACCACTCCGCTACCCAACCATACTCACCAGGTATGAACAAGACATTTTGGTCCAACTATGTGGAGGACTGTTTACTCTCTACTAGCATGTTGTAAAGCTAGCAATGCTGCCAAACAGTGATGTCATAGCAGGTCTGCTAAATTGCCTTAAGTGATGTCAATTAAGTCAGCATCAGTCGGCCTTGAAAGTGTGGCGTTAGAAAGAAGTGAGCTTACCACATCTGTGTTGAGGCTCCTCATCTAAGGCTACCGGCTCAAGGCTACATTACTACTACTACTAGCATAGGATCCAATTGAACTGTTGTTGCTATGGCTGTGCTGCATTGTGGGTAACGTGGCCACAGGGTTAGGGTTAGCATATTTCTGGTTCTTCTGCATCATTTTGATGGAAGTCATACGTGATAAATCTATAAATCTATAAATAAACAACAAGAGTTGTTTGGTACTACAATTAAGGGAGGTTGGTTGTACAACAGGAGGTACATCATGTAACAAATCATTTTGCTTCAAGTGCACTTTTGGGCAGTCAACACTTACCAGTGTTTCACCTGTTTCCTGTCTCTTGTTGTTGTCCAGAGGCCGGGCCTTCGCAGTCGTCCTCGGGGTTTGGATTGTCGCCTCCCTCATCTCCTTCCTGCCCATCCATCTCAAGCTGTGGGTGTCGAATGATGACAAAGCTCACAAGTGCTTGGCCGACAAGTACTGCTGTGATTTCATCACAAACGCGGCGTACGCTGTGTCGTCCTCGATCGTGTCGTTCTACCTGCCACTGGCGGTGATGATCTTCCTGTACAGCCGGGTCTTCCAGGAGGCTCAGAAACAGCTGGAGAAGATCAGAGGGAGGGAGAGGCACTTCTATAACTTGCATCACACTGCACAGCAGACTTATCTGGATGATAGTGCTGCAGTGAGTAAACTCAAGGCAGGAGCTGAGGTGGGGAAAAAAGCAGGAGAGGATAGTTTGAACATGGAGAAAACAGCAGGTACAGATGCTGGTAAGGGAAAGGGGGAAGGAAAACACTCTGCCACAAAGCGTCTTAAGTTCAGTCTGAAGGAGCACAAGGCGGTGAAAACTCTGGGGATCATCATGGGAACGTTCACGCTGTGTTGGCTACCCTTCTTCATCCTCAACATCCTCATGACCTTCCATGACTTGGGTGATGTTCAGCTGCTCTTCAGACTCCTCAACTGGCTTGGTTACTCCAACTCAGCCTTCAACCCGCTCATCTACTGCCGCAGTCCGGACTTCAGGCACGCCTTCCAGGAGATACTCTGTCTGAGGGGCAAAGGAGGGAGAGGACTGGGGTGGTGCAGGGAGAGACATTGGTACTCCAAGCCAACAGGCAGGACCAATGGGAACCCAAACCTGAATGGTGTTCAGCAGAGGCCAGCGTGGAGGGGCAGTTTGGAGAACTCTATTGGAGACAGCCAAACACTAACTGTGGCTACTGCGACTTCTGGCTGTGAGCAGGTTTTAGAAGTTGCTCCGGGTTCCCTGACAAACTGGCAGGCTAACAGTTCTGCAAATGAGAGCTGTCAGGAAAATCTGGCTTCTAATGCTTGACCAAAAATGTTGTGCAGTAAGCAGCTGTTTGATGAAGCTCAAAATGTTTGCGTTTGGTTGACAATGTTTTTAACTTTCTAGTCTTTTTTTACGCTAATTGTAGCATTTTAGCTAGTACTCCTTTGTTATTCCTGTTCCTCTTTGCTGCTGCAAAACAGTGTTTACCACAAAGGCAGCTAGAGGTAAACCATGTTCAATAGTATGTGTTAGCTTTGGATTTGAGTGGATTTCATGGCACCTTGATACAGCTAACCGAGGCCTTTTTCTCAGTGCCAGCGTCTTTTTACAATTGTTCCCAATGAGGACAGAGCATATGCGGTTGCATAGAGAAAAAGCGCTGCACCCAGCGTGCCGCTCCGAGCACTTCAAGTTGAAAATCTCGGAACTTTTCAGAAAGGTGCTGTTATTGCACTGCCGCTTTTTTTAAGCAACCGATCAGATCTGGTGCCACTCGCCCCCCTGGTTTCTACCAAAAATGGAGGAGCAACTTGTTTTGGCCGTTTCTGTCTACCTGCAGCTGTACGATATGACACACAAACAGAATCACAATAGACACCAAAAAGCCCATTCGTGGGAGCAGATCGGCCGGACACTAAGTGTTGCTGGTAAGTGTTTAAGTGCTTTAATCGCCCTACACGTAAGCTTGTTGTTAGCTGTTAGCTGCTAGTAAGTTAAACTTATTGTTGTCATAGAAACAAAACCCGCGAGCAGCACTTTTTCTCTTCATCCCAGCGCTCTCCAGCGCCCTGCCAGCACTTTTCTGCCAAAAAAAAGGTGCTATGCGGACATGGGGCCTTAGCAGAGTGAAACCAAACATTATAAGCTTCACTTAACTGATTATTATTGCAACATGTCTACTCTCTGTTAATAACAAATAGAAGTTGTTGTTGTAATGGACTGCATGTGGGTAATTTGCTGTTCATATACAGGACTTCTGCAGAAACGATTCCAAAAAGCAGGAAATGAGTCAGCATTTATGCACTTTCAGTTCCTGTGTCTTCAAGGATTTTAGGATGAGTTTTGGTTAGATGCCTGATATAAGGTCTGTGGTTAACACGAGCTTGGGAGATTGTCTTTTGTTCTACAACTTAAAATATATTTTTAAAAATGTGTCTGCAGGCTGCTTTTACATGGATGGACAACACCTTCTGGACCATCAGGAAACTCAAACAGCTGTTGCATAGACTCGTAGAAAAACTAGCTGTTTTTACAATTTTGCTGGTTCAAATTCAAAATGTGTTTATACTTCGAATTCCTGCAGACTGTCAGGATGAAAGAAGCAAATCATGCTCCCTATCTCCCTTTATGTTTAAGTGCCCGTATGCAAAGATACTGTAGCACCAGCTGCTAACCAGAGGGTTTAGAATGTATTGAGCCACATCAGCTGGTCTGCAGGTGTCACAGCAGTTGTGAATGTAGCCGTGTAAGCACAAAATGACTGTGATACAATGTGTTTTAGTCCTTGTATATTTATAACACACCCTGACTGAGATTCACATGAGAAAACACTTGTATAAAATATTCATGACTAAATTAGCAACAATCAGAGGACTGTGTGGGTGTTGTTTGATCAGATTTGATGGACAGTGACGGTAACAACCCACCGACTGTGTTCAGATTCTGATGGAAGTAAGTGACATCATACTTTGCTAAATTAGCCCCGCCCACTTTAAACGACTGAAAAAAGCAGGAAAAAAACTAATTTTCTTTTTGTTTGTTGGAGATAAAAAAGACATTTTCAGGCCCTTTAAGGTGACTTTTTTTTTTGCTGATCTCTTGACAAATTACTGAAGCCTCTGAGGTCCAAAATACACTGGTTCCAGAACAAGCTGTGTAATAATTTTCTACATGAACCATCAGGACAGAAAGCACTAGCAGGAACTTATCTCTATATGTGCAGTTTTAATAAACGTGTCTGCCAGAACAAACCACCATGAAAGAATGGATTAATTATGTCTTTTTCCCTGGTGCTGAAAGTCTTGAAACTGAGGGTCTCATTTGAGTCTCACTTATTCCAACCTCCTTTTATCAACGGGTCGCCTGTTTTTCATTCCTGCCTGATGAACCTCGTAGCTGGTCCAAAATCATTCACTGCTGTTTATTTGTTCTTCAGATAAACACAAAGCTTGTGACTATCATCACTGCCCTCTCTCTCTGTTTGCTTTCTTTCATCACTTATCTATTGGAACTATTTTACCCTTCTCTTTTTACTCTCCAAAACATCACCCTCGGCCCAGTCTTACCTTACCTTACCCTGGTTGCTCCATTAAGAACTTCACTGGCTGTCAGACAGAGCCGGGAGATTCATTTCATACATTGGGATCTGTTTCCAAAACATTGTCTCTCACCATTATTACAAAAACATAGCTGCCAGCATACACACACTTATATTACTTTCTGATTATAAAATGATTATGATGAAGTAGGGGATGCATGGTGATGCAGTGGTCAGCTAGAAGGTTCCTGGTTCGACTCCCGGTTTGGACGTATGGGCCTTTCTGTGTGGAGTTTGCATGTTCTCCACGTGCATGTGTGAGTTCCCTCTGGGTACTCCAGCTTCCTCGCACAGTCCAAAGACATGCTCGTTAGGTTCATTGATGACTCTAAATTGGCCATGTATGAGCGTGAGAGATTGTCTGTCTGTGTGTGTCAGCCCTGTGACTGACAGGCGATCAGTCCAGGTACAGATTTATAGGTAGAGTCCAGATACACTGTGAGAGGACGCTGGAGTACCTGAAAGGAAACCGGGGAACAAACTGCACTCAGTCCGAACTAGGATTCAAACCAGGAACCTTCTAGCTACGATAATAAAAACTAGAAAATAAGAATAAACTCCAACTAAACAAACTACACTGTAAAACACAATCTCAGCAGCCCCAATTTTATTTAAATGAATAATTCAGCCATTCATTAATAATTAATTTGTGTTAATAGTTACACCTGAAAAGCTGTTGTGGGTAAAATATTCCTACTAGCGCACTGTAAATATGATCCGCTTGTATGTTTCGTGTTCTGATGTGATTATGAGCTACTTGTGCATCTTAAAGCTTGAATGCCGTCGATTATTTGTAAGCTTGTCTGGTTCTCCAAAGAGAACAAAGGCTAACATTGTTGTAATGTGTGTTCTGGTATCATGTCAGTTATTACATGTGGACACTGAATGACTTTAAGCAGCACTGAAACATGAGTCTACACTCACAATGAGATTTTATCATTTTATATCTTAAACTTAAAAGTTTGTTTTCAGAGTTACAGATTCTTTCTACCTCCATCACATGAATGTCATCTCACCTCTGTACATATTTATCAGAACTGTAAATGTTTATACATAACTGTGTACTTTGTGAGTAAAAGAATGATGTTTGAAATTGAGTTGTCTGAATCTGTTGCTGAGTGTGTGCATGTGTGTGTGCATGTGTGTGTTGACCACATGAGATAGCTCTGGGAACAGAGAGAAAGAAGAGAGTGTGCTTCACAGAGATAGAAATTGATTTATATTATCTTGTGATACTTTTCACATATTGGGCCAAACAAACATGCTTATCTTTCTTTCTTCAGAAAGATAACCAGTAAATCCAGTTGACTTTGATGCTACTTTCAAAACAGAACAGACACTAAGGCCTCATTCACCAACCACGCTTCTTCTTAAAACCTACTTAAACAGTTTTCAAAAGGATTCTGACCTTCACCAAAGTTTTCTTCGCTTTGATTTAAAACATAAATGTCACCATTTGATGCACCGTACCAGATTATAGCTTTAAGCTAATTCTCATCTGTAGTCCCTTGGCAGGTCAACACAAAAGGAAAAACCGGACAAAAACAAACAGTACAGAGTAAAGTATACAACAAAGTTACACGAGAAAGAACACACCAAAAATGCAAAGCTACACACAGAGTAGCACATCCTAAATGCATGCTTGTCAAATAAAATCAAGCCATAAAGACTATAAGATGGGAAGCAAGGTCAGTGAGTGCAGAGCTGTCTATACGGCTCTGGATACTTTCTTCGGGAAGTAGGCGGGGCTGCTCCTCCGCTGCTCGTCCGCAGCGCGCACCTGCTTTCAAACACGTTGTCATCGGCCTCATAAGGACAGTCCTCGTAACACATTGCCCACAAAAGCGCACACTGACCTGATGTGATCAGCCACATACTAGGTTTTGACCTAGTCTAGTTTTTTCAAGTGTGCAATGTTCGGTCCAAACTACAAATGTTGAATTCTGACTAAACTAAGCACTTATATTCCAATTTTCATATATGCAGTATGTTAAAAAGACCTCCCTTTGCACACTGGTATTTAAATTACCAATCTGTCACATGTTCCACTGTTTTATGGCAGTAGCTTTTAGAATAAATGTACCGTTTGTGGTATATGTTTTATATCCACCTCTGACTCATCATATTAAATCAGCTCATTTGTTGTTCATTTCCAGCAACATAACTAGATATTTGGCAAGATATTGGAGGGGCGTTTCCCTTTGATAATTGGAAACGACGGGTAGACTTTTCTCAGGAACCTTCTCATGAACAAATATAAGAAAAAGCTTAGGAGGATATTGGTGAGTAAGGCCCATAGTTTGTTGGATACTTCAAAGCAAAAAATCTTCATCAATCTTCGACAATAAACCATTTGTGAAGTAGCCTGTAGCTGTGCGACGGATTGATTTGAGTCGCTTTCTGTTCGGAAAAAATGATCTAAAAACCAAGCCGATGAGCTGTTTTTCTTCAATTTAGTAAAAATGTTGCATCAAAAGGCTCTTTGTCATCACAATAAAAAAGAGAGAAGGAAATGTGACTCTCCTCAGGCCGCCGTCAGACAGAGGCTTTCTGTGATGATTCAGCCATCCGTGTTGTTCATGAAAACCCGGCTTGTCTGTTAGTATTAAAGGTACATGTGTCATTATTTGTGTGTGTGTGTGTGTGTGTGTGAGGCATGACGCACAGTGACAGGTGCAGGCGGTCACAGCAGCTACAGTGTCAGCTGCTGCAGATGAAATACAACCAGCAGTGCTGCCTTAATACACACACATACACACACAGCTTTACAGCGTTTACAGTGTGACATGAAAAGAAATAGTGTGTGTACATGTGTGTGTACATGTGTGTGTAAATGTGAGCTTTTTCCATGGAACAAGTTTCCAAATCATGCATGGTAAGGTTGATGGACTTATCATGTGTCTATTTGACCTGTATGTACACTGTTTTGTCCACGTTCCGATTTTCCCTTGATCGTTTGT
The DNA here is from genome assembly GCF_022749685.1 of Semicossyphus pulcher. NCBI lineage: Eukaryota > Metazoa > Chordata > Actinopteri > Labriformes > Labridae > Semicossyphus > Semicossyphus pulcher. The sequence continues at coordinate 16,251,249 of NW_027211604.1, read as the reverse complement.
AGGTGTTGTAGGTGTGTGTGTTGTTTGTTAAAGAGCAGCTCCAGTCATGTTTTAAGACATATGAAATGCTCTGCTTGAAATAATAAATTGTGTTTGATTTGTTTTTTTTCCTGCAAAATACGTTTAGTTACCTTGTAAAAATCCTTCCAAGGCATCTCCTCCTTCTCCCTCATTAAAAGTTTCAACCGCCCCCTCCATCGCAAAAACAAAACACGTCTCTGCCACCGTTTAGTGGCAACTTGTAGATTACCTAGCTTGAAATGTAGTAATTAGTAGTTTAGGTTTGTGACGTCTCAAACCTGCCAATCTGAAAACGTGTTGTTCAGCATGTCCTTGATACACTGCAGTTTAACAGCAGACAGGCCCAGCCGTGGAGATGTCTGTTGTCCCTGATATGTCTTGTAGCACATTAAAAACACCACATGGAGACGTTAAGGTTAAACACTTGATTGAAAACTTTGACCTTTGACCCTAGTCGAACCTCCTTATCTGTTGACCATACTTGTTTTTTATACGAGTCTTTTCTGTTGAAAATGCTCAGTGGGCGGCTTTGGAGGGTCTTGTGAAAGAAATTCACGGTTTAGTTTCAGTTGGGAGCCTTGAAATTGAATGAATTTCTCCTCTGAAAACAGAGTCACACTGTAATGAAGCCTTTAACTGAATCTTAGTGCTCACAAGATTAATGAGCAGATTGGTATTAAAAGCAGTTCCATTTACTGCCTACTAATTTTCTTTACACATCGCTCTGTGTTTGTCTGTTTACTTCTCGTCTTTTGAAAAGGGATTAGCCTAACATTAGATCACAGTGTTTGTAGACGTTTGCCTTCACTCCCTGTCAAACAGTCTGTGTGTGTGTGTCTGTGTTTCCTCCTTTTACGAGGTGTTAACCAGCTTTACAGAGCTGATAACGGACTATCTCATACAGCCTGTGTGATTTCACACAAAAAGACACACGCATTAACATACACAGACTGATAAACACAAACACACCCCTGTTGACAGGCAGGTGCAGTTTAATCCCTGCAGATCAAACAGAGACCCTTTGGGCTCTGAGTCAAACCTTTGCAAACAGTATAAAGGGCTGGAGGTATACCCTCTAAATAAACACACACACACACACACACACACTCGCTATCTTTCTCAAATATATACCTGTTAAAGGGCAGACATGCAATTATTCTGTGCATCCATAATTGCACACACACACACACACACACACACACACGCACACACACGCACACAAGCACACACTCTCTCTCTCAAAAACATTGGCTATGCAGAATATGCATCACATGCAGGATATACATGAGAGACACAGTGTGCGTGTGTGTGTGTGTGTGTCACATAGAGATGTGCCAAGTGTATCTTATGATCACAGAGAGTTTATAGATGGCGAGCTTGTGTTTCTGCATGAACTTTCGCCGACCTAGCATCTCCTGCCAAACACATGAGAAAGACAGTGAGAACAGGCAGATATGCTGTGTTTACCTGTCTGCTGGTGTCGCACTCGAACAAACCACTGCAGTGCTCCGAAAATGGTGTGAAACTGAAAACCTGTGCTGTACTGTACATAGAAAATGTGCTCTTAATGTCGTGGGGCTGTGCAACACCTAAACACAGCGATCCTTCTTTGTCGAAACCCTGCACAGTATCTGTAGCTGCAACACATGCACGTTTAAAACACGTCTGCTTTGTAATTTTTGACACAAAGAGTTCCTGCAGTCATGATATGAACATTTCTAGGCAGCTTTCTTTCTATTTCCTCTCTTTGAATGATATGCATGACCAATTATATGCATATGTTTATTTGCGTAAGTGTAGTCTGGGTGACTGCTCCCCTACAATGGACTCTTGTTTGCACAGGGACATTACATAATGTTTGTCCGTCCTTGGGTGCTCGGGTGGAGGCATCTGAGAGTCAGTTGACGAGACCGTCCCCCCTGAACTGAGGTAATAAACTGAACAAGAGCGAGGGAGGAGTGAAAAACACATACAGCAACTAGCTTTCATGACATCCATCACACAAAATCCATAGTTACAGAAGTAAAAGACAAATTGAGCAAAGTTTTGGATGTTAACTCAGGTCGAATAAACCTAGTATTAGGGAGTATTTATAATTATACAACGGCCATTAGAGGTCAGTAATAAATGTTGTATGCTCTTCTAAAAAAGGCTACAGTTGGTTAAATAGCCTGGTTCGCAGTTCAGTAGAGAATAAAACACTGAAGGGGGGATAACATATTTTTTTGGGCCCATCTTTCTCCGACCAAATAGATTGTGGTGTCATCATACAGTCACTCTGTACACTCTGTTTTGTCAGATTCTATTTGAGGATACTGCATTGCCACCCACACTGTGTATCGGCTACATGGGAAATTAGAGAAAATAAATGTGACGGAAAAATAAAGATAATAATGATTAAATATACTATTGTTGCATTTATAAATAACAAATTAGTAAGTGAGATATTTATATTCCCCATTAAAAATTAGTCAAGTCCATGTATTCAAACAGATCTACTAGCTAACGTAAGCTAGCAGTGATTTCCATTGATTTGCACTGCTTGAGCTTTCTGCTAGGGATGCTCCTTTGATTATAAACTTGATATCATACATTTTTCAAGAAAAAAATAACCCTTAATGTGGACTCAAGTAAAATTGCTGCAAGTTTGAATGCTAAACAACTATTCCTGTCCTGTTGCTAACGCTAGGTATCACTTGCGCTGCTCTAGCTCACGAGCAGAGAGATTAGCAGCAACGAGGTAAATACATGTGAGAAAGAAAAGACAGGAGTCATTCTCAAACTATTTTACAACAAAGTGATTTAATTGTGTGTATTAGCTTTGTCATTTCCATTTTTAAGAAATGTCATAATGAACCTTTCTTTTTCTAAATTTACCCAGCGCCTATGACACAAGGTTTATAAAAAAGCTCTTTAAGTGCCCCTCAAGGACACATTGTTTCATGGACATATAGCAGCACATGATGACACACATAATAATCCCTCCCCTGTTATAGCTGCGGCAGCCAGCCTCATGCCGGTAAGTGAGAGTAATCCCGACCATGAGTGAGATCCTTAGTGGAAGAAATTACTGTTTTCTGTGAAGCAGTGCAGAAGAGGAAAATATTTGCTTTTCGGAGCTCAAAGTGCTGTGAAGCCAAAGAAATGTCTTTTACAGGAGAAAAATATACACTATCCCGACACAACATGACGCACCACCACTGGTCAGTTCATGATCTATAAAGACAGGCCCTTTATCTTGCTCGCACGTCATTCTGCAGTGGTACACTGGCCAAGTGAATGACTGGAAATGAGACCCTTGATCTGGTTTCAATCTTGATAACAGGGGTACGATTTTCCGTGGAATTTGGGAAGCATTCTGTGGTGTCTCTCCCCACCACTGTTGCTTCACCACCAGCAGAGGCCACCAGAGAGCAGGGCGGAGCCGGCACCAGCTGGGCACAATTTGTAATCAGACCAACCTACACTGCCAGCTCACCCAAACCTGGAGGTAGTCTAGCTGAAGACTATCAGCGATTAGAGACTGCTGGGAGAGGAACGGACAGAAGCAGAGACGCAGGGGAGCCGAAAGGACTGCAAGAAAGTAAGGAGAAGAAACCCTGAAAGTTAAACGCTGTTGACCGTCTTCTGTCATCTCCCCATCTCTCAAGGAGGACCACCGCCCGACAAAAACAGGAAAGTGACTACCCCGATTCGGGAAGAACCAAAAGTTTGTTTGCTCACCTGCCCTTTTCCCTTGGATTAATAAACGCCTGTGACTTTTTTGTTAAACAAACTCTGTGTGCCAGTCTGGTTTCTCCTCCATTGCTACATATGGTGGAGAATGCGGGCATTGAGATTTTTTTCGCTGTAACTCCAGGGAAAGTAAACACAAAATGGAGGAGGCACTAGCCGCATTGCTAAAGAGCCAGGCTGAGTTGCAGGGAGCACTGGCAAGGTTAGCACAGCAACCTACACAGTCGGCAGAGAGGCCCAGAGGACCCAGAGACGTGCTAACCAAGCTAACTCCTGAAGATGACGTTGGGGCCTTCCTGGAGGTGTTTGAGAGGACAGCCACGAGGGAAGGCTGGCGAGCAGCAGATTGGGGAGCAATCTTGGCTCCCTTCTCCCCGGGGAAGCCCAGAAGATCTGCCAGGAGCTGACAGCAGCACATGCAGCCAACTACCCCACCTTGAAGGCCGCCATCTTGAGCCATGGATATTGTTGGACCCCTGCCAAAGACCTGCCGAGGGCACCGCTTCATCCTGTCATGGTTGACTACGCCACTCGGTTTCCTGAGGCTGTCCCTCTGCGCACTGCCTCAACAAAGGCCATCACAGCTGAGAGTGAAACAGCTGCGCACCTCAGTCTACCATCCTCAGACAGATGGCCTGGTTGAGCGGTTCAACAAGACCCTGAAGAGCATGCTCCAAAAGGTAATAGAGATTGATGGCAAAAATTGGGATCAGATGTTACCTCATGTATTGTGGGCTGTCCGTGAAGTTCCCCAGAGCTCTACAGGTTTCCCCCTGTTCGAGCTCTAATACTGATGGCGACCCCGGGGAATCCTTGACCTGGCTAGGGAAGCCTGGGAGCAGCGACCATCCCCCCACCTCTCGGTGATTGAGCACATGGACAGCATGCGACAGCGGATGGCTCGGATATGGCCCCTCATCCGGGGGCACATGAAGGAAGCCCAGACAGCCCAAGCCCGCGTCTACAACAGGGGTACCAAGGTCAGGGAGTTCCGTCCTGGGAAAAAGGTCTTGGTGCTGCTACCCACAAGCGACTGCAAGTCTTGGCAAGATGGCACGGCCCGTACGAGGTTCTGGAGAAAACTGGTCCTGTGGACCGGGTAAGGATATATTTCTCCTCCATTGCTACAATTCCCTTAAATATCCTGTGTATTAAACTAACACTAATTATAAGATCTTGTGCAAAATCAACAAATAAAAATCATCCCGACAGTTTAAGTCGATATTTTTTGACTGTTTTGTTTCAGAGTTTAATTTTAAGGTATAATTAGTAACATTTACACGGTAAAATGTCTAAAAACAACTAGAACTATTATATGTATTTTGTTGGGTTGAGTATTTACACCGTCCCAACTTTTTTTCAACAATGTTTAAATTCAAAGAAATACATAATTTTATTGAAGTAACAAAGTGTAGTCTATAGTCCTATAAGGTCATCATTTTTAACAAGCTATTATCTTGTGCGAACAAGATAATGTGCGCACAAGATAACTTTTTTGCACAAGATAAAAATGATCACCCCATGGGACTTCATGGGCTCCATAGTTTAATTTGGTTTCTTCTCGTACTGGGAAACAGGAAAATTCCAGGTGATAAGTCAGAGATTGAGGGAGGAAGTTGGCTAACTATTAACATTAGCTAAAGTCATTTGTGGCTCTTTCATTCAAATTTGAATAAACATAACTTGCATTACCTTGACATGAACTTTCCGACTGATGCATGTCAGACAGTGGTTGTCTTCCAAAGAAAGCAGCTTCCCAAGCTACATCACAACATCATCAAATTAGTTTGTTTCTGTTTTAAATGAGAGACCCCTGATTGCAAAAATTACATACAGTGCCTTTGACAAACAAGACCTAATGAATAATGACCTAAAGAGGTGGTAGGAGGGATCGGTCGTAAGAAATTTGGGAGATTTTTCTTAATTAAGTGGGAAAAAAATCCAGAAATGCTATTACCAAGACCTGCTGTTTTCCACTGTTTCCTATAGCATCTAGTTCAATGCTACAACTTTGACTTTCCCGTAGACCATTCAGCAACCTGAAACTGCAAACAAGGTTTAATATTGCTAAGGTTATATTAATATATTCATATTTTATAATTAGCTAAAGAAAACAGGAATGTACTTTTGCAGTAGATCACACAACATGCAACAAAACCTGGAAGCTAGAACATTTTTGTTGGGCCACTGTGCTCATCTCTGGAGTTCAGTATGTAGTTCTTCTTCACAGGTCTTTAAGGCGCACAAACATCTCCAGTGATTAAACATTTTGTTAAGATATTAATGTTCCAAACATCCATATGTTGAAACAAGACATGGCTTTTCAAGAAGAGTTGAAGATGAACGCCTCATCAGGAGGTTCCAGAGATCTGAAGAAGCCTCGCGATTAGAGGCGAAAGGTCTTAAAGAACTTAGACCAACTCCAGCTTCCTGCTGGATTAAACTTTGAATTGCCATGATCTGGATGACTGAGAACCTTCACTGACTTATCCCTTCAATGTGTCCATAGCTTTAACAGGTTACAAAACGTCTCACTCACCGTCTGAACACTTTTGGTGCTGCCAACACTAACATATGGCATCACACCAGCTGACGGGGCAGCCTTGGCAACATGCTGCGTGTGTGTGTGTGAGTCCATGTATATACTTTACATGCACATTTATATGTGTGTACGACCATTCTGTGTGTGTGTGTGTGTGTGTGAATATTTGTGGCCAGCGACTATGAGCTTGTGTTGAGTTTGTGTAACCAATGTCGCTATGCGTGTGTGTGTTTCTATGGTACGGTTCCAGGGGAGCACAGGAAGTTAAATACTCCTGATTGTCCTGCTGTCGGCCTGCAGCCCATTTGGCAAACACTGTTGCCCTTGTGTGTTGTCCACCGTCCAACAAGGATCTCACCTGCAACCAAATGGTGAACTTTATGGAAAGTATAACTGTCTTTAATTATATTTAACTGTGATTTTCTTTTTTGAGTTTACTTTCGTATCAATCCATACAAGATAGTAGGTTCTCTTAATTCACCCTGATACAAACTAAATGCACTCTTTTAATGTTTACAATCAGTTTATGACTTCCTGACACAAATAAGTATGACCAACTCTTAACATCCAGTGGTTTTGTTCCCATTTTTAACTGATTTCTCCTACTGCGGAGTATACCACTATTATTGGCATCATAACCATAAGAATGTATTACCTACTGATGTAGCAAGGACATATGTTGTTGCTCTCTTTGCCTGTCTCTATCCTGCATCTCCTTCTATCCCATTTTTCGGCCCATCCAGTCGAGGCAGATGGCTGTTCAACACGAGTCTGGTTCTGCTCGAGGTTTCTGCCTGTTAAAAGGAAGTTTTTCCTCACCAATGGAAAAATGTGCTACTCATGGTGATTCATGTTGGGCCTCTCTTTAAATAACATAACAAAGAGTATGGTCCAGACCTGCTCTTTTCGTAAAGAGTCAGGAGATAAATTTGGTTATGATTTGATTGATTGATTGCTCAGCAACTGAAAGACAATAAGTTGTGAAAATCTGGAGGGAAATCCGCCATGTTTCAAGTTTGAACGAGGTATTGGGTAAACACTTAGCTAATGTACAACAACAGCTAACGTTAGCATTCAACCACTTCCTAATAAATATTACAATTTGATAGTGTGAAAGAATATGATAGGAAAAGTGTAAATTCCTAGCTTAGTTAGCTGTTAGCTGTTTTGACTTAGCTGTCCTAACGTGTTTACAAATGTTATGTTGATGCTACTTGGCTACTGATAGCTAAGTCACAAAAGCTAATGTTAGCATTCAAACCATTCCTAGCTAACCTTTTAGCTGACATTACCATTAGCTGACATTACCGTTAGTTTGTTAGTTTGCATCTTGTTACACTATCAAACAGTACTGTTAGCTAGGTAGTGCTAGCTGGGGTCTAACGCTAGCTAATATAAGGTGACCAGACGTCCCCGATTTCCGGGGACAGTCCCTGTTTTGGGTGACCTGTCCCCGGTCAAAGGTGTCCCTGAAAATGTCCCCGATTTTGACACTGAATGGGGGGAAATGCGCGCAGACTCAAACACCAGTTATTACGGTAGCCATTTAACGCATCGCCAGAGAAGACGTCGTATGACGTACAGACGCAGCAGCGTCAACAACAACAATCTAGAGGCGGCAAAAAGGAAAGAAAAGGAGACCAGCGGCCGCGATAAATGGTATGTTGTGTATGGACTTATTTATTTTGTGTGAACTGGCAGTAGACTTGGCTGTGTGTGTGTGTGTGTGTGTGTGTGTGTGTGTGAAGTGATGTAACGTTAAAGTAAGTATGATTGTTTATCTGAACTGAAGACCTAACGTAACGTTATAAAAGTCAGTGAACGTTAACATTATGACACTGTTTTCATATCTGTCATTAGTGAAGCTGTAACGTTAACATTAGCATGAGATTACCAGGTGATGACATTGTATGTGGCTCTGTTTTGGAAGAGGCGGAGGTGGATGAATGAGGAGATCACAGTAATGTCACCCATTTTTTTGATTGCCACCTTTTGTGTCATAAATATCAGTTCAGTATTCAGTTGTGAGTAGAAACTTCTGACCAAAAAATCCATCCTAACTTATATTGATATTTTTGTCTTCCTCAGTGGCTGGATGGTTGGTGATGTCACCCATTTGTTTGATTGCAACATTTCTGTTATAAAAGCTGGTTAAAATACATGAAAAAGTACTTGTCCCTGTTTTTTATTTCGTAATGATAATATTTAATGATTTTTCACCGCCGCATTGAAAATGTCCCCGATTTTCATTTCATAAATCTGGTCACCTTAAGCTAATAGGTTCATAATTATGTTGTTTTAACTTGAAATATGGCCGATGTTCCTCCAGATTTTCACCTTCCTCATTGTCTTTCAGTTGCTGATAAATCACAAAGCAGCGAAATGAAAAAGATGTGTCAGTTGCCTGGAGCATGTTTACAGCCTTTCAGCCTCCCACCCTGAGCCTGACAATGAGGAAAATGGCTGCAGTGTACGGTGAATTGTACGATATTCTTGTCCGAAGTCAATGTGAATAAAGGGCCACTGATGTTGCGACTTAGAAGTTTCCTGTCACCATTCTAAGAAATCTATTCACTGCACAATTAAAGCATCAGGTTACATTACATCAGGCCTGATTAGATCTAATTAAATTAGGGTTGGATCATCACATAGACACCTTCTTATCCGGGCAGACATGGTGCCAAGCCGACAAAGAGAGGACAGCCACTTTAATTCACGCCGTCTGTCTGAGGCTGTCGCTTCATTGTGTTCTTTTATTATCCAATCATGCCAGGATGCATTAGGACCCAGCTCTGATACACAAATCTAATTTGACTCATTCTGCTACCGAATCATCCACGCAAGACATGAAGCCGTCTCAGGCTTTGTCTGTGTTGCATGGAGGAAATCCAGCTGTGGCACACAAAATGTAAACATACACAAGGAGAGTTATATTAACTATGGAGGCCACATGACAGATCTACTGCAGCATTGGAGTGGAATATTCAGTCATTTGGATCAAATCTCAGGACAGGAACCAAAAGGACAGGGCCTGCATCTGCAAAGTTTTAATACCCAGCTTCAATGTCGGTCCTTCAATCCTGTCGTGGTCAAACAGGAGGCCCTGCTGGTTTATTTCATACATTTGTATTGCCCTTTAAGCTCTGCCAAAGCCTGCTGGATTTTTCCACCATTGCTGCTTTGCTTATTACAGAGGACACTTGTGGAGACGGAGTACAAACAAGTCGGCAGGCAGGTTTTGATGTTGTACACAAGGGAGGGAAAAGAAGGGCGACCTCTGACATGTCGTGAAATTAAATAAAGCAAGTGTCTACAATTGTTGCAAGTGTAACATAATACCACATGAAAACATCTGAAAACACAACCACCATCTCTTTGTCCTCCTGCTGTTTTCTACATTTACTCTACAAAGAACATGGGCCAACATTAACACCCGGCACTCATAGAAAGTGGATAAAAATCTATGTTGGTGAATAAAATCGATTGGGCCAGATGCCACTGGCAGGTTGCTAAATTTCTGCACTATTTACTCTACTCCACTCTTCAACTCATATTACTACCAGACATACATTATAAGATAACGTTAAGATTTGCATCAACTCTGCGCACTGCCACGTTTGACATTGACATTAAATGTATCGCAACTTTTGGATTGACCCTCGCTGTGCACCGTTTCTGTGGTTACATTTCCCATGTTTGGCTAGCACTACTCCAGCCAGGCGCTACCTTCCCACTAACCAGGATAAAAGAGGCCAACTTTTAAGAATGTGGCAGCTTGTAGCCGTTGTGGAAAAACCCTAAAGGAAGAATGAAAATCAGGGCATAACAAGTGGTGCTTTAAGGAGAGATTAACTCCTGTATGACAGCAAAGCTAATACGATGAGTTGCAGCGTTTGTGGCAGGTACTCGACCTACAGAACCTGCATGTTTGTGGTCTGAAGTCAATGTCAGTATCTCATTGTCTGACAACGATGAAAGCCGAGTCAAAGTGGGCTGTGTGGAGGAATATATAAAAATAGATATTTAGGCTGGTAAATTATTTCTGTTTACCAGCCATTGGCAGTTAGACCAAATAGTTCATTTTTGACCCTGACTAGGAACCTCCCCAACACTTAGGCCCTTTTATTTCGTTTTAAATTGCTGGCTGTGTTACAGAGTTGTCGGCAAAGATCAAACACCCCTTTTTCAATTTGAAATGAATGGGGCTCTTGTCCTTTGGAAAAGTAAACACTGATGTCTTTCCTTCACAGCCAATGAAACACTTTCTCCAAGACATTCTTAATCAACTTGACGAGCAGAGCCGTTGAGCAGAGTGGTGGTATGAAAAAAAGTTTCCGTGGCAAACTGAGCAGCTGGGTAGGGCATGTCTTTCAACTGCGCCAGGGGCAGGAAGTTCTGCTGTGTCTCGGGCAGATGCCCAAATGTAGAGTTCGTCCACTTAGTGACATCACAAAGTGAAGCATCTGGAGAGGTCTGTCTGAGAGCAAGCGATCACAGCAGCCTGCAGACTGAGTTTACTTCGTCATATACTCCGCTGTCCTGAATCACCAGCAGAAGCAATGAAGTTACACACAGTAGGCCTACAGTGTAAAGCGTTGAGCTTAAAGGTTTACTTTAAAGAAAATTAGAGCTTTGTTTATGGAGCTACAGTATATACAAAAGGTTTTGGTGTGTGTATGGAAATGGAGACACCTGACAAATCTCCTTATAACTGAGCTTTACCATAACAAGTCAGACACTCACCCACACAACAAGAGAGAGTGAGTCAGACTGTGGAATGATAAGATATACCAAGCGACTGTACGGCAGCAGTCATGCCCAAAATTAGTCAGAGGAGGTCAGCTGCACCGTCTCCCTCTCTCTCTCGCCCTCTTTCTCTCTCTCTCTCTTCAGTGAAGTAGTAACAGTCATTTTATGAATTAATAATTGTTGTGTTGACGTATTAATATCAAGGTTCTCCAAACCTGGCGTCTGTTATGGCATCATGTCAGAGGGCTGCAGTCCTTGTTGATATTAATGCTGATAACATGTACAGTAGGAGCCTAATAAAGTATTCATTTATTACATTACACCCCCTATAGAAAGTTCACAGCCAAACACTGTTTCTCTTCAACTGGTGCTGCTGCGGCTCAAGTTTCAAGAGTTTCAAGTGGATTCAAGTTTAAATGACACTCAAAGAATCATTAATTACAAGTGTTATAAAAACATTTTTCTCGTGTGAATAAATACAAACTCAGCTGTGGGAGGACTCTGTACAAACCTTGTTGTTTAATATATTTTGTTTAATGATGCAGCCATCTGTGTTCTTGTTAAGTCCCAACCATTCATATTGATATTTTGCAATAAAATGACATGATCCAACAGGACTTAATGAAACAGTGCTGGAACGATCCATCTGCACAGGAGGAGAGAACCCCTGCTGTTTTTCTTGTCCCTCCACAACAACATTATCGAGTCTCTCACCAGTTATGAAAATATAATCTGAATTATACATTAAAATGGGCTCAAGTTGGTGCTTCCAGTTCTCTTTTCCCAACGTTTCTAAATACTTTTCCTTTTTTCTAAATGTTCTCTCCTGGAAACTCTCCTGGAGAACGTGGCTTTGTGAATGTCGTTTTGTTATTTTGTAGATTTCAGAAAACAGACCAGAACTCTAAGTGTGAAATAATCTGTTGTTTACAAAAACACACTTAAATACCTCAGAGGGAATTGAAGAACATGTTGACACTACTGCGAACAATTTAACATTGAAAAGGACAATTAAACATCTACAGTATGTGTCGCCAGGCACATTTTCCCAAACACTTTGCAAATGATTAAGCAGTATCACATGAGAGGGAGCGATGTTGTACTGAATATCATAGTAATAGTAATAAAATGTAACAATCAATAACAGATAGGCTAATTATTTTTTGCGCCACCAACTCAACTAGTTCCACAACTTCAATGAACTGTTGTTGCCAGGCAACCCAAACAACCTCCTGCACTCTGTGTCTACAGGTAACCACAGATCAGCATGAACATTTAATTTTATGTTTTAATTTATCATAAACCAGTGACATAAGAGTCTGCTGTGTGATTCTGAGGTACCAGCTTGATTAACATAGACATAAGCTGTGTCCCAATCCAGGGGTTGCAGCCTTAGAAGGCCGTAATCGAAGATGCGTCACAGAAGCGCGTCGAAGGCTATCCAGGCTCCTTCAGATGTGGCCGACAAATGCGTCCTCCGTTTCCCGGGCAGCGAAGGATCCATCGGGTGCATCCTTTGTGCCCCAACCTATCCCGAGATGCTTTGCGCGGCAGTTCAAACAAAATGGTGGACTTTTAAACGGCCGAGGAATACACTTTAAAATGTCAACGTTTTTGGTTTCAACTCAGTCAAGCTGTAATCAATCAATAGCAAGTGATACACATGTTTAAGAAAACGAAAGGGCCCTTGAAACAAACTATCTTTAAAATATTTGGTTAAGTTACGTGACGTTAATTATGCTAGCTAGTTAGCCCGCTAGCTACCTGCGAGGGGACAGGAGCTGTGTTTGGAGACGCATTTCAGTTCGGCTTTAACGGTCTACGCAGGCTATGAATGGAGCATCCTCCGTGAAGCCCGTGGATTGGGACACAGCTATATAAATACATGGTCTGCTGTAATGTTAATTAACAGTATTCAGAACACCTGGCTGAGGTGGAGTGATTCACAGACATGGCGAGAGCACGTCTGCTGAACCTTTTTTGATGTTTCTAATATATATCACATATTTTGTTTATAAAAACCATGAATCTCATAATGTTGTCAGTTGTTTTCAAACATAAGTATAAAATACTGAGATTAGGGTGTCAGCGCAACAGGATTTAATTTGAATTTGTCTAGTTTTGCACAACATCAAGAAAAATAGATGTCAAGGGTTAGAAAGTAAAAATGAAAAATAGGAGACGAGTGATGTTCCCAGCAATATTTAGAGCATCTTTTTGCTGAATCCCACTTTTACCCACAAGGGCCTGAATTTATTACGACCTGGCTATGTCTCATTCAGATTTCATCTTCTTAGTCCCTCTTTTGCTCTGTCCTCTTTCTCCCATTATCAGGGATGTGTGACACCGTGCAGAATCAGTGTGTGTGTGTGTGTGTTGTTTGGGGGTTAGCAGGTAACAGTAAATCAATAAAAGGACAATCAGCTGTGTACTGTCAGTCTGCCTCCTTCGCACACAGCTGGATGTGAATGAATTTAAAAGCTTCAAACAGCTGAGGGTCTCTTGTCCTCATCGAATCCACTCTGTGGTTAGAGGTCCGGGCTGGGGGGGGTGGGGCCTGACAGACAACAGTAAATCAATGGATCCGCTAGAAGCCCCATCTTCATCACAGATGGGGCAGTTGAACATCTTGAAATGGACAGACATTTGGAACCGCAGCATCAGATAGATAATAGGGCTGCAGACTTTTAGGCCAGCAAAGAGCCGGGCGGTTAAGAATAAATCAATGACAAGCCTATTAACCTCTGTGTCAGCTGTTCTGTGTGACAGATGAAAGAGGAGCAAGGAAGAGAGGCAGCTGAAGAAGGAGGAGAAGAAAGACAGGGTGAAGGAAGAAGCAGCAGAGAGATTAGAGAGAACTGCCAGATAAAACAAAAGTCTGAGAGAAACTAAGGCTGCTATGTCTTTGTGTTTTTTTTTATAGTTCACACTTTTTTTCCAACCTGGAACAGGAAGTATTGTTTCTCTCTTCTATGCTCCTGAATGGTGCTAAATATGTTAACAGAAATGTTTGACAGTAGATCGTAAACATCAGACTGAAGAAAAAGGTGCTGATAGGAACATCTGCCATTGATGGTGTTTAATTGCTCTTAAATTTTAGAACATGGACACTCCTGCCTGATCTTTAAGCCTCCTTCCAACACTTAAATAAAAGAATAAAAGCTGTATCCGTGTATTTCTGTATAGCACACACAAACACACACACACATAATATTTTGGTCTTAACTGGTACCTCAGTCTGCAGTTCAAATTCTCCAGCTCCATCTACTGGCTGAAACATGTAGCAGCAGAGGACCATGCTTTTGTATTATAGCTGCAAAAAACAGTTGCTCAGTGAGTAACTGACTGAACACAATTTAAACATGTAAAATAAAAATCCCAGAAACACAGTTTTTATTTATTCATAACGCAAATTTGTTCATAATCTTGTTCATAACATGTTAGGAAATGTGCTACAATCCAGGCCACCCTGAATAAATGGGGAAAGTGTCCATGCAATCTGAGATGCAATCTCACCTTATGCTTCTGATTCTGCTGTGCACACATACAGATGAATGTTTTGTTCTACAACACCTGTGGAACAAATCCTCATGCCGTATATATAAGTAATATGCATGTGCTTTTAACTGCCATACAAACTTTGAGTATTTACATTAGCCATGCAAACACTGCCATTATAACTATTTGATTTACTTCTACTGTAGGTTAAAACAAGGTCACTAGAGGTCACTATAGTTCTCAGAAATTTACACACTTTGCATGTCTGTTCAGTCGACAGCTTATTCTCACCTTGAACAGTGCTATGCTCTCTAACAATGCTACAGCTAACAAACAGTACTGACTCTAGGATTTTTATTGGAGCCATTAAAATCTCATGTAAAATCCCAAGAGCATCAACATACCCGACTGAAATCTCCTTCCTCCTGAACCGAACATCCTGTTATAAAAGGTGATGTTTAATCATTCATCATACAGACAGACTCTCCTGCTGTGACCTTGATCACAGAGAGCGCAGCGACATTTCAAGTTTGTCATCAGAAACTTATTACATCATATTACGTCATGCAGACAATCAGAGGAGCGTTTCCAAGTGAGCGCTCTCCTCCATAAACATGTCTGCTCTGACTTCCCAGCAAACGGAAATACTTGTAATTCCAGACAGCTTTGTTGTAAAATTACCCCTGCTATCCCGTTGCTGCTCAGTGTCTGTGTGTGTGTGTGTGTGTGTGTGTGTGTGTGTGTGTGTGTGTGTGTGTGTGTCAAATTACACTCAAGTCTCTTTAGGACTGTCCTAAAGATAGTGACCAGGCAGGAGTGTGTTCATGTGGTGTAACATTGCAGGACTCAGAGGCAGAAATAGAGCGAGTAGAACGGCTCTGACAGAGAACATTTAATGCTGGATATAAAGATATTCATAGTTAATATCGTAATAATAATGAATATATTTATAGACACTCATTCAGAACCAAATGGTAGTAATAACTAAAGAATATAACTGAATAGAACAATGACTTAATTTCACTTCGTGTTTTAAAACCTG
The DNA here is from genome assembly GCF_022749685.1 of Semicossyphus pulcher. Classification (NCBI taxonomy): domain Eukaryota; kingdom Metazoa; phylum Chordata; class Actinopteri; order Labriformes; family Labridae; genus Semicossyphus; species Semicossyphus pulcher. The sequence goes on along the minus strand of NW_027211604.1, from coordinate 16,235,662 downwards.
ATCAACTTGTATGACAAGAATGTGTCGAAAAACCACTAAAAACCATCAATAGCAGAATTAAAAAGGCCTCCTCTGTGCAAAAAGACTCATATAGAGTAGAATAAGTAGTATCTGCATCACGTCAGTTAATATACTTATATAATATCATAATTTATCAGCCCCCAATATGACTGTCACTAGCAACTTTTACAGCGCCAAAGAACCAGGCAGAGTTGGCGTTAGACAGTGTAATGCTAGTCTGAGCTAGCAAAACTAGTGCTAGTGCCATGGTATGGTGTTCACCATAACACAATTTAAAGCTGGATTATTTTTTAATTAACGTAAAGATAATTAAAGCTGATAAAATCGCTGAATGAAGCCAGTTAATATAAGCATTTCTCCGATGCCCTTTGACGGGCACAGCAAGGAGGGGATGCTAGCTGAGCTGCTGCTAACATTAGCTATAGTGGCAGCTTGTTTTAGGTTGGGATTAGTAAACCATCACATCTGTACAAGAGTTTTTCTGATACAAGTATAGATATCGGCCTCTGATACAGCCTACATTGCAGTATCAGGGATGCACCGGACAAATGTCATAATTTATAAGCCCCCCAAAAATAAAACAACTGTGCAGTGCTCGCGGAGATGTAAGTCAATGTAAGCAATCCGTGTTTTCCCACCAATATTATGTCTTTTTTTTATTGCACTAGTATCGGTGGGGTATTCGGTATCGGCCAATACTCAAGTCGAGGTATAAGAATTGGAATCAGGAAGGGAAAAAAAAGGTAATTGAACATCTCTGGCTGGCATGGATTTCAATCAATGAGGCCAGCAGTAACAGCACGAGGGCTTCTTTGACTATTCAAGACTACCATGGTAAGTTATTTGATGTGTCTTCTTCAGTACAGCAAACAGCTTCTCTGAACACAAAACAGCACATGTCCAAATATATAACCATCAGTTAATCAGTCTAAGGTCAAACATTTCCTGCCCCAAAGAAGACAGCAGTGCACTCCTCCTTTGTTCTTCATCACTCCTCTCTCGGTCACCTTGTAACGATGTCTTTCTTCCTCTCTCCGCCTTCTTCCCCGGGGATGAAGAAGAAGAAGATACCCGCTGAGCCCCGCCAATGCTGAGAGAAGGAGGGGAAGGAGGACAGAAAGGGCAGGAGGAAAGGGAGTACGGGAGGAGACGAGGAGAAAGGGAGGCAGGAAGGAAAGGAGAGGGGAAGGGAAGGGAAGGGGAGGGGGGAGGAGAGGAAAACGAGAGAGAGGGGCTAGTGGATGTAGCTCTAGCTGTGGGCCGGGGGGAGAGCTACCTAGCCCGGGCTGCTCTGCCGAAACATCCATGGGTGGCTGTGTCGGGAGCCACCACGACTCCTCGGGCAGCTTAAACGAGAACTCGGACGGCACTGGAGGTAACTTATTGACGTCTTTTAGTGCCAACGAGCTTGTTTTTTTTAAGGGGGGAGTGGGGGTCCTTAGGCTTTTTGCATGTTGTGCTGACTGAAGGTCCCTTCCTTTTATATCCGAGCAGACAGAGCCGCAGACATACACGGCAGCTCTCCCGGGTTATCTCACTGCCCACAGCGGGCCTTTAAACGAGAAATGACGCCTCCTCGCTACTTCACAAACTGGGAAATATTCACTGTGCGACGCTTCCTCCCTTTGTTCTTTAACTGAGCTAGCCGGCTAGCCGAGTTAGCCTGCTAGCTTCTCTGCATAACAAATATGGGTCACAGACGGGAAAGGCATGCTGCACTGGAGTGATACAGTCTGATTTAAATTACGTCCTGACTCTGCGGCTGGTTATAACTTACTGTTAGCGTTATAATTAGTGCTCTAATGGTTACTGTCAGGTCAGGCTCTTGTTTTTATTGACCGTGTTGTATAAGCGAGGTGTTTACTGCTGGAAAGTGTTGGGAAGAAAACAGGAGGAGGCGTCAAACTTAAAGGTTGCCTCAGCTTTATGATAAGCGAAGTGTTTATGACAGAGTAATTAAGATAAAGGCCTGAGAGCAGGAAACACCATGCTGCCCATCGACCGGGACCAGAACTTGACAATAGATTTGGTATATTTAATATAAAAAAGAATAATCAGTACGAAAGCCTGGTGTTATGGGATATGATAAGTCTGTCAGTGGTATTTTAGATTAGGGCTGTGCGATATGGTCAAGATCCTATCACGATATTACCCTACTTTCCGATATCAGGATAAACGATTTTTCTTATCTTGATAACAATCACGATATAGCATTTTTTCTGCTAATTTAACAAATAATTAGTCCACATGAAATAATCACATGGTAACGCCTATTTTTAGATAATCCTGTGTGAATTAAATACTTGTCAAATTAAAAGAACTGAGTTTACGTTTTCGCTTGGGCTGAATCTGAGTCCTTTTCTGCACGTTACTGTCCATGTTAATAAACAGCATCTCCCTCTACGGTTTGACCCTGCTGTTGTGACATCACGATTGAAAAACATACGATAGACGTTTTCATATTGTTTTAACGATATATATTGTCATATTGCCCAGCCCTATTTTAAATATGGATTTGTGGGTTTGGATATAAATATTAGTCAGGGCTGCACAATTAGTTGAAATACTACTGCAATAGTAACATGGCCAAGCACAGGATTAGAACTGCAGGATTTAATCGTTTTGATAATTGTAAAATGTAAGAGAAAACAAAGTTAGAATAAAGTAGGATGGGCTTACAAATCTTTTTTTCCCTGAATGCAAAAAAGCATTTTTGTTTGGAAGTAACATCATCATAATTTTTAATAGGTGTTTTAGTTAAAGCTCCTGTGAGGAACTTTCAGTTTGTGTTGATTTTGGCGCCCCCTGTGGACAAAGCCGACCTCTTATCTCAATGCTGATTTTGTCCTGTACATGCTTGAGTGGTGTTTTTTAATAAATAAATCTCATCCTGCTTTCTTTAAGTCATATATATGAATCACTTAAAATTAAAACAAAGGCAGCGTGCAGTTAATCGCTTCGTCAGACACCTACCCCCCACCAGCGGTTTCAGGCATTAAAAGTCAATCATGTCGCTGATGGTCTGGTTTGCTTTTGTAGGTTAAATAGAATAATCAGAATTCATTTCAGTTTGTTTCATAATCAGGAAATCTGTGGTTCAAATCCTGGCTCCTGAAGTTCGCATGTTGTATCCTGTCCTTTGGCAAGAAACTTTTCCCCAAAGTCATAACTTTAGTGTGTAAGTGTTTGTTACAAGCCATGGCACTATCATCAGTATATTATGTAAGTGCGAATAGATGAATGCTTTTGGAAGACTAGAAAAGCACTATGTAAGTGCAGTCCATTACATCTTGTGGGTGTGGGCTTGTACTTAAAGATGCAGCGTTGCCATCATCAGGTAGTTTGCAGATGAGATACTGATTCTGTACTTGTCAGAAACATTGATGGTTATTCAAAGCGACCCTGTCTGGAATGAAGCTGGACGTTTTCAGGCCTCCTGCTGTGGAGATCTTTATCAGGCCAATGTGCTGAGATAACTTTGAACTGTATTTCCTGGATGTCTTGTCTGAAGAGGAGTTCCACCACTGGGAAGAGAGTTATTTTAATCACAGAGTGGGAGATAAAGCTGGGTTAAGGGGTGGGGACTGAGCAATTAAGGATGCTAAGATATAACCTAGTTTCCTCAATGTCTTCCCTTTTGCCCCATATCTGTCCTGACAACTTGTTTGACTATCCCAGACTTCCTACCTGACTAGATGTCACAATACCAGGTTTCAGAGATCCCTTTACCTGTGAAGGAGTGTGTGTTAGTGTGTGTGTGTGTGCATGCTAACAAGAAGCTAAGCAGTGTTAAAACAGATTCAGACAAGCAGCTGCTACCTGACACTTTGCCTGATGTTGAAAGAGACGCAGCAGTTAGACTTGAACACATGTATCTGTTTTCACCAAAGCAGGTGTAATAACCAGATTTAGCTCCTTTTAAAGTGAAGAATATTATAGACTCAAATCCTCTTTTACACATGCAGGTCCACACGCATCCCTAAGGATTATTGGAAATTACTGAAAGGCAGGAAAGTAGGCTATTGTATGACGTAAATTATTCAATTATGAGCAGACAGATGAGCTGGAAAGTAGGCTAATGTCGAACGCACAGCCAAGCAGTCAAGTCGGCCATAACATACATGTACACACACAGGGATAAAGGCAGGCATTTATTGCTGTTCATTGGCATTGGCATTTTGCGTTTGTCAATGTCACTTCTCCCTCACCGCCCAATCAAAATCAAGAAGGGGCGGGACTTCAGATATCAACTTCGTCAACAACAATGGCGGAGGAGAAGCTAATCCTTTGGTTTTTCGATGGTACAATTTCCAGGTTTAGAGCTGCTGCTAATGCCAGGACACCATTCCTTTCTATTGTTTTTGTTTTCTTTGTAAAATGTCCTTGAATAAAAGCAAATATTCAGCAAACAGAGGAATTTAAAACAGACTTAACGGTCCCTGCCAAGGGTGGCCGAAGTGCTGCCAGACAACTTGCGCAACAGGAAGCGTCGGTGAGAAGTGCTCTGAAATTGAGGTCGTCTGATCTGCCAGTGCAAAAACCATTGTTAGTGGACACAGACCCTAAATCAATGTTGTGTTTTTTTGACAGCTTTTTCATGACCCATTTTGGAATATTTAAGATTAACCTAATTTACGATTATCTCATGAATGGAAATTCACAACAATCATCTTATCTATGTTCTACTTCTATGTCAAGCTGCTCTAAAATACTTTATTGTCTCATCCCGTGTTCATTGTGTTGGAGTCAACAAGCTCCTGCTGGTGTTTTACATAACCACATTATCCAAAACCCATTCATCAATGTTTATATTTGTTATCTCTCCTCATCTCAAACCTCTAAATTATCCCCATATGTACTTAAGTTTCACCCTGTCTTATTTTGTCAACCAGGAACCTCATTTACCCTCCATCTCTTAATAAAGTACCACAATGTGTTGGCTTTATGTGATATTTATAAAAGAGGAGACTCTCTTTAACTGCTGTTAACTCTTGTGCACAAGTGAATTATGGCATTACACATAACCAGCAAGTTCAAACAGTCCGTCAGTCAGAGGGCTTATTTACTACAAACAGTCAGTTAAAGGTTGGTGTTATTGGACGATGCTGTGTGATCATCAGAGTACATGTGTACCAGCGGCAGGTGTAACTCAACACCTGATCCGTCATCCTCCTCCCTCCTCCCTCCTCTGTCTCTGTGTATCACACACACGCACAAACACACACACACATGTCCCGTACCTGTCGTCCCCTTCAGTGTTGATCCAGATGGTGTTATTCATCAGCCATTCTGCTGCAGATGGAGCGCTGTTAGATGCTATAACCCAAACCTTTTAACCGAGTTTAGGAACAAAACACTTCCAGCTTCTGTTCTGCTCCATGTGTTTTTCACGTCATGGTGTGGGCTCGTGTTCGATCTGTCGTCAGAGTTTAGTTGTGCTTTTGTGTAGTCTTCAGAGCGATGCTTTGTTTCAGACAAAATCTAACTCTTCTTATATTTCCTCTCTCTTTTTTCCTCTCCTCTTTCTACCCTGCGTTCTCCCACTTTCACTCTTTCTCTGACTGTCATCCTCCACTTCATCTCTATCCACTTTCTCCTCCTAATCCCCCCAATTCTCTGTTTTTCTTGTGTCCTTATCTTCATTATCCCTCCTCCTTCTCATCCATCTGTTTATCCTCGATCTAACACCATTTTCTTCCTTTCCTCACCTCCTTCCTTCCTTCCTTGTTCTCTTTCTCTTACGTATTTTTCTCTCTTCCTTCCACTTCCTCTTCTTCGTCTTTCCTCCCACCCTCCTGTATCACTCATCCTTTCTTTTCTCTCCTCTCTCCTCCTCTCTCCCAGTGGCTCTAGGGCGTAACCAGCCCCTGAAGAGAGAGCGGCCTAAATGGAAAAGTGACTACCCGATGACTGAAGGCCAGCTGCGCAGCAAGAGAGATGAGTTCTGGGATACGGCGCCAGCATTCGAGGGCCGGAAGGAGATCTGGGATGCGCTGCGGGCTGCGGCCAGCGCCTTTGAGAGCAATGACCACCTGCTGGCTCAGGCCATCCTGGATGGGGCCAGCATCACACTGCCGCATGGTAACACACATTTACACGTTAGCAGATGTAGTAGAGAGTGTTTGTTTTACTCTCCATGAAACACAGCTGGGAGGACTTTATGTAGGACGTTGCAGTTGATGATTACCACCTCAAGAATTTATATTCCCTCTTCCCAAGCTCTCCAGATCAACTTACACTCAGGAACTCAGCTGTGACTTGTTTGCAGCTTGAGTCTCTTTAAAGGCTGCAGATCTTATTTTATGTGTTTGTTTTTATGTGTAATAACTTTATTTGTAATTCAAGTTAGTACTTAGGTGAAGAGAATACTAAAGAAACAACAACACATTTTAAGTGAGATTAAGCAAGAGGCTGAAACCAAAGCAAAGGCAATGTGATGCTGATTTTCTTTCATACTATAAAAAGGGAAAACTTTAGAAAACCTATTGACTTTAGGCTGACCACCGGGGTCAGCCCTACACATGGGTCTGTATGTGACTGAGTGAGTGAGTGACGGTACTTACAGAAACGTAGAGAGAGAGAGTTGAGACATCGCAATGGTGGATCATGGAGCATATTGGACCTCCACTGACACAACTCTCTGTCTATACGGCTCTGGATAGTTTGTTCGGGGAGTAGGCGGGGCTGCTCCTCTGCTGCTCGTCCGCTGTCCTCACCTACGTCCGCAGCGCGCACCTGCTTTCAACCACGTTGTCATCGGCCTCATGAGGACGGTCCTTGTAACACATTACCCACAAAAGCGCACACTGACCTGATGCGGTCAGCCACATACTAGGTTTTGACCTTGTCTTTTTAGACTTCTATTGATGTAGAGCTAAAACAATTTGTATATTAAAGCAATAATTTAATCCACAAAAATAAATCAGCAACTTGTTTCAGTTTTGAATAATTGTTTTAGTCAGTTTTTTAAGCAAAAATCCCCAAGATTCCTGACACCTTCTGTAAACTCACCATGTGGTGATCTTTCTTCTGCTCTTCTTTTCCAAACATGATAGTACATTTAATATCTTTTGGCTTTGGACCAGACAAAACATAATACTTTAAAATAAAGTAATAATGGTAATAATGATAAGAATAATAATGTAAAACAATACATTTTATTTGTATAGCGCTTTAAAGGTACTCAAAGGCACTTTATACGATAAGAAACAATAACAAAGACAGGAAAAGCAAAGAGACGATTAAAAGGACAAAAGTTACAGTTAAATATATATATGTATGTATATAAATAAAAAACACAATGAGAGATCACAGATTAAAAGCAGATTTAAATAGGTGGGTTTTGAGTTCAGTTTTAAAAGAGGGGAGAGAGGGAGGTGTCTGAGGTGTTGGGGGAGAGAGTTCCAGAGGGAGGGGGCAACAATGGAGAAGGCTCTGCCCACCTCCAAGTCCAGTGCTTGAATTGGGTCAGAGGTAATAATGCTGTTGCAGTAGTCATGATAACATAATGTATTTGAGGATGTTGAAAATTGAACAGAAGTACTTGATTTCTAGAATCTTATGGTCAAAACCAATAGTCCAGAACACAACCGGAAGAGTACTTGATAATAAAATAACTGTTAAAAAAGTACTGCGGCTGGAGACAATCCCAACAAATGGTAGGTACCAACACCACAACAGCTCCAACAACACCTCAGAAAAAGCAGTTCAGTCATGGGAAACAGTTTGATGTATATTTGTGAAGTTGACATTAACATGTATACAGAAATGTGTATGCGGTATGGAGGGCAGTAGATAGATAGATAGATAGATAGATAGATAGATAGATAGATAGAAATACAGTGCATTAACAGGGTTAGAGTTCAGAGACTTGCTCGGGAATTCTATTATACATCCTCTTATACAGAAGTTTCTTGTGTCATCTGTCATTTCATAAACAGGAAGTTAACTTTGCCGTACATGACAATTCCTGTCTGTTTGGGCGAGTGGCCTTTGTCTTTGTTTTCTAGCTTACACGGTAATTGAGCACTTAGTGAATGCGGACCTGATTCCAAGTAAGTAGAAGCATTTACAGTATTCAGTTAAAAGGAGTAAAAGAAGCCGAACCTCTAAGTGTATCCCAATGACCGCATTTAAGAGTTCAGACTTCAGCTATTAGGAGGTATATAGTGTAGAGGGAATCGATGAATAATGAATGAAAGGAGTTTGTCTTTGGGCTCCTCAAAGTAGGATTTAATGAGGTAATCACTCACGTACGTATACCAAAGATAGATCTTTTAAAACATACCAGAGAGCTTCCACGCAGAACAAATCGATAACATTGACAATTATCAGCTGCTTGAGCACGCTTTCTATTTGTGGATGAGCATCATTCACTTTATTCCTGATTCATATCCTCTCAGAGTCATTTTTCCTCATCTGGGGAAGGGACAGGTTATCTCTTTTTCTTTTTAAAATGGAGTTGCGGGGGATATATTTTGTCCTAATGATAGCATTCTTGGTTTCCCCTGTCTCTCCACACTTCCTTTTAACAATCCAGAAATATGTTTTTTTATGAGTGAAAGTGAAGGTCATAAGCTAGCTGTATGACAAATCAGACTGAGACGAATGGCTGTTACTGATTTCAAACCGTGTCCGTGTAAAAACCCCATACCTGTAAAATACCCATTGTCGTCCTGAAACGTGCAATACAATTCTCGGGAGGCCAAATATGATATCTTAACGTACAAATATATATATTTTGACCCAATGCCTCATTTCTTCATGACTTGAATGTGGGTAACGTGTACAGAGATTAATTGGCTGAAGAACAAGTTAATCATGTGTTGCAGAATCACTGTATCGTGATATTATCGTTATCGTGGGCCGTGTATCGCGTATCGTATCGTCAGTTGCCCTGCGATTCCTACCTCTAATCTTAATCCTAGCAGAGGGGTGGGTTCAGGCTGGATTTCAGTACTATGCTAAAACAAAAATTGGTCAAACAATTAGATGTAAAAAAAACGACATATCTGAAATGCTGTATCGCCAGCAGTTAAATAGACATTAGTCCCCATAAAGGATTTCGCCCCCTGTGGACAAAGTATGTAGTATGTAGTCCCATTTAGAGTGCTGGTAATCCAAATTTGGTAATTTGGTAACTTGAAAAATATCTGGATCAGCTTGATCTGATCCAGCTTTACTTTGAAAAATCAGAACAGAAGTTAGATGGATTATCTGATTCTGGATAGATGAACAACTGGGCCCAGAAGCTTGCTTTGGATGGATGTAGATGCGAAGCCTATATATGCGAAACTCTCGCACTTGCTTTTTTTCTTTTGACAAAGGAGAACGTTGATGGTGATGGTGTACTGTTTAAAACCAGAAAATCATTCATGTATTATTATAACCCAAAACACCATCTTTTCCTATAACTGATGAGGGTTCAGAGCGTAAACCTAACCAAACTGCAACCGTTTTACAACCTTAACCACTTGTTAATAACACAGTAGAACGGTAGTGGGGTTAGGTTTTGGCAGCAAAAGCACTGGATTCAGGAAAAGATCTTGTTTGGGGCTAAAATAAGTAATTGATGAGTTTACATGTAGGGTAAAAGTCCCGTGTTGAACCCATTTCTCCACCCTTTGACCTGCTCTCTGTGTGGACTTTGTCACTTTATAGACTGTCGTAAACGATTAAAAACAAACAATGTGAATAAATCAGGCGAGGGTTTAGTAAATCTAGGGTTAAGTGTCTAGACAACATTATCAGAGGCAGTTTATTTGGGAGAGGCTAGCAACTACTCTGCATTACACTGTATCCACTCTGTGGTAAACAAAGTGGGGCAGAATGACTCTCTTAGTAGGCCAACAGAAACAGTAAAAACAGCTCTACCTATTTTACGATTTGGGTAAAGCTGTCACTAACAAACAGCCTTTTGGTGCATGTAAATGTGGAAAGAGTTTTGTCCTGCTTCATTCCTTTTAGTAGTTTGTCCGGGTCAGATCAGATCCCGCTGGGTTACAGCTGTGGATTCTCCAAGTCTGATGTTACATTTTATTCATCCAGCGCTACAAAGAGCAGCGACATCACTTGAATAGTTTTACCACTCATATTGTTATGCCTTTCTTTTGCCCCCTTTTTTCACTTTCCAGTTTCAGTTGATCAATATATTGATTAATATATAAATTTGTCAATATATTATTGCCTTGTTCCACCAACTTAACCAATAGATAAATATGTAAGCACCTTAGAGTAACTGTCTGATTGATCAGTCGCCAGCTGTGAAGATATTAAAAACTTGTTATTCAGCTCTTAATCAATACATGAAATAAGGCAGATTTTGATTCAATTCTGTATTAGAGTTATTCTTCTTATAATGAAAGTTATGCCATCTATCTATCTTGGCTGCAGAAGAAATTGGATATCCATCCGATCTGTAGTAAATGTTCATAGATTCACACCATTATATGCCTTATGTTTTCATTCATAACAAGTAAAGCTTCTGTTATTGGTGTCAATGAAAACAACGCTGCAGCAACACATTTTTCTTGCTTTGATCATTAATTGTATCGCTTTAATTTGGTGCTAGGCTGTTCCCCCTGAAATACAATCCCACAATCAAAGACATTAGCACCACCTGGACTCCATTAGCATTCTGCAGCTGAAGGATAAACACTGAGGTGGAGCCAGCTGGAGAGGAAAGATGCACAGACATGGAGCGTGAGATGCACAGACATGGAGAGTGAGATACACAGACAGAGAGTGAGATACACAGACATGGAGATACACAGAGAATGAGACACACAGACAGAGAGTGAGATACACAGACATGGAGATACACAGACACAGAGAATGAGACACACAGACAGAGAGTGAGATACACAGACACAGAGAATGAGACACACAGACAGAGAGTGAGATACACAGACAGTGAGATACACTGACAGAGAGTGAGATACACAGACAGTGAGATACACTGACAGTGAGATACACAGACACAGAGAGTGAGATACACAGACACAGAGAATGAGACACACTGACAGAGAGTGAGATACACAGACAGTGAGATACACTGACAGAGAGTAAGATACACAGACACAGAGAATGAGACACACAGACATGGAGATACACAGACACAGAGAATGAGATGCACAGACATGGAGAGTGAGACACACGGACAAAGAAAGTGAGATATATAGAGAATGAGATACACAGACAAAGAAAGTGAAATATACAGACAGAGAGTGAGATACACGGACAAAAGAACGTGAGACACATAGATAATGAGATAGAGAATGGACAGTGAGATATACAGACATAGATAGTGAGATACACAGACACAGAGAGTGATATACACAGGCACGGAGAGTGAGATACACAGACAAAGAAAGTGAGATACACAGACAAAGAAAGTGAGATACACAGACATGGAGAGTGAGATACACATAAAGAGAGTGAAATATAGACATAGACAGTGAGATATAAAGACAGAGAGTGAGACAGACATAAAGAGTGAGATATACAGACATAGAGAGTGATATATACAACGATGGTGAGATATATAGACATAGAGAGTGAGACAGACACAGAGTGAGATACACATACAGTGAAATACAGTATACAGACATAGAGAGTGAGATATACAGATAAAGAGAGTGAAATATAGACATAGACAGTGAGATATAAAGACAGAGTGAGACAGACATAAAGCGTGAGATATACAGACATAGAGAGTGATATATACAAAGAGGGTGAGATATGTAGACATAGCGAGTGAGACAGACAGAGTGAGAGACACAGACGTAGAGAGTGAGACATACAAAAAGAGTGAGAAACGCAGACAGAGAGACAAAGAGGAGAAGTGTTTTTTCTACTTTTGCTTTAATTTTGACAGAATACTGTTGTGTATCTCTAAAGATAAACAGCTTATTAAAACACAACTAAGTAGTAAATTCAGTCTATACATCTTTTTCTTTCTTTTAGTAAAAAGAAACGCATACAAATTTAAAAAACACATGAACATTATATTTGACTACAACAGTTATGACTAAATGTGATTTCGATTGGATTTGTTTGTGGACAGATATAAAGAATTATTATGAATGTTGTTAGCTGTGCTGAAATGTCTGAGGTCACATGTCTTCATGATGTTGTTGTGAGGTAAAACACCTTTTGTCATTCATACCCTGTGGTTTTTGTGAGTGCTGTTGTTGGAAGTTGCTGCACACTTGTTACTACATAGGTCAGTTTCAGAAACAAAGTAGGTCAGGCCCTTTCTCTCTGCCGCTCTCCCACTCTCGCATCCACTCAGCTAGACCGAGTCATGAGGCGTAGTGTGGCCTTTGTGTCCTCACCTTGACCACAGCAGTCGTCATTTAGAGAACAGAGAGCAACATCCTGTGGACTTCTGCTGACTCATCTCTGTCTCTCTTGCCACAAAAACCCATTGTCAAGTAGCACGTGTTGCCATTAAACTCATAAAACAACACAAAGCGATGCAGTGACCTTTTCAAACGTTGTTTATTTGGTGCTAAGTTTTCGAAAATCTGAAGGGCAACATCATTACTGTCTATTTAAAACAAATAAAAAGACAAAACATTGGAGATAAATTGGCTGTTTTTCACCAGATACATTACTCTTAAGGGGAAGAAAACAAAGCCAGCCTGCTTTGTAATCAAATATATACTACAATTATATTAAGCTGAGTTTCTACCAAACGTAGCCAGAACTTGTATTCCCAGGAGCTACTCCTCAAGAAACTAAAAGCCTCCTCCAGCACATTATTATTCACATTTCCATCGATGTCTACAAACCTGTAAAGACGATGCATTTAACTCTGCTGAAGTGCGAAATGGTCTCCTGAATCCTGCAGGTATTCCACCAATCAGAAATGTTCAGTGCTTTAAGAACCACCCCTAATGTCCCCGTACTACCAGAAAGTACTACATGTACCCCTGGAGCAGAAACCTTAGGGGTCTAAATAAAGTCCTTGGGACTTAGACCCCGGTCCATGCAGATTGAAACACTGAGTATCTCTCTGTGGAAAGTTCCTGTGGTGGAAAGGCAGCTTTATTTGGTGTTTTCAGGTAAGAAAGTACTAAAATCCAAATATTATGCAGAGGGACGTCCCCTTGAGGACCTTTTGGAACCCCTTTGGAAGGGGAAGGGGGGGGGGCCCCTTTTAAATGCCTCTGTATTTACTTTCTGTTTGCCTCTTCACTACATCTTCTTTCCTCCTCTGTCCACCAACTCTGTCTGAATCACAGTTGACCCAGAGTGACATAATGTCTTTAAAGGTCGAACTCCTACAGACTCGTGGCATTCCTTTTCTCCTGCTTTCACTCTGTGATCACAGAGTTTCACTGAGTGATCACTCTCATTTCTCCATTCCTGCTCACTACAGAGAATCGGTAATCATGGTCAGGTTGAGGCTTTGTTATTTGTAAAAAGGATGTGGGCCTTAAATGTGAATGATAGAGCACATTTATTGAAATACAACAATAATGAGCTAAAACTTTCAAGCTCAGGTAATGCAAAGGGACATTTCATAAACTTTCATTAAAAACAAATGTGAAGGAAAAGTTTAGGCTTACCTGGTCCACTATAATTGTTAATTTCTTTGTATTAGATTTTCCCCTATTTAACGTGAACCTTGTGTGGTAGATGTAACAATGAATGCACTCTTTTTGTGTTGCTGAGTGGGTTGCAAAGAAGTGGACAAATCATCCGTAATGCAATCCAGGAACCCATTGGCCATCATCTGACAACTATCTGTATTATTTATTTCTATAAACAGATGTCTACGTTAAAGCGCAGCTATCCATTCACCGTAATAAGTTGCCTCTCAACCACAGCTCTGTTCTCACTTCGCAAGTTTCTATTTCTGTTTACTATTTTTGGCTTACAGAAAAGGAACGCGTGGCCTGGATTCGCCTCAAGCTAAAACGGAAGCAGTGAAAAGTTGGCCGTGGCTCAAAGAGACCAAATCGGACAATATCAGAAATCAGACAATAGCCAATGGGTTCTAAAAGAGATACTGAACTAACCTGGCAATGTTTTACTTTCTCTTTTAATTTTGAAACGGGTGGTTAATAAGTTGCCCACCTGACATGCAATAATAAGTTATAATGTTTGGGAATGTTGCCATAAAATGTATTTCTTTATTTACAATCAGACATTGATACTTTGTCCATTCTTCCAGGAGCTCTGACTGAATGTTATGATGAACTGGGGAATCGATATCAGCTGCCCGTGTACTGCCTCTCTCCTCCTGTCAACATGATTGAGGAGCGCTCTGAGGAGCCCGACGGTTCAGATCCAGACTCCGGGGCGGCGGATCCATCCTCGGGCAGCGCCAGCGACCCCGGCTCAGGAGGGGAGTGCCAGCTCCGGCTCCGGCTCTCCACGGGTCGCGACCTCCGGCTTGCCGTCCGTTCTTCGGACACAGTGGGCATGATGAAGCGTCGTCTACAGAGTCAGGAGGGCGTGCCTGCCCCAACACAGCGCTGGTTTTTCTCAGGTCGGCCTCTGACTGACAGGCTGCGCTTGGACCAACTCAACATCTCCAGGGACTACGTAGTGCAGGTGATCCTCAGCCAGCCGCCACCGCCAGAGCCGCTTTCAACAGCAGGACACACAGCAGAGGCCTCTGGGCCAGAGGGAGAGGAAGGAGTGGCTGCACTGCCGCAGGAGCCTACGCCTGTGGAGAATTAACTCTCCCCACCCTGACAGCCTGGAGGTGGGAATACCAGCTGGATTCCAGTATAAAAGGAGGATAACAAGGGAGAAAGAAGGAATGAAAGATGATTCTGACTTTTCTCTTTTGATTTGCACTTGCTCTTCTTCTCTTCCTCTCTCTTCTCTTCTCTTGTCCTCTATTTTCTCTTCTATTCTCTTCTCTTCTCTTTTCCTCTATTTTCTCTTCTCTTCTCTTCTCTTCTCGGTTAGCTGCTTTTTCCGAGGAGGTCTTTGTTTGCTGGCTGTCTGCTGGAGCAAAAGGACTCTTGAATTGAGAAAAGACTCTTCCTTTTGGTTTTACACGTTGAAAATTTTGACCTTTTTGAAGTCTTTTTAACTGTTCCTATGGAAACCAAACAACAAAACGGAACTTTGTCGGATGGCTTAAAGGGTTTTCTTAGCAACACTGATGTTCAAATGTTTCGGTTTTTCAGTTTTCATTCAAGTTCTGCTCTCAAAGCTGGTCAACAGAGTTGTGTTAATGAGACTACAGGGTTTTACATACATTTCATTACAGACATGTTCAACACGGGCAGTTTTAAAGAAAGGATTAGAGATAGTTTAACAATCATTCAATCGTTTAATCAAGACCGCTTTGTTACCTGAGGATGACGGCTGTCTGCTAGCAGCTATAAAGTAAGGCAGGTGATGCTGGTTAGTAAACAGACATGTCCTCAGTGTGGTTAAAGGGGTTTCAGTCAGGGAGCATGACAATATTTCACCGGGCTGACGCTGGATTAGAGGCTTTACTTCTCTCTGCTTCACAGAACAATCAGAGCAATCATCTTATAAACATTTAGTCAGCCTATGTGTGTGAGTGTGTGCGTGTGTGAATAAGCGTGTCTGAGCGGATGTTCATATATGTTCAAGACACAACCACACTCATTCATGTGGGGAAAGGATGGAACATCGGAAACCCAGTTGCATATTTTGATTAAAAATAGAATGTTTTTAATTAAAATTGATCATTGTTTCTATTCCTCCGTCTCCGTCTCCCGGTTTGTCCTCAGTTGGTTCATGTTTTGTTGAAGAGGTGGGCCAAAAGTTGTGGTGGTATTTTACTTAGTTAAATACTTCTTTTTAAATCTGATTGGTTAATTAGGACATTCCAAGGTCTGTTATTTCTCGATAACAGGCCATTGCTATGAAGAACAGACCGTTGCTAGGGATGCTGCTCTGATCACACAATCCGGAGGACTAACTGTTATCATATCAATCCGGCAAAAGAAGTCCAGTAAATTCCACATCGGTTTTGTTTACAAAGGGAAAAAAAGAATAGAGACGAAAACAGCAGAGAGAAAGTAAAATAGGATAAAAGACAAAAAAACTAAAGGCAACATCAGAGAGATCAACAAAACTGAAGACGGCGTAGAAGTAAATATTAAACGGAACACAGTACGGGATACAGCGGTGTTTAAAGACGGTGAATGGAAAAGAAAATGACGAGACAGAAAACCTCAATCAGGTGCTGCGCTGGCTCATGCGGTCCGGTTCAACTTCACCATCCTTTTCATGTGAGTCAAAACAGCTAGCTTAGCTCATTTCAATGTGAATAAAAACAGCTAGCCTAGCTCTTTGTAATGTGAGTAAAAACAGCTAGCTTAGCTCATTTCAATGTGAGTAAAAACAGCTAGCTTAACTCATTTCAATGTGAGTTAAAACAGCTAGCTTAGCTCATTTCAATGTGAGTAAAAACAGCTAGCTTAACTCATTTCAATGTGAGTTAAAACAGCTAGCTTAGCTCATTTCAATGTGAGTAAAAACAGCTAGCTTAGCTCATTTCAATGTGAGTTAAAACAGCTAGTTTAGCTCATTTCAATGTGAGTTAAACAGCTCGGTTAGCTCATGTTATGAAGGCTACAGAGTTAACTGTTGCTATGGAGGCAGCTCTCACTGAGAGTGTAACGGACAATTTTTTTAACAGAAATATAATCATATTTAAAATAATAAAGTTGTTTCCAAATCAATATTTTGTGTCAAATAGTTAGCCGTTTAATAAGCAGGATAATGTATAGTGAACTGGTTGTTATCCACAGCAGCCACCTGCTCACCATACATATAAACCTTACAATATCAGGATGTATTTAAGTGATTTTAAACACCTTCTTTGTAAGATCATTATTATCTTTATTTTTTATTCATATTCTGGGCAGAATCAAACTACATGAGAAACGAAAGAAGGTCTTTCTCTCTAGTGGCCATTCATGGACATTTGGGGGAATACATCTTTTTGCTTTACTGAGTAAATTTAGTCCACAGTCAGCTAGCTAAGCTAGCATAAAACAGGAATAATGGATGGACAGCTAGCCTGGCCTGGTCCCAAAAGGTCCAGTATAAGGATATACATACTAGCTCCTTTAATGCTCACTAATTTACACTGAACAAAAATATAAAAGCAACACTTTTGTTTTTGGCCCCTTTTTTCCTGAGCTGAACTCAAAGATCTCAGACTTTTTCTATGAACACAAAAGGCCTATTTCTCTCAATCTTGTCTAAATCTGTGTTAGTGAGCACTTCTCCTTTGCCGAGATAATCCATCCACCTCACAGGTGTGGCATATCAAGATGCTGATTAGACAGCATGATTATTGGACAGGTGTGCCTTAGGCTGGCCACAATAAAAGGCCACTCTAAAATGTGCAGTTTTATCACACAGCACGATGCCACAGATGTCGCAAGTTTTGAGGGAGCGTGCGATTGGCATGCTGACTGCCACCAGAGCTGTTGCCCGTGAATTGACTGTTCATTTCTCTACCATAAGCCGTCTCCAAAGGCGTTTCAGAGAATTTGGCAGTACATCCAACATCCTCACAACCGCAGTGTAGTTTGTTTAATTCAAACCAAAATCCAAGTTGTGGTTATATAGGGAGTTATGTGAGTTATGTGCTGGAACTACTTCCTGGGGTCAAGTGGACACTCACTATCCTGTAGATATGGTTCCTACAATCATGTTAGCTTTAAAGTGGCTAGTAGGTTTTGTCTTTTACATTTGGAGCCAGGCTAGCTGTTTCCAACTGCTTCCTGTCTTAATGCTAAGCTAAGCTAGTCATACAAATGGCTTTAAATCTCTCATTTCATTGCAGGAAAGCTGATAAGTGGATTTCCTTAAAATCTTGAACTTTACCTCACAATGGATGTTCATATCAGCAGCTAATGTAATGTTGGGCCTCCTTTTCAACAACAATAAGACGTAGGACACAGTTTCCCCTTTCCTCTGATTTCCTCTTTTAATAATTACAATTTCCTTCTTTTAAATCGACTCATTCCAGCTGGAAAGAACACAGAAAACTCCCTAAAATACACAATGCTGCAAAGAGGCCCTCTGAAGAGAAGAAGCCACCATAAGTGATCGGCCTGTTTGATTCAAGTGCTGCCAAGTGGCATTCCCAGCCTGAGAACACAATAGCAAACGTCATCCAGCCGGGGAAGGAATGAGGAAGAAACTCACCTGCCTACTGACAAGCTTTCAAGTTTAAGTTCAGGAAGAAGAAGGAGAGTTAATGACCTGATTTGATGCTTTTAATGTGAAAGGTCGCTGTACATGAGTGGCAGGAACAGAGGAAGCCATATCATGTACAGACAGTGTGACATTATGTCATTAGACCTCATTATTACCCAGCAATCCGAAACATGTTAATGGATTTTTGGGGGGAATACCTGCGTGTTCACCTGCTGCCTGTCGCTGTTTCAGCTGAAAATTCTTTCCAAAAGGGAAAAACGTCTGATACTTTTCAGTTTGACGGACAGAATTATGTGAATACTGAAGGTGGGTAAAGTTTGTGGTTACATGAGTGTAGTGCAGAGAGGTTATGACGCCTTTCTGAGCAGCATACAGATTTAATACAGAGGTGATTTTCTTTGCAACCACAAAGCAAACCAACCTTTAGCGACAGTCATCTATTACCTGCTTTTATAGAAAGGTCTCACTATAATAGCAAATTAAAGGTTCTGTTATAGGAACGGGTTTGCTGGTTACTGTAAGACTAACACTGGCATGGTTAAATGTCAGGGGCTGGAAACTCCATAAATCACTCTGTACAGGTAACTTCCCTAATTTGTTATTAGCATATCTGTTTTTTCTATGTCGTTCACAAACTTACTCAAGGATAGTTCAATGTTTTTTCTATTGTTTCATCACCGCGGTGACTTTATTCCCCTTTCTGACTCCATGGAAGCGTTATCACTGACTCTTTCTTGTCCTCTTTCCTCAGAACTGTCATGACTTTTTCCAAAGTAGCCCACCTGTTCACTTTTCAATAATGCACATGGTCACAAAACTGTCATATGCAAACACTTGAGCTCTTCCACTTCTCTTTCCGAAAGGTTTCTGTCTCTTGGGTTCTGCTGACTTCCTCCATTATGGTTAATGCGGCTGCACGAGCAAATACACAATTTCACAATGGAAAATGTTTGAATATGAAGACTTCTATTGTTCTCAGCTGCTGTCATCTTCCTTGTGACTCGAGAAGATGAAGCCGGACAAAGGTGAGCGAGAGTCAGGTTAAAGAAAATGTGGGATGGATGGAGACATAAAACGAGTCGCTAAATGTTGTCTTTGGTGTTTCCAGCTGTAAATAGATCAGGATCTTACGTCATCAACCTTTCTCTCAGGTAATGCACACGCACACGCACACACACACACACACGCACACACGCACACACACAGCCTGCATGAGGGAGTTCCTCTTTGTGTCGGGGTTTTTCGACCTTCTGCTTCTGCCACACACAAATACAGCAGCATGCCGAGTTCATGCAGACACACTGGGCGCACTCTTCACCTCATACTGACTAGGTCCAGTTGCAGTTTGAAACTTACAATCCAGTCCAGTCTTCAAGGTAAGAACTCTTTAATTTCCTGTTATCTGTCCTGTTTTTTCTCCAGCACCGTCCAGTATATATTTATTCTAGTAACTTACATGTAACACAAAAAGAAGAAGAAAAGAAGTTATTTTAATTGGAAGAAATTAACACATAGTTGGAATTAAAATAACTTTCTCAACATTACTAATATCTAAAAGAGGAAACTGAAACACAGCTGATTTTGAAAGAAAGAATAAGAAACCTGTCTCAGCTTGTAAAAGTAGACCGTGGTAATGAGGGGTCACAATTGCACGCTATGGTTTAAGGGGACACAAGGCAAAAAGGATGCAAAATTTTAGCTTGTTTTTAGTATATTTGATACTACTAAATATTGTACGTCCTACGTTACCTAATGTATCTAAGGATTTAACTTCCTGTCGCCTTTCAGATGAAGACTTTAATTGTGCCTCTTAAATAAAAACTGCTGGTAGAAACCATTTTTTCCTCACGTTGTGGGAATTTTATTAGCGTGAATAACCATATTAAAGAGTCCCAGCCTTAGAGGATATCAAACCAGTAACGCATTGGTTCCAGTCCCTGTTGTGCACTGACTTATGCTCCTTTCTTCCAGATGCGTTCATTGTTCCTCGCGGTTCTGTGTGCGGCGTTTTGCTTCGCCAGCTGTGACAGCAACCAGCCTGACATAGAGACTCTCATGAGTAACGGTTGGTAACTCATCTCTGTTTCACATTATATCTCCACTTCACGCACAGTAAATGTTCAGCTCTTATGTATGTTTGTGTGTGTTTTTGTCTGTTATAGTTCTGGTCCTGAGGGTGCCGTATGGAATGAGCAGCCGGGTGCATGTTAATCTGACCTGTGGAGGAGCTTATCAGAACCAGCCTGTGTTTTGGAAGAAAAACGGTAATACAACTACTGATACTACTTCTACTAGCCTAGTAGTCCTAATAGCACCTGTGCTAATGTGTAGCAGAACTTTTCTATTTTAAGATTTATCTTTGAGTTTTAATGAAAGTCGGTGTCACATTGAACATGTCCTCGTCTCAGGCATGGAGGTTAAACCGGCCCTGCGAGGGAACCAGGTCAAAGTTCTGGTGGTGGAGATGAGAGGAGGAAACTACAGTTGTCACCTCGCCTCGGACGGACAATATCTTAACCACACTGTGATCATGGTCCGACTAGACCCGGACAACAGGACTGTCATACTGCAGGAAAAATCCCCTCAGGAAGGTAAGAGAGGGGAAAGAACACATTGAGAAAGAAGAGGGAGATAGTTTAGAGTAGGTGTTGGACCTCGCGAGAGGTATCGGAGACATAGGCGCGATTACACTGTGTAGCTGAGATAAGAAAGAAGGCGGGAGAGGAAGATTAGGTGGGAGAGCATAGACAGAGGTAGAGGAATGTGGCTCGAAAGCACAAAACAAAAGATAATGTAAGATGTCAAAAGAAAAGCAGGACCTGATATGGTTTCATGGATGGATTCATGTTGATCCTTTGAAAGATCTAAAACTGTTTGTACTCCATTCTTTCATGGATTTCATGGAACAAAATGTTAAATATAGTGAAGGGGATCGTATGAGTTTGATATTTATAAGTCTTTAAATGCTGGGACCTTCAAAGGAAAGCTGCTGGTGCACAAAAGAAAGAGATACAGTACATTCCTCACAAGAACATCAAACACAAACCGAGGGAGAGACTCTGAAAGTGTTTCTGTTCCTCCAGGTCACATCCACTGTTCAGCACACAACTATAAAGGCTCCTTCCACTGCACCTGGACAAGGACAGCCGACAGACCGAACGCAGCCGTGCTCATGGTGAAGGCCGAGCGGTGAGGACAGAATATAACTTCTACACAACAATCAAGATTCGTTTTAGATTGTATTTGTTCCAACCCGTCTGTCTTCTGCTCAGTTATATGGAAAAGATTTCCTGTGTGCTGGATGCTGATGGATCAGGGGTCCACTGCAGCGATACAAACTGCCAGCACAACGAGGAGCAGCACAGCATCTCCCTCACTCTGTACATTTACAGCTTCGCTCGCCTGGAGGCCTACACCAAGACTTTCTACTTGAGAGACATCGGTGAGGGATTGTTTTGAACATCTGTGTCTTTGGATAGCACCACTGTTAAAACAAAGCTTTGACTAACACTTATACACATATTGTGCTGTGTCCCTCCTTCCACATCTTGTATAGTGAGGCCAGCAAAACTCCCTAATCTGCGCATCAGTGACGGGAAGGTGTTCAGCTGGAGCTACCCTGAGTCTTGGGAGAAGCCCTGCACTTACTTCCGCCTGCAGTTCCAGGTCAAGGTGGTCGACAGCGAACATTCCTGTATCAGTGGGCAGCCCATTCTGGTAATCAATACATGCATCTTGTGCAATAGATCAGATTAACACTTAGCTACTGTAAAAATTGATTTCTCTGACCATTTCTTCGTCTTTAACATGTCGCTTATCCTCTTGTGCAGCACACCACCACTGAGCAGACTCATTACGAGGTCAATGTGAAACAGAAGGAGTATGTTTTCTGTGTGCGGGCTCAGGACAAGTTCACCAGCGGGCCCTTCAACCACTGGAGCAACTGCAGGTGAGTTTATTACTTGGTCCATTTGCGTCCGAACTCATGACTTTTTCAGATAGCATTGATCTGATCTTCTGTTTCTGTCCAACCTTTCCTGTTTCCAGTGTGACTGAAAATGGCGGGATGTGCTCATGAATGATGTGCTCATGAAGAACAACACAAGGATGTTTTTTTAATCCTGTTTTGGTAGTTTTTACACATTTTGTAAGGCAAAGCTGGGCTTTGGCACTGAATGTATCCCTATACAGTATTTATTGATCATTCATAGAAATTGTCTCATTGGAACTACAGTTAATTTTGTAATGATTTTAATATATTTGTCATAATAAATTGATGATAATCTGCACTTCTTGGCTTTTTTATGTATAAAATCTCTAATGTGTTCAAAACTTCATTGTAAAAAATGATAATAATGATAATGATAATATGTGACCACTAATTCTAAATGACTTAAAGGAGGGGGTATTATGCTAATGTCAAGCTTCATATTTCACTCTGTGATATCTGTGGAGTAGCTTAGCATGATTTACAGTTATAATAAAACCACTTTTCAAGACGGGAGCACAAAGTGTTTGCCAGAAATTAAAACACGAACAGAACACAAAAAACACTAAATACAAGCATGCAGTTAGAAACTGTATAGAAGAAAGATTAAAATAAAACAAGCAAAATACAATAAAATTAAAATATGGTGATAAAATATGAACATCAGAGCTCTAATAAATTAGCTGTCTCCTAAAGAATGTGTCTTAAGACTGGATTTAAAAGCAGAAACAGTGTCTGCGGATCGAATACAAAGTGGAAGACTGTTCCAGAGCTGAGGTGCCATTACAGACAAAGCTCGACCACCTCTTGAAAAAAACTCACTATTTTTCTCACAGTGGCGCTCTGTGCAGCCTCTGCCTGAAACAACTCAGTCAGCTCTGTCCCCTTTAGAAACACCCGCCCCTACAAACCTGTTTTCCTCTGATTGGCCAGCTCTCTGAAGCCTGCTGAGGCTGCACTTTGTGACGTCACAAAGTGCAGCGTGTAGAAAAAACTGTGTGAAACCTGGCGCTCACAGCAGCCTGCAGACTGAGCTGAGAAGCCTCCAACATACTTTTACCTACAGATTTGAAACTTCACCCACGTTTATTCTGGACAACATTGTAACAATATATATATACGTCTTAAAAAGTGAAACAGCACAATACCCCCTCTTTAAAGAACAAAAAACAAACAGGCAATGTAGGTACAAAAAAAGGTTTATTGTCATATTTACAGCCAGGATGTCAGGGATGTGATGAGGAAAACACAAAAAGGTCGATCTAAAGAGATCATCTCAGGAGATAAAAGGGAGTTAAATGTCCGAGAGAACTGTAAACCTGACTAAATTTCAAAGATCACATCCCTGATGTTTCCACGAGCTTCAGGTGCTTCACACCTTTCCTCAACCGTTCTTCTTCTTTATCCATAACTTAAAGTAAACGTTGACAATAAGTGCAGAAACATTAATCTCATGAAAGAAGCTACCAAAAAAATCCCCCAAAAAACGTAAATTGCACGTTTTGTGCTGTCAGTTTCTTGCATTTCCAGCATCATCCCCCATCCTCATGTTGTTCATTAGTTCCATTTCCAAAACAGTTCAATATAAATTCCTAAACAAAATACCAACTAATGAATTCTGCATAAAAAAAAACCGTATCATAAAGTGTGCGTTCAGCAATGTAACAGAGCTGGCATGTAACAAAGGAAATTAACAGAAACACAAAATAATGTTTCCCATCCACGCATTTCGAGCTGATCATCAATGTGCCTACAGTTTGCATGTATACAGAATACATGTAAGACTTCCTCAAAGCCTCCAGCCTGTGTCGACTGACCGCTGCATGCAAGCAACACGTGACAACTCTTTCATCAAAACATGCACATGGCAAGTTTTGATGAAGTACGTTCACTGCCACCTGTCGAAATCTCACAGCGGTTTGAAGATTATTGCATATGTTACATGTTCGATTGTGTTGGTTGCAGGCATCAGTTTGATGATGAAGCACTTTGATTTATCTCACGACACATTCTGCCATTACAACTTTTTTGAATTCTTAACTACAATTTGCACAGACTGGATGTATGCAGTAAAACACTGTTGACACATCACTGACACATCCTTAGTTCTTGGTTAATCTCAGTCTCTGGTTATTGACCTTATCTGTGTTGAAGTGCTATTTGTCTTTGTTTTTAATTGCTTGGTATAGCAGAGAGGCCTGATAGTCACATCAAATTTTGTCTACGTATTTGTAAAGCCCTTTCCCCACTGGTCAAAAAACCCACTAACACCCGCTAACACTCGGCTTTTTCGCTCCGTGGGAAAGGCTACAATCGGCTTTAATTATCGCCCTGGCTCTGATCGATGGGAACACAAAACCTGTGTTGACGCGCTAATCTCCGCCCCCTTTCCGGCGCGATGCTATGCTCCGTCTGTAACTTCTGCGACTCCTTGTCATCTCAGCTACAAATTCCGCCCATCTCCGTCCGAGCAGCGCTCAAACATCGTTCCAAATTTGTCGGCACCGAGTTTGATAAACAGACTGAATGAGTAATAGATACAACAAAGACCTAACCACCATAACATCTTCACTGTATGCTAACCCTGTTTCGGGCGCGTTTGTGACGGTTACGCAGCAGAAAAGAGACCGAAAGGAGTATACTCCACTGGCAATGGGAAAAGAGACAATCGGCATTTATTAGCGGGTCTTCTCGGGTCTGAAAAACCTGCGTCAACACGCTCATTTTGGTGGGAAAGGGGTATAAGAGACAAGCAACGTCAGACAACCTCTAATGTGAAAGTGATGTAAACCCAACCTATGTGGAAGACAAATCAGGTTTCAAAGCTTTCAAGATATGATCCGGTTATATAACTGTGGACTTGATCTGACTGAAGGCGGTATGTAGAAGTTTGTGGGGCATGCGGCCTCAAACCTATGAATTGTGTTTTTTTAACCCACACGGGTGGATGTAACGGGACCACACTGACTGGTCATTGCTGCCATTATTTAAAAGAACATATGGGAAAAAATGTTCAGGAGAGACAGAGAACATGCAAATATATAAAATGGGAGCCCATCTCAGTCCTGAGCTTGTGAGTGTTGGTTAGTGTTGGATCTGTCGTTAGGGTTGAAATTAAGGACTTGTAGTAGCAAATAGTTTGTGTGAATGTGTGAGAACTGGATGCTGGGATGGGAGCTTCAAGTCATTGCAGAGGATGCAGTCTGTCTTCAGTGGTGCTGCCTCTTAGATAAGTACCTACAAACAAACATATGTATATATTTCATAATTTACTGTATTTTGGATCATTCACATTTACTATTCAATTGTCCCTGTATACGTTGCATCCTGTGTGCTTACCTCTCCCAGTGTTTGTGGTTGAGACCACTGAAATCCTCAAGCTTGGCAATCTCTTTGAGGTACTGCGCCAGCTTATACAGCTCCCTGTCCTTCTCCCTGTTCATATGAGCCTTCATGAAGGGTCGGATCTAACACACAAATACACACACACACTCAAAATATGTTGCAGCAAACGTGCGCATAATGCTGACAATGATGAGGAAGGGGTCAAAATTACGATGACGATGCCGGCCACCTACCTTGAGTCCATTCTGTGGGTTCATGAGGAAGTTTCGTCCGATGTCGTCAAACATGATGGTGTTCTTCCTGTTGTAAAATTCTCCGTACTTCCCCCATATCACACCCAGGGGTTTCACCTGCACATGTGCATGCCATCAAACACACTGTATCAGTAATAACTGCAGCTGTGAAACAGGCCAGTATTTTCATTCATGATCAGCTGTGTGTGTACCAACCTCCACAACCCCTCTCTTAGGAGTGTGCACTGTGATCATTGCTGCACTGTCCAACATGAAGGTAATCTTGTAGTGAGGGTTGTCTGTCACTCCCAGCTCCTAAACACAGCCACACAGACACACGTTATCTTCTGTCCCACTGCAAACCCTAATACTATAGGTTAAATTAATAAACACTGCCATCTTTTGGCAAAAAGGGGTAAAGTACAGTAATGTTTCAGTCCACTGACACCAGGGGATTATATGATTCTTGAAGACAAGAACCTAAAAAAGCACAACATATCAACTACTTACTTTCATTTTGGCATCAATCCACTTCATACTTGTGGCAGCTATGGAGAGAACGAACACATTTAAGTATATACTTACTAACAATTTACTAAGAATGTATATTCAGCAAACAGAGATTGTCGACTACCAGCACACAGAGGAAAATAAGAGCAACAAATGCCCAATAGATATTTACCAGAGGAAAAAACTACTATACTCAGAGGATCCAGTAGTTAAGACACAATGTAACTAGGGATGCACGATATTATCAGCACATTATCGGTAACTGCAGATAATGGCTTGAAAATGACATATCGGCATCAGCAGATGTGTCATATTTCTGCAGATAAAACGACGCTTTAATTCTGCCTAAATGCTCGATGATTCCTAAAAAAGCTTGACGTAATGCTACGACATTAACTCAGCGCGAGTGTGGGCATGCACTGCCTGCACCACACCTCTTCCGTCAAGCGTGAAGAAGGTTGCAAGATGTCTGCGGTATGGCAGTTTTTAGCCACTATAATAAGAGTAGGCATGATATCAATTCCACCACAGGGGAGACTTGATGTTCTCTGCAATTAGGTGGACAAAAACATGTGCCTAATATATGAGTATCGAAATCTGCAAAAAGGATTGGAAAATATCGGCATATCCAATATCCCCAAAAAATTCCAATATCGTGCATCCCTTAATATAACGCCAATATTCACCTGCTTATTTACATTAATGCATGCATATTAGTCATAGAGGAGAAGAGAGATACATACACCAGATAACAATGTCATAGTCCTCGTAGGCTGATGTCAGAAACTCGTGAAGATATGGTCTCATCAGCTCCTGACCGGTTTCTGCACATGACTTGTGATCTGAACACACATAGGACAAAGACAGTCTAAGTATAAAGTTCTATATTTAACTAGAAACTGATAGACTGAAGAACAGTGACTGATTTATGTTTCATAAAGTGTCCTGTTCTACTAAGTAACAGACATTACAAAAGTAGTCAGCAAATTCTATTATTCTAAATTTGTTTGGAAAAGTGTCAACCCTATGCACCTGTGTTGGATTGCATCCATTTAACATACAGTAAGTGTCATACAAGCAGAAACAATGGAGGTACTGTATTAGAGTCTATGCTGTATTAACAGAGTGTTTACTCTTAGCATGCTACGGTTTAACAAGCTGTAAAGTCAGTCACTCTTTAGTGAAATTCTTACACATTTGTGTCATCATCACTCACCAAACAGTGTGTAGTCCACATCCAGAACCAGAAGCCTCTTGCCTTCTCTGGGAGGATTCAGCTCCTCCACCTTGTAGTCTTTCACTCTGCGGGCGATTTTAGCAAGGTTCTCCTCTCTGCACACAAATAGTTTTTTCTGAGACGCAGCCATATACAGTATTTACACTCTCACAAATGTCATACAGCTTTCATACAGCTCAGACCCATAAAAATCACAAACCTGTTCTCCACTTCAATGACTTCCTCCTCAATGTCAAAATCGTTGACCACATCATCATTCTCAGGGGGAGGAGCTAAAACATCTTCCTTTACAAACGAAACATTTACACAGTTAAAGTGTGCCAGACAACAAATGGCAGATTTTTCATACATCACAGTTCCTTATGCAAAACTGTAGACACTGTCACATCCCTCTCTCAGTTTTCATCTCTGTCACCCACCACCTACCAGGCTCTCCTCTCTTGTCCCCATCATCATGATCTTTGTGTTTGGCTTCAGCTTCAGTGAGCCCAGCTTCACCTCATCCTCTGCAGGTTTACCTGGAGGCAGAAATGAAAGATACAATCAATGGAAGGAGAAAGGGAAGACAATTTAAGCTAATCAATCAATATAAAATATTACATCGAATAGAAATTATTTATGTACTACAAACAGGGGTGGGTGGGGGTGGCACATGCTCGTACATCAGCTGTTTATAGTATTGATATCTTCCACCTGATCTGGAAATCAAATTACATTATATACACTAGCTCTCCCAGATATGGCCTCTCACCTTTGACCTTGAGTCCCAGAAGTTTCTGTCTCTCTGGCAGCACCCCAGTCAAGGTCTTAATGGACTGTTTGAGATCCATCACTGTGTCCTCCTCAGACAGAGAACTGATGGAGTACTCCTGACCTCCCCACTTTATGATCACTGACACTGACATGGCACACACGTTTTCCTGACACACATACGCACACACACTCGGCTGCAGCTGCACGTGCACAGACAAGTGCACACACTTTCAAGCAAATGTTTCTAGCTCTGATGAAAACATGCAGACGTACACCTTGCAGAGAGAGGGGAGAACAAATGAACAGGAGAGGTGTCACGATGGCACTGACTGTAGCTTGAGTAAAGCTAAGAAAGTAGCTCATAAAGTAGCACAGAGAGCAAAACGTGACATCACTATTGATAAGCATGTGTTGTTTATCTGTCTAACTAAAGACACAACGGCCAAATGCCACCTAATCAGGGCTGACAGTGACTGTCCCTGGTGTTGATATTTTTAGCATGAGATGGCTAACACTGGCTAGCAACAATGTAAACAAGCGAAGTCACCGTCAAACTAGCTAACATTAGCTGACTAAGCTAAACGGGTTAAGCAACCTTACCTGGTAGAGCAAACTAACATGTAGTGCTTGGCAAATACTGTCAAATATTGTCGAAAAGTTGAATGAATGAATGAATGAAGTTTGCCGTTCGGTTTCATTCAACGCGAGGCGCACACTCTCTTCTTCCTGGCGTCCCGAATACTGCCGGTAGTGACGTAGGAAAAAAAGCTTCGTTGGCATAGTTACCATATCACAATAGATTAACATAAATCTGTTTTATAGTAGCCCAGATTTGTTGTTCAATGATATTTGTCTTGTGCTAATCAATGTATGTGCCATTGAAAAGTTCTCCCTTATAACAGAGAATAGAACGTATGAACGAAGGTATTGTCTGCCATGGATTTTCTGAATTTATTATTGGCCGCGGGATTTATGTGCAGGGGGAGAGTGGAAACACAGTATTTGGTTTCATTTGTGATCCGCGACAGGGAGTGTCTGAAGCATAAAACAAGCCACATCAAATGTTTTAGTTCCCTAAAGCTTTTTGTCTTGTTTGGCCTGGTCTCTGTTCGATGACATCTGAGGATGATGCAAAAGGAAACAACAGTACAGTAGTCCCTGTCTCTGTTCAGAGCTTACTGTACACCTCTATATACTGCACATCTGTGGACAAAGCACAAGAAAACAAGCTTACAGAGATTACAAGTAGCTTATAATTATGCTATGAGGTTTCTCCTTAAGCGACCAAGATGGTGAAGTGCAAGTGGAATGTTTGTGACTGCTCGAGTCAATACTGTCCAAGCTGTATAAATGTATTTGCCGGCTCAATGCCTCAGAGAACGCTATCATCTTGGTTTTGTCAAATATCAGATGTAGTTCTACACGCTACCAATCCCAGCTCTGGAGCCACTGGTACAGATGCCTCCTTATAAGATGTTAATTCTTTACTATATTTTACATTTTAAACCATACATTTTTATTGTGCTTTAGTATATTTATCTTGTGTATTGTCTTGTCACTCTATCTGGACCTTGAGTCTGTAATAAAGTTTGAATCTTAAAACATTTGAATAGTACTTGTTAGTTATTAACAAACTGCTACTAATGTTTGTTCTAGTTTGGTTGTTTGATTTATTGTTCACAGCTAGACTCACTGGAAGTTTGTGGCGTTACTGAGTGTATTTTCCTGGTGACAACGATATTTGTGTTGTGATTGTGGTGTGTCATTTAAAGATGATATAATACATGTCCTGGGCATGTAAAGATACCCCCTCTGGTCCAGTGAATGAGATGTGGTCAATTTTTGGCATGTGATTATTTTTCATAACAATACTTCAGTGTTACAGCAGCGTATCAACCCGATCATAACACACATTTCTAGTCCCTTATTTGGTTTATGTTGACTTGCATATCTGTTATTCATTCATACTACACATCCTAGGGTCATTATTGGTATACACAGCATAATGAACAGATATCTACAATTACATGACATACAGCAAATATAAAATCAACAATGTCCCACTTTTCCTTGTCTTAAACATAACATCATTACAACCCTCACAGCCTAACTGTAAACATGATTACATCCACAACCTGCAGAAGCAAAGTACAAACACTTTACAAGCAGGCCTTGAAAACATTGTAAGATTCTGACCAAATATGATTTCTTAACGTGGGAAAACATGATCAAATTTGCAGATATTTTACTTGTGTATAAAATATTTCATGGTCTGGCCCCCACTCCACTCAAAGAATTCATTACACAAAATCAAAACTCATCTACCAGAGCTGCTACCAGAGTGAATTGTAAAATACCACATAGAAAAAGTACCTTTGGACAGTCAGCCTTTTCCTATTGAGCAGCACATACCTGAAACACTATACCCACAGAACTAAGGAACATTACATCTTTCAACTCTTACTTCAAATCTGTTAAACATGAGCACATATTTGGTTGCTGGACAACCAAATATGTGCTCATAATCTAGAGTAGTAGTAAGTTATTGTGAGGTCAAGTGTTCATTGTGATGTGTTACTTACGATCAGCAAAGCAAACCAGACCACCAGCAACAAGATTGATTATTTCTATACAGTTATTTTTAATGCCTGAAACTGCTGGCTGGGGTAGGTGTCAGATGAAGTGATTAACTGCACGCTGCCTTTGTTTACATTTTCCAGGGCAAACATTTTGAGTGAGTGATACATATGACGAAAGCAGGGTGAGATAATTTGTTAAAAAAACACCACTTAAGCATGTACAGGACAAAGAGATAAGAGGTACAGCTTTGTCCACAGGGGGTGCCAAAACAACACAAACCGAAAGTTCCTCACAGCAGCTTTAAGTGTTTCGTGCTTTCTTTTAATGCTTAATGTGTTTTTATTTACTTATTTATTTTCATAAGCCATCAACCTGCCAGGGACTGCAGATGTCAGACATTCCTGTATGGCTGTGTCTGGCATGTTTACATGATATATTCAAGTGCTCATGTTGATTAATTTGCATTGTCATAAATAAATTCAACCTCAAAGACTTGCTGAAATCGAGGTCTAATGACAACAATATTTTTTCCACAAAAATAAAACTATATTAGATTTAAAAAACAGCTTCACTTTCCAGTATGGATATAACATGGGGCCGAAAGATTTAATGGGACAGACTGTATTGCGCATGCCCAGTACATCCTCCTCGGTACTTTGGGGTAATGGCTGCTAGGTGAGATGAGCGGATCGGCCGCATCCTTTGAGTGCGAGGCGCTTCCGTCAAGAGGACCGTTAACTCGGGTGGTGCCGAGTTAAAATGGTCGATATCCGACCTGAAAAGCATCCTGAAACCATTGTACATATTGCGAACCTTGTCCTTGAAATGTAAGTTCTCTTTTTTCTCTCAGGTCTTGGCTGGGCGCCACAGCTAGCCCAGGATGTATAACAGTCTGCTTGCTAGCTAGGCTAACGTTACAGTTGGACTTAGTGGCAAGAGGGGGGCAGTTTGGGATAATCAAATGGTTCATGTTTACGCCGTCTGCTTATGTGTGGACGCTGGTGTCTAAAGTAGTAACGCTCGAATCAAGCTAGCTCGTCTGGTGTGTTTTTATTCCTCGTTGTGTTAAAGTTAGCTCGATTGTTGACAGTAGCTAACTGACAGCGATGCTAGCTGACTACGTTAGCATGAATTGTTGGCACTGTGCCTGCTCCGTGCTCGATGCAGCTCATCATCTCTACACAGTACACAGCTACAGCTACATCGCTAACTCAACTCACATTACACCTTGAGAAACCAAAGCCGTTCATTCGGGTTGTCCATCATTTACTATCCCGCAACATACAAACTAGCTCAGTTAGCAAAGTGTTGCAGTCTTTTGCGGCGTAGCTATGAGATTTTTCTCTTCCGTCGAGACGGAGAGGTTACTAGAGTTCATGGCGTACCACAATCGATGCAGCACTCACTCATCCATAATGTTTGTAGGGCCAGTGTTTCAATTGAGCCAGTAATGGTTTAAATACACCCATTTAGACCAAGTCAACCCACACCATGCCCTGTAGCTCTCTGTTAATGGATTACGACAGATAAAAATACAGTGGTAGACGGACGCGTTATATAAGCTCTGTGATCTCTCTCTGGCCAGTGATAGTCGCGGTGAATTCAGAGTTATGTAAGATATCAGGGTCCTGTCACTGGCTGCAGGGATATTAATAAATGGAAACTCTGCTATTGGTAACTTTGAAGTTTTAGAGAAACTTGTCTTTTTAAGTGCCTCATCCGAAGCTTAAGGTGGCATGATCAAACCTTATTCTGCTGCAGACCAACACGCGATGATCCACTGAGATGAGTTTTAATATGTTTTTTATTTGAATGTAGCATCCCGAATGAGAATTCCCCTAAAATAGCTCCCCCAGGCTGGACATGATGCTTCTGTGGAAAAAATGAATGCTTGCAATTTGCAGTTTTTTGTAAAGAAATGTCCCCCAAAACTACTAGAGCTCTTTTTTGATTCAGAGTTCCTTCACAGATTTAGGAAAATGGTCCCCAGATCTTCTCTTATGGTACTATGAATTAACAACAAGCCTATCATGCTTGTTGATGGCCTTGTCAACAGTTATTGAGTTATTGGAGGTCTTAAGTCTTCAATAGAGGATAAAGTAGGTCATAGACAGAACATGGAAGCTATGGCAGGATCACTTCACCTGTAGGAAATAATGGTCTCAAATTGTCATGGAGTAACTGTCAATCACTTTAACTAAGGTTTTCGTTAGATTAGGATTCTGTTATTTGATTAGATGTGTTTGTTTTCATAAAGTTTGACTCAATCAGTTATTTTGATGAAAGAGGTAGAATCTTGATTTAGTGTCTGTTTGATTTAATTTGTATGGAAGTTTGTGTTGCAGAACAATGGTCATATTATTCAGAAGATACAAGGAAATGGATTAAAAATTATTACTATAAGTATACTGTAAGTAAGTACCAGAAGTGAAAAGGTACAGTGCATATGCATGTGTGTACAGCTGTACAAATTGCAGAATGATCTACAATATCAATGTAGATAGATTTTAAAAATGTATATTTCAGAGTGGCAGAAGTTCTGGTTATTATTAAATCCAGATAGCAAGTAAAGTAACCTCAGCAGCCTCCCAGGCCACTAATGTTCATACTGTGATGACAGTCATGTTAGCCATCAGAGACATTGACATACCATTTACATTCCGAGGTGTGTGTACCCCTTTAATAACTCTGATTGTGTTAGGCCATTGCAGCAGGGCAATGCTGCAAATCAAGGGGCGGGACAGTTTTATGGCAACGTTGGATTTACAAGATTTTTGCATCAATATGATAAAGTCAGCATTTCCCTATACGTCCAACTAGCCCGGCTGCCATGTTGCTGGTGTTCGTCTCCTTTGAAGACAGTATTCCTGACTGTGTTGGTTTTGTTTTTCCGACATTGTGTGATTCCTGGATGTGCATCTTGCTTTGCCTACTTTACATATGTTCATATTCTGATAGGAAATATTGCATACTGTGCGGTAATGTGTTACCCAACATCCTCTACCACTTGACAGTGAGTGTAAAAACTGAAATACTTAAGTACTGCATGTATGTTGTGAGGTTAAACAGAATGGTATGTGAAAAACTGAGAAAACATGTTTGTGAAAAAGCAGATTTAGCAAAGATAGCTCATTTGTCCTGCCTGACGTTCAGTCACGCCAGCATTTAAACACCTGAACGTGTTACAACATGTGGAAGCAGACAGAGAGGCCTGGATTCTTTTGCATGTACTCAAGTCTAGATTAATTACTGACTGATGGATTTGTATATGCAATGCATGTTATTTTACATTACCGCTTGTCATGCTATCAAGCCTGTGTGTAACTGTACTGTAATTAATCCCACTCTTGGAACTGGAACAACCTTGCGGTGTTCCTGTGGAATTCAGGCAGTTACATCCTATTCCAGACAAGCTGTTTTCCCAGGATTGTGTTTCCTGTATTCCTAAATGAGCAGCAGAGAGGAACATAGATCTGGCAGGCACACATAAATAAAGGGAGGAACACAGTCGACAAACAAATTGAGTTGTATCTGGCAGTAGTGTTCGGTTTTGTTGACTGATCCACCCTGCACAAGCACACAAAAACATCATGGAAGCAGCAAGACAACGCTTTGTGAATTTGTTGTAGCTTTTCATTTAACAGCACTTACCAATCTGTCTTTGGGTTCTAGCAACAGCTCTTTAGCTAAAGTCTAAAATAAACAGTGTTTTAAAAATCTTCATGTGATGGTCGTGGATTTGTCTCAGTGGTTCAGTTAACTAAATCCTGAGTGTTCCCCTGTCATGTGTAGTTTATACAAGTCCTAATACCCTGACAACCACATGTCAGTTTTTCCAGCCCTCTGATACAACTCAAAGGATCGTTTCATAAACAAGCACCCCCGACTGAAAGCACGCAACTTGTCCTCATATTGACACACAACAACACCCTACAAACATATTGAACACCTGATTATTGTTATGTGTCAAGTGTAGTTAGGTGAGGTCATGGTACCTTAACTACAAAGTTAGGTTTAGGCACGCTTTGTATGTTAGCTGACTTGCGTATGTCGGTTACACTATGTACTTTATATGACAATATGTACGTAGGTGACGTTTACGCTAGAGATAGACCGATATGGTTTTTTCAGGGCCGATACCGATTATTAGTAGTCAAGGAGGCCGATAACTGATATTTGGAGCCGATATTCATTTGCAGTAAAAGTGAAAATATTGGCGTCAAAATTTTGAATAATACAAACTCCAACACTTAACTTTGTTTAAATGCCTTTAAGCATATGTTTATTAAACAAACAAAAAGCGCAGGGAGTTTACTTTTATAAAGTAAATAAAACAAAGTTAAATAAAGTTTCTCCTCTCCGCCGTGTGTGTGAGCACTCTGCATGCACAGCTTTCACTACTGATTGGCTGTTACCCGTCCCATGGCTCTGCGTGTAACCAATCAGTGCTGTGGGTGGGACAATGCTGGAGACAGAGTAGTGACCGCAGACAGAGAGGCGCGGCTGCATCAGAGCCAAAATAACCCAGTTTTAAATTGATCTCTTATCGGCCGTCGGATTAAAAAAGAAAGGCCGATGCCGATATGTGTCAAAATGCCGAATATCGGCCCGTCCGATAATCGGTCCATCCCTAGTTTACGCATGTAACTTGGGATGTAAATGTTGACTTTCAGTTTCCCACTAACTCCAGTCTCCTTGGTGAAGGTCTTGTGTTTCTTTGAACGTTTGCACATTCTCTATCTACGTCTATAGTATCAGTTTTTCCCACGTTACTGTCAGGGTGTACCTGGCACTATTACATCACTTCTTGAGGTTCATGTTTGTGAATGTAGTTAACAGCAGGGCTGAACGAAATATTAAATTGTGATTATTTTGACTCGTATTGCGATTTCGATATGATTTGCAATGTCAAAGGAATGATGATTTTTACATCTTTATTCTTATTTTCATTGTAAACATATTTATGGTGTGTTTTTTGTTGGGATCCGTACCAAACGAAGATATTTGATACTTATGTCTGTGTACGATGTGTAGGCCAGAACATCTCTGTGGCACAGTATTTAAATTAAAATGGTATTTTGAGACACACTTTACCTTTTAACAAATATTGCGCCTCCTGCGATTTTAAAATTGCAGTCGGTCATAATGCGATTTCGATAAAATTTAAATGAATTGCTCAGCCCTAGTTAACAGTATGCCAATGCTTGTGCTTCTTTTTTATGCCAGTGTTTGCTGGCAGTAATTGTTTATGGACGTCTCTACTCTCTATAAAGTGTGTGTGTGTTACTGTTTGGATAATATAAATGGTGGGATATTCATGTCAAAGCTTCCAATGCAAGTAAAACAGTGTATGCTTCAGCTCTCTCATATAAAACATTTATCTACGATGACTTCCTTTTGTGTTTAAACTGTCTGCCAGCTAAGTTGTAGTGCTTTTCTTTTCAGCGCTTCTGCACAAAGACACACATTTCTTTGCCTCAGCATCAAATATGACCAAGCTTGAATAATTGTTATGCACATATATTGTTTTAAGAGTGGGAATTTTAACACCACCCACCTGCCAATTGCGGGGAAATGTCGGCTGTTGCCGGAAAGTTCATGTATATGCAAAGTTATTATTCATTTATACTTGCTGCTCATCTCCACTGCATCCTATTAAATTTCCATCTCCCTTTTTGCCTCTCTTTCTCTGCAGTGCACCCACTGTTTACATCCCATCTTAGTGGTCAGTTCTGCCTGCTGATCAGAGGTTAAGCTGAGGCCATGGCAGTGAAGGACCGTGTAGAGGCGGTGCTCAATGTGGGTCTGCGTGTTCCCAGCATCATGCTGCTGGATGTCCTGTACCGCTGGGATGTCAGCTCCTTCTTCCAGAAGATCCAGCGCTCCAGCCTCTCCAACAACCCCCTGTTCCAGTACAAATACCTGGCTCTCTACCTGCACTACGTAGGTCAGTGTTGGTATCGCACACACACTCACCGCCTGTTCCAAACACATTCCCCTTGTATCAACACTTCTTAGAGGATTAGTGTAAAACAAACGGATTATATAAGTGTCTTGCACATTCTGCATTAGCCAGCGTTTGACACATTTCATAGTGTAGCTATAGCTGTTGGCACGTCTGTGTTATCAGTCAGGTTATCATAACCTGCTGGAGGCGTTTTGTTGCAGTACTTGACTGGGCTATCCACTAACCTTAAGTGGTTTCTTTTCAGTTGATTGTAGGTCAAGTTCCAACAGTCACAATTTTGTCTCTCTCAATCAGATTTGCATGATTATCTTCTCCTTTTTCCATTCAGCAAAGTCGGTCCTCAGCACCCAACTGTGTGAGTTTCAAATGCTCACATAAAGTGGTCGGCACCGAGCCACGAGGCTCAATGAGGCTGTGCTTTGTTGTGCTTTCAGGACAGTCAGGAGGGATTGTGTGGCATGACGACAAGTTGCGTTTGACCAAAACTGATTCATCCGTCGGTAAAATAAAAAAGAAGGATGCTGCCATAAACCAGTTTTACTCCTCCAGCAGTGAAACTCTGGCACTGAGAGTGAGCTGCGCCAGTCGTATTTAATGAGTTTTTGGGAGGCTCTCTACAGAAAGCTTTCTAAGAGTGCCATTCTTCATCAACACAAAACTGTGTCCAACTTTTTTGTCCTTTTCTGTTGGATCTCTGAGTTCTCCATGCACTTGTGTTTATTTTCACCTGCCAGTGAAAAGCTTCCTTAAAAAAAGAACAATGCACTGTTCCCCTGGATACCCAGTAATGTGAAGTGCTGGTGCAGGGACATGGCGATGATCCCTCAATGGTTCCCACTCGCCTACACTAAGCAGAGCATTCACCCAGAGCAGAGACACAGCTGTAAGGATATGTCTCCATAACAATCAATCTAATATCTTGTAACAGTAGCAGTCCCATATTTTGACTGACTACCATCTCAGAACATACTACCTGGTAGGGGTATGAATCTTTCCGTATCTGTGGGTGTCACAATTGACGACCAGCTAACCTTTAAAGTTCATGTGGCCTCGATCGCTCGGTCATGTCGATTTGCCCTGTACAACATCAGGAAGATCAGACCCTACCTTTCAGAGCATCCAACACAACTGCTGGTACAGGCTCTCGTGATATCACGCATTGATTACTGCAGCTTCCTACTGGCAGGCCTTCCTGCATGCACATTCAAACCTCTGCAGATGATCCAGAATGCAGCAGAGTGACTGGTCTTCAACCAACCCAAATCGGCACATGTCACTCCACTGCTCATATCCCTCCGCTGGCTCCCAGTCGCCGCTCGCATCAAATTCAAAACCCTGTTGCTCGCTTACAAAACAGCAACAAGCTGTTTGTTGGCACTTACTGACCTCGTTCCCTCCTGTCCTGATCGTTGCTTGTGTTGTATTAACTCTCAGATGCACGTCGCTTTGGACAAAAGCGTCTGCTAATTGAAATTGTAACATTGTAACACTGTAACATCTCACAGTTCGATTCGATTCTTAAGGTCACGATTCAATCCAAAATTGATTCCCGATTCAAAATCAATGCCCTGTTTGTTACAAAGGGGTGCTTATTTCAGGATTTACTCCAGTCTGCTGTGTGCTAAGAAAGCCGCAGTGGCAAATTATTAAAGCACAGTGAAATGTGTTCAAGATTATGCAGCTTTTATATTTGATACAATAATGTAAATGCAAGATGTAAAACATTGTTTATTACTTGACTTCAACTGTAACAAACTGTAACTTTAACAAAAACCAGTTCAAGTTATGTGAAATAAGAAATACTTAAACTTAAATAAGACCACCTACCTCTGTATTTATTACAAGCTTGCCATTTAAAATAATATTTTTACATAAATAACACTGTAAAACTATTTTGTATGTTTTTCAAACAACCACACAATAATGCTCGACAGCTCTGTGAGACATCGATTTTCAGCTTGTGTGCGGGCAACTGCAGATTCACGTTCACATTCTCGTGCATCGCGTTTCAATACGAGACTCAAGACTTGAGCTTCCAGGCATCCGTGACGTAGTGAGCGGTGAATGTCATGAATGACAGGGGCTGCTGGAGAGGTCCACGCATCGCAGGTAAGAGCTATTCTGTGGCCGTTGGTCAGAGCTTCCCCCCGTACATTACTGACGCCGAGAGCTAGCTAACGTTAGCAGCGCGACTGACTAGCCAGGGCCGACACATTCCTTGCTGGAACTGTGTACAACAACAAAAAATCGTTTTTTTTGAAGTTTCAAATTGATTCAGAATTGCGAATTCTGACATTGATTTTTTTCAGCACCTGTACTACCTGGAAAAGATCCTTATGTCTTACTGCCACAGAGCCAATCATGAAGACAAGAAGCAGTCAGATGTATTTCCTGTGACAAAGAAGAACCAAAAGACCTCAGCGATGTGAGAGAGACTGTGATCTGAGCGAGCTAAACAAAAGCAGCCCACTAAAACAAAACATCTAATTCAAATTGCAGACAGGCACAGAGTTAACTCAGTCTGTGTGTGTGTGTGCTGTCAGACTTGGCTGCAGTCGGCTAATGAGCCAATAGGCTTGGTATGTGCTGATGAGCGCTGTGGGTGGACAGACAGCATAAACGGGGGAGAGAGGCCCCTTACAATATAAGCCTGTTGGCAGCAGTGACCCTTTGATTGACTGTCAAAAATAGCTCCATGCCATTACATAAGAAACATCTGTCACACACACACACACACACACACACACACACACACACACACACATGCATATTAGGTAGATGTGATTGTGACAACAGCCCAAAACAGATGCTTTTTTACTTTATGTGTTGACACTTGTCTCTACTTGATGCTGTTTGTTGATTGCCTCTGATCTGGTGTTTGTGTCTCTGCATGTGTGAATCCCTCACAGGTTACATCCTGAGCTTAGTGCTCCTGACTCTGCCTCGTCAGCATCTGGTTAAACTTTACCTGTACGTCCTCACGGCCCTGTTGCTGTTTGCTGGTCACCAAGTCTCAAGGTACACACATACGCACACACACATACGCACATACAACGACTTACATCCACTAGTAGACATAATGAGATGTCCCTATTTGGTCTTCTGTTACTGTGTTGAATGTTAACCAATGTTTGTTTTTGTATCCTGCGCACTTTTCCCCCTCACATTCTGACGTACATTTATATTTTCAGATGTAAAAAAACCCCTCATATATACTGTTTATAAGAGCTTACCATTGTAAGATCTCTAAGGGCATCATGGCCTTTGGTTAGCATTCCCTGTATGATGTTACTATTTCAGACGAAGGACTTGGAACCTCGCAGAGCTAAAGGTTAGGGACAAAAGATCACCTTGTAATCTAAGCATTTTGACCTTTCTTTGTCAGGGATTATGTCCGCAGTGAACTGGAGTCTGGCCACGAAGGACCTGTGTACCTGGAACCTCTCTCCATGAACAGATTCACCACTGCACTCATCGGTATTATATTGCACATGAATGCATGAAGACGCACTTGTACAGTTTATGCGATGGGGCATGAATACATTGTGCACAAACCCAGAGATAAACAGACGCTGTGAAGCAGCTCCTCTCTAAGTGCACTTTTCCTGTATTTCAATGTCTTGGTCGACCCGCATCTGGAAAGTTTAAAAAGCATGGAATAATAATAACTTGGATCATCTGTCGCTTGCACGACGATAATATAGAGAGTGAAGGGACTAGGTTTCAACTTAAGTCTCTTTGTCAGCAAGAATCCATCCTCTGTAAGAGAGCCGCAGCGCTCTTACCACAGAAGCAGCTCTTCAAACTGTCTGTGAATGATCTTTGTGTAAGAAGGCTGGTAGAGAAACGCCAGCTTCTGTACGGGTTTAATAGAGTATTAGAGTAACATGTCACTCATGGCATAAATTTGAGTGATCACCAGTTATTACCTGTCACAGCAGGTCCATGTCGAAACGGACAGTATGTTCCTGGGTCTATAGGACCTGGTTTCATCTTACAGAAGAGTAGATCTGGAGTCTCCTGTGCTATAAATAGACCTTGCTGATTTCACTGCACAGCGAAAGCCTGAGAAAGCAAAAATAACACAGTGACAAAGATATATTGCGGCGGAGAGAGAGAGGGAGGTTAGAGCTACTAAAAGAGGCCTCTCAAATTTTAAGTCTTGTTTTTGAATGTTTGTTTGGAACAGATCTAAATATTTTTATCAGGGTATTTTTACTTCAGCTCTGAATCATACAGAGAATGCACAAACAATGCATCGCTAAAATCACTTTTTCAACTGTATGCAGATTCACGTGTGTGTGTTCATCATTTTAAGAGTGTAAAGGTGTGCATGTTCTTCTCTCAGGTCAGCTGGTGGTGTGCACGCTGTGTTCCTGTGTGATGCAGACCAAGAGGATTTGGCTGTTCTCTGCTCATCTCCTCCCTCTGGTGGCCAGACTGTGTCTGGTCCCGCTGGAGACCATCGTCTTCATCAATAAGTTCTCCATGATCTTCACCGGCCTGGAGGTCATTTACTTCCTGGCTTCTAACTTGTTGGTACCATACAACCTGGCCAAGACCGCCTACAGGGAGCTGGCTCAGGTAACACACTGGTGCTGTGGTCTGTGGCTCTAGTTGTCCTGAGAGATTTCTGTTCCCTTTCCTGTTTTAATAACCTCCATCTCTTCTCTTCTCTATCTCTGTCTCCGTCGCTCTCTGTCCCCAGGTGGTGGAAGTGTACGGGCTGCTGGCTCTGGGGATGTCTTTATGGAACCAGCTGGTCCTTCCAGTTCTTTTCATGTGTTTCTGGCTGCTTCTATTTGCTCTTCAGATCTATTCCTACTTCAGCACCAGAGACCAGCCTACCTCACGGGAGAGGCTCCTTTTCCTCTTTCTGACCAGGTAAGACCTGAGGACGGGTCGGACTGCCTGTGACATCATAGATAATACTTTACAGACTTAGAAGTGTATAATTTATAACATCGTTATTAAAGTGGACATAATCCTGTAAGATAAAATACAGAAACATAGTCGTAAAAAAAGTCATGGAAAGCATGCCATCGGTTTTGTGATACCTAGTTGTGGATCACTGCTCTGATACAAAAGAAAGTCGTGCCTGATGGTGTTACTAGACAAAAGCTACTGTAAATCCATCCATCCATTAGCTATACCACTTATCCTGTTCAGGGTCGTGGGGGGCTGGAGCTATCACAGCTGTCAAGAGGCGGGGTACACCCTGGACTGATTGCCAGTCAATCACAGGGCTAACATGTAGAGACAGACAACCTTTCACGCTCACATTCACACCTAGTGGCTCTTCACTGCTCCACTGTACACTCGCTACCGTAGCTATTTAGAGCAAATCTCATGCAAGCTGAGCAGTATTTGTACTTATCTTTGAACAAACTTTTGAAAAGGCCGACTGACCGACTAACATCACAACAGCCGTTATGTTTCCACAGATGGTAATAATGCTAAAGCTCATCGCAGCAATACCTCGGTCCACCTGTACCAGTGCTTTAGTTAGGATATATCAGCTTCTGCATCAAACCTCTCTCAGGTTTAAGGAGCCAGATTAGTGTATTATAGCTCCACAGGTCTAATTGAGTTTGTTTAAACAACAATAATAAAAAAAAAATTTATGTTGTGCAAATTAGGGTGGCTATCTCTCTCCTCTGCTCTCTGTCTGTTTGCACCAGATGCTAACGTAACTTGTTCGTCTTTTACAAGACGCACAAAGGACTTTACAAAACGTTGGTATTCGTCGACCTGTAAATGAAAACCGTCTTCTGTGTCGTTTCTATATGAGAGTTGCAGGTGACGGAGGGGGGAGCAGACAGACACACACAGTCGGCAGAATGAAGCTCGATTTCAGCTACAGACAAACTAAATCCTGTACCTTCCTGCTGAGCTGTCGGCGTGTTAGTCTGTGGTTTGGAGCGTTACTGCTGTAAAACAATCAGAAATTACGTCTTATTTTTCAGTTTCACAGCTTTATTTACATTAACGGCGCTCGCTCTCTCCACTTTCTGCATATGTCACTTGACATCAGCTCCTCTCTCGCGGCAGATTTGGGTTGAAAACTGATCGTAGGTGTGTTTTTTTTTCTTCAAAGCTTCGGTACCTTTCGTTTCTATTAAACTTAAAACGGAGATTGTATCGTTTTGAAACACGTGGTATTGAAAATGATCAAAGTATCGAAAATTTTGACATCCTTAGTGCGAATTGCATTTTTACGCTGGTAGTTTAATTTCTCAGTGTGAAACTGAGCCTCTTTGCACAATGTAGGAATCTTAACATCTGACAAGAACTGCATGTAGTAAAAAGGAACGTATCCCCCCTTTACTGCTTAACAGAGAAGCTTACAAGCAGGACGATGGTTTATATTATAACTTATATGGACTGTTATTTCATGAGACTCTTCAATGATTTGCTCCAAATGTTTGAACTAGCTAACAACAGAAGTTATGGTGGTTCAAAAATTCTCTTATTGGTCGTTGAATGTGTTTATTTTCCTTTTCTTTAAACGATGCCTTACTCTTTCTTCTTTGTCTTCCTCTCCCTCCTCTCCCTCCTCTCCCTCCTCTCCCTCCCTGCCCGCAGCATCGCAGAATGTTGCAGTACGCCGTACTCCCTTCTAGGTCTGGTTTTCACCGTCTCCTTTATTGCTCTGGGAGTTCTCACACTCTGCAAGTTCTACCTGCAGGGTTACAGAGCCTTTATGAATGACAACACCATGCACAGGTCAGTCAGAGTTTGTGACTTTGTGTGTGTGTTTAAAATGTCTGTTGGGATGTTGCTGTAATTTAAATCACTTTGTTTCTCGTCCATCTGCAGGGGGATGACAGAAGGCATCACCCTGCTGATCCTCGCTGTCCAGACCGGCCTCATCGAGCTTCAGGTCATCCACAGAGCCTTCCTCCTCTCCATCATCCTCTTCATTGTTGTTGCTTCCATCCTGCAGTCCATGCTGGAGATAGCTGACCCTATAGTCCTGGCCCTGGGAGCGTCCAGAGACAAGTAAGACGTTTTAAATGTTACACTGGTAAATTTTCCAGTTCCAGTTGTTACCCTTAATTTTAAAAACACGGGAGGGATGCATCTTTATCTAAAATGCTTCCTCACTTTGTTTTGACCTTTACGTAACACCAGTAAACGCTGCCTGACATGAATGAAAGTGCTGACGCTCTTCTCTTTCGCTCCCTTCTTTGTGTCCTTCAGGAGTTTGTGGAAACACTTCAGAGCCGTGTCTCTGTGTCTGTTCCTGCTCATCTTTCCAGCCTACATGGCCTACATGATCTGTCAGTTCTTCCACATGGACTTCTGGCTCCTCATCATCATCTCCTCCTCCATCCTCACCTCACTGCAGGTAACGCACAAACAGATAGCAGCTCAAACATGATTGTGATTAATAATTGGTTTGACTTAGATCAAAACACTAAGACTGCTCCTGTCGACCGCAGGTCCTCGGCACTCTGCTGATCTACGTTCTCTTCATGGTGGAGGAGTTCCGTAAGGCTCCAGTAGAGAACATGGATGAAGTAATCTACTGCGTCAACGGGACCTACAGATTGCTGGAGTTCCTGGTGAGTGTCCCACATGCACACGC
This sequence comes from Semicossyphus pulcher, assembly GCF_022749685.1. NCBI lineage: Eukaryota > Metazoa > Chordata > Actinopteri > Labriformes > Labridae > Semicossyphus > Semicossyphus pulcher. Next base: position 16,191,259 of record NW_027211604.1, on the reverse strand, counting down.
TGTATTGAGAAGCTAGCTTGTTACAAAGGCAGTATGTTGTTTATTCGCCCTCTACCTCGCTGATGATTTCCTCTCTGCCAGGTTGCAGTGTGTGTGGTGTGCTATGGTGTGTCAGAGACTGTGTTCGGGGAGTGGAGTGTGATGGGCAGCACCATCATCTTGGTCCACTCGTACTATAACGTGTGGCTCAGAGCCCAGCTGGGCTGGCAGAGCTTCCTGCTCAGGAGAGATGCTGTAAACAAGATCAAAAGCCTCCCCACGGCCAGCAACACACAGCTGGAGCAATACAACGACATCTGTGCTATCTGCTACCAGGTATGAGCTGGCTTTGTGTGTTTGTGTTTATACAAAGAGAGGACATAGGTTAATGTGAAATGAGTCAAAGGAAAATAACAACAAAGCATGTGTGTGTTTTTGTGCTCGCTCCTTCCAGGACATGAACAGCGCTGTGATCACTCCGTGCAGTCATTTCTTCCACGCTGGCTGTCTGAAGAAATGGCTCTATGTCCAGGAGACATGTCCCCTCTGTCACTCACAACTAAAGAGCCAATCACCAACCACCACTGGCCCCAATCAAGACGCCCCTGCAGCCAATCAGAGCCCTGCAGGGCAGGAAGAAGCAGACAATAAAATAAACGATGGCGCTCCTACAGATGACGGGAAGGAGGAGGGAACCGGGGAGCAGGGAGATAAAGGACCTGCCACGTCACATGGAGGACCCTCCTCCTCCTCCTCCTCCTCCTCTTGTAGTGACCCCTCAGTGACTCCAGCTTCATCATCTTCATCCTCGTCCTGTCCTCCTTCCCCTCTTGGGACTGAATCTAAGTCGCCCACAAAGGATCCTTCTCCGTCTTCCTCTGACACTTCGGACATGAACACCTCCATCTCTCAAAACTCGTCCTTAAAATCAGCGACCCAGGCTGAACCTGAGCCCGCCCCTCAGCTAAACCCAGGCTTTCTACTGGACAGCCAGGAGTCACCGACTGGTCCATCATCACAGCCTGACCAGCAGATCTCCCCCTCTGAGGATCAGTCTCCCTCTCCGTGCAGCCTCTGAGCCCCATCGCCACAGACAAGGACATACATGCATGCACGTAGATACACACAATCTGAACACTCCATCTGCCTGTTTTCCAACAGTTCGTATCGCTGTTGAAAGCTAAACTCCAAACCCTCCGTATCCATTTGAAGAGAAAAAATCCAGTACAATCTAAGCAGAGATCTTCATCACTCAGCTTTAAAATGACATTTTTTTAGGCAATTTTCTTGGAAAGATTTATCACAATGTTTGTCCGTTTGGGTCGGGGATTCAAACTAAAGGTTAAGCAGTAATCTCATCTCAAAAATACTTGGTACTTCTCCATCATGTCCACTAAATGTGAAGTCCTGAATGAAACTGAAGCAACACTTCACTCATTTCTCCTTTTTCCTACATTTTGACGTTGATGTCAGACCTATAGCAACATGCTTATGTCCTTCTCATTTCAATCCCAGATGGTTGCTCCCATCCTGCCTTTGTTTGAGCATCTTCACTCGTTTGGGTTTTCTCTGTAGTCCTTTATGTGCCATGATGTCATGAGGAAGGGCTGTTGAGAGCTTTGATAGACTGATGATAAGCGATGGTTGCATTTCAGACGGTGACAAAGTCTTAACGTTTCACGGAGTCTTCACATTTCATCGGTTTCGATTGAGATTAACGGCGACTGTTTCTTGAGGCCATCACGCGACCTGAAGCCTGGTGCTAAGCAGAGAATTTATGGTGTGGTCTAGTTAAGCGCTCTAGTGAACAAAAATCAACCAACTTCATTTCACGTGTCAAGCTCTCTCTAATATACTGCTTCAATATTTGAATCAAACTTGTTTGGCTGGTCCCAGCAAAGAAAAAAAAAACAGTTCTTCTCCTCATCGCCAAACTTTTGTATTGCTGTCAAAGAGATGTTATTTTTAAAAACATTTTTACATTACTGCTTTATTGAACGGCACACAGTGCAGACGGACTGAAAACGAGAGAGAGACAGAGCGAGAGAGAGAGGAGGGAGATGCTACAGTTTGTACTTAAACGCCAGCATTGTGAGGATGTGTAAATTAGCCCACAGAGTTGGCAAGGAGCCTAAACTTTGCCGTTGTAAGCTTTACTTCATTCATGGTACTCGTCTTCCCCAGCGCTCAGCTGATCCACAAACGCATCGAAGCTTTGCCCTCCTTCCCTTCCCTCGACCTCACTCCATCCAGCTCCTTATGAAACCAATCGCATCGAACCTCCGTGTGTATCGTAACACAGATCGTTTCCCTCCTGCTGCTGCTCAATCACTTCACTTAATGTAACGTTTCTACCAGCAGATTGAGCTGTCTGATAGGAAAACATTTTTTTTTTAATTTCACACATACTAGCGCAAATGAACGCGCGCACACACTCAGTCGGCTCCTGCGGATGTGGAAAGTCTGAGGGTTTAATTGAAAGACTCAAAGTTTGCCTGGGAGTCCTGATGCACGCTTATATGTAGAGCTTGCACGCTGCCACTGTTAACATTTATTTGTCTGTCCCCCGTGTGCTCTAACCTTGCTACAGTTTTTTTTTTTTTTGACATGTTCCTTTTTTTTTTTCTTTTTTGGGTTGCATTTGCACTAATGTCATTTGTACTAGCAACGCTCCAAAGCCGTTCTGTGGCTGTCAGCAACCAAATACCCTCTGACGTGTTTGTGTACGAGGAAACAGCCCAATCTGTTTGTGTGTAATGTATATAAATGTTGCTCTGTAAGGCATCTATATTAAACCAGAGGAGTGTTGTTATATAATTAAGTTCAGGGATAGATTTCTCCAAAGCTTCCCAGCAGTTTCATGCTCTTTGTTACTTTACATGTATGCGGACAAAGACAGACTTTAGGCTGAGAAGCTCTGGGGAAAGTGAGCCCTGTGATCTGCGAGACCAGCCAGTGTTACTGCTTCTCCTGTCTGTATGACGCGTCCTCAAGCTGGTGTGATCACTCCGGTGCCCTCTACTGTTAGGAGTGGGATCAGCATGGCGCAGACGGCGCAGGAGAAGCGCTAGTTAACCCTCAACAGTATTATTACTACCACTATTACTAAAGGTCTTATTACTATGAATGACTTTGTTCTTTTCATCGGGAGGCGTCGGCTGCAGGGCTGAGAATGAATACATAATCAATGTAGGATCAAACCTGGCCAGACGCTGTTTTACTGTTTGTGTTTATTTTTTTTTAAGAGATGAAATGTAGAGTTTGATGTATTTTGCACATGTTCCTGTGAAAGATGAACATAAGGACTTTTCTGTATTCTTGAATGACATTTTATCATCAGCTCCATTCCTCATAGACTTTGATTTACAACAAGGCACTTGAAATGGTTACAAACATCAAATCAGCTTCATCTACGACTGTGTTTTCATTGTGGAGCGTTTGAACTGTCACGCGCTCCACGAGGTGATAACTGTCAACGGCAACTGTATGTGAATGTGCATCGCAGTATTAAACTGGCAGAGACGCCGGTCAGCTGTTGATTCCAGATGTATTTGCTCTGTTTATCCTCCATGTTGGAGATATTGCAGTTGTTGCAGTCACTCTCCAGGCTCTGAACTGTGACATACGTTTTCATACTGTCTGGGACAGTTTAACTTCAAATACTATTCAAACGAAGCTCGGTGTTTAATATTTGACAATATAACCTTTTCATCTGATCACTATAGAAAACTCGTCGACATAACATATACTCAGTGTTTCAGTCCTTAAATTCTTGTATTCCAATGCATCTGAGAGTTCGGCTGTGGAATTGACTTCATGTGAAATACTTCAGGGACTGTTTAGCTGTTGTGCCAAACAATACAAACCAACTTTGGAGGAGGGGCCCTTAACTGCTCAGTCAGCAAAATGCATGTCAGGCCCTGTACAGTGTACTATTGCTATTGATAGACTTGTTGGTAAAATAACCAACCAAAATTACCAATAACCAATTCCCCCTCTGTGTCACAACATCAGTTCATTTAAATATACTGCAATATTTAAATGTTACTAGTCATGTGTACTCATTTTAAATTAACGAACCAGGAGGAAAACTTGTGACAGTGAAAGTCCCTGAAGTCAGTATCCTGTCTGAAATCCAGATGTTTCTTCGACCCAATTAATCACAATACTCTGTAAACCATTACTCTTTAACAATATAAGCAAATATGTTTATGGAATCTATAGCTGCCACGTAGCTCTCTGACCACATGCATCTTTTCTGAATGCATTTTAAAGAGCGTTTGGTTAAGAGTACAGCACTGCTGTCCCATACTGTTCCCTCTGATGTTAGTTGATCATGTTCAGGGCTGCTCTCTCTCAGACTCCCTGCAGATCTTTGTTTTAGTCTTTCTTCTTTTGTCTGGTTAGTTTATCAACACACATATTAAAGACATGATCTGTAAAACCTGACTTTGAATGCCGGTTATATTCTCCACGGTTGGTTTTGGACTTTACATGCCTGGCATTGCCTTGGTTCTTTTACAAAAATTGAATGTCAGAAATAAAATGAACCATCCACTCTCGACTCTGCCTTTGTTTTAATTTTATCACTCCAAATTATAATATATTATTTTTTTAGTCATTATTGTCTTTATTTTACTTGTTTATTTTTATTCGTAATATTATTTTGTTTCTAGTACCCTTTATGTTATATTTTTATAAGGGGAAAGGCTATTACTTAAATTTGTTATTGTAAATGTATACAATAGAAGATGAAAATTGTATAATGTGTAATACTATAAATAATTACGAAAAAGACTGCTAAATTTAATTACATATATAGAAGTTAAAAGCATTTATGAAGCAGTGTATAAGATTTTGGCCGCTAGCAGTGAGGTTTCTGTACTTTTTAAGTCTGTAGGAGAAGCTACGGTGGCCGCGAGACGGGCCAAGAATTTCAAAGGCTCGTTCTAACACCTGACTTTGGTTTGTCCGTTCCGGGCTCCTGTAGGAAAATGGCGGGCTCTGTGGAAGGGGCCCCGGCTCCCCGTGTAGTTCAAAAAACTAATTTTAAGGTAAATAAAACAGGAATAATACATTTTAGCTGGCAATGCCTTGAAGAAAACATATTGATGAATATTATACTCTATTTCATCCAATAACGCTGTAAACAGATTGCCTCTGCTATCCACCTTACACACTGGACCTTTAAATAGCCTGCCTTTCTTTACCATAAACATATGATGCAAACCTACTGCCGACATATTTTACACAGTGAAATGAATGTATTCAGTGAATATAGCTATGCACACATGTCTGTTTTATTTAGAAAAGATGATTTAGTCATTTTTGTGTTATGGATCAGTACTCGTGTAGTTCGCCGGGTCAGGCACATGGTGGCGCTGTTGTGCTGTTTTTAAACAGGATGGGACCTGATGAAGGAGACAAACCGCCGCTCTAAACACACACACACACACACACACACACACACACACACACACACAAACACACACAAACACGCACACACACACACACACACACACCGCGGACTATTTCTGTCACTAAAGACAGTCACTGTGCACAAACGTGAGTGTATAAAGTGATTTAACATCGAAAACGATATTGCGTTTCCTTTAATCTGCCATGTTGTTTCTTTTTATGGGCTCATGCATGTTTCTAAATACATTCCTTAATTAGCAGATGTTTCATATTATTATAAGTCTATTTCTTGTGATACATTCTCACCTTTGAAACCGCCAATACAACACTTTGATATCCCTGTAGATTAAAGGATACCTTCGATGCTCAATCTGACTTTAAAGAGACTTTTTGCCCGTTTTATTTTTATTTTTTTCTTACAGCGTCTTATGATACATTATGATCTGAGATATGTTAAATGTTCAGTTTTAAATATGATGGAACTAAATTAATAATTAAATTAATAGATTCTGTTACATTTCTCCCCTTTTTTCAAATCTTTTGCGTAATTTTTTATTCCATTGTCACTTTATTATTGAATTTTAGGCATTGGCTTTAACATATAAAATAAAGTGTATATGCGCTGAAATGCAGGGATAAACATTTGTTTGAATTAAGTTATACATGCTGCTTTATCCCACTGTGATCGATCCAAACAGCACACTCCTCCATCCATTCACATGTATCCTTTCCTCAGCTGTTAAACGCTATACGGGCTGATCCTTCTCTGTCTCTCTTCCGCTATAAGCAGGAAACTGGAGCATAAAAGACTCTTATTCTCCATAATCAAGGTCAAGAGCGTTTTTCAATAACCTTTGGGAATTAAACCCTGGAACGGCGCCAGCTCCTCCTGCCAATCATCCCCACAGCCGGCTGAATAATACAAAAGTTGTTGACCTTTTGGCACCTCGGCAGATCAATACGCTGTAGTCTCATTTTATTATAAGAGTTCTCAGAATTATCTATTAATATGTTGTTTGGATTCCCCCTCTCGGCGGCGTGATAAATAGTTCCAAATAACAGATGGTGCTGCAGGGAGAGACAAAGCGGGGAAATCTGGTAGCAATTATCCTCAATTATGTTCATTGTTATTTTGAGCTAATTATTGTTATTGTCACTTTTGTTTGTGCGTCTTGCGGCGCTGGGCTGCAATAAGCGGGCCTGCGGAGGACAATGGGGAGCAGGGATCTGTTGTGATGATGAAATATGGCTTTCATAATTGAGCCTAACCAGTTTGTCTAAATAAAACTGAGATCTAAATGTAAATAAAGGCTGAAGTTTCATATCAGATTAACCAAATGTCTGCGGCTAAAATGAGTCTAATAGAGGATCTATTGACTGATAGACAAATCTATTGTCTTTCACTTCTTTAACTGCCGTTTTTAGATGCGTAAAAGCCTCTTTGTGCGGAAGGGAACGAGGATTAATTTGGTTCGTATTTTTATTGTTTTTTGTCCTTTGAAAAAGCGTCTTTTAGATTTTTCTTTAAATATAAAAATCATGAAATCATGTATTTTATTGAAGTTCAAATCAAAGGCCACATTTTCAGGCTTTTTTTTTCTACTTTTGTTTTGTTTCTTTTTTCAAATATCTCTACTAATAATTTGAGAGTGGATGCAGTTGGTTCCCGCGCCAATCTGCAGCGCACCCCGCTCTGCAGCGGCAGGCACAAACTTTCCCGGTCGATTTTCAGCGTTTTAGTGCACAAGAATGTCCCTCCACGTTGAGAGGATCTATTTAACGAGGACGGAGAGCGATCCGAACCCGGACCGGGCAGGTTGAGGAAGAGAAGAGGGGCTCTGTGGCCGCTGCGTGAAGCGGACCCGACTCCTCTCTCGTCTTTGTTTGGGGGCGTCTCCTCTTCTTTCGTCCTGTCCCCTCCCCTCTATCTCTCCCCATCCTCGCTCCCTCTTTCTCCCCCCGGGGTGGGAGAAGCCCGAGTTTGGTTCTCAGAGAGAGAGAGAGAAAGAGAGAGAGCGAGAGAGCGAGAGAGAGAAAGTCCTTTGGGAAGAGTCACAGCGCATTTTTTCCTCAGAGAGAGAGCGGAGCGGTGAGAGCTCGGGACTGATCCGCAGGACGCAGCGCTGCTCCGGACACCACAGACCCCCATCACGTCCCGCGCCGCTGGGCTGAGGGAGAAGAAGAGAAAGCAGAGAGCAAAAAGAGGAAGAAAGAAGCGTCAGAAAATGATGACATCTGATCCGGGTGCGAGTTGATCTCTCTTTCCTGTGTGACAGCCTGAACTGTGGATCTCCACGCGCATCAGAGTGACTTTTTACACATTTTTACTGGGTCTTTTTGCTTCTTGGCGCCATCCCGGCGATTTAATCAGACTTTTAATAGTTTGGACTTCTGGATTCTACTATTCTGATTTGACCTCACCTCCTTTTGAGCACACACTCGTTCATCGGGACCAGAATTAGAGGAATAAACACCCAACTGCTTGATTTCTAGCGAGGCGCACGGAGCAGAGAGCGCACCCACGTTGCTCCTCTTCATCAGAGTAAGGATCTACAGGAGAACAAGTGCACAGCCAGGCGGGAAGAGTCCGGGAGACAGAAGCGAGCTACGGAGGTTTGTTCATGTTTGGGATCCAGGAGAGCATCCAGAGGAGCGGCAGCAGCCTGAAAGAGGAGCCGCTGGGAGGCATGAACGCTGTCCGGAGCTGGATGCAAGGGGGCGGCGTGCTGGACGCCAACACGGCCGCCCAAAGGTGAGCTCTGCTCGGGCTGGAGGAAACACTTGCATACCCCCTGCCTTCGTTTACCGAAACACGGAAACAACGAGATTTTTCTGCCAGGACCCCGCAGAGGCTCGTGCAGCGCGCAGAATGAGCTGCTGTCCGGAGGAAGAAATCTGGATTTATTGCCTTGATGATGTAGATTCATTGGCAGGATTTTGGGCTCAAAATGTTGAATTAAAAGATAATTTTTAATTTTAAGATATTGTTCTTAAAAGTAAAAGGAAACTTGTGTTTGTTCAGAGATTTACGCACACGGAATGTGTTTTTTCTGTTCCTGGCTGAGGTTTAACGAGTGTGAAGCCACAGGGTCACATACAGATTGATATAAAAAAATTAGTCAAATTCTTTAAAGTGAGGGAAAAAAATCTGCCCCTCTTTTCCAAACATACTTATTGTTTTATTCAAGGGGAACACAATTCTCCACGTGGCCCACAGAGTGAGAGATGTAAAGGTGAAGAAATCATGACCTCCTGTCACAGATAAACCCTGATCAGAAAAGCCTCCATCGCTAACACATTTAATTGTATTAAAAAATATTATTAATAAAAAATATAAAACGATTCGAGAAGATATAGCTTTATAAATTAAAAAATAGCTTCAGTCAAAGTAAGAAAAAAAGGAGCAATATTCTGTTTTTAAAGTCAAACTTTACACCCAACCTAACACCGACTCCTCCCCGCCTGTGTGTCCGCAGTGGAGTGGGTCTGGCCCGGGCTCACTTCGAGAAGCAGCCGCCCTCAAACCTGCGAAAGTCCAACTTCTTCCACTTCGTGCTGGCTCTGTACGACAGGCAGGGTCAGCCGGTGGAGATCGAGAGGACCAACTTCGTGGACTTCATCGAGAAAGAGAAGGTGGGTGCACGAGCTTATTAAATTACCTCTTTAAAAAAGGCCTTATTATTTTATTGATGTTACTTCTGTCTGCTATTATTGATTTGTTTAATTTAATATTTTAAACATTTACAGAAACTCATCAATTAAATATTTAGTGCATTTATTATTATTATTATTATTATTATTTTTATTTTTACACACACACAAATTATAACTCCAAATCTTCATTCGATCCTCTTGTGGATTTGTTCAATAATAACCCCCCTCGCTGTTGAAATCGTTTAAATTTACAGCTGTTTATATGGAACCACTTGTTCTATATAAACAGCGGCGGGCCTCCTCATCAATTATGACTCCGTTTAAATGAGATGAAATGTAAAGTGGGAGAGTTTAATGTTGGATTTATTCGCCCTGCAAACATTCGCAGTAATTACAGAGGAATTAAAAAGCCACAATAACACCATGAGTGCACGTGGGGAACATGACAGAGCTGTCCGCTGTGAGCGTAAATCACGTCATCATTTAATGTGTGACCGCTGTGAACGATGCAGTAAGTTTAAATGTGCGGAGAGGTACTTTTTAATTTGTCCTAAAATGTCAATAAACAGCTCAGTGTGTGTGTGTGTGTGTCTGTGTGTGTGTGTTAAGGAGACGAGCGGAGAGAAGACCAATAACGGGATTCATTACAGGCTGCAGCTTCTTTACAGTAACGGTGAGTGAGGACACACACACACACATTTTACCAAACCAGTGTGATTGGCTGTTGTCTCCTGCAATAATCACAATGTGCACTCAGGAAGCAGCTGATATTTAATGTGCACAAATGTGCAGCAGAGGGCCAACAGGCTGCCATACTCTGCTCATGTCACACAAACTGCAGTGTAATATTTCACTGTTTTGTCATTTCACCAATTTCTGGGAGAAATGTCACAATTTGGAAGCAGCTGTTGCAGGCGATTTCCAGCAGCTTTGAGTCTTCATCGTGTCACTGTCCCTGCATGAGTCTGTCTGGGCCGTGTGGCCGTTTGCATGTTGTGTAGTGGTAGCTGTGGATTGTGGTTTTCAGGCCTGCGAGCAGGAGGAAACAACACAAACTGGCGGGGAAATCACAGCTGCAGCTTCTGTGGGGTTAAGACGTGTTGGTGAACTGCCATTATAGATTTTTATATCACTTGCATGTTTAAATTGACTCACGAAACTATTTAAAAGTGATATTAAATGTAAGGATCAGACATTTAACACCACAGGGAACCTGTAATGCACGTCTAATGGGTTCACAGTTTTCTGGAGGGGGACAGAGTGTCATATGTTGTGTTGACTGAACAGCCCTTTTTAGAATATCTTAATATAATTAACTTGAATTAAAGTCATCTTACAGTAGAAAACACAAAGATCAAGAGAAATATTAATTTTCACAATGTTACCTGTTTAACTGGCTTAATTTTTACAACACACGCACACACAAAACTCCTCAAGGGGTTACTAAACTTTTTGGCTCATGACCTGTCAGTGAATTAAACATGTTAACACGTAACATAACATGCATAAAATCAATAACCTATGTAAATTAAAATGAAGTTAAATGCAGCTCAAACAGTAATTTGCATGTTTGAGCAGCTGATTTGATCATTCTTACTATTTCTTTACTGATTAACTAATTTTTTAAAGCTCAAGGAGAAAAGATTATATCCAAGAATTCACAAGAAAAAAAGTAAAAGAAAAAAAATAATTTGCATATTATGTTAATGTAAATGGGCGTCTTGCAAACCCTTAAAATTTGGGCACAGCTGTGCACAGCTTCCTGATGTGTAAGGCAGCAATGAATGATGACTTTTGCATCTTTTCATAAATTGACACTTTTTCAGATGGAGTTTGGTATTATGTTCTGCTTTGTAAAAATCTGTCAAGTGTCTGATTTTTTCCTTGTCTTCTGCGTCCCATCAGGCATCAGAACAGAGCAGGACTTTTATGTTCGACTCATAGACTCCATGACTAAACAGGTAAACACACCTTTTTACACAACACACACACACACCTACACACACACCCTCTCCCACAGAGGTCTGTCACCTCTCCTGTTACCTCCCCGACAATAAGCTGCTCCACTGATCCGCCTGTTCTCCGCCGCCTTCCCCTCTCTGCATGTACTTGCACACACAAAAACATTTATGTGTGTGTGTGTGGGTGGGTGTCTCCACGATGTGTGTGTGTGGGTGGGTGGGGGCACACACACACACACACACACACACACTGCATGGCTCCAGGCGTTCTCGCATGTTCTCCTCTCGCTGTGATTAGAGCGAGGAGGCAGCGAGCGGGTGTTGAGGAACAGGGCAGAACGCTGCTGCTGCTCACAGAAGCAAGTGGAAAAGATATAACGGCACCTCTGGGATTTGGTCTGCCGAGCAGCGAGCGTTTTCTGATCAGATCCAATTTTTCTGTTAATGTTTGTGTTTTTGTTGATATGTAGCTCTAAGAGAGAGAGAGAGATTTAGAGGGGAGAGAGGCAGGCTGAACAACACTTTTTGTGTTTGTGCTTTATGTTACTCAGGTAAATAGTTCGAAAGAAGACCGATTTTTACGTCTGTGCACAAGAAACAGAGTTTTCTATCCCGTGTGTGTGTGTGTAAGTGTAATGTAAGTGTGTAAGTGTGTGTCTGCATGGTTTGAGGAGCCAACAAGCCATGCTATGCACTGAATACTTGCTAATGTGACTGCAGGCTCTGATAGAGTCTCACATTTCTGCTGCCACGCTGCACCACATTCTGTGTGTGTGTGTGTGTGTGTGTGTGTCTGGCAGGCCTAAGGGACCACACTGTTCACTAATAACTCTGTTTAGCTCGAGCATGGTGGGGTGACAGCAGGCTACACACACACACACACACACACACACACACACGTTACGTCGGCCCTTGCAGTAGATGTTCAGAAAAGGAACCGGGGTGTTTGACCTCGAACACACACACACACACACACACACACACACACACACGCTCGCAGGCAGGCAGGTAAATATATTTTTGCACATGCTTTTGTCTGAGAAAAGTTAAATGGTTCTTTTTTTAACCTACATAAAGAGAGAAAGGAAAAGTCATTTTTCCTCAAGACGCTGATACGGGCAGGTGTGTGCTGCACCTGTGGGCACCCTTCTGTGTGTGTGTGTGCAGGTGTGTGCACGTGTGGTAGTGGGGGGTTATTGTGAGGGGGGGGGGGAGAGAGTGATGAACGAATGGGGAATAGTGCAGGTATCTGTCGCAGTGTTCGTGCACAGGCGATTAGGCAAAACTGCACATGGAGCAATAACGCATGCTTAACTGTGTGTGTGTGTGTGTGTGTGCGTGTGCGTGTGCGTGTGCGTGTGCGTGTGTGTGTGCGCGTGTGTGTGTGTGTATGTAAAGGAATGGGACACTAACAGGTGGTCAAACCAAAACAACCGTGTGGTTTGCTTGTCGGTGATGTCATGGCCGCTGTATCTCTAACCACACGCACACACACACACACACACACACAAACATCTTAGCCACTGTTTGTCTCACTTAAAGAAAATTGAAGCCACTCAGCAGTACAAAGTTTGCGTCAGTGTCTCTCTAATGTTACATTACAGTTGAGGACAAAGTGCGATCTATAAAAAACTCTGGAATCTTCTGTCATTATCAGATTGACTGACATGTATTTTAATGAACAGACAGCCACCACGCTGAAAGCTTTTCAGGGGAAGTGAAAGCTCTCTGTTGGACTGAAACAGGCCTGTGGCTGAGGAGCAGCTGGAAAGTAAACTGAATCACAACTACGTTCTCAATAATGCATGTCTTATCCAGACATGGAGGAAACCCAGAGGACCGCCGAGCACGCACGATAGCCATGTTCACGCCGTCTCCGCGACTTCATCAGGACTTTTTTCTTCGGGAGTTTTCAGTAAAAATAGTTATCGCCAATTCTCCCTGCACGTCGTCCGCCATGTTTGTTTACTCTAAAGTCACGCTTGACCCCGAGAGATTTCCAGTTTTGCGAGTCTGGTTATAATAACAATAACAACTTTATTTACATAGCACTTTTCTCAACAAGGTTATAAAGCGCTTTACAAAAAATAGAGAAAGATAAAAGAAAAGCAGATAAAAAAACCACAGAAAAAAGTGTTAAAAGATAAATTAAGAATTCATCAAAGCCTTCCTGTGAAGGAAAGTTTTAAGAGATGATTTAAAAGAACCGACAGAGCTGGTTGTTTGTGAATGGAATTTGTTTGTGTGTGGTGGACTGTTTTGGTTATATTAATCTATACTTAGTGGTAGCACACCTTATACCTGTTTTAAGGGAAAATGCCCAGAACACAGAGACAGGTGGAGGTGAGTGTGAAGAAGGATGAGGGTCAAAAAGATTACATCAAATAATACATTCACTGTTCATTAAGGGATTCAAAGAGTAATAACAAGATGATCATCTATCTTTAAGATGTGACCAAATTTCACATCACTGACAGGGAGACAGAAGCTGGGGACCTCTTCAATCACATGCATTTTCAGACTCCTATGTTCTGTATCCACATGGATGTTTTATATGGTCAAAACTTTAAGGTGTGTGTCAGTGCTGTCGGCATTAAATGCATGTTGTAATATGTTGTATGGTGGTGAGTATCTAGCTGGGTCTTAAACTCACATCACTGAGTGTGTTTATGTCGCAGTTCTGCCTGTGATTCTTCTGCCTACACCGACGTTAGGCTCCTAAAGCTGCCACTTCTGTCTGACATCCTGTTATTTCTGTCTACCTGTGTGTGTGTGTGTGCTGAGAAGGCCGGTATGTGTGAGTTAAACTGAGGAGGAGGAGAGCGCCTCCTATAGTCTTCAGAAGCATCCCGACTCTGTCCCGGAGAATAAAGCGCCTGTCACTGCGGCCCTGCAGATCACTAGCTCGCTAGTCGACCTGACACTAACGCAGGAGGAAGTGTGTTCCCCCGCTTAACGGCTCCTTGTTTACACGCCGCGCATGTCATGCTACTTCAAAGGTGGAGGAGCGAGCGGCGGAGATGCTGCATGAAAGGCCCGGTGAGGAGGAGAGAGGGAGGAGACAGAGGAGGAGGAAAAAGCAGATGAAAGATAAGAGTGGAGCAGGAGAGGTGACAGCGTGATGAAGACGCTGAGAGGAACACAGGCCGGGATGGCGGGAGGAGTTACTCACACTAGAGCCTGTCGCAGGCGGAGGGGGAGTTATTATTATCAGATTACTCTTTGTTTGAGCTCCAGATGTCTCAGCAGGATCAGGACAGTGATATTTAAACATAGGTTAAGTGTAATTTTTTATAATCCACGGTATTTGAGGCGTCACGATGCAGGAAGGGGAACCCCTCTTGAAGTCCAAACAGGGTCAAAGCGAGGCAGGGAGTGTTGGCACGGAGACGAGTCACAGATGATGGAGATGAGTCAACATGAAACAAATAAAGAATCAGGGAAAATAGCGGAGACCATCTACTGTTTATCTAGAAAAGTATTTGCACTAAGATAGACACAAACTTTGACCTCAGAGACGAGTGTTGTCCTCTGTGCATCCAAACCAACACTGTCACATGTCAACACTAAGTTATTTCTTAGAACTAATTATGTAACATAACGTGTGTACGTCGCCTACTTTTAGTAACTTACTGTAACCCAAACCATGAGCTTTTTCTACACCAAACTAAAGTTGAGTACATTTTAAGTACATGTTCCATGTTTTTCTGGGACTCTGGTGCTCTTATTCAGTCATTTGTCATTCAGGGATTTAGTGCCTGTGTCCACTAACGCTGCTTTTTGCACTGGCAGCACCCACAAACTCAATTTCAGAACGCTTCTTGCCAGTGCTTACTGTTGCTAGGTTACGAAAGTTGTCTGACGGCACTTCCGCTTCCCTCGATAGTGATCGTTAAGTTTTAAATTACTCTGCATGCTTCATATTTGCTTTGATTCAATGAAAATTTCCAATGAAAACATAAAAACAATGGACAGGTATCGTGTCCTGGCGTTAGCAGCAGCTCTAGACAAAACAATATGCTTCTCCTCCGCCATTGTTGATTGTTGATCATTGACAAAGTCGATGACTGAAGTCCTGCCCCTTCTTGAATTTGATTGGTCGGTGAGGGAGAAGTGACATTGATGGCGGTGTTACAAAAGTTGAACTATTTTTATTGTTTTGAGTGCAGCGACAAAAAACAGCTGACGCCGAGGGCTAGGGCTGCACGATATTGGAAAAAACATTAAATGAAAAAGTAGAGAGAGCAGAGTTGGAGCGTTCTTTATAAAACAAATACTAACAGACTTGTGGGCTGCAGTTATTAATACGGTATGTCATCAACCATTGCTAATGATAATCAAATGTATGTTTAATCAGCATGATCCGCCCCGTGACCCGTGCCCCGAGTCACTTTATGAAACGAAAAATCACATCTCCTGCTTCCTGCTGTTCCTGTCGGCACACACAACCTCAGGCGGTGTGTGTGCTGCAGGTGTAGCCGCTAAAAGTAAACAGCACGTCCGCTCTGTGAACTATTCGCTTATGTAGCCACAGTGTTAACCAGCACCTGGACGAATAGGTGCTACCAGCGCAAAAAACGCAGTTAGTGGACACAGGCCCTCATAAATCAACCGATTGAAAGCTCCTGTGAGGAGATTTTAGCAGGTTATCAAACAGACTTCAATTAATTCTGATGTCTCTTTTTACATTTTCCACAGAAAAGATTCCTCCTCAGTGACACGTTTAATTAAAAAACGAATTCAGGATGACATTGTCCTTCGAGGTCAGCAAGATCGCCACAACATGAAAGTTCCTCACTGTAGCTTTAAGTATGAGGACGTGTTGTTTCCGTCACACGTGAATTGGACGCTTCTGGTTGACACATCTGTCCTCTATCCTGCTAATGTTTTGGTCAACTGGGATAAAGTAACTTTTGCTTTGCTTTTGTATGTGTCATCGTGTTCGAGCTGTGGATTCCTCAACATCACATTCACTGACCTCTTCTGTGATATTTGGAGGAAAGCTCAGTTACACCAGACCTGATTCTGTACATAAAGATAAATGCACTCACCTGGTTCAAAGTGTGAAGGTTTTCTTGTGTGTGTGTGTGTGTGTGTGTGAGAGAGAGAGAGAGAGAGAGAGAGAAAGAAAGGGAACAAACGAGCGAAAATGCAGGAAAGAGAAGACGAGAGAGGCCGAGATGGCGTTGATGCATGTTTGTCCAGTGAGAAAACAAGTTCAGAGGAAGTTTCCTGGCTCTCTCTCTCTCTCTGACCTTATAAAGTAATTCTAAGCTCAATCCAGAAGGCAACTGGACTTGCCTTATGGATTAAGCTTAGAATTACCACGACCTTGATGACTGAGAACCTTCACAGACACCTATTGGCTGACCGCCGGGGTCAGCCCTAAACGTGGGTCTATATGTGACTGACTGAGTGACTGAGTAAGTGAAGGTACTTTCACAGCCGTAGAGAGAGAGAGTTGCGGCATCGCAATGGCAGATCATGGAGCCTATTGGACCTCCACTGACGCGACTCTCTGTCTATACGGCTTTGGATACTTTGTTCGGGGAGTAGGCGGGGCTGCTCCTCCGCTGCTCTTCCTCCGTCCTCACCTACGTCAACAGCGCACACCTGCATTCAAACACGTTGTCATCGGCCTCATAAGGACAGTCCTTGTAGCACATTGCCCACCAAAGCGCACATTGACCTGATGCGGTCAGCCACATACGAGGTTTTGACCTTGTCTTGTTGCTCTCTTTCCTACAGTTCCCACACTCAGATTTGCTTTCACTGAGTCGTAATCGTATAAAAATATTACAGTATGATTCTGACAGTTCAGGATCAGAGAAGCTGTTTGAAATGTTGTTGCTGTTGGATGAACGTCAGTGGTGTGTTAACACATCTTCTTTGCTTTGGCTGCAGTCAGTTGAAATGTTTTCAAGATGGATACCTGTTTATGTTGCTCTCTTGATAGATATATTTTCATCTTATTTTGCAGAACTGGCTATTTAAATGTCAGCACCAGCTCTGTCTACCTGTAGTTACGCTCTCTGCGCTTGTAGAGGATTTTTGCTTCATATTTCACATCTGACAGAGCGTGCACAAACCTGGAGTCCTGGACCCCTGCAGGCTCCGGGCTCAGGTGTCGATACATTTCCTGCAGAGGTTTTCCGATTGGAATATTTGCACACGCATGCAAAATTATACCTGACAGAGGCCCCGGGCCCTGAGACAAGTGGGGTCTACAATTCCAGAAAACACAGAGGGTCCTGGAGAGAACTAGCTGTTAGCATGAAACGCTGTAGGCAACAACATTATTGTATAAGGGCCCTCAGAGTGTTCAGCTGCTGTATCTGCTCTCCATTAATGCCGCAAAGCTCCAAGCTAGTGTCTCAGGACGGTGGAGGGCTGTGGATGAAACAAATGAGGGGCTTAGGTAACACTCTCGTCTCATGCTGGGGCCCCGTGTGAGGCGTGGGCCCCTGATGGGACACATGAGCGATATTTTACATTAGTCCTTTCAGGTTTGTTGGCATCAGCACAAGTGTTGCACGTTATGTTGTTTGGAATCACTCAGCTTCACTCGGCTAAATGACCTTCATTTACAAAGTAGTGTTGGCGCGATGGCAGCAGGTAGCCTGAACTCCAGCTGAAGTCGATTAGAGACGACAGAGAAACTTCTTCAGCGTTCCAGGAGGAAAGCGAGCCTGTCACTCTGTGAGACTCGCTGGAGTTTGGATCGACAGATCAAACAGCCTGGAATAGACCAAAGACAGGCAGGTGGTGTGTATGGATTGATGGATGGATGGCTTAGCAGTGTGTGACTGCTGCTTTATTCTGAGCTTCTCACCAGAACCAGGAATACTGTGTACTGGGAGCAGGTGAAGAAATTATGAAGCAGAAATATGGCCACTGCTCTGTGAATATACACCAGCTGTGTGAACCAGGTGCTGGTGTGTGCGTGGAGGGTGACAGACACCCAGTGCACAGATAGTGGGTGTCATTGTGTGTATGTGATTTTGAGGTGTCACTGCTGAACTATGTGTTTTTTCAGGTGAAGTGGTAACTAACAACACTCTGCCAGAGATACGAAGGAAATAAACGCGCACCACAGCTAAAGTAGAAGAATGAAGATACCTCGATTCGACATTGTTGTTGTGTTTTCTCATGAGTGCAGCCGTCTCCCCTCAGCTGTTTGGTACATGTGGAGCGCAGTGGTGTGAAAACATGCAAATCAGTTTTCATGCATGCGTGCACTAATGCAGAGAATGACTGCCGTCTATCAGAAGGTTTAACCGTTTTTGTTCAGTGTTTAACTTTGAAAAGTAGTGAAAAGTCTGGTGACTTCTGTATGTGTCTCATTGTTAACAAATACAGTGAAAAGACCAGCAGAGTTAGCAATGGATTGAATTGATTGTGTTGCGTGGCCAAATCCTGATTAAATGTATTTCTCTCTCAAAAATGACTCATGCCACCTCAGTGAACCACGCTGTCGCACTGGGTGACATGTTCCTTTGGTATCATGAGCATGGACACTGTCGTTTATTTGAGTTCATCCCACACACTTCTTGCACCTTAAGTTCTCTAAGAGTCTCCTAATGTGTGTCAACCAGTTCCTTTCAGGAAGTTGCGTTGTTGCGTTCCCACGAAGTCATTCAAATTCCACCAACTGCGGCAACTTTTCTGCAAATGTTACCCATCACACTATTTCTGCATGTGCATGAAGTCATTTGCGTCACCGAACTCACCTCTTTGATATTCAAAGTATTGATCCCCTGAGGTCTGCAATGTTGTAAAAGCATCAAAGCGAAACTGTCTCTATAATATCTCTTGAACGCTGCACGCGAGACACTTCCGTCTTTCTTACGAGAGCTGTGGTGTGATCGTCTCACTTTCATGAGCTACCTAATCCGGCCCTGAACTACAGAGTCTTCAAGGAGTCTCTAAACAAAAAATCCACAATAATAAATCCAACACTGGATGTCTATGTCGATGTTTTTCTGTTGAGAACTGTTAGATGTCCTCTTAGCCACTTAGCAGGCTCTGCTCTGACTCATTGTACAGTGAGATAGTAATCCCTCTGTCTCTTATCAATTGTTTTATACGGCCGCAGCAGCCGAAATAATGAGTAGAGCAGCGTGTTGTGTAGATTCTACTTTGCATAAATGGATAGCACTGAATGTGCAGGTGCAGTGCAGAAATGTTACACATTTTAATCGGCATCTTGACACAGAAATCAACCACATCGGCACAGCACAGACATTCTTAATCAAATACCTATTTTCTTTTAACTTTTTTTTTATAGCTGAATATGTAATCGGCTCCATGTTTATGTAACCACACTTGACACCAACACCCCGCCGAGGCCGGAGGAGGCTACTTGCTGGATTTGAGCTCAGTGTTTATTCTGGTTTTGCTGTCTGTGAGCTAAAAACACATTCTCTTCTCCATCTTCTTTCCCAGGCGATCATTTATGAAGGCCAAGACAAGAACCCAGAGATGTGCAGAGTGCTGCTGACACACGAGATCATGTGCAGGTGAGGAGCGGTGCATCGAATCCATTTCTTCCTCCTGAAATACCCTCTTCCTCTCTTCGTCTTCAAACTATTTCCAGCTTCTCCTCTCCTCTTTTCTTATGCCGTGTACTTTGTTCTTCTGCAGAAAGTTCTCACCAATCACCTCTCTGTACTCAATACATTTCTTATTTTGTCACCCTCATTAACCCCCCCCCCCAAACACACACCCAGACGCATACACACGCATACACATGAAGCCATATCTGTTGAGGAAGATGAGTTTTTAGCTATCAGAGTCGTTGCTTTAATTATAATCTAAAGATGAATTTCTTCCGAAGTAGGTTGGGAGGAAAGAGCTCTATTTATAGAGGCGTTTTACCAACCTACCCTATACAATAGGAAATGTGTGTGTGGATGCATGTGCGGTGTGCGTGTGTGTGTGTGTGTGCGAGACGCCTGGTTAATTAGGACACAGAGAAACTCATTAGTCAATCTGAACCCTCCTGTTGTTTCATGGCTAACAAATGGGCCTTCCTCTGCAATCTGACTATAAAATATAGGCAGGGTCTCACACACACACACACACACACACACACACATTAGACACAAAGAAGTATGCATATGCACGCTCTCCCGTGCACACCACAGTTATAAAAATTCAAATTTAGCACATGAATTAAGTTGTTCTTATTCCCTGACCTTGTCACTGAACAACTTTAAGTGTAACAATATAAATTGGGGTTCATCTATATGCACGAGCAGGGACTTTAGCGGTGAAATCAGGAGCACTAATATTTTATTCTCAGGCTCACAGTATAATCCTCAGGCTGCCGAGCGTCATGGAGAACACATTGGAATTCTGATTTACAAGGAATGTATAAACAAATTGCATTTGGCAACAGATTTTATGGTAAATAATCGCTGTTTATCAAGAGAGGAATGCATTGTGGACATGAATAAAGTGTTTGCATTACAGTATACATGATCTTATACAGTCGAGAGGCCTCCAGTGTTCCAACATTTCCTCTGTGGGAACAAAAAGTACGACATTGTTAACGTCCGCATGTCTGAGGTCAAAGTTTGGGCCGTTTCCTCGTGTTCTCACATGCTGATTCTGCAGCGGGGGGCCTCACACACAACACACAGCGTAACAACACACGCACAAAGAGCTCAGGGCGTCCATTAATCAGTGTGGCTCATTGTCACCGTGCTGCTATTAGCCATATGCTCGCAGCCAATCTGCCAGCTCACAGACCTGCGACGCAAACCTGTTTGGAGCTGTGCCACCGACACATGAAAGGTTTCGCTCATGAATGGACGACAGAGGCGTCTGTGCCGTTTGTGTCATGTGCTCTACACGACTGTTGGTTTAGATTTATATCTATGTGTTTCACAGTCGTCCCCTTTCTCCTGAGAAAGCTTTCAGATTGAGAGGAGATTTTATTCCACACTGTCTCACAATAGTTTATGTATCAGCTTGTTCCAGTTCTATTGAAGCGACGTGATGGATCCACCGAGTTGAATATGCAAACAGAAGATTAAAGAGTATTTTATTTTGTCAAGGGGAAATATTCCAGATATTTTGTGCATCATTCAACCCAACTATTTGGATTCTTTTGGAACTCCAAAGTAATTTTAAATAAAGTTCTTTGAGTTTGAACAATATTTTACTGCAATTGTAACAACTTTACAGCAAAGATTTAAAGCATCTCCATGTGGTGTTCTTCATGTGCTACAAGACATATCAGGGACAACATAAGCAGTCATCTCCATGGCTGGGCCTGTCTGCTTTTAAACTGCAGTGTACCAAGGACAGGCTGAACAACACATTTTCAGATTGGCAGGTTTGAGATGTCACAAACCTAAGGAGCCAACCCCGTTAATGGACGGGGTAATTACGCATTTTGTCGAAAACACTTCAAACACAATTTATTATTTCAGGCAGAGCATTTCATACGTCTTACAACATGACTCGAGCTGCTCTTTAAGGGGATAAAAATGCAGTGAAGAAATATTTCACCTGCTCTTAATGCTGCTTCAAAATTAGGTTGTTTTTTTTTTTTTAATGTTGGATACTTCTCTTAAGTTGAATCCTTTTTTTTTTTGTTCCTTGGCCTTTTTATGCCTTTATTGAGAGAGAGAGAGAGGACAGTGGATAGTGTTGGAAACAGGGGAAGAAAGCGTGGGAATGACACACGTCAAGGTGCTGTCGGTGTGAGTCGGTTGTATTTGCATGTTACAAATGCGGTTGGACATAATGCATACTGTAAGATAAAACGTGTGAAAATGTTGGTTGTTTTAATTTACAGCTTTTTTCTGACCAAAACACCTTAGTTGACTGACGAGCTTCAGCTAACGATTGTTTTCTTTATCACATTATCACATGGTCCATGAAATAGTTCCCAGAGCCCAAATATGACATTTTAAAAACGTTTGTTTTGACTGTTAAAATTTAACGGTATTTAATTTACAATGATACAAAACAGAGAAAAAAAATATATATATATATGTCTGGGAAGCTGAAACCTTTGATCAATGTATGATTCATGATTTTAGCTAGCTTTCCTTTGGTATTCAGAACTTACATTTTCACAGTAAGAAGGCAAAAATGGCCACAACTCTGCTATTGTGACTCTATTGTTTAAAAGTGTGTGTGTGCACTCTCTGTGTGTGTGTGTGTGTGTGTGTGATGGGAGGAGGGGAGATGATTAGATCACCAGGATCCAGAGCAATAAGTGCTACATTACCCCCATCCCGCCCCTCGTCTCCTCCCCCCCCTCCTTTCTAACATCCTCCCCTCTGCCCCCTTCTCCTCTTCCTCTCCTGTCCCCCCTTAATCTCCCCTCCTCATCTCTTACAGCTCTCCTCCTTTCCCGTGCTCCCCTTATCTCCCTTTCTCCTCCTCCTCCCCTCCAACCTCTCGCCGATGCTCCTCTGACGGGGCCAAAAAGTGACCCAGTTCACGGAGCCGCAGACAGGAAGTGACAGCGAGCAGAAAGAGAGGCAGCAGATAGAAAGAGACAATGTGTGAGGTGTAACGTATCAGCCTCTTTATTCCACCTCTGCCATCTGTGACGCTGAGAAACCTGAGACATCTCCCCTTCCTCTTCTTCCCACCCAAACCTCGCCTCTCCCTCGTCTCCCCCTCTTGTTTTAGCTTTCCCTCCCACGCTCACCCTTTCACTCTTCTCCTGCTTACACCTTTATTCATAATTGATGCACGCATGAAAGCTTTGACAGACTCGTACTACAGATGTGTGAATTGTGGCGCACATGCCAGGTTTTTTTTTACTTGTGTGTGTGTGTGTGTGTCCCACCCACTACTCCTCTGAGCCCCAGGCCTCTTCAATCCTCCTCCACCCTTCTCCTCACCTGTTCATCAGAACAATTAGGATTGACTGCAGGTTGTCTCATAGTGTTCCAAAAGTGATGCATGGCAGGTTTTCTCTCAAAATAATCAATAAGCGAGTCTTCAGAGGTTCAAAACTATAGAAGGCGCTGCCGCAGATTTAAAACACACACACAGTCTTCAGGAGAACGTCTCGTTGGTCGTCTGTCGGTAGGAAACTGGAGACGCTGGAGGGATGAAGTTATACGCTCATAACGTAGGTGCAGGGATGAATCAAAATAAAAGCATCAAAGAGAAAGAGGGCGAGTCGCACACTTGCTTCCTGCCACAAAATGCTCCAATGATTTTGACTCTTAGGTGTTTGTCATGAGATTTTTTTTAAATGGGGACCAACAGTAGTGTGTCATATGCTTGTTGACCTGTCTGTCCTCCCAACCCGACCTTCTACCTCTGTGTCTTTTTAAGAACATCTCTTTCCTCCCAACGGTTACAAGCTATTCATTTAGCCATTACATATAAGCATGTGTGGTTTTGGTGAGCTGAAAGGGCTCTCTGATTGGTCGACAGTTGATCAGATACTGATAACAGTATTGCTAAAGCATCCGATAACACCTAAAGTTCTTATTATACAGCACGAGTAATCTGATTGGACCATGAGTGCTGATATAGAGAGCGACATCACTGGGACTTTTCACTCTGTGTATCACTCCGCCTCAGCCAGGTGTTCTGAATACTGTTAATTAACATTACAGCAGACTGTGTATGTTTACATTGATCAAGCTGGTACCTCTGAATCACACAGCAGACTCTTATCTCACTGGTTGATGATGAATGAAATCAAATAGATAAATATACATCGTACAAAGTAGCTGATCTGTGGTAACCTTTAGGGCCCGATCAGACAGAATGCGTTTTGCAGGCATAAAACGCGAGGTGCACCGCACTGCCTTTTTGTGGAAGTAAACACCCGATCAGACAGAGTGCGTTTTAGCAGCTGGGGGCTGCTTTTTTTTCCTACTGTTGTTAAGGCAACCGACGAATCATTAGCTGTCATTAACCAAACCGTTATATCGTAAACTGACAGAAGGCTCGCCTCTCCTTTCATCCGATTGGACAATGAGAAAAAACGCCCATGACGTCGGGCGCTTTTCTGCTTTGAGTTGAACTTTTTTCAACTCGAGGCGCTCGGAGCGTTTCCTCAAAAACGTGAGGCGCACAGTGCGGAAAAAAGCGCGGCGCTCTGCAAAGCAAAAGCCGCGCGCAAAAAGTGTCCCTCCCATTGAAAACAATGACAAAAAAGCCACCCCCAGCTGCTAAAACGCGTCCTGTCTGATCGGGCCCTTAGCGTGCAGGAGAATGTTTGGGTTGCTTGGCAACGACAGACCAGTTTCGGTTAAGTTGTGGAACAAGTTGAGTTGGTGGAGTAAAACATAATCTGTTGTTGATTATTACTGTTGACTACTATTTGCCGCCTTTCTAACTGTTGTATAAAAGCAATATCACACCCGAGGTCGTGATGTACTGAATGTCAACACGGCTGTGATTCGGTCGTAGGCACGAGGCCGCAGATAATGATATCTAGTACAACAAAACTCCCTCTCATGTGATATTGCTTAATTAGCGAGCACACCGGTCTACACAGCTAACTGAAAAAGATCAGTTTGTCTTTATTTCTCCAAATCAGTAGCCTGCACAGAGAGTTGTACTGCTCTGTTGTACACATGGATGTTTTTATGGCTGACACTGGCAACCCTTAACTTCCTGTTTAATGGTTCTGAAATGAACTGATTGGGGATCATTGTGTGGTATTAGCAGGGAATCAAACATTTGATTCACTGAAAAATTCCACCAGTTAAACCTTGATTTTGCCGTACATGGTTATTAATGCCCAGGCAAAATGTCTTAGTTACCAAAACAAGCAACCTCTATTGTAAGATATTTGCGATCATTTAAGAGAAACTTCTGGGGGCCCGTTGAGGTCCTTATCCACTTACATCTTTAGTGACATGTCTGTGTTAACTACAGCTAGCTAGTCCCTTTTTTTCTTTTAGTTTCTACTTTAAATTCAGTCTCCTTACGTCTATTTTAATCCGTGCTGTGAGTGCAGACCCGCTCAGCACTGCAGACTTTCCCTCTCGGCCTGTTTTGAACGTATCTGATCGCTTCCTGTGATTTCATGTTCGGTCGAACACATCAGTGCAGACATAATGTGCTGAAAAAGTCCCGTTCTAACATCTAAATCTGAACTCCCGTGTGAAGTACTGTATGTCTGAGTCTTTTCTAACTTCTTCTTCTACTGTCTCCTCTTCTCCTGCAGTCGGTGCTGTGACAAGAAGAGCTGCGGAAACCGTAATGAGACACCTTCAGACCCCGTCATCATCGACAGGTACTGCCGCTTACTCCGTCTCTCTCTCTCTCACTCCTACACGCACACACACACACACACACGCCGGATGAGTTGACCTGTTTGAATGGCGGCGTGTGACGGGATGTTTTGATGATCAGCTGTCGCTCCTGAAATAGAAGCTCCTCAGATAGAAGTGATGGAAGACAACGTGAGGCTGAATCTTTGCATCTTTCGGTCAAACAGATCTGGTGAATGTGGCAGGAATTAAACGTCCACGTGCACAATGTAGCAATCAATTCAGTAATGCTTTCATTGACCTGTGCAGAGGGGACATTAATGCACATCAGCTGCTCAGTGTCTGCCTCCTATCTGTCACATTCACACACATTTACCCACTTACGCACAACAAACGCTCCTCAGACGAGTGCAGCTCCTCTACGTAACACAAACTACAGAGCTAGCAGAAGCTGTCTGTCGTTTTTATTCCTACCTGTCTGTCTCCCCTTCTGTCTGTTTTTCTTTCTTTCTGTCGAGGTGGAGGACTGAAGTTATCCCTCCCTTACCTCCCCCTCCTCCTCCTCCTCCTCCTCCTCCTGCAGCAGCAGTGCAGAAAAATGGGTCATGAGCAAAGAAAAAAGTGACAGAGAAAAACTGAAATGAGATCCATCCTCATTTTTTAATCTGATTTCTTCTTGGCAGTTGTTTTAACCCTGTGTGAGCAGGTTTCTCTGCGTGCACGAGGGACTGCAGAGAAAGAGAGCTGCTTCTCGTCACTGTCAGCGCGTTATCAAAGAGACGAGTAATCATCCTTTCGTTGTAACCAGAACACAGAAAAAAACACTGTACGAACGTTAGCATTAACACAAGTAGTGTTAATGCTATGCTATGATAGTGTTCTATTGTAATGCAGTTCATATCATACAGTGTGTCCTGCTGTTTAAGCTTTAGGAACACTTCTTATAGAACATTATCACTACTCTCAGTACTCAGGGCTCCATCACTGCGAACCCCACTTAACAAACTTACATTACATTGATCTCAGGATATATAAACCTTTTTTAAAGATTATTTTTTTGACCTTTATTGAGACAGAGAGAGAGAGAGGGCAGTGGATAGTGTTGGGCTTGACACGCGTCAAGAGACCGGGTGTGGGAGTCGGTTGGATTTCCATGTTACAAAAGCTGCGGGACATGACGCATACTGTAATGCTGAATGTTGGTTTCTTAATAATTTACTGCTATTTTCTTACATCTTACTTGGAGGCAGACACATCTGGCTGTAGGTGTTCTGCTTCATATATTTATGATTGTGCTTGTTTTAGACAGAGCTTGACTGGTTTGACTTGTTATTTCATGTCTTTTATTCTGTGTTGTGTTTGTATGTATGGCTGCTGATTGTTTGTCCGAAACTTTGCTTACGTGCTGCTGCCGGTCTCGGCCAAGACAGTCTTGAAAAAGTCTCAAGAGTTTCCCGGTCAAATAGAGGTTATAAATAGTTGACTGAAGAGCTTGGCGGTTGAATCCAGAGGACTGTAGCCTCTGTACATGGGCCGCCGATATAAACGCTGAGCTGAACCAAGAAATAAAATCCTTTGATTAGTTTCTGAATTAAGCCATTTTGGAGCTGTTTTATTATGACTTAATTTACTGTGAATTCATTTAGATGTTCTAACCCCAAAGCAATCACTGTGGATATTTTTGATGGCCGAGACAGCCGAGCATGTTGGACACGCTAACACCTTGTTGTCATTCCTCCATGGGCAGGAATACATGACACAGTGTTACATGTATGTTTCTTCTTTAATCACATCAAATCAAATTCAGTTACACATATTTTAAAATGTTTAACTCTTTACGCAGAATATTGTTTGTCTTTTGTATCTTTAATATTTTGTTCCATTGGAAATAAGTTCCTGTTGGTCATGTTTGCCAACATGTAAGCGGGGCTATAAATCCCCCCTCCTTCAAACCTCCACTTTAGCTTTAAGAGTTCTGCTTTGCTTTAACTTTTCCTCCCAGTATTTTTGTGTTTGGAGAAATCTCTTAAAGTAGATAAACACTCTCAACACTCTCAGAGATGTTTGATGGTGCTATTTCAAAGTGTGTGTGTCCAGACGGAGCCACAAAATCCAAAAGGTTTCATGATCGACAGCTACACTTATTTCAGTGTGTGTGTGTGTGTGTGTGTGTGTGTGTGCGTGTGTGCTCAGTACATTATAGCATCTGTACACCACAGCCACATTCTTCTGTTATTGTCGGCTATCTCAGACATCTCAGTTTACACCCCATTATACATCTGCCTGGAAGGTGTGTGTGTGTATGTGTGTGTGGATGGTTAGTTTTGACTTGGGTTGGGCCGCTCAGAGAGTAGTCGATGTATTAAAAGAGATAAAGTTATAAATATAAACTGTAAAATGTGTGTAACTGGTCTGTGTGGAGCGCAGATGTTTGCTGACTTTTAGAGTGCATGTGTTTGTGTGTGTCTGTGTTTTATGGCTGGAGAAGAGGAGCAAAGTGAATTGTGGGAGATGTCAGGGAACTTGGTCAGGATGGAATGTCAAGGTTACCGTGGATACCGTGGGATACTTCCTGTAGCCCCCCCCCTCGTCCACTTCAGTGGTTCACAGCCTCTCAGTGTAACATCTGGAACTCTGCAGCATGTGGAGAGAGAGAGGCAACATAAGAGCTTTAAGTGTCACAGCTTGTAAACAGGAGAATATTTCTGAAGTCCAAATAAAATCACACGCAGTCATCCCTCTTTAGAGTCATAATGTGGAGTTTTTTTCATGTATTAATAGTCAACAGCGACTTTAGTGTTCAGTTGTCTTTGAGCGCGTCTGGTTTGACTCTGCTGGGAAGCCAGTGAGGGATCTTCTCACTGCACTTGTCTCCCATTGTATGTTTGTCGCACCTGGACAGAGGAACCTGGGATCCCGGACACAAGCTGAGGCTTAATTCAGTCCGCATCCTCTAAAGGTCACACTTTAGTAGGCCACGAAGGTTAAACTGATGTTTGTTAATGGTCGGGTCTACAGTGAGGATTTCCTCTTTGCGTCACCAGCTGTTACCGACAGCCTTGACAGCTGCAGAAAAACATTAAACAGTGCACAATGAACTTTGGGATAGGTTAGGTTTTAAAGGGTCCAGGTCTTTGACCCTCTGAACTTGGGGAAAAAAAGGCCAGATTTCTCAACCACATTTAAAGGAGCCTTTAAAGTGGACATGATTGTTGTGACGCATTAACATTTGAAGGATTTGGCCCCTGAATTGAGTCACAGCTAGAGTGTGCATTAGGGGTGGTAATGACAGGGTAACTCACGATACAAACTATAGGGTACGGTATGGTCCAATACGATAGGGTACTGTACGTTACGATACGATAGGGTACGGTATGATACGATACGATACGATACGACACGACACAATACGATACGATACAGTACGATACGATATGATACGATATGATACAATAGGATATAGTACGATACGATACGACACGACACGACACGACACGATACGACACGACGGGACGGGACGCGATGCAATGTGATGCGATACGATACAGTACGATATGATTTAATGTGATACAGTATGGTACATTACGATACGGTACGATACGATTCGATACAGTGTGGTACAATACGATACGAGTCCGCCTATCAATAATTGTACTGCACGACTCAGGACAAATAAAACTGTATGGATATTTTGTCCCACCCCTAGTGTGCACCTTCATACACATTACAGCATCCTCCTGAAGCTCCTCATTAGCATGTGGGAAAATAAATGGCTGCCGTGACAGTCAATCCTCTCCTTAGGCCAACAGTGGAGTAAAACTCGAGAATAGCCCCAGTGTAGGGCAGGCTGGTCATACCTGTCTTTAAAGGATGCTCTTTTTCCCATCAGTATGTCTCTCCAACTTCTTTTTTAAACAGGAAATAAACCAAATTAAGAAAATAAGATGACCCCAAAATGCCATGTATTGTAACATTATATAAAGAGTGATGCTCCCAGTGTTTATCGTGCTTTAACAAACTCAAACACTCCAGGCTGCTGCGCCGACTCGTGGGCACAAACAAGAAACAGAAAAGAGCGCTTGCATGTGATTGACAGCTCATTGCATCGTGTCAGTGCGGGTATCACTCCTCGTGTGCATTTGTGTGTATGTATATGTGACTGACAGCCAGCTGCCAGTGTGTGTGTGTATATGTATGTGTGAGAGTGTGTGTGGCCCAGTTAATCCGTGTTGTAGCGCAGTGAGTGTCCCGCCGCCTCCCAGGGTTAATATAGGGTTAACGACATGCAACGATATCCTATCATACGCCTGCTTGACTCCTAAAGAGCCACATCCACTCTCCTCCTCTTGTTTGCGTGTGTGTGTGTGTGTGTGTGTGTGTGTGGCTGCCATTCAGTTTCTCCTCCTTGCATCTGCTACTGTCTTTTCTCAATCGCTCAACATCCTCATCTCCTCTTTCTCTCTTTCTTTCTCCTCCTACATTTCAACTCCTCCTTTTTTCGCCTCTCTCTTTCCTCCTCTGTCTCTCCTTCCCTCTCTTCCTCTCTCCCTTCATCCCTTTTTTCTTCCTTCTTTTTCTGCGGCCCTGAGGGGTTACCTACCTCACTGCTCTGTTCGCTGCCTGTTTAGACTTCAACGATTGGCTTAATAGGCTCAGGCTGTGTGTGTGTGTGTGTGTGTGTGTGTGTGTGTGTGTGTGTGTGTCGTCTGAGGCAGTGTGTGCGCAGGGTTTAGATCGATGTCACGACTTGAGGAGGAAGAGTGTGTGATATTGTGTGTGTGTGTGTAGCGGGGTTATGGGTACCAGTGTGTGTCCCCTCAAAGTCTAAAGGGGCCCACATAAGCCTGAGGGGTTTAAGGGGTTCCCCGCGTGTGTGTGTATGTGTGTGTTTGTGTGTGTGTGTAAGCTATAGGGTTAAGAGGGGTCACAGCTTGAGGAAGAGATGACGGGAAAGAGAGGAAGGAGGAAGGGATGGAAAAGCGATAGAAGGAGGTGAACATGATAAGAAAGCATTTACAGGGAGTAAAAGGAATGAAGGAGAAGAGGAGGGTGAGGAGGGAGGGGAGAGGCAGCGGGAGGGAGGGAGGGAGGAAGCTTGTCTAGGCAGACAGGGGAGAGAAAGGAGGTGAGGAGGAGCAGAGCCGGGTTTGTTTCAGGGGATAAGAGCTTCAGTCTGGGGAGTCCTGTCAATCAAAGAGCGCCGGGTGGGGGAGGAGGGGGCGCTGTCAATCAGCTGGAGGAGGAGGAGGGGGAGGAGGTGAATGATGAAGGGAGCTAGGGGGATCTTTTAAACGATCTCTTCATCTTTTCTGCCTTTGTCTTCCTCACTCTCTCTCTCTCTCTCTCTCTCTCTCTCTCTTGTCCTAGTTACCAAAATATCTCTGCCAACCTGGTCTGTCACTGTTCGCTCAACTGTCACCGCCTGACGCACACACACTCTCACTCACTTATCTAAAATAGACAGTGAGATAATATGCCGCCTCCTTCGCTGACCCGTCCTCGTCTCTCCTCTCCTCCTCTGCCCTCCTTTATTCCAGCTCCTCTCCGCCTCTCAAATTTAAATGTGCTCTTATATGAACATAATGAGGAACAGTTTTACAATGTGAGGACAAAAATTCAATCTGCAAAGGAAAAATAGACAACAAACAGTTAGCACGTTGCTACGTTAATACACTCAACACTATTTTGGCTCAGTTTGTGCCTCATGTATAATAATATAATAATAATTCAAGGCGGGGTTATTACGCCTCTGTTACGCCTCGTCTTTAAAGCTCCTGTGAGGAGTTTTTCACTGGTTATGAAACAGACTGAAATTAATTCTGATGACTCCATATGAGCTACAAAAGCAAACCAGACCATCAGCGACAAGATTGATTATGACTATATAGTTATTTTTAATGTCTGAAACTGCTGGCGGGGGGGTAGGGTTTGTTTACATTTTCCAGGGCAAAAATTGAAAGTGAGTGAAACATATGACTGTTACAGAAAGCAGGATGAGATATTTTGTTAAAAACCACCACAGGACAAAATCAGCAAAGACATAAGCTATGGACGGCTTTGTCCACAGGGGGCGCCAAAATCAACACAAGCTGAAAGTTCCCCACAGGAGCTTTAATGTAAAAAGCACAGAGGTGGAACAGTGGAGCGAAGTCGGTCCGCCTCTGAGTCGGCATCTGAGGTAGTAACAGAAAAAAGGCATTGATGTCATCATCGGAGCAGGAAGGGCAGAACATCGCCGAGTGTGTGTATGTGAAGCTCGTTCTGTTTGTGTACACCTCATGCACCTTTTCGCTTCCGTTGCTTGGTCCAATGTGAAACGGCAAAGGCGACATAATGGCGGAGCTCCGTTACGGCGCTGTGGTGGAATTGACGTAAAAAGAGCTAGACAGTCATGGTTCCTAGAGGAGGAAGGGTCCCTTTTACTTTCAGGTTGACATTTTTTTTGGGGCTTTTGCCTTTATTTGATTGGCCAGCTGAAGAGAGACAGGAAGTGAGTGTGGGGAGGAGAGAATGGGCGATGACATGCACCAAATGGCAACAGACGGTCAGTGCATCGAGGACTGTAGCCTCTGTATATGGGGAGAGAATTATCACAACAATCTATTCGATGGATTGTCTTGAAAAGTAGTTTTTATTTGATGATCACCTACCATTTACCTTGAGCCATTATCAAGACTAAATTTGAATCTAACACTTTGTTTAATGACCAACTTTGTGTTTCGTGCGTCTTAGCAAAAGGCTGCGCTGAGGTTGTGTGAGACGTCCTCCTGTCAAATGCCATTCAATGTTTAAATATGTTGAATTCTCTACTGCATTGTTATTGACAAGGATGTTCTCAGAGTGACAGGGAGGCGTTTGAGTGTTTATACTATCTCCCTTAGTCTTGGTTTAGATTGGTTTCAGATTGAATACTTTTAGCGTTGGTTGTTAAAACACAGTTAAGTTTATACCATTAATGTCTCTCTCCCTTTTTCCCTTCACTCTCTCTCTCGTGTTGCAGTTTCACTTCCTGTGTTAAAGGTCGGCAGTTGCTCGGAGATGTGGACTATTGGGAATTATTCAAACCATCGACTTAATGTCAGCGTTCACTTCTCTCACTGCTTGTGCGAGTGTGTGTGTGTGTGTGTGTGCATGAGTGGGTGAGGGACAGAGATGAAGACAGAAAAAGAGAGAGAGAGGAGTATGTTTTATTCATTTCTCTCATTTAGTCTCTCAGTCTGCACCTGTCCTAGCATTTAGAAGCTCGGTATTCACATTACCCGCTGATTTAGTTTAACCGCCCGTTTTAATGGACACACACACACACACGCACGCACACACATTTTTGTCGGCTAACTCTCTCAAAAGCTACTCGGCTCGTTCAGGGTCAGACCAGGAGGTTTGGTTGGCAATGTCGGGAGTAAAAATGCTTTTACTTTTTCTGTTTATCAGAAGAAATATTTATCTGTAATTCTTCTTCCTTCCCATTTCCCAAAAAAAATCTAAGTGCCAAGACTGCAGGCTGAGGAAAGATTGAAGAAGGAGTTTCTTTTTTTAATTTTATTATCTTCTTGAGTGAGATTGAGAGCTGAGGGCAAAAAAATATTCCTCCTGCTCTTTCTCCGTCTAGCTGTGTGTGTGTGTGTGTGTTTGGGGATGTGGTTGTTAATATCAGTAAGAAAACTGAACAGCCACAGGCTACGGCTGGAGTCCACGCAGATGTGTAACTAACCCCCACTCGCACCCTTTTCCTCTTTCTGTCCTCCCCCTTTCCTCCTCTTTAACCTCCCTTTCCTCCTCCTGTCTCACATACGCACAAACACACACACACACACACACACCCTCAGGCAGGGATCACGTTACCCTAAAAGCTACAAACACAGACATGATGGCCTCTCACACACACACACACACACACACACACACACACACACACACACACATTCTCCCATCTGTTCCTATAGGAGATGTTATGATGCCTCGTTTACTCTAAGAGGTGCTTGTTGTGAAAAAGTACAGTTACTAATGTTCAATGTTTTTTTAATGTTCAGAAGTACTTTGAGTGTATGTAGGATGACACTCGACTGTGTTTGCTGTTGAATTTATTTAGGAAAGTGTTGCAACATATTTCTTTGTTTTAAGTGTTCTTATAAAGAGAATACATAAAAAATGGGCTTGTATTAACTTTACGTTTTTTTGTAACACAGATTATAAAAGGGGTAAAATACGGCATTGGGTTACTAAATGCCGTATTTTGCTTTTTTATAAATTGCAATCTTGCCAATATAAATCATACCGATGATCAGCTGCTAAACAGACAACATTTTTTATAGCATACCTACCGTCATGACTATCAATAAGAAAAAAAATATTTTAGTCAGGACCACATTTATTTCAACAGCTACCTAATGGATAGTTTTGTACAGACATTCATGATCCTCAGATGATGTGTTTGATATTTTCTGGCAGTACATGTTTCCTTTATAACTTGATGCTGTAACACCACAAAGGCCCAGGTTTGGATCAGTAAAGTACACCTAACTACCTACCTACTCAACTACCTACCAACCTAACTATCTACCAACCTACCCAACTACCCTCCTAACTACCTACCTACTTACTACCTACCTATCCACCTACCAACTGACCTACTTACCTACCAAACTACCTACTCACTTACCTACCTACCAGCCAACCTACCTACCCAAATACCTACCTACCGACCTACTTACCTACCCAACTATCTACTTACTTACTTACCTGCCTACCTAACTACCTACCTAATGACCTACTTACCTACCCAACTACCTACATACTGACCTACTTACCTCCCCAACTACCTACCTACCTACTTACTTACTTACCTACCTACCAACCAACCAACATAACTACCCACCTACCAAACTGCCATTCTTCTTGTCAACCAACTTACCAACCTGCTTACCTACCCAACTACCTACTTTCTTACCTACCTACCTACCTAACTACCCACCTACCTACCCAACTACCTACCTACTGACCTACCCAACTACCTACTTACTTACTTATCTACCTACCAACCAACCAACATAACTACCCACCTACCAAACCGCCATTCTTCTTATCAACCAACCCTCCAACCAACATACCGACCTACTTACCTACCCAACTACCTACTTACTTACCTACCTACCTAACTACCTACCTACATACCAACCAACCTGCCTACCTACCCACCTTCATACCTAGCTACCTACCTACCTACCTACCTATGAAGCCTTGTGACTATGATGATCCTTTAACTTCACCTCTAGCGCCACCAGCAGGCTCATATCTTTCATTCATGTTCCCCTGAGGATGAGTTATAAGTCCTTCCTGTGTTAAGCTTTGCTCCGATGGCTTCATGTGGATTTTTCCGCTCAGATACTTAAGAAATGCGATCCTCAGATGTACTTAGTATTTAGTGCTAATTAACAGTGCTTACATGCCAAACTAAGATGTGACCCTGAATATAATTATTCATTTCACGTATGTTTTTTGATGGCATGCCCATTCTTTGGCTCTGTTGTTTTCTGAATCAGGGAACTGGTCCTCAGTGAGCACAAAACCAGCCGTATTTGAATCCCTGAAACGATCGGACATGTGGGCAGTGATTCAGAGGTCTGGGGCCGGGCTATGGTACAGGACTCCAGGGACTTACAGACCTAACACAGTGTATCAGAAATCATTTCCAGCCACAAGCGCTGCACATATTTTTATAGGATATTGTATCATGGAGGGAAAAACTAAGCCTGGGGGTCAGAATGTGAGCGTTTATGCTAAATCCATATCCATCATCTCCATCCAGTCAGCTGACTAATTATCTGACTGACTAATTAACCCGCTGACTGACTGATTTAATGACTCTGCTGATTGATCGACAAACTTACTGACTGACTGACTCAGAGTGATTATGTAAGCTACTACTGGACTGGATGACTTGTTCTCTGGCTGTCTAACAAAAACTACCAAGGCTGACGTTTGTGTGTGTTTGTGTGTGTGTGTGTGTGTGTGTGTGTGTGTGTGTGTGTGTGTGTGGTATGTGGATAACCTCCTAGTGTGCGATTAGACTGCGGTAAGAAGCCTCAGGGTACCAACACACAGAGATCTCTCTTATCCTACACCCATTACTGGACAGCCATTAGTCTCTCACACACACTCACGCACACGCACACACACACACACACAGGTACGGTATCAAGGGGAGAAGCATAAAGTGGCTCATTCACGATAGGTGGTTGGCTGAGGTGTGTGTGTGCATGTGTGTGTGAATATCTTAAGCTCTGTCATTAAAAAGCAAACAAATTTAGTTCATCTGGAAACTCCCATAAGATTACACACACACACACACACACACGCACACACACGCACACACACACATACACGCTGATGGGAGGGGGAATTTTCCCTTTACCACAAAGTGGACTGGTGGTTAAGGTGTTTTGGGAGGCCGAGCGAGAGTGTGTTTACTTACTGTATGAGAGTTTGTGTAACTGTAAGAAGGAATTTAGAGAGAGGAGAGGAGAGGAGAGGAGACAAGAAAGGAGGAGAGGAGAGGAGTGCAGAGGAGACAAGAAAGGAGGAGAGGAGAGGAGAGGAGAGGAGAAAGGAGAGGGGAGTTTAAATGTGCCAGCCATGCATCGTTTCATTATTAATAGCCGTGTCGTAATAAAAATGCTAACCTTGTCCGATCTAACGGACGGCTGAGTCTGCAAGCACTACACTCCTCTGTGTGTGTGTGTGTGTGTGTGTGTGTGTGTGTGTGTGTGTGTGTGTGGTGGGGGACACTGGTCCACAATGAGGTCTTGTTTCCCTTTGTTGGGGCTGTGCAGGGCGAGCTGGTGAAGTCATTGTAACCCACACAGGTATAAATATCTGTGTGTGTGTGTGTGTGTGTGTGTGTTTGGGCGGTGTTTCCCGTGCCGAGCAGGCCAGGAAGAGAGCACCAGTGTCCTGCCGAGAGGGGCATTGTTATCTACCTCCTAACACACACACACACAAACACGCACCTTTAAACACACACACAAATGCATCACCACTCCCAGACTGAGCGGCCTGATCTGCACACCGTCTGTGTCTCCACGGTAACACATAGCACACGCCCGAACAACAACAAATACTTTTTTAATGCATCGGCTGTAGACAAAAAAACATGCACACACACACACACACACACACACACACACACACACACACACTGTAATATAAAATCTGCGTTCGTTTGGGGTTTATGAGACGTGTTACTGTTTTTTCTTTTCTTCTGTGGAGCTGAAAAGCAAAAAAAAACACACACACACACACACACACACACACACACAAACACACAGAGGCAGGCAGAATGTATTCCTATGGTACTGCGGAGGTGTAATCTGTCAGACAGGAAGCTAGCGGGGTCAGAGGTCACAAAGCACTAATCGATTAGCCGTCAGTTAGAGACGCGCTTGAGAGGAGAGCACAGCTGAGGCCAGCTCTTCCACTCTGCGTGTGTGTGTGTGTGTGTGTGTGTGTGTTTCTCGTGTTTATGGTTTGAGTGTATTTGTGTATTTGTGACAGAGCTGCGTGGGTGCATGTATTTCTTGGACGTATTGATCACAGAGAAATTCTCCTGAATTTTTGGTCTGACCCTCTGAGGTTAAATGCTTCTCTCTCTCTCTCTCTCTCTCTCTCGCTCGCTCTCTCTCTCTCCTTCTCTCTCTCTCCTTCTCTCGCTCTGTATCTTTCTCCGAGCAGAAAAAGAGAGATAGAAACACTTGAACTCGGGTCAGGCTGCGTAGGTGTTAGCCAGCTTAAGTGTCAAACCCGCCGCTATCATCTGGGTATTTATTTAAAATGAAAGACAGTTTCAGTAAATCTGCATTTCTTCTCTGCGACCTGTGGCTCGGGCATAAATATAACCGCTCTTCTTGGCTTATTTATAATGCAGCCTTTTTGTGAGAAACTGCCCCGAGAGCCGAAAGGTGACGGCAACTTGGTGTTTTTTTTTTATGCTTGTGCTAACAGACAGAAGACGGATAAAGAGTTTTAATCCAAGAAGCCTAACACCTAAATCACACTTTCATTATGTCAGATGATCAGAGGAGGCTTTTGTGTTTGCATGGCTTACAGGACTGTTTATTTACAGTCAGATTTTCATGCTACAGAATATAGCCAGATTATTAGCCTTACTTTATAACCAGCTCTGCCTGCAACTGCCTCTCTGTCATGTAGCTATTATATATTCAGCAAATGCTGCTAAAATGTTTCTTTTAAAGCAACAAGAACTTGTTTTGCAAAATTTTTGGCGATTTGGTGTTTTTGAGTGCAATTTTCTGCCGTCCAGGGTATGAAGTGGAAATTTAAGAAGCCTCTTATGACAAGTTAAAGCCCTTAGTTTTTATGTAAAATAGCTTTAATGTTTGTGTTAAAGTTTTTAAACACATTTTTAAATGATCTTTAATATTATGTAGCCATGCAGATACTTTCAATATAAATTATTAACGTTTTAAAATACCTCTGGCCCAGATTTCTACCTTCACTCCAAAACAGTGGTTAAATGAAATTGTATTGAATTTATAATTACTTTTAAAGCTCCCGTGAGGAACTTTCAGTTTGTGTTGGTTTTAGTGCCCCCTGTGGACAAAGAAGTAACTATTATCCTGTCCTGTACATGTGTAAGTTCAGGTGAAAAATCTTCTCTTGCTTTCTTTTATCATTTAAACAAATCATCAAATGAGAGTCTTTGCCTTGAAAAGTGTAAACAAAGGCTGTTTCGCCCACATGCTGTTTATCTCCTGGTTTTGACACCTGCCCCACGGCAGCAGTTACAGGCATCAATAATATCTATCTTGCTTTTGTAAGTCACATAGATGCATCACTATTCATTTCAGTCTGTTTCATTACCGCCAAAAACCTCCTCACAGGAGCTTTAAAGGAATAGTTTCACACTTTAAGAAATACACTTATTTTCTTTTTGGTGGAATGTACCAACCAGCGCTGAAAATTTCAGTCTTGTTCTATTGGGCGCCCCCTAATGGTGATATGCCGTTATTGCGGGAGGACACTTCCCAATTTAACCAGACGTCCACGGTTGGCTCCGGTTGTAACTCTTGATTTTCCTCGCTGACGGTCGCTTTCCTTTTTAGACTGTTTGTCTTCATCTGAGCGTCGAATTTGTTTCTTTTTCTTTGGATTTTCACTTATTTTTGAAGTTGTATCTGTAGTCATCCATCTTTTCTTTGTTTGTTCAGCCAAAGTAGATTACTGTAGATTACTCGCAACACTTGCAGAGACCGGAAAAGCAGCCGCTTAGCTCCGCCTACCCTCTCTGGCAGACCAACCACTGCTGGCTGATGGAAAACACGTCACTAACTGGGCGCCACTTGTCAATTTTTCCACGAATCACCACAGACACCCCGTCTGTAATTCTACTAAATAGGCTTACTGCAAATGCAAAGGCTTTCATCAGTGGGCCATAGGCTCAATCACCATTGTGTTACCTCATTCGGCGATAGATAGAGACTCAACGGACATTTATTAACATGAAAATCTTCGAGATTACTTAAACATAAAGACTTGTAATGATGTGAACATTAAGCTTGGCTTCGTCCAGCAGTAACAAAGTCCTTTTGAGGATTTGCCAGATCATTTCTAACCATTCCAACAGCAGCACGTCAGAAACCATGTCTCGGTTACTGTGTGTGATCAACAAACTACCATAAGTTTCTCTGGAAGAACAGATACGATGACAAAAATGTGGGAGATTTGGAGCCATTTATTATTTAGACTGTGTATCTTTGGCACAAACATTTCCTGAGGACTGAATTAAGTGCTTACTTAGCTTAAAAAGGTCCTCTCAGATAAAGATAGAGCACTCAATAATCACAAGAGTTTGGCTGAGGCTAAGAGAGCAAATAATTGGACTGCACAACTTTGATATGAAGAGGTACAAATATAGAAATAAACACACAAAAGTGTGTAGATTAATTCTGTGTTTTTAAAACAGTGGTATTTTACCCTTCCTGTGGCTTTTGTCAGACCTTTTGCAGATAGGGAAACACAGTTATTCTGGGTAAAGTCACATCCTGGATTCATTAATAAAAGTCTACTATATTCCCTATTCACATATGTTGTGCGGTTCTGTGTCTCCCATGTCTGTGTCCCCGTGTCTAATTACGAGTCCCTCCCAGTCAGCGAGTCTCATGGGAGGCTGCTAGGTGAGAGCGAGAGAGAGATACATCAGGGGATTAGTTTTGAGAAGGTTTAGAAGGTGACCACCTCATTATAAGACTACATGTTATAATGATTTGTGGTATATAGATGGAGTGTGCGTGTGTCTGTGTGTGTGGGTTTTATAATGATGCTCCAAGTGTCTCCTTTGGGAGCAGCTGTGTTTGTTGTGTTTCTCCAGGGACCGGGGTTCTGACCTTTCACCTTCCTAACTAATCCCAAACCCTCATACCTGAGATCTCCCTGCTTTGAGTTATCAGTGGCCTTTCCCGAACACACACACACACACACGTGTGCACACACACAGAAAAAGAAAAATGTCCTTTCTCAACTTAGCAGCAATTTAGGAACAATTGCAGCTTCTATCTGCAGCTGAAAGTCAGATTTATCCCCTTCAATGACTATATGTTCATTTTCTCTGCGTGTCTCACTGTGTGTGTGGAGGCTGTTAAGCAGTAACAGATAGCCTCAGCGTGCTGCGTGGCGATGCTGTCATTACCGTTGTGCTTCTCCGCTGATGTGTCACGGCTGATGTCACACGCTCAATTGGCCTCGACGACAGCCGCCATCACTCAGACTGTTTACTCCACTTTTACTACAGTTATCACTCACTCGCTGTCGCCGCCGCCGCTGTGACGACCAGACGGCCTGCGCTGCTGCCGAAACCACGCGCTGAGATAACACCAGAGGAGTACAAGCCTTCACACACACACACGCACACACACACACGTCTTTATTAATTGTCCCCCGTTGGACGTGAAGTCCCCTGTTGGTGAGTGTGTAACATCAACAAAGTCCACATTTAGATAGGTAGGCGACAGCACACACACACACACACGGTGATGGCTGCTTGTGCTCTTTGTCTTGCCCATCAACACACGGAAACACTTATTTAGGCAGGAGTGTGTGTGTTAGTGTGTGTGTGTGTGTGTGTGTGTGTGTGTGTGTGTGCCTGTGCTGCATTGTGTTTGATTTCTGTGATTACTTCATCTTGTTTTGTGTGTGTGAACGACCCTTTATTTTCAACACAAGTCCACGTGTCGGTGTGTATTCAAGAACACCACTGCATATACCTGTATATATGTGTGTGTGTGTGTATGTGTGAATCTAGGTTATGCTTCTTATTTCCACATGATTAACTAACTCGCGTCTCCGAGACTGTTCCCTCCGCCTCGGCCCGTGCCTACCCATAAGGCCGCGTGTCAGTGGGGAGCGCTTGATTTATGCCGGCTGAATATGTAACGAGACGTTGTAAATTCAGCAGCCGGGGCTACATGCATCACTATTCTGCACTGTCGTAATTTAGGTGCCACCCGCATATCTGAGATGCTAATGGGTTAAATTACTGGGTTAGTTCTGGAGATTTATACCCGGCTAACG
Source organism: Semicossyphus pulcher (assembly GCF_022749685.1). NCBI lineage: Eukaryota > Metazoa > Chordata > Actinopteri > Labriformes > Labridae > Semicossyphus > Semicossyphus pulcher. The sequence continues at coordinate 16,150,455 of NW_027211604.1, read as the reverse complement.
AGAGTGGTGGTGCAAGGGGGAGCGGGGGAGGGGGGGGGGGATAACTATGGGGGTGGGGTATGGGGAGGCAGGTTGGAAAGAAGGGCGGGGGTGATGAAAAAGAAGGATTGAATAAAATTTGAGGAGGAGGGCAAAGGGGGCAGAGCTGGAGGGACGGGATGGAGAGCAAAAGAGGAAAGACAACCAAAGGAGATGATTTCACTTAAAAGAGTCTAAAAATGTATTTTTATAAAAAAAAGTTGCATTTTCTTACTTCTTAACATCAAAGCACATTTAGACTTAAGAAATCACAGGTGTAACTCGTAACTGCGTAATTGCCTGTTTCTGTCAAAACAATAAAAACAGGCACAAACTTTAAACTGTAAGCTGTATATTTCTGAATTTTCACCACGCAACCAAACCGTGTTCACATCACCTTTTAGTATCGACTCAGCTGCCTTGGAGCCTCAGATGAGTGATACCAAAACAGTGTCAGGTTCCAGCATTACCCACGACTTTTGCCACCGGAAAGACAACAGAGAAAGGTTGTGCATGGGAGTTAAATGCAGCGTGGCATACAGTTGAAACAAGGCGTAACTCATTCACGCCTTCATCACCTCACGACTGGACTACTGCAATAGCATCCTCTGCGGCACATCCTCCAACATCCTCAACAAACTGCAATACAGCCAAAACTCTGCCGCCCGTCTGCTTACCCACTCCTGCACCAGAGATCACATCACCCCTGTCCTTCAAAACCTCCACTGACTTTCCATTCAATAAAGCCCTTCACAGTCTTGCCTTACCTCGCTGACCTCCTTCACCAATACACTCCCACCTGCAACCTCAGATCTACCAATGCCAGCTTCTTCCGTCTTTGTGCCTTTGAGTATCTTTAAAGCTCTATACAAATAAAATGTGTTATTATTATAGCTGTCTGACTAGAGCCTGAGAACAGCTTCCTACAGAGTCTTTAAGTTAGCTTAACCTAATCAAACCTAATAAGGGGTCCTTTAATTGATCACTATCGGCCACAACAGCGTTATTATTTGTTCTCCTTTAGATTCCTTTTAGTTTCCATCAGTTTCTGAAAGAACATTTTGCACTATAGCTGCTACATGCTTCACTATGTCGAGCAGCAAGACGTTAACTTTGTCTGTCTGCTTGGAACTAGGTCGAAGGTTTTTTGCTGAAAACATTGTCCTGCTTCTTCTGGAGCCTGATGAAGCCGGTGCATGGTACAGTAGAGAGATAAAAGAGGCTAAAAGGCTGCACTGAGCTGAGGGAAACATAATTTAAGTGTTCCTATAGCTTTTAAAATGTGCTGCTGATATGTGGCAAAAATACTTGCATAACGTATTTTAAGAGGGAATGACTAAATAATCATTTAGGTCAAATGACTTGCTGACAACTGCTCATTCTAACCACCTAGCTCCTCGTTTATTTATATGCCCATTGTGTCAGTCATGACAACACAACAGGGTGAATGTACTGAAATGAAATGTTGTGAGAGTTGGCAGAGGACTGAAGCTGACATGAGGCATCAGCTTGTAGTGTTGAGACACTTCTTTTTGTCTGCTGCTGGGTGGATGGTAATTATTGACGCAAATTAGCTTATGTACACAAACCAACACAACCACATACACTTAAAGAACGACATACATCTCTTGGTTCCCACCCCGTGTGCTCCGTCTCCACCTCTCCCTCCCTCTCTCTCTCTCTCTCTCTCCACCATCTGTCTGCTCTCAGTGCCATCCGGTAATTAGTCCTTGTAAAGTCAGTGTAGTGAGGAGTCCTAGTGTTTGGATACTGCTGTCTAGTCAAACACTAGGGGAAGGGGTGGGGGGGGGTTGGGGGTGCTAACAGCCCGTGTTTTATCTGTCAAGTTTGCGGCTGTTATGCAACACTTCAGGGTTAAGGTTAAATCTCAGGAGATGCAGAGTGTTGTGACTTCTTTATTTACCAGTGAATTCAGTTTGTTTTCACCAGCTAACAGGCTAACAGGCTAACAGGCAGCCGCATGTACATTTCTTTTTATGTGTGTTTATTTTATGCTAATTCTACTCTTGGAATATCTTTTCCACGTAGCGAGTCTATTTATATATGGCATGTTTGTACTGTGCTAAAACGAGGCAGGTGAAACATTAAACACACGTCCTTTATGTGCTTTTAGGACCACTTAACACATACAGAAAACCCTGCAGAGTGCTCTGACAATAGATACTAGACACACTTTTTATTACACATGGTGCAAAAAAGTAATGAGCCTCTTTATGGAAGTGTAACAGTTGTTTTCTTTTGTTCTCTTGTTTCTTCAAGGCCCCAAAACATTACTGCCTCTTTAAATGATCTCATGATAGTCCAGGAAACAGGACTTTTAGTTTGTCCTGTTTGATATGACAGATCCAGCTGAGGGCAACCCTTCTCTTTTAAGAAACTTTTATTTTGAAATCAAAACAGATGTAGAATCTGCACATTTTTACCAAACAGTGTGTTGTGCAAACATATTTACAGATTTTTATTGAATAACTATTATTATGGCAATTCATTGCATGACGTTTTTCCACTGTGACAGGCAGGTAGTTTCACAGACATTTTCACTTTGGATCATCCTTTTGTTTCTGACGTGTGTTTTTGGCCTGTCTGGCTGTCTGCTCTGGTGCTTACCCAGGGGACTCCAGCATAGCTGCTGTTTCCTCCAAAGATTTGTGAGTAAAATGTGATAACTGAGAGCAGTCATACTGAATACGTAAGCCCTTTTCCCACTGGTCAACACCCACTAACACCCAGCTTTTTTGCTTTGTGGGAAAGGCTACAATCGGCATTCAGACCCGGGTCAAATGACTCTGCAGTAGACCTGGGATATTATCGCCTCTGCCCTGATCGATTGATGGGAACACAAAACTCGTGTTGACACGCTAATCTCCGCTCCCTTTCCGGCACGATACTATCCGCCGTCGGTAACTTCTGCGACTCCTTGTCATCTCGGCTACAAATGCCGTCCGTCTCCGTCCGAGCAGCACTCGAACATTGTTCCAAATTTTTCGGTGCCGAGTTTGATAAACAGACTGAATGAGTAATAGATACAATAAAGACCTAACCACCGTAACAGCTTCACTCTTTACTAACCCTGTTTCGGGCGCGTTTGTGACGTCAGACGGTGACGCAGCAGAAAAGAGACCGACAGGAGTATACTTCACTTGCAATGGGAAAAGAGACAACCGGCATTTATAAGTGGGTCTTCCCGGGTCGGAAAAACCTGCGGGATTTCGGTGGGAAAGGGGTATAACAAAAACACATTGTTGCTTTAAATCTAATTCCAGGTTTAAATAAAGCCTTAAAGCTCCTGTGAGGAACTTTCGGTTTGTGTTGATTTTGGCGCCCCCTGTGGACAAAGCCGTACCTCTTATCTCTTTGCGTAATCTTAGAGTAATCAGAGTTCATTTCAGTCTGTTTCATAACCAGAGAAAAACTCCTCACAGGAACTTTAAAGAGTCCGAAATGTTCAATAATCCTGACAGAGTCAGATTAAAGTGCAGAGACATGTTAACTGTATGACATACTGTCCCAGTGTATGAGGCCTTTCACTTGATACCCTAGAGTAAGAATAGCAGGTATTAATAGCACTGTTGTTACTGGTTTATGGAAAGAGTGCGCTCACACACACACACACACACACACACGCACACACACACACGCACACGCACGCACACACACGCACACACACACACACACACACACACACACACACAAACCCCCTCACCACCCCCCCCCAAGCAGAGCTGGGCCGAGAACAAAGAGTTTGTATTTACTGTAAGCTCAGGTGACAATACATGACAAACTGAAATAGACTGGGTGGTGGTCTGCCGCACTGTGTGTGTGTGTGTGTGTGTGTGTGTGTGTGTGTGTGTGTGTGTGTTTGTTCTTCCATATATGTGTGATCCAGTTTGCGTGTGTTTATGTCTGGTAACACCCGGCCCGGGCAGGCTCGCTCTGCTGCAGATGAGTTTTCCATCCGAACAGGAAGTGGATTGCTGCCACTTCCTGTCCAGAACAGAACACAGCCAGTATATGAATACTGTTTGATCACACACACGCACTCGGACACACAAACACACACACACACACACACACACCCACAAAGGTTTGAAGGGCTTTTTCATATAGAGGTGATTTATTTGTACCTCTTGCACCTTTTCTGTCTGTGTATGTGTAAAGGCAACATGACATTTCCTGACTTCTGAGACCCTCGGACAAAAGGAGGAGAGTCCTTTCTCTCACTCTCTCACTCTCTCACATCACTCTTTCTCTCTGTTTGTGGAGAGAAACCTTCACACAACTCCACTCTTGCATTAAATTCACATTTATGAGCTGTCAACTTGCAGGAGCCAGATTTCAATCATCATATATGACTGAAATAGATGGAACCACAGATATGTTCGGGTTTAATGTCGATAAACAGACAGACAGGCAGACAGACAGGCAGACAGGGTATGTGAGTTACTGTTGTTGCTTTTTATAATTAGTTCAGGAAGCCTCGACAATCGTCTGTCAGTAAAGAGAGGCGGTATCAATCTCCGTCTGACAATAGCAGGAAAGACAAACACACACTCAACCACACACACATACGGCCCTACATTCCACTGCACCCCCCTCTGAGTGTGTGTATGTGTGTGTGTGTGTGTGTGTGTGTGAGAGAGTACAGTATAGACCAGTGTTTACTCGTGTATCTTAAGCATACAGTTTACCCACAGCTCCTGCAGAGAGGCTGATTCCTCGTATGTTTCGCATGATGCCGAACAGAGATGGTTGTAAACTCGCTTTTTGAGAGCAAATGAAATTTTAATGATGCCCGTTGAAAAACTGAACCAGCGCTGCAGCAAACAGGGAGACGGGACGCAACACGGAGGGGCAACAGAAACACACGGAGGGGAGAGCATCATGTGAGGAAACAGAGACAACCGGAATACAGTGTGTGGAGTTACATTGAATCATGTAGGGCAGTAGGATAAGAACTGGAACAGTGATTATTAGAGTGATTATTAGAGTGATTAAAGCACTGATACGGTGTGGAACATGTGAGGAAGTAACAAGAGTAACAGGACACACTGGCACAGAAAGACTCCAGGCTGCTGTTGTATAAACCTGCTGACCTCAGCAGCTCCTTCACATAACTGATGCAGATAATAAATGTATAAAATGTGCCAAAGTGTCTCCTCCTCCATCGCCTCTTTTCTCTCCATCCTTCCAACTTTCTCCCCTCCGGGCGCAGAGCTCCTGCATGTAGTCAGTAAATTGCAAATGTGTTTTTTAAGAACTGTTTTACGGCGATCCCACGCTGCGTTTATGACTCCTCTCGCGCAGGAGGAGAAAGGGCCGAGCAGGCCCGGCGAGGAGGAGGCCCCCGAACACTATCCAGGAGGCTGCTGACCTCACACAGTTTCACCTCCTTTCCTATAACCCCTCCTTACTCCTTACCTCCTTCTTTAGCTGCGCCTCCTTCCATCCCTTTTCTTTTTGGTATCCAAACCATGTTCATCTTTATTACTCCACTCCTTCTTGTTTCCTAACATCCTTACTTCCTCTCCTCCTCTCTCACCCCTGGTTTGTTTTTTCCTCCTCTATCACTTCCTTTCTGCTACTTCTTTATCCTCATCGCTTCTCCTTTAACCGCATCTGTTATTCTTACAGAAATGTGCACATGAACAAGTCTACATAGTGTGTGTGTGTGCGTGTCCTTGTGTATGGGCGGCTGTAGGTGTGTGTGTGTAAAGGTGTTCATCTCATCTCTGCAGGGAGTTCAGCATCTTCAGCCTCTCTCAGAGAAACGAACGAGGAGGCGGCGGTGGTGGCAGAGGGAGGGCAGGTCCCGTGACGTTTGCTTTGGTCTATCCACAGCGTTCCTTCTCCTCCTCCTCCTCCTCCTTCCATCTCTCCTTCTCACCCGCCTCCTCCTCCCGCTCCCTCGCATTAATTCAGCGAGGTACTAAATATTTCTTTTAGTAGAAAAAGCGATTTCTCTGCGTAGCTGCGCTCGCCAGCGCCTTCACCCTCTCGGCACACCTCACCCCTCACCCCTGCACACATGGGAAGTGCTTTTTTTATGGACTCGCCAGAATTCAAAATGTTCAGCTGTGTTTATGGCTTATTAGGCAGTTACAGGAAGGAGGGGAGCATGTGTTTTATTGGCTTAATTGGGAAAGAACAGCTTCCTTGCTGCATTAGCACTATTTTCCTCTCATCAACGGCCTTGGCTGGCGTGTCGGTGCTCCGTGCAGTCAGAGGTGCCCTCGCTGTGCCGCGCTTTCTGCTGAGGACGAGGAAAGGGCCCCCGTGCGCGTGTTTGTCTTCGCACAGACATATTGGTGCTAAACAACTGAATTAAATCTTTCCCGTCATGTGAATGTGAGATAAAAGTGTGTGTGGTGCCTTTCTCAGGGCTAACAGTGTAAGTGTGTGTGTGTGTGTTTGCAGGCAGGCATGTGTCCTGGCACTTGGCTGTGAAGCTGCTCCTTTCATTAGTCAAGAGGAGAGACGATCCCGGCTGCTCCTTTGAGTCTGATAACACAGAGCGATCTTGTAATGTGTTTTATCTCTTCCTCCATCCCTCCTCCTCCTCCCACCTCTCCATCCCTTTAATTCTCCCCTCCCCTCGCACCTCCCTCCCTCTCCGGCGCGTGTTGCGCTCCATCGCTCCCCCAGCGTCTGAGGTGGAGACCAAACAGCCGAGTTATTTATTGTGATGTTTTCGTGGCCGCCTGGTTTAAATAACAGTTTGGTCTCTCTGCAATCCTCCCTCTCATCTCTCTGCCTTTATTCTCTCTTTTCGCTGCTCGCTCTGTCGCTCTTTTTCTTCCTCACACACACACACCCCCCTCCTCCCATCATGCTCTGGATAATGGTACATTGTTAACGGGCTGTCTATTGTTTGGGTTGTGTTCTTGGCTAAGTGCAGGGTGAATAGTTTTTAGATGACAAACATGTGAGCTGGCTGCCAGCCGTTGTGATGTGCAGGGCTGGAGTTAGTTAGGCTCAAAGCTCGCCCTCAATCAGGGAGATTTACAGTGCAGCGTGGTGTCACAGCGAGAGCTGTGTGTAGTTACGCCTTTGGGTGTTCACGGACGCTTGTGACGACATTAAGGCTGCAAGTTTGAAATACAGACTTGGCCTCGCTGATTGTCTTTTATAAGTTGTTGTGCCAAAGTGACACAGTTGTTTCTATTGTCTGTTTGCAGATGAATATAACTCTCTCATCCCCAGAGAACAGCATCACCCTGTTCATCATTCACCCGCTTGTGATAGATATAACCTCACAGGTTCTGCTGAGTGAGTGAACACAATGCTGATCCAGTCTGTGACTCAAAGTCCTCACATTTGATCTTTGGTATGATGGACCGAGGGGGTCGGCCCAGCAACGCCTGGACCAGAGAGCGGTCTGGTCACCGCTGACTTTGCAAGTCAGACGATGAAACTTCATCAAATTTGACATTCAGTCGAAGTCAAGCAGTCAAAACATCATCGACAGGACGCAGCTTGAGCTCCAAAAACATACCTGCTCTCACCGCTAATCACCGTAACAAGGGAAGGAAACAGAGATCTTTGAGATGACTGTAAGGAGGACACAGCTATTGGAAACAGGAGAAGAGAGAATCGGGGGTTGACGCGCGGCAAGGGGCGGAGGGTGAGACGTAAGCCCAGGGCAGCCACACTGACTCTGTCGCTGAGCTACACCGGCGCTCAGTGTCATTTTTGTGTCTATAATTAAAAGTATATGAATTTTAAATTGAAGGATTTGACTTTATGATAGAAAACAGAGCCTGTATTTACATGTTCACTTATAGTTAATGCTATCAGAGTCCTGTTTTACACCAGTGATCATTTCTCAATAACAACAAATGATATATATATGTGATGATATATATACTGTTTTTGCTTACATTTGGATTATGGACTGAGACTGTGCGTCATCTTTTATGGTACTAATGTAACAATGATTGATCAGTTGTTAAGCAACTTTTAAAGGGCCAGTTCGCCAATTTCAAACCTCAGTCCTATCATGCTCTTATGGGGAGCTAATGCCTTTGGAGGACGCGATCCGCTTCTCCAATGGGCCCTGGAAAACCTCCGCCAGACCCCGTAAAGGCCAGAGAGCTTGCTAAACTACACTTCCTCAATCCAGGAGGCCCGCCTCCGATGTCATGTCTCGTTCAAAATTGTCAGGTTTGAAATGTAGACTGTAGAACCGAACATTTTTAGACGATCCACCGGTATATTCTCGTCGTATTTCAGATTCTGTACCGCTCTGAGCCATTGGCTTCAGCGAAAACGGTAGTATTTCACTCCAGCGTCTCTCGTTGGGCCGTTCCTTTCAGAGGGAGGGGCGCAATGCATGCTGGGTGTTGTAGGAATGTAGAATGGACGAAACCACGAGCTGTTTGTACAACTTTCTCCACAGCTATGGAGCCAATTTCAAATTATTGCTTCTATCGATTACAGGGAACGCCAGCTTTGACTGACAGCGGCTTTTTCCATGGGCGAGTTGCTCCTTTAAGAAATAGAACTGAGCAAGAACTACAATTTAAAGCCAAATCATTTGGTTTTTGGCTTTAAAGAAGGTAATCTAAACAAATACAACATCATGCCTTAAATGTAGATTCAAGAGTAAAAATGTTATATTGTTTATTACATCACATCTTATTTTTCACTGCCATGCTCGGCAATCAAATCTAGTTTTTTCACCATTTACACACACACACACACACTCACACACACACACACACACACACACACACAGTCACACACACACATACTTTTAAATAAACATCCACTGACCCACCACAAACCTCCACAAGCACATCCTCTGTCTCTCTCTGGGCTTTTTAGACCCAAATCTATCATCGCTGAGTGATGCACATGTGAATGTCTGTTTTATACACACACACACATACACACACACACACACACACACAAACACACGGAGCATTTATGGCAGCGGCTCCGTCGTGGACGTGATGGAGGGTGTGAAGCTGCATTTTAATGGATGATTATGTTTTATGTTTTCTCTACAATGACCCGCAGAGGCAGACCAATATTGTTCCCCTCCCATCTCTCTCTCTCTCTGACACACACACACACACACACACACACACACACACACACATACATTTCCACTATTATGACTACCCCCCTCTGTAATATCCATCCACCATATGCCCCTCACCCCGACCGCCCTCACACACACACACACACACACACAGTGCTTCCATTCACCTCCCCAGCCTCCCCCTCTCTCTCACCCCGGGCCGTGTCGGGGGGTGACACCAGGTGCTCTCCTCTCTCTTCGGGGCAGAGCCGAGCGTGACTTAACATCCAGCCTTTATAGTAAAGGACGTTCTCCTCTCTATTACCTACTTATGGAAAGGTCAGCGGCGTGAATAGGAAGGTTGGAAGCACTCATAATGTAAAACGCATGCTCTCCCCTTTTCTCCTCCTCCTCTCTACACGCGCTGTCAGCACTCTGGACGCCGTACCTTCCTTAATCTGACACACAGAATGAGTGTGACGGAGAGACAGACTGACAGGACTCTGTCAAAACCAGCTTCTGTCAGAGTGAGCGAGAGAGAGAGGGAGAGAGAGAGATACCAGTCCTCTATCAGTGCTGAGTGGCAGAGCGGGACAAAGGAGAAATTATTTTGAATTCTGAGGACCATTAGCATGACTATAGGTGCATTAAAATGCCAGATAGTGGGAGCAGGGAGAGAGGGGGAGGTGGGTGAGGGACAGCATGGAAGAGGGAAGAAGGAGCATGATGTATGAGTGAACCTATCGCAGTAACTCGACTCCATCTTTGGATGCTTACTTAGTTTTGTTCCACATTTATACAGCATTATTTTAAAGGAGTGTGTTTAAAATGTTTCTATCACAGCAGAGCATCTTTTAGACAGCGTGGTGCTGCTGTGGAGCTGCTGTAACAGCTCAGCGACATCACAATCATCCACCTTGATAAACGTGGAGGATGAGGACGCTGCTCGTTTGACAGTTTCAGCTTTACATGATGGAGTCATTAGCTGGTCGCCAAAGTTAAGATGTATTTCTCCCACTCTTTCTTTCTGTTCCCTGTTTGTCTTCCTTGTCAGGTGTTCTGTTGTTTCCTTGTGAGGACTCATATAAACCTGTATACTGTATAAACCCTAACCTCCTTCCTCCTCTGAATATATACATGTAAATTTATCACTACTGTTATGGAAAGGATTTGAACTAAAATCAGATGTTTAAAAAAGCCCCACAGGCTCCATATTCTAACTCACCATTTCTATCACTTCTTCACTAACTGAGTTCATGTTGTTGAGAAAGTGGGATGCCAGAGCGCCGTTTTAGCTCAGCGGTTGAATCGTGTCTCCCATGTACAGAGGCTACAGTCCTCGATGCGGTGGCCCAACGTTTTAACCTCTGTTTCCAACATTATCCACCGTCCTGTCTCTCTAAATAAAGGCCAAAAAAATAGTTTTAAAAAAAGAAAAGAACGTTGGGTGCCTCAGATACCTCCATTGCATCCTCAGTGGACATTACACTCTACAAATGAGTAGCACAAACGTATTTACACACCACCATCAGACAGCAACATGAGACCCCTTCTCATTGCAACACTAGCTTTCATAAATCTCTCTGCAGAGTGTGATGCAATAAAAGACTTAGTCATCAGAAACCACCTTTCACTAAAAATGCAATTGAAAGCGAAGTCAAATGAGATCTGAAACTGTTGACACACATACTGTGTTACAAAGCTGTCACTTGTTTCTGCTCCCTCTGAAGACTAAAACACAAAACTAGCAACTTGAGCTTAGTGACCACTCGGGGCAAACTGTGAACTAAAAGTTAACAAATTAACACAACTGACAGACACAGTAAAGCTTACATTTGGGGTCACTTCCCGGACACCTGATGGATGTACATTCATTATTCACTCTACTTCTAGCTCGGGTTTGGTCTCCACCAACTTCTAAGATAAGATAAGATCCTCCTTTATTGATCCCCAGGGGGGGAACTCGGGGGTTGCAGCGGTACAAAGACAAAACAGGAAGTCAGGACTAAGTGACAAGTTAAGGTGACAGTTATGGGATGAAGTGACATGGTGTGCAGGATGAGATTCTCAGGTTGAATAACTTTCTTATTTAACCAGCTTGTCGCTTATGTTATCTGTATGTCCTCTATGGAACAAGCTTACAGTGCTTCATCAGGCCCTTTTGTTAAAGCCGGCTGCTTGAAACAGCGCTGATGGAACTTTTCATAAAAGCCAAACGACGGGCAACAAAAGGCTAAATGGCTTAATGCTGTTATAGAGTTGGGTGATGATTCCCTGTAAGATAATTATTATAAGCAGCACCTCGCACATTATTACATGAAGCTATTTAATACAGTGACACATAATAAGGATCAACAGAGGATTTATATGATTTAACAGACACATGGAAGTCAAGTTCAGAGCAACAAAACACACATACCTTTGCTTGTGCTATGAGCAGCTGCACCTCTAGGCTGTACTGTACCTTTAAGACATTTCCACTCTGCGTGTCCCAGTGTCTTTCTGGACCCATTCGTCCTCCCCGTACGCGCTATTAGCCTCTGCTGTTGTCTGTGTCTTAGCTGTGAGCTTTAATCTAATAAAGTGTGTGTGTTTGTGTGTGTCCGTGTGTGTGCAAATCAATAGTGATATATAATTCACTGCATCCTCGGCCCCACCACTCTTTATACCCACACATACTGGCTATTTAATATTGCATGAGGACACACACATACAGATGTGTGTGGGGAGGGGGGGCAGGAGGGAGGAATATGTGTGTGTGCCCCCTTAGGATCGTAAAAGAGGGTCTTTTACGCCCCTCTAACCTCCTCTCTCTACGTGATCTGAGTGCAGTTTTACCTCTTTAAACTTCCCTCTTTCTCTTTCTTCCATCACTTTCTCTCTCGTCTCGTTTTTCTTTCTTTCTTTCCTAATCTTTGTTTCTCTCTCTTTTTCCCGTATCTATATTCGTCTCTCTCTCCCTCCTCGCTCTGCATTGTTTTGAACCTCACCCCTGGGGTCTCCACATTCACTCTTTTTCTGTGTGAATAAATAAGAATTCATCTCCACATTTAAATAGCTCCAGGGTTGCCGGGACACACACTCACATATAGATACACACACACACACACACACGCGCGCGCTTCTCAGTCCTGTTTATAAATCATTAGAGTTTGGGGTCACCAGGGGTCACGTCTCCCTCTCTGGCCACCGCGCTCCAATCCTGATTGGTTGTTGACACTGCGGGCCACTCAGCATGCCTGTTAGCTTAGCCGCGCTTTTAGCCTCACCTTGCCTCCAGTGTGTGTTTGTGTGCGCTGAATTATTTAACAGTTAGTGCCCCTGTGTATGCATTTCCATATGTGTGCGTACATGTGTGTGTTTGTGTGCCCCCTGTCCTCCTCATCCTAAAGCTTTGAGTTTCATCTCATCGAAACATCGTATTTTATTCACACACACACACACACACTTTCTCCTCGTCTTTTGGGCCTCTGCATTCATATTTCATCGCCTTATGACTCCCTATGTGTTGCCTCAGTGTGTTTTATTGCAACATGAAAGCGCCGCTCCATAAACATGTTAATGGCTTTGATCACGTAATGAGCTGAACAAATAGGAAACAACAGGGAGATTAAACAGAGAGGGATAAAAAAAATACTGTATGCACACTCTCTACCATCTTGGTTTGTCTGAGTGGGAGCTAATTAGTGGTTTACACGCTGCCATTCTTTTACACTGCCTAGACTCGGCATAACAGGAAGTACCACCGGCAATGCTCAGGGAGGCAGACGTATGCACACACACACACACACACACACACACACACACACACACATACACACAGTCACACGTATCTATGGTGTTATGTGTCTCCATGATAACATCCAACCATGACAGAGAACAAAGGGAGGGAGGAACTGTTAATTGAACGGAGGCTCTAATTAAATTTAGTGATGATTTTAAATAATTAATTGTTTTTCTTTGTCTAATTGATTGAGAAAAAAGGAGAGCAAGACAGAGAGAGAATCAAAACAAAGGTAATAAGGCCTGTTACTGTTGGTTAGATCCTGCACGACTACAGTGCGACCAAAAAACTCTTTAGTTTAATATCTGGAGTTTCCTCAGGCAAGCCTCATATTAAAAAAAAATCAACATTAGCATAACTTTTAACATAAGTTAAAGCGTTCAATTTCAGCTGCTTAAGATTTTTTTAGCATCATATGTCTTCTAGGGGGCGGCTGTGGCTCAGTGGTAAAGTTGGTCTCAATCAGAAAGTTGGGGGTTCGATACCTGACTGCTACAGTCCACGTGTCGAAGCGTCCTTGGGCAGGATACTGAACCCCTAATTGATTGTAGATAGTTCCTGATTGGAGACTGGCGTAGTAGCCATCAGTGTGTGAATGTGACATGTAGAGTACTAGCAAAGCGCTCCCTAAGTACAGTCCATTTAGAGAGGAAAAGGTAAATAGACAAACTCAATATCCTTGGTCCATCTCAGTGTCCCGTGTCCTTCCCATGTTTTCTTGATACTATTGAACAGCCAGATACAACCAAAGTGAAGAGGAGGCACCGCGATGCAATCAAAGTCAATGAAGAGCAATTCAATTCTGTCTCTGCTGGATGACTATCCCCCAAACCAGTCCTTGCCTAAACTTAGATTTATGCTTATTGATGTAACAATAGTGACAGGGTTTCTACCCTTAACAAAGTAGTCCATCCTTGTAACGCAAACCAAAATGTTTTTCTGTCTGAACTGAATCTTTCCATAGACCTGACCAACCTTAACCGTTTGTGCGTGGACTTGGAGGACTAGTTCATTTATATCACACAAGAGGGAGCGATGTTGTGCTGAATATCATCACGGCTGTGATTCAGTCGTAGGCACGAGGCCGCAGGCCGTGCTGGTATTCAGCACAACATCACAACCTCGAGTGTGATATTGCTTTTGTACAGTTACAAGCAGAAAATAGTAATCAACAGATTATTTTTTGCTTACTTAACTGTACTTAACTTAATTGAAACTGGACTTTTGTTGCCAAGCAACCCAAACATTCTCCTGCACTCTGAGTCTACAGGTCACCACAGATCAGCTGTTTTTATCATGTACATTTATCTGTGTGAAATAAGAGTCTGCCGTGTGATTCAGAGGTACCAGCTTGATCAATGTAAACATACACAGTCTGCTGTAATGTTAATTAACAGTATTCAGAACACCTGGCTGAGGTGGAGTGATACACAGAGTGAAAAGTCCCAGTGATGTTGCTCTCTACAGCTGTGTCCCAATCCAGGGGCTGCTTTCTTCAAAGGCCGTATTTAGGGCTGACTGCATCACTGAAGCGCGTCGAAGGCTGTCCCATTTCGAAAGCTCCTTCCGATGCAGCCGACAAATGCGTCCTCCGTTTCTCCGGCCGCAAAGGATCCATCGGGTGCATCCTTCGCGGCCCAACGTATCCCGAGATGCATTGTGCGCTTATTCAAACGGAATGGCTGGCTTGGTTTCAACTCAATCAAATAACTAGCTTTACAAATGTTTAAGAAAACAAAAGGGCCCTTGAATCAACTTATCTTTAAAATAATAAATTAACTTAAGTTATGCTAGCTAGTTAGCCTGCTAGCTACCTGTTGCTTGGCGACAGTTCAGTTCGGCTATGAATGAAGCATCCTCCGTGGACGGCCTCCTTCGACGGCTGCAGCCCCTGGATTGGGACACAGCTTATATCAGCACTCATGGAACGCCTCTTATCCAATCAGATTACTTGGTCGGAACTAACTGTTGTATAAATATATTTATCTTTTTTTCTCCTCTAAAAATAGACCATTACTGCGACTATTTGAAAATGTTCTTTATGATTAATATGTTGAACCTCAGTCTCCTCACAGTCATGTTTCACTTCTTCCAACGAGAGAAAGTCACCTGTGATTGTGCTGGAGATGCTCTTTGTGACTCTATGTGCTGCCAGACATCCAAAGAGATTTCTTCTGAATCTAACCCAAATGTGAATACAGCGTGAAAGCTGCCAGTCATTTCATCACACTGATTTAAAATTAGAAGACGAGCTGGTGATGATGTAGCACTTTTAAATGATGGATGACGGGTAATGGCGGCAGTCCTTAAAAAACGTGTCTGCCACTTTAGATGTAAAGACAAATTAAAGACAAAGTGAGCCGAGATGAGTGGAGGAGTGTTTCTATTTTCATCATTACCCATAACTCCTCTGTTCTCCTCCTGAGTGGAGCTCCTTGTTGAGGAGTTGGGGCTTGTTTTGTAGTCGCAGCGTCGCTTTTCTTCTTGTTTTCTTTCTTGTGTTTTTGTCGTGTGTCTTCCTTCTTCTCCCTCTGTGTTCTTGATCCATGAGGTGTTGTGAGTTGTTTTGTCTGGTTAATTACCTACACCCCGGTTGGGAGGTGAGTGTTTGACAGTTGTCAGCGCTCTGTGTGTGTGTGTGTGTGTGTGTGTTTTCGTGTGAGACAGAAAGCACAGGGAAGGTGGTGTAAGTCTGATTGTATTGCAAGACCTCGCTTATATGACAGCGTGTCGACATGACGGCTCTGCTGTTGTTGCAGGTAGTAGTCGAATTCGCTGTCGCACACTCTCTCTCTCTCTCACGCACACACACACACACACACACGGTGAGGAGTCTCCCATTGTACTCTTGCTGTCTCTGTCTGTGGAGGAACTATTTCTTTGATCACAGCAGCGACACTGATTAAAAGGAATGATGCCTGTCGTGACGGTGGATGTATCCATACGACTAAAGTGGGGACAACATGGCGTCGCTCTCTCTCTCTCTCCACCTTTTTTCTTTATTCCTCTCTTTTTCTGTTTTTAGATACACTTCTTATTGTCAAGTTAATTTGTTTTGTGGTAGTGACGCACTTCTCTGATTTTTAATGTTATCTGTGAGAGCATGTGTGTGTGTGTGTGTGTTCCTGCATGCTAAGCGGCGTGCCACATCAGGTAGTTTTGAACAGGACAGCAGAACCTGTCTCCTTCTTCCCCTTCATCTCTCTTTAACAAGTTCATTTATTCATGAGCGTCAACACACACACACACACACCCACACACACTTTGGTTGGTGGCAGGAGGAGAGACTGTTGGCAGATGAAAGAGAGAGTTCCTGAGCTGTTGTGTTAAATAGTCTGTCAGCGTCACACGCACACACAAACAACACACTGTACATGAACTGAAAGTTGGTGTAAAAAAAAACGTCCGCTTTGTTTTCAGATTTATAGATTTTAATAATTAAAAATGTAAAAGGGAGAAAATAATAAGCATTAATTATTCATAAACAGGATGTTAATTGGTTCTTGAATATTCAAAACAAAACAAGGCCATGAATATTCACACGTAGAAAGAAAGGATTAGAGCGCGCGGATGAAGAAACGCTTCTAATGAGAGGGAGAGAAAAAGGAGGAAATGTAATATGTGTGTGAGAGGATGAGGAGCAGGAAGCGGAAGAGGTGAGGAGATAAAATGAGGGAAAAATGAATAAAGGAGGAGGAGGAGGAGGTGCTGTGGAGGAGAGTAAAAGCAAAACAGGCGAGAGTCAGGGGGGTCTTTTGTGTTCCCACCATGATGGATGACAGTGTTGACTAAACGAGCTAAATTAGAAGCTTTTTCCTGCAACTCTGTTGAAATATTATTAACACGCAGCAACTTTAGTGAAACATATGATTCAGCTGCACACATAATGACCTTGGCTATTGATTTGGGAATAGAGGCGACGCTGGTGAGAGTGTGTGGGGGGGGGGGGGTTTACTGCATGCTCTGTTGCAATGCAGGCCTCTGTTATATTCTGCCATTAAAACATTAACTCCTCGCATGCCTTAATACACACACACACACAAAGACACACACATTTAATAGCTTTAATTAGCTGGGCATGTGTCCGGCCTTGTAATTAGCTAATAACAGCAACATGGATGTGGTTAATTAGCGGTGGGAGGTGCCTGCGAATGAGAAAGCCGATGACGCCATCGCTGGAGCTGCTGCAGAGAGGACGCAGCTGAAAGCAGCTAGCGTAAAGAAAAGTTGCTGTTTAAAGTGTAATATTGTGTTTTGATGAGTTACGTCCACTTTCTAATTATCCCCCCTTTCTTTCTCCTCCTTTCTCGACGCCTCCTCCTCCTCGTGTTGCCCACAAAAGGTAAGAGGAGTCTTTAAAGGAACATTACATCGTTTCAGCTTAATCTCTCATTACCCATGAAAAGGGGCAGATTATCTGAAGGGCTTGTCATCTTTCTTCTCTTCATCCTCCTCTCTCCTCCTCCTCATCCTCCACTTAATTGGTGCCCCATCAACCCGTTAATCAAATTACTTCTGAACCAAAATTGACAGTTTTCATTAATTATAAAGGATTATTCTAATTGCAATTCAAATTTATTCATTTACAACAGACGGCGCTCAGTAATATTTCAGTGAATTAGCATATTAAATGGAGTGGTTCCTACATTAGTTATGGTAATGTATGCATGTTTCCTTATTTGGGCCGGGTGAGCCATATGCGTGCCACGCGGCGGGCACTCTGTGTGTGTGTGTGTGTGTGCGCACAGGTGAGGAACCTCGACAGCGTTTAATTTGTTTGACAAACGTAGCGGGAGTTAAATCCTCCAACCTGCCCCGTGCCTCTCCCTCACCTTCTCCTCTCCCTCTCTCCTCACCTCATTTCTCCTTCCTTCCCTCTCACTGATTACCTCTTCACGTTAAGGTCATAAATTAACCTTTAGGCTTCTCTCCTCCAAAAGTGCACCTTTAAGAGTGAGGCTTTGCAGGCGGCTCGCTGTTTCAAGGGGAAGGGCAGAGAAAGACACGAGATGCAAATAGAGGGAAGCTGAAAGAACTCATGAGCCTGAGTGACCAGAGAAGAAGAAGTAAAGAGTTTATCTAAATATTTCATTCCTCCGGGATGTTATGACTCAATAAGATGTCATCCTTTTAAATAGACAAGAAATCTGAATTGAGTACAGTCTCCCTTACTTTAAAGACACATGCAAGCAAATGGAAGCTGAGGCGGAGGAGAAGCTGATCCTTTCGTTTTTTTGAGGGTACAATTTCCAGGTCAAGAGCTGCTGCTAAAGGAGCCATTCTCGCCTGGAAAAAGCCTCTGTCAGTCAAAGCTGGTGTTCTCTGTAATCGATAGAAGCAATAATATTTAAAATTGGCACCATAGCTGTGGAGAAAGTTGTACAAACAGCTCGTGGTTTCGCCCATTCTACTTTCCTACAACACCCAGCGTGCATTGCGCTCCTCCCGCAGTACAGACTCCGAAATACAACGAGAATATACTCGTGGATCGTCTAAAAAATCTTCAGGTCTGCAGTCTACATTTCAAACCTGACGATTGTGAACGAGACATGACATCGGAGGCAGGCATCCTAGATT
Organism: Semicossyphus pulcher; assembly: GCF_022749685.1. Classification (NCBI taxonomy): domain Eukaryota; kingdom Metazoa; phylum Chordata; class Actinopteri; order Labriformes; family Labridae; genus Semicossyphus; species Semicossyphus pulcher. The sequence continues at coordinate 16,132,033 of NW_027211604.1, read as the reverse complement.
GAGGAAGTGTAGTTTAGAAAGCTCCCTGGCCTCCACCAGATGACATGTTTAACGCACTCTGGTGGAGGTTTTCCAGGGCCCATTGGAGAAGCGGATAGCCTCCTCCAAAGGCACAGAGCCAAATTGCACCTACCATAATGGCATTAGCTCCCCATAGTAGCATGATAGGACTGAGATTTGAAAATCGGCGAACTGGCCCTTTAATACCAGGACACAATTTTAGTAAAATTTCCTTGAATCAAAGCAAACAGAGCAATTTAAAACAGACTTAATGGTCATGGAGTTATCGGCAAACCTTTCGTAACCTAGCAACAGTAAGCCCCAGTGAGAAACGCTCTGAAATTGAGGTTGTGGTCGCTGCCAGCGCAAAAAACGCAGTTAGTGGACACAGGCCCTTAATCTACTATATAACTGCACAGTGTGTTTTGTCAGCCTCTCAATCACAAGGCGTCAAATACGGTCGCTCATGGTGACCTGGCACGTTGATATTAGACGCTCAGAGAAACTGGTCCTTCACCCAACTTTGCCATGATGTTATCCATGACCTTAACCATGTTATTTTTTGCCTTAACCGAACTAAACAGAGCGCTTGACGTTAACTTCATGTTAGACAGGAAGTTTAAACAGACCTTGGGCGTCAGCATGATACGCCAAAGGGCCGTGACAGCAGCGCGAGTTGACGACCTGGGATGAGAACGTGCTGGTTTTGTTTTACATCATTGTCTATAATTTATATATCTATCTATATCTACTTTGATATTCACTTTATAAGTGTTCACAATGAGTACTCATATCACACTTGTTGCTTGGTATTGCTTTGTTTAGACATACAGCTCCACACAGCTACTTAGCTTAGCAGCAGATGGTTGAGTTAGTATAAGTACTGAGTACTGGTATAAGACAGGACGTGTGCAGCGGCCTCCAGGAGTTTGGGGCCCTTTCAAAACTTCATAAAGCCTTCTTAACCTCCAAGATGACAGTTGTCACTTGCATGACCACAAGAGGTCACACACAGAAACACGAAGGAGTGGGAGAAGACAGAGTCAGGTGTGACATGAGAGGAGCAACCAGGGGCCTGATAATGCTTCTGTCAATCAGCGTCATTACGACTCACCATGCAGTCAGTGTGAGTGTGTGTGTGTGTGTGTGTGTGTGTGTGTTTGAGTGAGTGACTGATGGAGAGAGGAGGAGACAGGAGGAGAGAGGAGGAAGAGGTTCCTGTCAATATCACTTCCTTCATCACTCCCTTCCTTCTCTTCTCATCCTTTTCTCCCCCTCCACCCCGCCATGAATTATTAGTAAGACCAATGACAAAGGAACACACGCACACGCGTGCACACACACACACACACACACACACACACGCACACACACACACAGTATAGTTCAGTTTATCTGCCACTGCAGGTCACTGGCACTGTTGTCTTGTTACTACTTAATCACCAAGACTATGTTTGTGTGTGTGTGTGTGTCTGTCTTTGAGGATAGTTAGGGTAAAAGGGTGTGTGTGTGTCGGTGTGCGTGTGTGTGTGTGTGTGTCGGTGTTTGCAGTTTTGCCTAACTGTTTGTGTGTGTGAGTGTGAGAGCAAGAGAAAGAAGTAAAAAGGACAGAGAGCTTGAGCTTTAGATCGATTTGAGGTAAGCTGTGTGTTTGTGTGTGTGTGTGTGTGTGTGTGTGTGTGTGTGTGTGTTTGGATTGTGTGTGTGCGTGCATACATGTTTGGCCCAGAGCTAGCGATCCTTTAGCTGCTCACCCTTCACTTTCACCCCCCTTCTCCTCCTCTTTGCCTCCCCCCCCGCTCTCTCTCCTCTGTCCCTCCTTCCACCTCTTCTCTCCTTTTTTCTCCCCCTCCTCCGCCTCCTCCTCCTCCTCCTCCTCTCCCTCCTCCTCCAAAATCAATCTCTCTCATCTATAATTCAACAGTTTGCCTTCAGCCTTTAAAATACACACCACAGTAACCTCCTCCCTCCCTTGAAGTCTGTCTGGCCCCTCGTCTCTCCCCTCCCCTCCTCACTGTTTCTCCCCCTGCAGTGAGGAAGAGCTCGGACAATATTTGTCTACAAAATAATCATGTTGTAATTTAATCTCACCGCGGCTCCAAACTGGCTTCACACTGCAGTCCTGGTTTATTACAAGTTGAGCATTTTTTGCTGTTATTGCTGAGATGTAAGAACAATAAGATCACCAAGAAGATCTGATGAGTCAACAAACCCAGGCAGTGTGGCTGTGACAGCTTTTACTCGAACTCCAGGTCGTCAGCATGAAACAAAATGAGAGTGATCACATAAGGAAATGTTGCCATGGAGAAATAAGAGTGGTAACTTTATGTCTGGGCCATTTTACAAACAAATAAATCTGTTTTTACAGACTAACTATGTCATGGCCTGATCCTTCTTCCTCTGTCTACAAAACTACAAAAAGAAGGCTGGATGTAGTCACTGTGATGTCATCTATTGGCATTGACATTTTATTGTAAAAAAAAACCCAAAACAATGTGAAAAAACAACATGCATTGGCTTAAAGTTGTAATCTCAAACACTCACAGAGACCGGAAAAGCAGCCGCTTAGCTCCGCCTACCCTCTCTGGCAGACCAACCACTGCTGGGTGATGGGAAAGCGTGAACCGTGAACGTCTCCAACACCCAGTTCATAATACTGCAAATGTAAAGGCTTTCATCAGTGGGCCATAGGCGCTTGTGTTACCTTATTCAGCGATAGATAGACTAGCAGGGCGCTACTCTATAAGTTAGTGCACCACCACATCATTTCAGATACATCAAAATTTGAAATATCAATAAAAAATCTAAATAACTAAAATATGGCTCCTTCAGATCAGTTTTAGACCAAGAAGGTAGAGCTAGAAAGGAGCTAAGTTAGCAACCAAAGCTAGCACTAGCTTGGTTAGAAAGGTGCATCTGTAGTTAAGTAATTGACGAGTGACAAAACAAGCTTTAGACAAATCAACAATCTACTCCTCAGAGTGAGATTTAGCACAGCCACACTTTTCTAACCACTGGGGTAGAGACTTGTCAATCAAAACACAACCTTTGATTGACAAGTCCGATAAATCAAGAGAGAAGTGGGCTCATTTTCTCACTGACTTGCCCAAACAATGGATTCGCCCCCTGCTGGTCATTAGGGAGAGTGCAGGTTTAGATCACTTTAAATCAGCTTCGCTTTTTAGACCCAAGGCTGCGTTGACTTCTTGTAAACAGTCTGTGCCTGTAGTTTCCTGTGAAGTGGTTGTTTTAATGCTTTCCATTATGTGACTGCAGGAGCAAAACAGAGTGCATGGAGTTACTTTATATAAAACACTGTGCATAGTAACATTTTGTCATTATGATATAACCTAGGTTATAAATGCATAAATTATTTCTCTCCACATACAGTTGCTGCTCAGGGCCCATTGATGCCGCCTGTGTCTCTCTGAGTGACACTGTGCTGCCTTGTCACAAACTGATGACATCAGTGTCACCACTACATGTAACAATGATGTAATGGCACTGGTTCAGTGCTGAACATGTACACTGTACAGGTTATTAATACTCATTTACTCTCAGGCCTGGCACATGGAACAAGCCCGCTCACAGACATCACACAGGCTGGCCATCACCGGGCCGGCCCGCTCTGTCATTTAAATATGCACAGATGACAACAATGACAGCATTAATAGTAATGATAGCAATATGAAGCTAAGCCCTCATCATCATCATCATTAGCATATCTCCTGGGAGATGAGCTGTGATTGACAGCTAGCTGGGTGTTTTTGGGGCTGCAGCTCAGCTATCAATTACCTCTGTGCATATCAACCATCATTATGTAAAATAACTCCGCTCCGCTCTGCGCTGCTCAATTCTCTTAAGTCTTGTTCCCTCGCATAACTCTCTCTCCCTCTCCCGTGCCTCTCCTCCCTCCCTCCCTCCTCCGCTCCCTTTTTTCTTTCATTTGCACTCCATTTCGCTCCCGACCACTCGCCCCCCCCCTTTACTCGCACTTTCTCCTGTGTGTGTCTGTGTTTCTTATTCTCTCCGCTCTCACGCTCCTCTTGCTTTCACCGTTGCTCATCCATTGCTCTTGTGTGCATGTGGAAGTCTTCCCAGTTTTATTGTTTCTTTGCAGATGACAGCATGTTTTTGGAAGTTGTTTCACACGGTTAAAGTTCTGGTGAGTCTCAGGGAAAGTAGAAAATAAAGGTACAAATGACTGGACACGTGTCAGTGCAGCCTGGAGATACAAACACACATCAATGCTCTTCTGTTCATCTCAGTATTTTTTTGTGAGGTGGTTTTATTCTAGGGTCATACTATAAAGTTGTACAGCTATAGGAATTGATGAAATTATGTTACTGACAACAAATGGATACATAATTAATCACTGAACCATTATTCAAAGTGTCCTGCTTTTCAAATATAAGGATTTAAGATAATATTTATAAGATAAGATCATCTTTATTGATAAGATCATCTTTATTGAGCCCCCATTGGGGGAAATTAACTTGTTACAACAGCTCAGAAAACACCGATAAAAAGTTTATACAAACAATATTACGATAGAAACAGCAACAACAACAAATAAAAAAGTAACAATAAAAATAACGATAATAATATTAAAATTAAAATTAATTAAAATGAATATATTTGTGCCTTATTTACACCATTTTACTTATATATGTAGATATAGATGGAAGAATGCACATGAAATTGTACAGGTAGTTTTAATACACTCATGGTGTGTAACATTTTGCTACTTTTACATTGAAATTGTGTATTTCACAGTATAAATACACACCGAATAATATACATATATACACATACGTATATATATTGGTAGTGAGTGAGGGGGGATAACTGACAGAGAGAGCTGAGATCACAGAGTTGCTGTGATGCTGCTGTTAAAGAGTCTGACTGCAGATGTGATGAAGGAGCTGCTGTAGCGCTCCTTCTTGCAGGCTGGGTGTCTCAGTCTGCTGCTGAAGGAGCTGCTTAAAGCCCCCACAGCCTCATGCAGGGGGTGAGCGGGGTGGTCCATGATGGATTTGCAGAATTTCTCAGTTTTGTATCTTTAAAATTTCTTTAAGACTTTCTTTTTGTTTAAGACTTAAGTTCAGACAAAACAAGCAATTTAAAGACTTCAGCTCTGGGAACATTCGTGCTTCTGTCTAACATCAGAGTAACCAAACATTTTATTCAGTGATGCACCGATTGAGAAAATCAGTGCAGATACTGATGTTGAAAACAATAATTTTGCTGATGGCGATGTGTTTTTTTCAATTAACTGTTGTAATTATCAATACCCTCGTCTGGATTAACTTAAAAAAATAAATGTATTCAGGCCCTCATCACACTCTTTGTGAACGCATGAATTAAATCTTTCAAATTCCCAACACATCTTTTTTGTTTTAACTTCTTTCACATAAAAATAATAATAACTGCCTGAAAGCCTGTTTAGCCTGTTTTAGAATCACCTGGTCATAGTACAAACATTTTTCAGTGCTTACATAGCCTCTTTCTGAAAACATAAACACTTTTATGTCACAATTAAATGTTCTTCACAATTAAAGCAGTTAAATAATAAAAACATTGGTGCTACCTAACTTGCCCATGGGCCGATGTCAGACAATACGGCCGGTCGGTGCATCCCTGATTTTATTTATTAATCAAGAAAGTAAATGTATGAGTGAAAATAATAATTGGCTGCATGTGCTGGAAAGACGATCACATCACAAAATGTGAGCAGTTACACAGTATATCAGCTCTCAGTTTGGCTGTGACAGTTTAGTTTCCAGCTTATGCAAGACTTGGTTTTACTCGCATACTATTGATCCAAGTTTAAAGTGCATTTCCAGCCATCCTTCCAAGTAGAATGAGTTCATCTTCCTCCTCAGATTCCTGCTCATCTCTTTGTGTCTTTCTGTTCATCTCCTTGATCCCTTTAAAAACACTTCATCCCTTTATAAACTACAAAACACCTGCAGCCTGGAACTTTTAATATGGAGACACAAATCACAACAACCCCGATTCCATTCATAATTTAAAGAGATTAAATGTGTTGGCTTTTGATTATAGGGACTGTCCCTACAGCATGGTTAAACCTCTGTATCAGCAGGCCGTAGTCTCTGCTGAAGTGCTTTTGAACGAGACACTACAGATGCAAAGAGATAACAAGCATTTCCCCCACAGGAAGCAATAGATTATCACATTATTATTCTGATAACAGCCGCGTAGAGGGCGTGATAGTGTTTCCTATCCTTGTTTTTCCTGCTGCATGACTACTCGGAGAGCAGGCACGGGGCCCAGATATGCTATCTGATGTCATCACATTAAACAATAACAAGCACTCAGTGTAAACAGGAAGCAGGAAGTTGATCTCTGACAGATCAACAGACAGAGAGGGAAACTCACACTGCACATGTGAGCTAGATGAGCTGAAGGTGGTCATTTCTACAACTGTTACGTTCCTCTGACAGCATTTTAAAGTGTGTCCACATATGTTCTGAGTCATATTCACACGTCGATTCCTCTCTCTGTGCAGAAAGGTGTTTTTCTGTGAAGCGTGCAACTGCTAAGTGATCAGTTACCGGCAGCCCCGATAGGCTCACAGGCATTTGCAAGTTGTTTCACACACACAGAGAAAGAAAGTGAAAATCATCAGTCTGTCAGAAAGCCGCGGCAAGAAAGTTGGCAGGCAGGTGAAATAAGACATCTAAGGAAAGCAGGGAGACAGAGGAGAGACAGAGGAGGCAGGAGCAGCAAAAGCACTGATCTGTTGTTCAGTTTGTCTGCACTAACTGACTGCAATTTCTCCACCTGTCAGCAACAGCTCACCAGAACGCTGTGTGTGTGTGTGTGTACGGGAATCAATGTGTGTGTGCGTGTTTTGTTTTTTCTCCTCCAAGGCAGCATCGTTATTCTTGGCTCGGTAGAATAGCGAGTCTTTGGGGAATAAAACGGACACAGACATTCAGTCTTACACACTCGCGCTCGTTTTCACACACACACCCACAAAGCTGGAATTCCCCCGGATGTCACCCTTGCCCTGTTGGCATTGTAACTGTTTAAATGACAGGAGAGTGGTCGACACAAACTCCCACAATCCTCTCTCCTTATTCTCTCCTCCATTTGTTTTCTCCTTCACACACACTGTGTTTCTCTCCCTCCATCCCAGCGCCCTCTCCATCCCCTCTCTGTCACTTCCTGTCTCTCTCTTCAGGTCTGTGTTAGCCCTATATATTAAATATTAATGTCAGTTGTGCTCTGAGCCATAATTGCCATCTCAGCCTCTGAATAATGGATGTAACTGTGCCGTTCACGACTACACCACGGCTAACAGGCTAAAAAAACAGCATCCAACTGTGGTTTTGCAGTGTTGCTTTGGATTAGAGGCTAAACAGCATTAGCATCCGAGTGTGGCTGATTACATTATCGTCGCTAACAGTAACTACATAGCTTAAAAACCTACGAGCATTCAACAGTGGATGACAACATAATGCTGGCTCATTTCACTGTGAGTGCTTCGTGCTGTCCCTGCACTCTCAAACGTTCGGTCGACTCTGATGCGGACTTTTCAACAACAAATTGCGGGCTTTCTTTGAGTCCGCATATCTGCGGACTTTCCTTTGGTAGTTACTCAGAGTTCAGTTACAACTTGATGACTTATAATGATTGTCCAGCCCCCCCCCCACTAAATGTAAACAAAGCAAGCATGGTCGGTGACGGGAACAGCAAATACGTTTATCTGTAAGTGACAGCATGTACCGGTAGGTACTCACTGTTGTGAGTATGTGTTTCATGTTCGTGTTATTCAGTTAAATATTAGCAAAGGATTAACATTAACGCCTTTCTGACTTTTGATAGTTAGCCATTGTTGTTAGGATAGCGGCTGCACTGGCGATCATGATAGCGCATGTCCGTTACATAGCTTTATTATAGCGCCATCGTCTGGGTAAAATACCGTAACAACCTAATATACCTCTCCCTGCATTTTATACTGGTATATTGGTCGTACTTGTATATAGGACACTTTTAGATGAAAAAAAAAAGGTTTTAAAAGTGCGTCTTATACACTGAATTTTACAGTAAACTAGAAATAAAAGGAGGCCAGAAACACGACGCTAAATCAATCAAAAATCATGTTAGCTATATCAAGCTAATAAGGGGCTCAGGCTGTGATGACAGTATTTCATGAGTGTTAGTTTGTCTGATTCACCTAAAAAATTAAATTAAAAAAAAAAATTTTTCACCTGTCACAGCAGGTAAAGCTCAGGTGTAAGTAACATAAAGAAAGGCCCCAATAACTTTTACTTTCAGGACTCTGACCAAACAGTATAAACGTTTTTGGCTGATTTAAATTAGCAGTTATATTTCAACGTAAACTTTACATGGTTTTCATAGTGTCATAAGAGTCATCATTTAAAAAAACACATACAGCTAAATGACCAACATCTCTACGTGTGTTATTGTAGTCGGTCCATGTGCAAAAGAAACATATGAGATCATTCGTGAGGGGACTAAATCGGCTTCCTTGTTGCGTGCCATACCATTCATCCTCCTGTGTTTTCTGTCTTTATTGTATCCCATTATTCTCTACAAAGGCAAAAAAATACCAAAAATAATCATCTTAAAACTATAGGGATTGTCTTTTACTTTAGTCTTCCTGCTTTCAATTGAATTTTCCATCGTATCTTTTATTCTCAGCGTCCTACCAGTTCCTGTACAGATGGTGAATGTGTGTGTGCGTGTGTGTGTGTGTGTGTCTCCTTGTGTGTTTGCAGCATGCAGGACTGGTGTGGGGTCAGCTCTCTCAGCGTGGTACTCGCAGTGTAGCAAAGGTCAACAGCGCTGTTATCACTTGAACATGATCGGGCCTCGCACAGAGGGAGTGAGATAGAGGAGAGAGGGGCAGAGTGCTCCCCTCCCCCACACTCATTCAGACTCTTATAATTGCCCGCTTTAATTGGAGGCCTCTTAACGACCAGCAACTGGACCAGCCAATCAATTCACACAAGGTGTCTATGTGTGTGTGCGCGCGCGTGTGTGTGTGTGTGTAGCTGCGGGGCCGTTTTGTAGCAGAGTTGATTAGACCAGATGGGGTCAAGTGAAGGGGGAATAGGAACGCACACATACTGCATTAAAATGTAGAATATGTTCTGTTGGCAATCAATGAGCGAAAACGCTTGAGCAGGAAATAGACGGAGCAGGAGTCGGAAATAAGGAGCGATGATATCAGATCTCTGCCTGGGACACACTGCCCACCTCTACCTGTGCACGACTCTGACTCAATGAAGTGCAACTCAAAGCCTCGTCTTTCTACAATGAGTTGAGTTACATTATACATTTCTGTTATAGTTTAGACACAATGCTGAAACAGATCCAGGAAGTGTTGAGTTAAAATATTTTATATACAGTATATATTCTAAATAAAGACATTAAAGCTGCAGTAAAGTTGTATTGCTGGTATGATGTCAATATAAGTGAATACAGTCTGTTTTAGCAAGTGCAAGGAACAAGTCTCTGCAGACATTAGATGTGTGTGGCAGTACAGTGAGCTTCAGAGGGAGGCAAAGTGCATGTAAATGAGGTTTTGAAGAAGCCTACACTCTAACCTGAACATAAGAGAAATGATACTCATTCAAAACAAGGAGTTTGTGAACGTTTTATGAGGTAAGGAATTAATTCGATGTGTTTTTTAAATGATTTTAAGGACACAAAGTGCATTCCAATGAGAAACAGCTGCAGAGATGCACTAAGTATTTCTCTTCTAAAACTGATTCCAAGCATCAATCTAAAACACAAGCTTTTTCTTAACTGTATGCAGCACATATGAATTATTTTTATTTTAAGCCCTTTTTACATTTCGGCTCCACCACAGCGCCATTACTCCGCCTTTGCCGTCTTACATTATACCAAGCAACGCCGGCTCGAAGCCGCCGCCCTGTGTGTGTTTTTACACAGCATTGCGGCGTTGGGGAAGCAAGAAGCGCAAGCTTCACATACACACACAGCGCTGTTCCATCCTGCCGGCTCTGCTGTTTACACTGACGCTTTTTCACCTCTGTTATTAGACCTCTGTTACTACCTCTGATGCCGTCTCAGAGGCGAAGCGACTTCACCCCACCATTCTGCCTTTGTGCTTTAAACTCTGACAATGACTCTGAAGATGTAAATGTGTGTGGATCTGTCACGTTGTGCAAATACTGGATTAGCTTGACGAGGTCCAGTGTGTCAGACTGCAACTGTAAAATACTTTTAATTTCACTCATTGTTTTTAAGTTTGAGTACTTGTACTGCTGAGGTGTATTTGTACTGAAACTAGAGGATTAAATCCAACACTTTTACTTGCGGTGCAGTGTTTCTAAAAGGTCCGCTCTCCTTCCACCACTGCGCTTCATATTTTCAGGCAGATGAGCAGGCGAGCGTGTGAGCCTCCCGGCCGCCTCCCTTACACAGAGACGTACAGCCGAGGGTCAGCTGAGGTGTTCGTGTTAACGCTATGCTAGTGTTGTGAGAAGGACTAGACAGTGGGGGGTCAGCCGGGGTCACCGTAGCTGTCCTCCGCTGTGATAGGCTGTCACCCGGGGGTGAGGGGTCAGGATAATTAGGCATGCAGAATCCCGGCGCCGGTGTTCTAACGAAGCCTGAGCTCGTTAACGCACAGTTTTACACTCAAACCTGCCACTGCGCTGTGCTGCACCGTCACACACGCACACACACTCACATGCAGAGTACATGTTTGCACACACACACACACACATACAGGCGCACACCTCTGCTTTGTTCTAGCAGTCCAGTACAGGGGCTGTCATCTCTTAAACAGAGGAGCACGGGGCTCTGCCACAGGGGAGCGGAGGTGATGCAGACTTGGAAAGTTCATATTATTTAAGTAGCCAGTTAAGTTACTGAATTAAGAAACATACAGAGTGGACCCAGTCAGATGAAACCAAATATAAAAACTATAAAAAGGTTCACATGTAGAGTGCAATGTACAGTGGAGATAGTATTGTGTTTCGTGAGAGCTTGTGTGGCTTGTTTTGTAAAGCACACACATGTAACGAATACAAACGTACCGGTGTGTGGGTGTGTTTGTGTGTGCGTGTTACAGTGCGAGTGCGCCTTGTTGCTTCTGCCAGGTCGGCCAGCTGGCTCACACCAAAACACAACCTGGATGTGTTTGTTAGCTGTTGACGGCCATCTGTGTGTTTGATTTATTCTGTAATATAGATTCATGACATATGGTCCCGTTTCAAACACCCAATGTCAAAACAGTTCCCCTGTTCTTCATGATTTAACATCAGGGCTAACGTTGATGAAGCACCCGCACGAGACAGATACAGAAAGACAACGTCTCTGTTCAGCTGCTGGAGGTTTTCACGTGTTGCTGAAGATTTTCATTTAGATAAATGTCTGTTAAGTCACTATCTATCACAGAATGAGGTAACACAGTGGTGATTGAGCCGATGGCCCACTGATGAAAGACGTGTTTCCCATAACCCAGCAGTGGTTGGTCTGCCAGAGAGGGTAGGCGGAGCTAAGCGGCTGCTTTTCCGGTCTCTGCAAGTGTTGCGAGTAAACAGTAATCTACTATGGCTGAACAAACAAAGAAAAGATCGATGACTACAGATACAACTTCAACAATAAGTGAAAATCCAAAGAAAAAGAAACAAATTCGACGCTCAGATGAAGGCAGAAGCTACAACCAGAGCCGACTGTAGATGCCAGACATGCGACACTGTCAGGATATCTGGGAAGTGTGCTCCCGCAGTTACCGTTTATCGCCACAGGTGCCGCCAAAGAGAAAGAAACTGAGATCTTCAAGATTACAACTTTAAGCAATGATTGAGGTTGAAGGTCAAGTTGACTGCAGGAGGCTCAGTCTTTTGATGTATGTTAAAGTTTGGATTCACAAAAGTATAAAACTGAAGGTCAAACTCAAGCTCTCCTCGACCTTCAGCTCACACTCACATATCTTCACCAGGAGTGTGCCGCTTTATTTCCCTTCTTGTATCTTCATCCAGCGCCTTCATGTGGCATTCAAAGCAGCAGTCTCAGTTGGTGTGGATTTAAGAGCAAGGGGGAAAAAAAAAAACACGTTCCACATATCCACAAGGAAATTCCACGAGGAACTTCATTTTCCAACAGAATTAAATATTAATTCCTCTCTCTGTGTTTTTTGGTCGTCTCGGAGCTTGAATTCACACATCCTGAGGAAAGCTGCGGGTTAGTCTCCGCTCTGCTCATGTGTTTGACTGTTAAACCATAATAACCGCCTGTCCTCTCTGTCTCCGCAGATTCTTCCTCAAGTTTTTCCTCAAGTGCAACCAGAACTGCCTAAAAAATGCCGGAAACCCCAGAGACATGCGGAGGTTCCAGGTAGAAACCAAATCAATTTATTCCTCCTCGTATTTGCACGTCCTTGTCTCTCTCCTTTCCCTGCTTCTTCATGGACATAAGAACACACGCAACTGTTTGCCTATTGTCACAAGTAAACAGAGGAATGTGCATGTGTAAGTAAATAAGCTATCAGCGCCTTTACAGGAAACATGAGATCCTGACCCGGACTAGTCAGAACATAAATATACACACAATGCAGGGAGGGAAAGAGGGCGGAGTCGGAGGGAGATAGAGGGAAAGAAAGACTCATAAAACTACAAAAAGTAAGAAAGAAAAAAGGAAAGAAGGAAAAAAGAAGAAGAAAAAGAAGGAAAGGCAGGAGGTCGTGGGGTCGTGGGTACGATTTAAGGCGGCGCAGTCTTTATTATTTCCTTATCTTCTCGGCTCCAACACAATCAGGAAGACACCACTTGAGTCCGAGCGGAGATACTGATAGATTTATTACCATGGCACGTGTGTGTGTGTGTGTGTAATTCTCACAGTGTCCTCTCATATGAGTGTTTGTTGCGTCTGTGCTGTGTGTGTATATGTGTGTGTGAGAGTGTGAGATAGGACAGAGAGAGAGTCATACAGTGGCGAGTGCGTGTGACAGTATCTGTGCCTCTAATTGTGCAGCTCTATTGTAGTGGAACCAGAGAAGACAGCTCTGTTTCCCTGGGAGATAATTAAGGGCCGGACCCATCAGGAACTATTGAACGGAGGAGGATAGACACCACGCACACACACACACACACACACGCACATACAGAGTGTGTGTCACAGTGGCTTAGTGTGTGTGGAGTGTGATGGTAATAGCAGTGATAACGGGTTACATTTAAAGAGCTTTTCACAGTTTCACGCTTTTAACTCCTCCTCGCGATGGTCTAAAGACCCCTAACTTTGTAATTCCTCATTTCTTCTTCTCTTTTTTTTCTTTCCCTGAACTCTCTCTTTACATTTCTTTGGCTCCTCTCCCACTTTTTCCCTCCCTTCTTCCTCCTTAAACTTTCTCATCTTCTTTGGAAACATCACTCTCTCGTCCCTGCTTCCCTCCAGGTGGTGGTATCTACCACGGTGAGCGTGGAGGGACACGTCCTGTCCGTCTCCGACAACATGTTCGTCCACAACAACTCCAAACATGGCCGACGGGCCCGCAGGCTCGACCCTGTGGAAGGAACGCAGTCTTACCTAGAACACGGTAACACAAGAGTGTGTGCGTGTGTGCGTGTGTGTGTGTGTGCCTCTGTCTGTGCGTGAATCTGTGTGAGTGCAAGCAGCATGGCCACCAGATGGTTGATGGTTTAATCCTATCAGGTGATTCCTGCCCCTCCATCTGGCTAATCCAACCCACTACACACACACACATGCATGGAGTGATGTGCTGTGTGTGTGTGTGTGTGTGTGTGTGTGTGTGTGTGTGTGTTGCTGGGTCTAATATCATTACGATTCTTCTTCACAAACAAACCCAGACTGTGGGATGTTGTTGTAATTCAGATGAATGCAGATAATCACACACACACTCTGAGAAGAGCTCGTCTCTGATGGATGAGCTTTTATTGTGGTGACACAGGATTGGATATCAGCTTATACACACAACGCTCACACAATACTGAGGTGACATAAAGCTGACTGTATCCATTCTGTGTCAAGTATTAGGATGAATAGAGAACCCTGTGTGTGTGTTTTTATCTGCTCAAATCATCACTTTAAAAATGAGCCACCCTGATCTCGTATCAGTCCGGCTTCGGGACGAACAGACAGTTAATGAACAGTGCAGGTTTTATATCCATGTGATCCAAACTTGAACACATTTTCTTCATCTATAAAGAATTATAAAAATCTGTTTTTGACAGCAATAAATTAATTTTCATGAGGAGCTCATCTGTGTTGCAGATTTTAGCATATTAGTTCTTGATGTTTGAGAAACACTGTTTGTTAATAAGTCGAGCTTTCAGAGCTTTCAGCTGCATCTCAAGGTCCGATGAAATACAGCAAAACTTGAGCAGATGTTTTAATTTTAGAAAATTTGTTTCAGTTATTCTGATAATACTTCCATCCTGCATGTCACACATTCAAGTCTTTAAAGGAGCAGTTCGCCCCTGGAAAAAGCCGCTGTCAGTCAAAGCTGGTGTTCTCTGTAGTCTATAGAAGCTATAATATTTGGAATCGGCGCCATAGCTGTGGAGAAAGTTGTACAGACAGCTCGTGATTTCAGCCATTCTACATTCCTACAACACCCAGCGTGCATTGCGCCTCTCCCTCTAAAAGGAACGGCCCAGCGAGAGATGCTGGAGTGAAACACTACTGTCGCTGCAGGCAATGGCTCAGAGCGGGACAGAATCCGAAATACGAGAATATACCGGTGGATCGGGTTTTTACATTTTATGTATTTAACATCCATCCATTATCTACACCGCTTATCCTGTTCAGGGTCGCAGGGGAGCTGGAGCCAATCCCAGCTGTCATTGGGCGAGAGGCGGGGTTACACCCTGGACTGATCGCCAGTCAATCGCAGGGCTGACACATAGAGACAGACAACCTTTCATGCTCACACTTACAGGCAATTTAGAGTCATCGATGAACCTAACGAGCATGAGTTTGGACTGTGGGAGGAAGCCAGAGTACCAGGAGGGAACCCCATGCATGCACGGGGAGAACATGCAAACTGCACAAAGAAAGGCCTCCTGTGTTCGAACCTGGATTTGAACTAGGAACCTTCTAGTTGTGAGGCAACAGCGCGAACCACTGCACGACCAGGCAGCCCTGGTTTCAAATAGAAAACTTGAACTTCAGCACTTATTTGCTTTATCTATCCTCTCATTGAAGTCAGTAGAACCGTTTACAAGTAGAAACCTCCCTGCTGAAGGACTGATTTAAAAAGGACTCAGCCTTTAAATGGTGAGCTGAACCAAACCACAGCCAAAATTCGAGGGTGTAACAGTATGAGATGCAGATGTAACGGATAAAAAAGGCTTCAGGCCAGATTTCTCTCCCTGTTTACAGAGAGACTGATGAACAAATGTGTTCTTACAGCCATGACAAATATGCTAACAATCTTTAAAATGGGAGTCTCTTTTGGTACCCATAATCCTCCTCTCCTCCCTGCAGGAGCGGCTCCTTGCATTAAAGCCATCAGTCCCAGCGAGGGGTGGACCACAGGGGGCGCTACAGTCATCATCATAGGAGACAACTTCTTCGACGGCCTCCAAGTGATCTTCGGTACCATGCTGGTGTGGAGCGAGGTCAGTGCGCCAACAGCCCTCATCCTGTCTGCGTGTTGTTTCAGCCCCTCGTCCGTGTGTGTGTGTCTGCCCTCCGACCGTTGGAAGTAATTCAATATGAAAACATACTTTTCCTCCTGGTCGGGCTCTTAACTGTGTGTGTGATCATGTTAATGCGTGTGTGTGCGTGTGTGTGTGTGTGTGTGTGTGTGTGTGTGTAAGTTAATGTTGGTCTAAATGAGGTTTGCCTCTAATGAGCCCCCACCCGCCCCTCTCTACCTTCCTCACCCACACTCCCTCTGTCTATTTCTCTCTGCTGATCAAATCAGCACATTTTGATAGCCATCGGCTTAATGCTCACACACACACACACACACACACACACACACACAAACAGAGCTCACTATCGTACTTTTCCCCAACGCAACTCCTCTACAGAATGTTTATTTGTCTTCTGACTCCACTCACCGTGTGTGCCGAGCGACCGTGGCTCCCTTCCAACAACAACACCAAGTGTGTGTGTGTGCATCCTGGCATACATGGGTGTGTGTGTGTGTGTGTGTGTGTGTCTGTTCAGAGCTGAGGGGTTTGTTTACAGTGCTGAGAGCCACACTTACACACACTAACATGTGTACAGAGTCTCAGTTGGGTTTAGTTCAGACTGACTCAGCTCTCAGGCGTTGGTTTCTCAGACGGGGCTTTAATGGACTTTGGCCAAAGAAATGTTTCATTTTCACTCAACGTGATTATTGATTCTGAAGCGAGAAAAAACACATTTTGAAAAATGTCTCAGTGAAATGTGATTGCATGTTTGCCCGGTTCTGTTTGTCTGCAGCTGTCTCTCCTGCCTTTAAATTCATCGCAAAGCCCGGGCCAAATAGTCAGCGCTCCATCCATAAACATGTGGTACTAAAAAGTGATAGAGAGCTCAATCATTTTTATAACCTGGTATCAATAGAAATATAGATGCTGGGAAAATCAGGATTTTTATTTGTGTGACACTACAAAGGGAACACAATTAAGCCTGAAATAAAACAAAATAATAACCTTGTATTTATATGTGTACATGATTTAAATGAATAAATGTCATACCCATTTAAAAAGATAAATACAGGTATTCCCTTTGAGCTAAAAGGAGGCAAACATGTAATTCAGACTCAGGACGGGTGATTCAAGTTTGCAAACATGCATGAAATGCAAAAACAGTTAGAAATGCATTTTTACCACATTAAAGCTCCTGTGAGTTTTTCACTGGTTATGAAACAGACTTAAATTAATTCTGATTACTTTATATGAGCTACAAAAGCAAACCAGACCATCAGCGACCAGATTGATTATTTCTATATAGTTATTTTTAATGCCTGAAGCTGCTGGCGGGGAGGTAGGTGTCAGACGAAGTGTTTAACTGCACGCTGCCTTTGTTTACATTTTGTGAGTGATACATGTGACTGTTTAAGAAAGCGGGATGATATTTTTTATTAAAAACCACAACTTCTACTGGACATAATCAGCAAAGAGAGAAGAGGTACGGCTTTGTCCACAGGGGGCGCCAAAATCAACACAAACCTCACAGCAGCTTTAACAAGTTAAAATGCTACATAACTCCAGCCTGTAAATCTAAAGACATTTAAAGTGGAGCTCCAGCGAGAGAGCTGTTGCTAAACACGCTCAAACAGCAGCATACAGTCATTGTCACAGATCTACTGTCACATTTAAAGGAACAGTTCTTCAGTTGTTTGCTGCAGATGTGTTTTAATGTTTAGGGTAAACCGGTGGTTGTCAAAGGAGGGGTTCAGGAAACTCTAATGGGATCCCCGGCCGTGTACTTTCACTGTAATTCCATCCATAAGCAACATAATGACATAATGTAAAGCAATATTACCTAAGACAAACTTCAAGAGGGTCCGTGGTCTTAATTGTGTTAGTTAAGTGGACCTTACATAAAACCTTTCAGAAGCATCGGTGCAAACGACACAACCCGTCTTCACCAAATCAGGACTCAAGATGTCCGTTAGCAAAGGAGCTCCAAAAGTTATTCCAGTGACTGCAACGATTCTGTAACAGCTGCTGTATCCTGATGCCGAGTGCGTTCTGTGTTGATGATCTGTTTTTTTGTGTGTTCTGACTCTCCCCCCCCTTTTCCTTCCTCTTCCAGTTGATCACGCCGCATGCC
This sequence comes from Semicossyphus pulcher, assembly GCF_022749685.1. NCBI lineage: Eukaryota > Metazoa > Chordata > Actinopteri > Labriformes > Labridae > Semicossyphus > Semicossyphus pulcher. The sequence continues at coordinate 16,114,273 of NW_027211604.1, read as the reverse complement.
ATCCGGGTGCAGACGCCTCCCAGACACATCCCCGGGGTCGTCGAGGTCACTTTGTCGTACAAGTCCAAACAGTTCTGCAAAGGCACGCCAGGAAGGTTCATATACACAGGTAGGCGCGGTGTACACACACGCAGACACACAGCGTACATACTTTTCTCTTGACTTCATTTTTGTGACTCTTCAGGTTATTTTTATTTTGTTATTTAGTCTAAATGTGAGTTGGTGTGTAAGAGCCTTTGCCGAGTGTGTGTGTGTGTGTGTTGCAGTTCACTCTCGGGCCAGACAGTGTTGAACTAATGACTGCAGATTAGTCAACATTAACGACCCGCACTCGTTACAATGTTGCCATAATCACAGGCTCGTTAAAAGCAGCTACAATTAAACAGTCTGCTCTTTATAGCGCTCCATACTGAAACTATTAGTGAAATCATCCAGAACACCCAGTTTACCAACACACACACACACACACACGTTACACATACACGATGACGGAAAGAGAGTGAGTCTGAGCGGATTGTTGACTGTGAATGAGCGTTTTCCTGCTAAATTCAGTAGAGGAGGAAAGTAGAGGAGTGTGTGTGTTAGAGTGAGTGTGTGAGAGTGTGTGTGAGTTTGCCCATTTCAGTCGCACATACATGTGGAAATGGATGGAGGTGATGTGATGTCTGGTATTGATCCGCTCAACATGGCTCCATCACACCATAATGATGACGCCATTCACAGATAGAGACAGACAGAGGGGGAAAGCAGCAGCTGTATAAATTCTTTTGGGGTTCGAGACGTTTAAAGACCCAATAAACCAAAAGATAAATATGAGGATTTAAACCTGATCAATGAAGATGAAAAAACTCACAATGGATAAATTGTCAGTTTTAATGTTGCTAATAAAAGCTTTAATATTTTCTGTTCAGAAGGAAACGTGAAAGGAAGTGAGTTTGGGGTTCAAGATTCTTTTACAGTTATTCTGAATACAAACACGTCTTATTTATGGGTTAATTTCTTTCAGAAATACTACAATATGAAAATTAACTTGAAGTGCTTTTAGATTAAAAATTTAAACAGCAGGAAGTCGCATGAAAAATATGAAAAAATCCACTAAAATTCAAGAATTTTGCTGACTACATAAAGAAAAGAGCTCCCCCTGCAGGAACACTTTATCAGTGTTTAATGCAAAGAAATGGAGGTCACAGTACAAAGTGCATTGAAAAAACACAACTAATAAGAGCAACAGTTTTATAAAAACAAAACAGACCAAAAAAACATGGCTAACATGTCATAAAAAGTTTGAAGGGACTATTTTCTATTGGTCGGTTGTTTCTTCAGACAAAGGTTCTCGGCCTGTTTGCCTCCTTCAATGTTCAAAACAGTCAAAACATCTCAGCTCGGACCCCGAGGCTAGCCGGCCGGTAATTGGTCCGTCTGCTGTCTAACTGCTTCTCCTATTGGGCGCAGATGACCTCCTGTGACCTCGCGATTGGCTGATCGCTTCAACATGTGACCCAGGAAACGCCATCTGTAGCTGCGGTCGCCCCGACCCCGCCTCAAGGTCGGCTTCTCTCTGGAAGTCACCGGTTAAAGGTCGCGGCGGTGAAAGCTGATTGGCTGATGTGGTTTTCAGTGACTTAGCTGTGTGGTTGCCTCTGGGTGTGAGGACCGAGCAATTAAACACACACACGCACAAGTATGCAACGACACACACACACGTGAACACACACAAAGACTAACATAGGGTCGTGTCTTACACCAGTCACCACACACACACACGTTCAAACAGGGCGGGAGTTAAAAAGTAAATCAGAGAGATATGAGGGAAAGATGGTGGGCAGTCTGGTAAACAGATGGTGTAACACACACGTAGACACATAAACACTCTATATACACACATACACACACATAAACACTCTACACACACATAAACACTCTATATACACACATACACACACATAAACACTCTATATACACACATACACAAAGTGCCGTATGGCTGCTTCATCGGCCTGGTGGGAAAAATTAACATTGCTGACATCACACACTCATAAAACACACACTGGTAAAAGTAACAATCAATACATGCGAACACACACGCACACAAACACACACACACACACACACACGCACACATACAGTCATATATAATGCTCGTCTGTGTCGAAGAAACTTTCATCAAACGCTGAAAAAGTGTCCCAATTTTGTACTTTTCTCTGTTTTACAGCAATTTAGCATTTTATTTTGAAAATCCAGCCCGAGAGAATAAAAGAGATTGAAATGCAGAGACGAAAGAACGAGACAGAAACGTATAAAAAGAGCGACAGAAAGGTGGACTTTTAAAACCAGAGAGTAAAGTATCGATCTCGTACTCATAAGTGGATCATGCGTACAGTGATACACACATGCAGATACACACATGTGCATACACACAGAAAGTCAGAGAGAAGAAGAAGAGCTGAGGAGAAAGAGATCTCATCTCATAAGGGGAAGAATGAAGCAATAATTCAGTGGTATTGAACTGCTGGCTGGCCAGAGAATCGATCTCACCACACCTCCTCCTCCTCCTCCTCTTCTTCTCCGTCTACATCAGCCCTCTCTGTTCTTTCACCCCCTTTTTTCTCCCTAAACCACCTTTTTCTCTCTTTTTCGTTCACTTTGGTTCAAAGAGTGTCCAAAATAAGTCGAAAAAAATGCCACCTCTCTTTAATGAATGAACAGAAGAGCAGCTTCAAAACAAACAGTGTCTCTCCCCCTTTTCTCTGCCACCTCCCCCTCTTCTCTCCGTCCGACTGCCTCCTCTCTCCCCACGTTTTATTGTGAAACAGGAGTGGAGGGTCTGTCCTCATGAAACTTCTATGAGTATTGATCTGCGGGCAGCTCTGGAGTCTAAGAGGAAGAGTGAGGCTGGAGGAGGAGTGATGGAGGAATGGATGGATGAAAGTGGCAGAAGGTGTAGTTAAGAGAGAAGGGGGAGGAGAGAGGGGGGGGAGTGTGGACTCATGGAGGGCGCTGTGGAAAAAACGGGTTGAAGCCTGTGTCGTCAAATCATCAGCTGAAGTGTTTGCTGTGTGGGAAGAACCTGCAGATGGGACACGGTCAGGACACGTTTAAGGACATTTTAAGCTTTAAGGAAAAGTAGCATGTTTGTACCAGACGCCACAAACATGCATATGGAGCTCTAACATGTGTGCACTCTGTCAAATGCTGGCAAGTGCAAACTGTGGGCGGGTGTCTCGGTCACTTAGTGGTTAAAGACACATTTTATGTGACCACAGAAGAAGACAAGCCACACGGCCTGATAAAGAGATCAAGATTTTCTGCTTGGTTAAAAGTTACATTAAAAAACAGTAGCTGTTTAGAGCAGAGACTATAGTTTGATCTTGACCACTGATGCTCTGTATTAAGTCATATAAATCAGTGATAATGATTAAATAAGAAGGAAAATAACTGATTTGCACAATTTTATTTGCAAGTGTATATGTTATATTTGTTGTGTCTATGTTACACACCTTTCAGACAACTTTAGATAGCATTCATCGTCTTCTTCAGCACCATGGACAGCTGACTTTAAAGGACAGGTTCACATGTTATTAATCAATCAAGATAAAAGACGTGTTATATGGGGAGAAGAGGGGAGAAGAGGGGAGAAGAGAGGGGGATGACATGCAGCAAAGGGCCAAGGGAAGGACTCGAGGCAGTGGCTACTGCGTCGACGACTGTAGCCTCTGTATATGTAGTGCCTGCTCTACCCACTGAGCTAAACCAGCACCCAGATAATAGACTTATTTAACATTGTAGTCATCTTTCTGTCCATGCTGGCCATGACGAGTTCACCCGTAATGCATTTCCAAAGGGGTGAAATCCTCCGTTCTTTGTGTCCTATAGCTCAGCTGAAGCTAATCTTTAGTGTAAGCAGATCAAGCGCGTATCTTCCAAACTTACTGACTTCTTACTGTCAAATTAGCTATCACTCTGCTCAAATGAACTTATGTATTAAGTATTATTGCAAAGACGAGCACACTGGATTTTGTCCTAATCTAGATCTTTTAATCAGGGAAAAGGAGCCTGTTCAGTCGTTTCGGCTGGATGTTTGTTTGGGTGGTTGGTGCCATCTTTGGGAGTTTGGGAGTCGAGAAGCTTGAGTGTTGGTCACTCATTAAGTCAGCCTAGTTACACTTTTAAGTGGCCAAGCATCCCAACGCATGCACCCATCTGAGGACGATATATGACTTTAAACATATACTCATAAACTCTGTGCTGGAAGAGATGTTTCCCTTTGTGTGGACACTTTCAATCCACAGCAACAACCCCTCCTCAGATCCCCTCACCATATCTGCTGCACATTTTTCTTCATCTCAGAACTGTGCCATGAGGAAACCCTGTAAACGTAGAGGATTGTATTGTGTATTTATATTTGGTAAATGTACTCGGCTGCTATTACAGAAGGCTTTTACAACTGATGTGTAATCAATTGCACGGCTTATGCTGCACTGATACTATTTCTGTATCAGAAAATCGTTGGAGAAACCTGACCTTTAGGTGTCACCGCGCACACACACACACACACACACAGAGTGCATTAGCCTACATACACATTCACACAGACCCACTCAAGCCCGTAAACACACACACACGTTTACGCACCATCCAAAGATTTAAGGAACATATTGTGCTATAAATAAAGAGTCGGTTGGAGACACTTTAGGCCTAAGGCATTGAAACCACTTTAAGTCATCCTGTGTGTGTGTGTGTGTATGTGTGTTATATTAGTACCTACACTGTTAAAAGTCTCCAGAGATGCACACAATGTGGATCTGACACTGGCAGTTAATTCTGACAGTTGATATCCCACCGAGTGTTAGGCAGCTGTTTCTGTACTTTTGTTTTTCTCAACCATAACTGAATTTAGTTGTTTTTTTTCCTTTCTTTTTTTGGGGATATTTTGCACTCTCTCTCTTCTCCTCCCCTCCTTTCCTCACCTCCTCTCTCCTTTAACCTACATTTTATTCCTGTTTTGTCTCTTACCTCGCTTTCTGCTCTGTTCTTCTCAGCCCACCTTCGACAAATCATACCAATATTATCATCATAGATATGTATCGTAAACTCATATTGTGTCCACATTTCTTTATACATAAAGTTTCCTCCTAGTAGGGGAAGCATTGTTGTCGGCTATTAAACATCTGGTAATTTAACAGCTTACAATTTATGAAGTTATGCTGCTAACAAATTGAGTGTTTTAGGACATAACAGAAACCAGAAACTTGGGTGTGATGTGTGGTAAAACACACACACACACACACACACACACATGCAGGAAGAAACTAGTAAACAACACATACTGGAAAACATTCAGCTGCAAGTAATTTATCAGTGCTGGATGTGGAAAGTACCAAAAAACTTGGACATCACACACACGCACACACACACACACGCACACACACACACACAGTAACCAGGGTGACGACACACGTTCAGTACAGATAAATAAACACACACGCTGACACACACTTCACTTTAAAGCATCATTCTGAGTGACAGCCCTTTCAGAGCCCGTCCTGATTGACGTATCGATTGGATAAAGACTGCAGACGAACATAATTGCGACATTAGAGAGAACACTAAGCGCTCTTTAAAAACCTCTTACATTACACCTGCAGTGTTATTATCATACAGATGTTCTTGACGGCATTGATAACATCACCAGGTCTATCAATCTCTGCACGTGTGCGAGAAGCATTAAACCATCTACACTCCATTAAAGGGCTGCTGCCACCGATCTCGACTGTAGGGCAGCAGTGTCCCTGTTCACGTTGTTTAAAGGGTTATTTAAAGGTTTCATTTAGGTGACATGGTGTCGGAGGTTAAGTTGCAGGTTCAGACCAAATTATTAACTTTTTAGTACACAGCATTATGACTTCTGTTTTTCAAGACAGTATCTATACCTCAACAAGAAATATAGTATAACTTAAAGCAGCGGAGGAAATACTGTTTTTGTACAGTTTATCTGACTCCTTAACTGAACAACCTGGGAGGCTACAGCCCACAACGCCACAGGGTTTTGTAAATGTTCTGGATTTGTGCTTTACTATTGTGAAGACATGAGGGCTCGAGTGGCAGCAAACGAGAACTACCTGAACATCTTCTCTAACCTCCAGGCCTCTGTGGGCTCTGAGAGATCATGCTGAGCAGGTTCATTATTTTCTAACCCAGATTTACCAGAAAAAAACGCCTGCTCGGTATCAGTGTGGTGCCTGGGAACAAAATGTCACAAAGTGGGATGTCATCCTCTCTCTCCTCACCACTCAGATCCCCCCGCTGATTGGCACAGATGTTTGGAGTCGCATCTGTTTGTCATGTGTGCAGGTTCAGGTGGAATACCACCAGCAGTAAAGGTGCATGAAAGAATACTAAAGCTTTAAGACAGGAACCAGCTGATATGTATAAGCAGAAAGGCTGGTTTGGTGGCCCTTCAGTAAGTTTGGTGAAAGTACATGCTTTGACACAACAACATAAGTTTGCATCAAAGAAATATATACACATACATATTTAAAGTCAAACAGGGTCTCTCGTAGTAAAGAACCCACAGAGGATCATCAGCCAAGTCTGCAGTCATTCTCAACTCTGAGCTTTTTTATCATCTTTCAGCACATTGTTTCATTTTATAGCCCCAAACTTCACTGATTAATTTCCATTTTTAGTGCATTAATATGTGCTGTTTGAGACACAGCAGGCAGCTGCAAAACAAAGTAAGTAACAAGCTGATACACAACATGAGACATGTAGCGGCTAAAGAGCCACACATGTTTTTCAGGTGTTGGTGGAGACTAAAACTGAGCTATAAGAGGACGAACACCAGACTTATATACTTAAATACTTATACATATATATAAAAAAAAAAAAGTATATAAACTTAAAAGTGATAATACTGGTTGTTAATTCTGAGTGTATCGATTGTTTCTGCTTCCCTATAGCTGATAAAAAATCAGTTCTTACTTAAGTTGGAGAAAGACTGACATGATCAATACCACTATCATTTGATGGAGACAAAACAGGTATCACAAAACACTGTATAAATGACCATTAGATACGACTGTTACCTTATCACACAGCTTTGTTACGTTGATATTGGTGATACTTTGTTCTATTTAACTATATTCTAAATATACCTAAACCTCTGCATGCTCAGTACTGTCACATTTTAAGTGTGTAAAATGTCGGCCTACAGTTATGAGCTTATGGAAATAGACAAACTTGTTCAAAGTCTTTCAATGGCTTTTTTCGACCTTTCTGTTGCACCCTCCAGAGCAGCATGAGGTCACCTCTGAAGACCAACTTCTTTGAGACTTCTTTCAATTAAATGAAGTCCCTATCTCATGAGGTCTTTCAAGTAAAATATGTCTGGATAATATAAGAAACCATTTTATTCTACTTTTTGCTAATTCCTCTTTTTTCTGCGTCTCTCTGTCTTCTGCAGCACTGAACGAGCCGACCATCGACTACGGTTTCCAGAGGCTTCAGAAGGTGATCCCTCGACACCCTGGGGACCCTGAGAGGCTGCCAAAGGTACAGAAACAACTATAAATTCACCCCTCCTGAATAAGCACGAATCTTTCTCTCTATTAGATGCTGTAAAAATGACAGATACTGAAGCTCTTCCAGAGATCAAACCCACAGCTCCTCAGTTACATTGAGCTGCACTGAGTTGCTCCGCTATCAAAGAACAAGCACAAAGAGATGCACACACATTAATTCCAAACAAAATAACTTTGTGTTTACGTTTTGTTTGTTCTATGTTTGTGTTTTTTATATATTTTTAAGCGGAACATGTTTTTAATTCTCCTGTGGGTTGTGTTTTTTACCTCCTCGTGAACTCTGAGTGTGTGTGAGCTGCTTAACCCCGTTTACAGGGTGACTGTTTGAATCTCTTCCAGATCAAAGAGTCAAATCTGATTATTTGTTTATCAGCTGGAGATCAAACGGAGAGTTTAAAGGATCAGCAGATGTAAACAATTAACACCAAAAGATGAGCTCGGCTTTGATAGCAGTCCCTGTCATCTTGATCCGTACATGCAGGGTGGCTTTTCAGAGTCAATGTGTGCGTGTCTGTGTGTGTATTTATGTTTATGTTTGTTAGTGTCAGACCTGATTCAACTTGCCTAGCAGGGTGGGCGAGGTCGTGACCTTTGAAACAGCTGCTGTTGATTGGGTCTCCGTTCCCACTGGAGCTGATCCAGGATTGGCTTACTTTGCTGTGACATCGTCAAAGAATGGGCGCTGGTCATGATGTGATGATGTCGGGATGTCGTGATGTCATTACAGGCGTGATGCCGACACCCTGACTCCTGCACATGTTACCAATAGAAACTTTGGGAACGTGTTCAAGTCATGACACACACAAACTTCACACCTCAGATGTTGTTGAAGTGGACTGAAAGTCATTCATGAGTTTACTGCTTTCACTTGTTACTGCCAGTGTGTATTATGTCTTTAGTGACATGCTGAACATTACTAGACCTTCAGCTTCATGGTAACAATAATAAACCTGTGTCTAATGTCGTGAAGGTCACAGGTTGGTTAGGGTTAGGGTTAGGGTACCTAAACTACTTGGTTAGGTTTAGAAATAAAGGTTGATGTTTTTCTTAAAGTAAATATGCTTCAAGGAAACTGCAAAAGAAGAAAGTGAATCATGTTATAACGTCTCATGGGAGAAAGTCTTTTATGCTTGACACACCATCACCTAACTTCCTCTATACATTGTTCCTATCACAATTACTTGGTGCCGACGCAGGACGTAATGTATCCTAAAAGCTGCAACTACAATAAGTGCTGTTTTCATTGTACATTACTGTGACCATTATTGTCATGATAAATTCATTACGTTTTACAACGTCCAAAAACTAAAATGATGAATCAGATATGAAAATAGTTGCCAAATGAAACACCTCCTACACATAGGTTAGGTAACTTTATTTGTACCCATTGGTAGATTTGGTTTACAGTGAGTGCGTCGACCTCCTTTTGCACGCACGTCTTCCTGACCTATGGGAGTGGTTGTTCACAACGGTTTTCTTAAGCCTTGACAACAGAATTTAAGCAAAAGGCCATCTCTCTTTTAGAAGCTTTCAGCGACCAGTTGTTTAAAACATCTTACACTAAATGCAACAAGTGCTGGAAGTGATGTTTGCAAACCTAAAGTGATGTTAGTTCCACCTTCTGGTGAAGGCTGATTCAGAGCAGTAAAAGCACTGACTCACTTTTGCATGCACACTCGACCACAAACACACACATGTGCACACAAACGCACACTCAGCATAGTCTGTGCGAGAATTACAGAGCATGACACATCGTGTTAACACAGAATATGTAATGTTTCCACTTTGACTTGCTGGATTTCCTCTGTAAAGTAAATGGAAAATAACACTATAATGCTCGTGTTACGACATTGTTTTTTCAAGGATCATTTGAACCAAACAATCGTATTGGTCAGTCCTGCGTTGTGAGCTCTCTGCTCCTGTGGAAAGGCTGGAAGAGAGGAACATGAAGTGCCTGGTACTTCATGTGCAGTTCATGTAGCTACACATGCCTTCATGAAGAGTTTACATTCACTTTGAAAATGTAAAAGCGGCAAATTTAAGAGGAAAAAAAAAAAATCTTACTTCCAGCTTGAGCCAGCACAATTTTTTGTAAATATGAACATATGAATGTCACTAAATGAGTCCATAAATACCTCAAGAACCGAACATTTAGATCAATTCCGACTATAGCCCATCATTAAAAACAACATTGACGCTGTCCTTGAACTGTATTGTTCTTGTTCCCATGGATAACCAACTGGTTATGCTTATTATAAGCTACATGATGTCACACGAGATGTTTCCAGGCAGAAGGGAGACCCACCAAGCTGCTGGACATGCCACCAGAGTAGCTGGTTTCATCGATCACGTATCAGATTTAGTGAACAGACGATGGAGAAATTGATCTTGCCGAATGAGTATTTTCTTTCATGGCTAGATCAAAACCACAAGTACTGAATTGTCAGAATTCAGGTCTTGCTTAAAAGAGAATAACAATTTTACACTTATACTCTTTTTTTAGAAAGGCTGATTGCCTTTAAATAAAGGATAAAAAAAGATAAATGAAAATAATCCAGGAAAACCATAACATAATGTCACTTTGTCACTGCGTTTAAGATAAGTCACTATCACCTCTCTGCTCATGGACTCTGCAGCGCTCGTCACATTTCTGTGAGGCTCAGACTAACACCGAGCTAAACTACCAACATCCTTCCTCTGATGACAACAGCTTTTCAGGTGATGCGTTCTATGAACAGAAACAGTCCACACTTTACACTACAGCCACATTATATCTACTGTTAGTGAGGTAGGAATGTGTGTGTGTGTGTGAGAGCTGCATGTGTGTGCATTCCTGGGTAATTCATCATGGTGAAGCCATGTGGTCGATCGAACCATGAGACTTTATTACAACTGCCCACCAGTGTGTGTGTGTGTGCGTGTGTGTGTGTGCGAGAGAGAGAGAGAGGGAGACTGCACACTTATTTGTCTTGTCTGTGTTTATTTGGATGCTGGATGCATTTTTCAAAATGTGTGTGTGCATGTTTGTGTGTGTTTATGTGTGTGTGTGTGTCTATGTGTTGATTTGGTAAGTGATAGTTGGCGCCACACACACACTTGCCTGCTCGTTGCGAGTATCGATCAGCCCCTTTATTGAAGTTATAAGAGTTTGTTACAAGCCCAATGAAGACGACAGACAGACACACAGACAGACAGACAGATACACAAGCAGACGGACAGACAGACAGATACACAGACAGACAGACACACAGACAGACACACAGACAGATACACAGACAGATATACAGACAGACAGATACAAGAGCAGACAGACAGCCACACAGACAAACAGACACAGAGGCAGACAGATACACAGACAGACAGATAAACAGACACACAACTACACACACAGACAGACAGACACACAGACAGACAGACAGACGGGGCAGTGGAGTGTGTGAGAGGATTACTGGTGGACAGCAGATTCTATAATTGTTCACTGAACATTGAGGGGATTTTGTTGGCCACACACACACACACACACACACACACACACACTAGTGGTCAGCAGCCAGTTTGTGAGTTTGTGTCACCATGATCCCCTCAGCATCCATCCATATGTGCACATACAGTCACTGCACTCATACAGAACATATACAGCCTGACAGCACACACAGTGTGTTTATAGTCCTGTTTGAAGCTATCAGGGAACGTTCAGTGACATGGAAACATCTGGAAGACTTTCTGTTCGACTTTTCTGTCTTTCTTTGACACATTGTCAAGCTGTTTATATAAGTATATATAAGAAGTATATATAAGTTATACGTATGCTGCAACAAATATTCATTTATTTTGAAAGTACTACGTGTTTTTTCAAAATGTTAGAATCTTAAAATTCAATATTCAGAGAAACAAACCACACATTCATTATCACGAGCCAGATCGTGCAATAAAACAGTTTTCATACTCTAATCTGCTTCTAATGGTGAGTGTGGGCGATCAGCCAGTAACTAAGAGAGGAAGAAGCACAAGTGCCTCTTTGGATGCACAAAGGAATCAATCACCTCTGCTGGCTTGAAGCCTCCTCTTCACCGCAGCACAGAGGTGGTGGTAGGAAGAGAACAGCTAAAGGCCAATAACTGGCAGTGATATAATCAGGTTTGTAAGGAATAAAAGGTGGCATCTCTACACATGATGGTTTAACCTGCGATCACAGTGTGCCTGAATATTGTGCGTGTGTTTCCATCCACCTGTTTTTATGTGCTCTTTCAATTTACACTTCTCTTCTACCTTTGAAAGAGTGCACATTGATTTCCCAGTGATGGAGTTTAGATTGGAAAAGTTGACCAGTGTGTGTAACCCCCCGTTAAACCGGTGACTTCCTCTGGTGACTCACTCGGCTGATATGATGATGTCATACATACTCAGGTCATGTCATCAGCATCACCACCATGAGTAACCCTGGTGATGCACGAACACACAGATGTGAAACCATGAAACTCTCTCTCTCTCTCTCTCTCTCTCTCAGTCTGTCTCTCGCTCATATTCACTTAAATTCACAGTCGATGTTCACATCAGCACGAGAACAGATGAAATCTGAAACCGCACATCCTGACGTTATCTCACATCGTATTAGTCGGAGGAGACGTTCCCCAGAGGATGTGTGTGTGTGTGTGTATGCATGTCAATTCTTGTACATGTCGGTGTGTGTGTCTCTGAGCCTACATGTAGAGTATGACATCATCTCTGTGTAAGGTGCGACCCTGCATGTACGGCATCCTTAATGGGACATTAGAGGCGGATCAAACAGCTAATGTATCAGCATTAGGGAGGAATAAGTCATGTGTGTGTGTCATGGCACACGCACATCACACACACACACATGTGTGACCCCATGGATTGCCCGCTCAGCGTTTCCTGGTCCTAATGCATACAGCATTTGAGCGTGTGTGTGTGTGTGTGTGTGTGTGTGTAATGTATGGTTATCACATTAAGGCTGGTCATAACTCAGACAGTAAAAGCACCGAGACACCTCCTGTTATTGTTTCTCTCTGCCAGCAGATCTGTCTCTCCTCTCGCTCATCCCCTGCTCTCTGTCTGTCTGTCTGTCTGTCTGTCTGTCTGTCTGTCTGTCTGTCTGTCTGTCTGTCTGTCTGTCAGCAGAGTCACCTGAAACGCACAAGAATAGATTAAAATCCTTCAAATACTCTTGATGAGTTGGATAAACTTCGTCAAGGGCTCGAACCTCATCGGTAAAGACTGATGGGACTTCACTCTGAATGACAGACGAGCACATGTCAGGCGTGTATTCCATAAATATCTGACAGCAGATAAAGCAGTGCGGCAAAATAACATTAGACAAGGCAAACATAAGAGATTAAAGCTGTGGAATCAGGCTTTATTGCAGCGATTACAGGAATCAGAGAAAACAGCAGCAAAAACAAGAGACATTTGCTTTCTGTCACTCGATTGTCATAATTAATTCATTAACTCCTGTAAATCCAGGAAGTGTAGACAGATACATGAAGGAGACGACCAATCGCAACACATCCCTATAAGCACTGATTTGGTGATTTGGATGTCCAATAAGAAAAACACTCTTACATTAGAACTGTCTTGGTCTTTTTTAATAGGACAGCTGAAGGGAGACAGGAAACATGGGGAGTAGAGAGTGGGGGATGACATGCAACAAAATAAGGCAGACCGCGATTCAAACCTGTGATCAGTGCATCAAGGACTGTAGTGTCTATACTCGGGGCGCCTGCTCTAAATGCAGCACCCCAAAACTAGACCAGAAAGTCCTCAAACTGACCGAGGAAACTTCTGTCACTGGGGAACTTATGGGCAGATAAAAACTCTAAGTTCAGAATATTTTGTTAAAGCTACGAATGAAGTCTGAACTTGTGTATTTTGGTCCCTTTGGCATTAACAGTCTGATAAATATTTGTGACGCAAAATCTACAAACAACTTTATCTCGGGGCTGTTGGTTTAGCTCAGTTGGTAGAGCAGGCGCCCCACGCACAGAGGCTACACTCAGTCAGCTGATCGTGTGGTGCATGTTATCCCCCGCTCTCTACTCTCCACGCTTCCTGTCTCTCTTCAGCTGTCCTAATGAGGCAAAAGCCAAAAAAACTTTATCATAAGAAGTTTTACTTTATATAATTTATGTTAATGATTTTTTTTTTGTTTGAACTAAAACACACCTGGAAGCATTATTCATTTGTAGTGAGCAGGAAGTAATCTGACGAACAATGCGTTCTTATTTACAGACGCAACCTGGGAGAGATTAATTAGGCGATGCGAGCCGCTGTGCGCCTGAATATGAAAAGACGTTAACAGGCAGAGTATTCAGAGAGCATCGATCCAGCAGTCAGAGCCTCTGAGTGATGCAGCAGCAGAGGCCTGCAGACCTGATAATGATGATGTTACCAGAGGATCATCTTTCCTTCCCGTTTATCAGCCAGAGCCTTACTGGAACCGCTCGAACATTCAGGATCAGGTTTCTGTGAGTGTGTGTGTGTGTGTGTTAGGGTGTGTGTGTGAGCTGCTCAGCTCTCCAGTCTAATAATGAGAGGTTAACAGAGAGCCAGCCGGGCCATAATAATGTGTAAAAGATTGAATTTAGCACCACGGACAGGCTCACTAAAACTGCTGACTGGCTCTGTGACCTCTCATATCCTCACACACACACACACACACGCACACACACAGTGATGGAGAGGCAATATGTTCCAGCAGGCACAAACTCACAGGAGAGCGCACACGCAAGCCAACCAACCACAAGTGTGTGACTGTGTGTGTGAGTGTGTCGGCAGTGCAGGTTAATACTGTGAAGCACAGAGTAATTTTCTCGGTGTCGCCGGGCGGCCTCACGCTGTGGAAACGACAACACATTAACTGTTAAACAAGACACCTTAGACCCCGAGGTGGGAGCAGAGAGAGAGAGAGAGAGAGAGAGAGGAAGAGAGGGTGGGTGGGTGAGGAAAGAAGGAGAAACAATAAAGAGACTGAGAAAAAGAGAGAATTGTCGAGGGCTTAGTGGGTGGGGAAAATAAGGGAGAGAAGTCCCAGTGTGGAGGCAGAGTGGGAAGAATGGAGGGGTGGAGAAAAAGGTGAAAATGGAAACAGGAGCGAAGAAGGAGCAATTATTGATAACAGCAGCTTCCATCACAAGGGATTAAAATGTGAATAAGAAGGAGGGAACTCCATCCTTATTATCGCAAGCAGTGTTTGGGGAATGTATCAATATAGAAAGAAAAAAAAACGTCCCTTTGAAGGGTCGTCTATCTGTGCTGTCACTTCATTCACTCGCTGATTTCAGCAGCAATGCAAAGCAGCAGAGCCTACAGAGCACTTTAGATTTACTTTAGAGTACATTTTAAATACCTGTCACTTGAAGATGTCATTTAGAAAAAAGATGCATAAAAGCTCTCGACTTGACAGCCGATAATGTGCCTCTAAAAGGAGTGAAGAGCAATTTGTTTATCATGTGAAATAGATGTGTGTGCGGGGAGGGGTTACATGTGTGTAAGAGTGCATCTGAAACCTTGATTCAGCTGATTGGTTGATTTTGATTTTCAGACTTCTGATCACCAAGAGGACAAAAACGTGTTCACTGCATATACTGACAAACTCTCCCTTCTTTATTTCTCTCAGGAGGTCATTTTGAAAAGAGCAGCTGACCTGGTAGAAGCCCTCTATGGTTTGCCCCACAATAACCAGGTAAGAATCACACACATAGGCAACATCCATAAAGTGTTGTTTCTGCTGTTTTACCATTTATGGTCGTTAACTCTTGGGTGCTTCCTGTAGGAGATCATCCTGAAGCGTGCGGCGGACATCGCAGAAGCTCTCTACAGCGTTCCTCGAGGACACACCCAGCTTTCAGGCTCCACCCACGGCGGCATGATGGGAGTCAACTCCTTCACCGGGCAGCTGTCCGTCAACGTCTCCGAACCCGCACAGGCCAATCAAGGTGAGACATTATCATTTTAGTGCAAATTTGAGATTGTCATCAGTTTGAAAGCTGTGTTTCAGCAACATTATCGTCATTGCAACATCAAAGAAAGGGGTATTATGCTGTTTCACATTTCAAGACATAAATATAATGTTTCAATGTTGGATGTCCACACTAAACGTGGGTGAAGTTTCGAATCTGTAGATAAAAGTATGTTGGAGTAATCTCAAGGCTTCTCAGCTCAGTCTGCAGTCTGCTGTGAACGCCAGGTTTCACACAGTTTTTTCTACACACTGCAGTTTGTGATGTCACAAAGAGTTGGCCAATCAGAAGAAAGTGGGCTTGTAGGGGCGGGGTTTTTGACTGTAACATTCCCATTTCCTTCTTAAATAAATCGTCAAGTTTATCACATACATTTCACATACATTTCCAACCTTAACCCACACGCGACAATGCTCACATACCTTAAGCTAACTGTCCAATCACCAAAATCCTCATCTTCCTCTCCACCTCACTTCCTGCAGGTTTTGTGCGCAGCAGCAGTAGCGTGTCACCTCATGGTTACGTGCCCAGCTCCACGCCTCAGCAGACCAGTTACACCTCAGTCACCAGCACCATGAACGGCTACGCTAACAACACCGGCATGACCAACCTGGGAGGCTCGCCCACTTTCCTCAACGGCTCTGCAGCCAACTCGCCTTATGCCAGTGAGTGTACACACACACACACACACACACACACACACACAAACAAACACACAAAAACTCAATCACATGCTATACTTCGGGCAAACAATGCTTTACAAGGTTTCAACTCTTCTGATGAGTCTGAACAAAACTGTGCTGAAGTTACAGTGAAAACACACAACCATCTAAAATTAGCTAAACAGCCAAGCAGCTACTTCAAAATGCAGTGAGGTAGCTAACGGTTTAATCACAGGTGTTTAACATGCATGCAAATCCTACATACTGTACATACACACGTCTGTGCAGGGAAAAGAAGGTCTCAGATCTGCAGTGTGGAGATTCCCCCATGGGGCTTTCTGTCTCTGTGTGTTCAAAAACAATCACCAACTCGCAGCTCCATTTTGTCCTCCCTCCATCTCGTCCCTCCTTCCCTTGCGGCCTTTCTTCTGACAGCCACACCTCTTTTCTCTCTGCTGGTTAATTGCCTCCCTTTTCCATTTAGCAGAGCGAGAGAGAGTGAGGGAGGGAGGGGGAGAAAAGAGGGATGTGAGATTTAGTTTGTTCGCTGAT